>NC_142516.1:40058125-40668750 GCF_057876585.1 Rhinolophus sinicus | reverse complement strand
GATTTTAATGGTTTTAATAATCATATGCAGGCACACTACTATCCAAGGAAAAAGAGGACACATCCTCCTTTGATGTTTGTTATTGTTGTTGTTTTGACAGCAATAAAACCCATTGCAGAAGCCCTGCAGCAGTTTCCTTCTTATTTCTTACTAGCCAGAGTTGAGTCACATGACTATTCCTAAACCAGTTTTGGTAAAGGCATTGGATTACCATAATTGGACTAGACTTTGAGGATTTACCTCTGACTTTGGAATTGGGTCACCATCATTTCTGGAAAGTGTCGTTCAGTGAAGTCAAGATTCTGTTATCAAGGGCTGTGTCATGGCTTTTGGAAGGCAACACCAGTATTTGCCATAAAGATAATAAAATTATTCCTTTATATAGATCAATGATTCTCAATTGTGGAGAGTGGAGAGGTGTGGGCAATTTTGCCTCCCTACCACCAGGGGGCATTTGGCAATGTCTGGAGACATTTTTGCTGATCACAGCTCAGGGGAGTGAAGAGGCTGCTACTTGCCTTCTGGTGGGTGGAGGTCAGGGATGCATCCTACAATACACAGGACAAACCCCATAACAAAGAATTAACTAATCCTAAAGGTCAATAGTGCTGAGCTTGAGAATCTTTGACATGGATATAACTGCCTTTGGGGCTGACACATTGTTTAAAAATCTTACTGTTTATTCATTACATTGACTTGACACAGTAAGGACTACAGTTCACATATATTAATAGTTTACATTGGAGAAATAGTATACCAATACATTATCATCCATTCAAACAACAGCAAAAAGATTTCATCAAATTACCTAGCTGGCCACTTAGCAAAACCCTAGGGAAGCGAATAGGACATAAAACAGGATAGGTTCTGAAAATGAGTCTGAAGTCAAAGAATCAGGAGACCAACCTGGGAGAGGTATAACCACTATTTCCTTTATCGAATGAAGTAAAAAATAACCAAGGGTCAAGAAAAGGGGGAGAAATACTATTTATTTGAATGCCTACTATTGTAGTAGGCACTACCCAAGGAAATTTAGAATATGTATTATAATAATATTCCAGATGAGAAAATTGAATTTCAGTGATGTTAAGAGAATGGTTGAAAAAAATCTTACGTTCAAGAGAAAAAAAGTCTTCAAATTTTGTAATCAGAGAATCATTTTCTCTCTTTGGATGTTTTTACCATTTCTGAGTATGTGAGGAGATTTAGTTGACCTCATCACTTAGGAGGAATTTGAAATGTACCAGTTGGAATTTTGAAACTGGATAGTTCTGTAAACAGTATTTGTCATGCTTTCTCTCTATTGTTTTACTCCTTTGTATTATCCCTGAAATAATAGCTGATTCTGTAGATCAATCTCTCAGACCATTAGAATATCATTTTCTTTCAAAACTGCAGTCATGCATTACTGTTTTTTTTTTTTTTTTTTTGTTCTATGCAGCTTCTGGCACAATGGGCCACACACTATTGATATAATGAACATTTCTTAGTATTTTGGACTCTACAATTTCCAATTTCTCTTTGTATTAATGGGGAGTCCACCATTGTGTTTAGAAGCAGATTTATGCTCTCTCTCCCAGCCCTCTGGTCACCAGTACAATGGGCATTTGACCTAAGCATCACCAATGTGATGTTTTCCTCTTGGATATTATGCCACAGAAAGCTTGGAAACTAAGGATTCTAGATGGTGTAGTTACAAGATGGAAGCTCTATGGTTCCTTAAGTTGCTGCTTGGAAAACAGCTTCCTGGGAGAATTGCTTGATTCACGTTGGACTGTGTGACATGTCAAGCAGTAAGATTTCAGGTATTATTTGTTTATTGCAACTTACTCAAGTCTTCCTGACCAATGCATCAATGAAAGAGTATTTGTCAGTAAAAGCATTTAAAAATTACCCAGTGAGGGTAGTGAAGGGGAAAGAACAAAATTGTTATAGTCTGATAGTACTAATTGAGTGACTTTAGGCATTAGTTGAAGAGAAGCTGGAGGTAAGAACTGGGCAATGTTTTTTCATGTGCTAGATAGAGGATATGGGTCCAGGGAAACTTGAATGAGATAGATCCCATTAAATTCTTCTTAGGTCCGAGACGACATATTCATCAAGAAACCTTCTCATCTCAGTTTGGTTTCCCAAAATGTCTTCTCCATTTTTCTCTGAAGAGTATTCTACTGTGTTTTTCACATAAACTAATCTCTTATGAATTTTGATGACACAAGCCTTTAAAAAATCGGACTTATTCCCACATTGATGAGCTAAAATGTCATACTTAAGTCAGAGATTAAAATTCCACAGTTCATAGGGTGACCTTGAGCCTTCCCTTGCCCATATACTTCTCCCCTATACTTGCTGCAGAAGCCTCAAGTGGTTGCCCAGTTGATTATTCAGATTTAAACATATTGACTGTTGCCCCTTCATTTTGCATCCTCAAAGCAGTGTGATGGAAATTCAGTATTATGCAACCTGAAACTAGCATTTCACAGACATTATTCTTTTGTGCCAAAGAGCTCACTCTAATATAATGTCCAACCTTCCCACAATTATCACATTTCCTTTCCTTACTGAGCACTCTGAAGCATTTTTCTAAGTAGTTACAGAACCGCAGTAGAAATAGTTCTAGTCTGTGGTGGTCAGATTTGCAAATTTATCCCAAACCATCGTAAACCCCATACCCATGCTTCACATATGCAGAAAGCCCAGAGTTATGCCAAACAGGTAAGTGGGTCATTCTGGGGTGCCCTCTTTGCCATTAGTCTTACTGCAATGGAATTGTGGTGCACTGGACTAGAACTCCCAACAGCTCCAATTGCTGCCTGCTGCCTCAATGAATTTTATATTAGCAGGCAAATGAAACACTCAACCAAGTGAAAGGAATTCAGAATGCCGAGGCTTCCTAGGATCAGACTGTGAGGGCATTTTGCAAAAAGGATCGTGGATATCTGTGTGCAATGACTAATCTAGATAAATCACCCCTTTACAACACATCTGGCCTCAAGACATTTAAATTAGTGAAGTTCAACCATAGGACAGCATCTGAACTGAGCCTACAAATTCACATGCTTCCTACACATGCATAAATGCTAAATGATGAGCTTGGTAATGATTGGGAATTCCTCATATCTGAGAGAACTTTGTTCATTGTTGAACATTAATTAAGATAGAGTAATAAAGCTTCAGAAGTAGTCTTCCCAGCAAGATAGTTTGAATTCATGTTTATGAAAGCCTTTTATTAACCTGAAAATGCACTTCAAAGGTAATATGAGAATAGTTTTTTTCCCCTTAATCTGGCATTTTAGTAAATATTACAGATCTTTCCATTTTATGCCTATTATACCCATGGCCAAAGACTTTGGCTGTCTAGCTTCTTATCCCCCTTTTTATTTGGATAGAATTCACCATTGTGTTGAGGAGTAGAATTCACAGTCCATGAACTTAATTTGGGGTGTGTATCTGTATTTCTTTCTGGCTTAAAATGAGCATATTTAGATCAAAGATCCTAAACAAAAAACACTCAAGTACTCAAGTGATTCCCTAGTCACATCTTAGTAAAGGATATTTTAAAATTTTAATTAATATATCTTATATAAAAACTCTGAATATATGGGGATACTAAATTAGGAGACCTCATAGATTGTTTTTCATGAAGCATAAGAACTCTATTTGGCTGAGAAAATACATCTTCAATTAATCAAGTTGTGTATAATTTATTGCAAAATTAAAGTATTAATAAAAGCTATCATTACCTTTATTAGTAAATATAAGTATGTATGTTACTTTATATAACATGTAAATATTTTTGAATACATACTATCTACTAGATGCAGAACCTAGTGCTTCATAGGTATTATCTCACTTAATCTTTACTATATTCAATGAAGATAGCTTTATTATTCCATGTTTTACAAATATGGGAATTAAAGTCTATAGATGTCATATGGCAGGTAACTGCTGGTGCTAGGATTTGAACTCAGATTTGTTTGGCTCCAGAGTCCACGTCTTAACCATTCTACTTCTTTGCCTCCCACATTTACTGGGTGAAAAAATCTGTTAGATAATTAGATGGTTATACAAAACTGTGGCATAGAACAGTTTCAGTTAGGTCATGTGGTGGCTTTGGCATGTGTCAATTTCACTAGGCTGAACCACATTTCCCAGAACTCCCTTCTGTATCCATCCAGCTATGGTAGGCCACAAGAAATATCCTCATGGGAGACTTGGAGGGTGGAAGTGAAGCAGCCACCATACTGCAGCTAACATGCAGCATCCCTTTCTGCTGGCTCACCTTATCAGCGGGAGGCTGTGGCTAGGCTTGCACTGCTCACCTTTCCTGAGACCCTCCAGCAGCTCTTCTAGCACATGGGCCAAATGTGTGGATGCTCCATGACAAGACCTCTTTCTCCAGCTTCTGTAGGACACTCATCCCATCAAGGTCAGAGTCAGTAAGAACTTAAAGGAGCTGTATGTCATCCTTCTGGGGTTCCAGCTTACCTTTGAACTTCCCTGTTTTATCTCATCCCTTCCCAACAGCATTTCCTGCAGGCTTCAGGTTTCAGCAGTCAGTACTACCAAAGACAACGACCTCACAGAGACTGCTTCACCAGCTCCATAATTGCCTAAGTCAAGTACCTATAACAAAGTACATATATACTCACACCGACCTACTCCTATCAGTCAGTCAGGGTTCAATCTTTTACATACTTTCTACTGCTTCTCTGATTGAACCCTGAGCAAGTAATATGGGTGCACTGGAAAATGACCTAGATTTGTGGGTTGAAGCTGGCACATATCCTATCTTCTATATTACAGGCCTTACTTCTGGATCCTGGAAACTTCCGTGTAATGTGTGAAACAGTAAATCTGTCTCTCCATATTTCAGCCTGAAGAGGAAAGAAATATGGGATGTAACAGAGAGTAGGAGGACAGCATGAGCAAATGAACCCACAGGAGTCAGCCTAGAGAGAGCAGAGATGGGTTGCCAGGTTTAAGTCTTGTTTTTTCTGCAACATCTGTGCTGTGTGATGCTGGGCAAGTTCTTTATCCATTCTGGGCCTGTTTTCTCATCTGCTAAAAGGGATAATGTTAGTATTTGCCTCATATGTGTGAGGATTGTGAGTGAGGATTGAATGAGTTAACATATAGGAAGTGCTTAGAACATTCTAAGGTTTACATTAATGTTTGTTGTTATTGTTATTTTATAATAAGAAGGAAGTGGTCTGTCTGACCTTTTCTAGGAGTGTTTAATTTCATCCAACTTCTTAGGGAGTGAAAACCCATGCTAGAGGTCCTCCGTAGACTTTCTTTAGGCCCTTTTTATCCCGTATCACCACTCACTTCTCTCTGCTTTGACTCTACCTTGCCTCTCTTTCAATGCTTTTTTTTTGGGGGGTTGGGGTTCAAGATAAGAAACAGGTGTGTGAGGAAGACATCAGAGGTATGGGGATAAGAAAAGTGGAAGACATTAAAGAGTTTTAATGAACGTCTTTTCTTACCTCAAGGCTCATTATAATCTAAAGAGACAAGGGGACATGATATACTAGGAAAAACTAATGGTCTTGATTGAAGGGGACTCATGTCAGTGGCAGATTCTCACTGTGTGTGCTCTACATTCAGACATACTGAAAAGGAGGTGGAATGGTGGTCAAGAGAAAGCACTCTTGTCATTCTACCATTGAGCTCTCTTCTTATCCTTTAAGAAATAAGTGTTTTTTTCTCACACGCATTTCAGTACATTTTTCTTTGGCTTATCCTGGAACAGCTCACCTTGTCTGGCTCTACAAGATAGGAGAAACCTTTTGAATGCAGCTGCTTATTTGGGCTGATAGAGGGCCTGGGCAGACATTCTTTTTAGAAGACAGCCTCTTTCCTTCCCTCAGGAGTTACCTTTTGCCAAAGTGGCTGCTGTCTGGCAACAAGGAGGTCTAAGATGGTCAAGTTTCAAATGTCACCATGCAAAAGGCAGTTCCAATGACTGAACTCAAGGATTGAAATGCCAGAACTTAAATGTCCCTCGAATACATGTTTTCCCAACTAGCGACTTGCCATAGAAATAATTATACAAAAGTCCATCTCTCCTTACCTCTCCATTTCCCTCCCAGTGTTCCAAGACCATTACATGGAATACTTTGTGATAAAAAGATATTTTGGCGTGGCCTATTTAGTATTTTGAAGCATAGAAATGAAATACGGTAGGGTATATATGCCACAGAACCACTAAATGACAGAATCATCACTGGCCTACTTTTCTGAGTCACTGTGACAGACACAAGGGGATTGCTTTTAAAGCTTCTGATGACACATCAAGAAGAGGGAAGAGGATGTCTGCTTTAGAAAAGAGACTTACAGAATCTTACTTTCTGACTTGGAAATAAGTTTTTAAATTCAGACTTTTTTAGATGTTGCAGAGAAAATGAAAGGCAAATGACAGGTACTTACCTGAAAACCCCAGATAGAGAGACCTTATCCAATAGCCTGTCAATGCTGCAGCAGAGAGAATGGGACAAGCATACTTTTTGCTGCTTAGGGTACTGGGGATGCCATTAGTTACTGCAGGGGAAATTTAGCCACAGAGCAATGAGCCAAAGAAAACGTTACTATTTAACTATTGTAGGCTACTGTAATTCAGTCTCCTCACCATGAACAGCAAATGAGTGAAGCTAACTAATGCAGAAAGTCGAACTTGTTTTCTTTTGAGGACCCCCAGGAGAATTTCCACAGTGTCTTTTTGCTCACACAACCCAGTTGTTTTCTTACTTGTACAGTTACTCATCTATCTCTGGATCTGGATGGGATCAAGAGAAACAAGGGGATGAACTTTCAAAAAGAACTGGGCCAGCTTTTGATGATTCTGAGAGAAATGGGTTCTGGGGGACCTCTGATGTCTTTATTATCTGCCCCTTGGGGAAGGCTGGTAGTTCAAATTGTATAAAATTTACAACTCCCAAAATGAAAGGAAAAAAAAAAAACCCCAAATAACAGAAAATCTCTCATTGAAGCAAACAAATTAACAGATAGAAAAGCAATCCATACTCTATGCCCTGGTTGAGTAATTGTATTGGTAAAGGTCTCTGGGACAATCCATTTTGGGGATTGTTGTTTATACTAAAAGTTTTTTTCTTTAGTTACTGAACTGTCTACTATATTATTTGAAGCCTATAGACCTTAAAAGAAAAGTAGGTAGATTAAATGTAGCAGTTTGGGAGAATAGATCCAAGATGGTAGAGTAGATAAATGCTGTGCTTGCCTCCTTCCATGAACACATGAAAATTACAACTAAATTATAGAACAATAAATCTGGAGAACCATCTGAATTCTAACTGAACAGAAGCTTTATAGCTAGGGATATAAAGAAGAAACCACATCGAAACTGGTAGGAAGGGCCAAGACGAGAAATGGGCTGGTCTCAAACCTCCATGTGGCAGATGAGAATGCAGAGGGATGTCTTGGCCACAGAGGTCACCCTGGAGGAGTGAGAAACCCCACCCATACACCAGGATCCCCAGGGTATATTCTTCCCCAGGAAGTATAGCCCCTCAACATCTGGCTGTGAAAAACAGGGGGGATTCCAACCTCTGAGTGGGACAGAGGTTGTGGTAAAGCCAGACATCCTCTTAAAGGGCCCACGCACAGACTAACTCAGAGACACTGACCCTGTGCTCTGGTAGAGGGACACTGACACAGGGGGCATCAAAGACATACAGGGAGAGACTGAGTTGTATGGTTTCAGAGTGATGACTAGAGGGACCATCACCATTTTCCTTGTGTGGGGTCCTTCTCTCATGAAGCTGGAAGGCAGGCACTGTATTTTCTGTGTTGAGCCCTCACCGTTCAGCTATATCTGAATCTGATTGGCCTGTTGAACTCCGTGCTCCACCCTGCTGTCTCCCTGGGACCTTGCCCTATCCAACTTCCCCAATGCTAGAGATACTTTCTCAGCAAACTGCCAGCCCAGCCCACATTGCATTCTTTCTTGAAAAACTATCAGGGTCTGTAGGCCCCAGATGGTTGGTACTGGTCACAGTGTTCTCTGAGAGTTTTCTGAGTAGCTCCAGGCTCAGCACTGGCACCAAAGTAAAATCTAATTAACCTGGTGACCACAACTTTTCCCACTCTCGTGACTCCCTGAAACCCCGACTCATCAAACTCATGTACCTCACAAGGCTTTATCAGCGACTGAACCTTAAGGAAGCCAGCAGGTAGCAGCAGGCTTCAGGGTGTCCTGGGCTTTTGGCAGAGCTACCCCAGGCCAGGTACTGGTGGAAGCCATTCTCAGTTCACAGCGTGCCCTCTCCCATGTACCTCCTATTTTAGCACAGGTAGCAAACAACTGCAGATCACTTTGTAGCTACTACCAGGTAGTCCCTGGACAGTCACAGGTAGTAGCTGACCTGGACCTGCACCAGAACACCTCCCAAGGGGCTCCAGAAATAACATACATGGAGTTTGGCTTCAGAACACAGCAGAGCACAATCCAATTTGCCCTACAAGTAGCACACACAAAGGACAATCTCAACAGGCACCAGAGCCTGCTGTGGCAAATCTTTCTCCATGGATTAAGCCCCCCTTACAGCAGCCTGAAAGCTATGGACATGGCCAAACCCCACAGCCAATGAGCCTGAGGGTCAATCCCACCCACTGATGTGCCCACTGCAATCAAGACTCAATGATAACAGGAGGGCACACACAACCTACACAAGAGACATGCCTGGAGTACCCAGAGTAGGTGACCAGGGAGACTGTGCCAGGAACCCACAGGTCACCTACTACATAACACCACCCACCCAAGATTGGGAGATATAGCAGAGAGAACTAAAATAAACACAGAGAGGCAGCCAAAATGAGGAAACAAAGAAATATATCCCAAATGAAAGAACAGGTGAAAACTCCAGAAAAAGAACTAAACAAAATGGAGGCAAGCAACCTACCAGAGACAGAGTTCAAAACAATGGTTATAAGGATTCTCAAGGAACAAAGTGAGAGCTTCAGCAAACAGATAGCAAGCATAGAAAAGGACATAGAAACCATAAAAAGAACCACTCAGAAGTGAAGAATAAAATAACTGAAATGAGGAATGCACCAAAAGGAATCACCAGCAGACTAGATGGAACAGAGGATTGCCTCAGTGATTTGGAAGACAGTGTAGCCGAAAACACCCAATTGGACCAGCAAAAAGAAAAAGAAATCCGAAAAATAAGGGTAGTTTGAGAGACCTCTGGGACAAAATCGAGCATACCAATATCAGCACCATAGGGGTACAAGAAGGAGAAGAGAGAAAGCAAGGGATTGAGAAGCTATTTGAAGAAATAATGACTGAAAACTGTCCTAACCTGGCAAAGGAAATAGATATACAAGCCCAGGAAGTGCAGAGAGTCCCAAACAATATGAACCCAAACAGGCCCACAACAAGACACATTATAATTAAAATGGCAAAGATGAAAGACAGAGAGAATCCTAAATGCAAGAAGAAAAAGGCAACTTATAAGGGAGCTCCCATAAGATTGTCAGCTGCTTTCTCAACAGAACCATTGCAGGCCAGAAGGGATTGGTGTGAAATATTCAATGTGATGAAAAACAAGGACCTAAGACCAAGTGTACTCTACCCAGGAAAGCTATCATTTAAAATCGAAGGACAGATAAAGAGTTTCCCAGGCAAGAAAAATCTAAAGGAATTCATCACCACCAAACCATTATTACAAGAAATATTAGAGGGACTTCTTTAAGACAAAAGAAAAAAGAAAAAATATGAATAATAAAATGGCAATATCTACATATCTATCAACAATTACTTCCAATGTACATAGATTAAATGCTCCACTCAAAAGACATAGGAGGGCTGAATAGATATGAAAACTAAACCCTGCCTGCAAGAGAGTCCCTAAAGATTGAGACACACACAGACAGAAAGTAAAGGGATGGGAAAGATAGTTCATGAAAATATAAACAACAACAAAAAATCTGGGGTAGCAACACTTTTACCAAGCAAAATAGACTTTAAAACAAAGATTTAACAAGAGACAAAGAAGGACTCAGTAATCCTACTTCAGGGTATTTATCTGAAGAAACCCAAAATGTTACTTTGAGAAGACAGGAGCATCCATATATTCATTGCAGCATTGTTTACAATGGCCAAGATGTGGAGGTAGCCTGGGTGTCCACTGATGGAAGAATGGATAAAGAGGAAGTGGTAAATATATACAATGGAATATTGCTTGTCCAGGAAAGAGAATGGGTTCTCGCCATCTGCAGGGGCATGGGGGGACCTGGAAGATATTATGCTGAGTGGAGTATTTCAGACAGAGCAAGACAGATGCAATGTGATTTCACTTATATGTGGAATGTAAAGAACAACAACAAAAAAGAAATAAATTCATTGATACAGAAAACGTTTTGATGGTTGTCAGATGGGAGGGTGGTTGAGGAGTGAATGAAAAAGGTGAAGGCATTAAGAAGTACAAATTAGTAGTTACAAAGTAGTCATGGGGTTGTAAACTAAAGCATGGGGAACATAGTCAATGATATGGTAATAGCTATGTATAGTGCTAGGTGGGAACTAGAGTAGTCAGTGGATCATTTCTTAAATTATGTAAATGTCTAACCACTATGCTGTACACCTGAAATTAATATAAAATAATATTTAATGTCAACTATAATTGAAAAATTTAAAAAAGGGGGAAAAAGGTGAAGGGGAATAAGAGGTCCAAATTTCCAGATATAAAACAAATAAGTCATGGGGATGTAATGTACAGCGTAGGGAATATAGTTAATAATATTGAGATAGTGTGGTGTGGTATTAGATGGCGCTGGACTTATCATGGTGATCATTTTTTTAGGTACATAAATGTTGAATAACTGTGGTATACACGTGAAACTAATATTGTATGTTAACTATATTTTTAATAAAAAATCTTAATACAAAGTAAATGTAACAGCTTGAATATTGATATCACATGGTGTGTGCAGCTTCAGGAACTAAAAATATAGGACTCCCCATTAAATTTAAATTCCAGATAAGCAATACTTTTTAGTATAAGTATGTCCCAAATATTGTATGGGTTATATTTATTTATACTAAAAGTATTTACTATTCAATGGAAATACTTATAGTAAAAATATTTGTTTACCTGAAATTCATTTTTAACTGAGAGTTCAGTATCTTGTTGCAACTCTCTGGTAGGGCAATGCTAAGTTTAAATAGTAATATTTTAATGGACTCAGAGATAAACATTTTTAAGGGTTCAGATGGGGCATGTGTGGGATGTGTTTACTCATGGCTGGGCAATCTGGCTCCTGAACATGAGGCTGTACTTGTTCAGAAGGACTACTGTCATTGTTTTTGTAACATAACCACCAGTGGCCATCCCTCCAGGGCAGCTTGAGGCTTGGAATGCTGCTTGCCCTTTAGGAAATCTGCTGGTGAGTAACTGTATCTCCAAAGACTCCTTGGAGACCCTCAGACAGCTGTGACAACCCCTCCTCTTCTATCAGTGTCCAGTAGGTCCTACTGGGAATGATGGGAACTTAAAATGTTTCACCCTCTCTTTGGTTATGAATCTTCTTTTCTCACCACTTCAATTAGGGAAAAAAAGAGAAGCTGTATCAGGACTTACTTTCAGACATACTCAGTCTGTTTTCTGTGTAATGACTGGCCAACGGCTGAACCTGAAAATTCATCTTTAAGTAGATTTCTGCAGACATTCATGCCTAGCAGAGTGATGGTAGGTACTATCGTGAAGTGTGAAGTTTGGCCACAAAAGAGTTGTTCGACAATGACTTCTGTTGTCTTTAGGGAGATTATTTTGTAGAACTCTGAATGATTGAATTTTTAAAAATAATATAACTTGGGAAAGAATACATTTTGACAGGTGTTAAAGTGAGACTGGAAGCAGAATGTTTTTTCACTGTCAAATATTTTTTTCATTTACTAACTCATTAATTCATTTTAAAAGAGTTTATTGATGACTTACTGTATATGAAGCATGGCTCTGGGTCTTCACTGGTGAATATGACATGATTTTTTACTGCAATTGTCTACTTGTAGTTGGTTGAAAGTCTGGCAGAAGAGACATATAGATAGCTGAAGATAATACAATAAGACAAATACTAGGAGAAAGGTAAATTTGGCTTGTTTTTGAGTGACAGAGGAGAGGTTTGTCCCCAACTGGGTGGCAGGGAGAGAAGAGATGTTTTCTTAGAGGAGGAGATAGCTGAAATGGGTCCTGGAGAGGAGAAATGGTTTATGCAGATGAAGAATTGGAGGAAGGTTTTTCCAGGTAGAGAGGTTAGCGTACGTGAAGGCCCCAGGGGGAGAGCTCATCATGTTACAGGTGCTGGTGGTAGTCCAGTAGTATTGTTACAACATGTGGTAAGGGGTAGTGCAAAGAAAAGTGAGGCTGGAAAGATGAGACAGGGACCAGGTCTCTAAGGGCTGCTTGTAATGCTTAGGGATTTGGATTTTAACCAGATAGCGGTGGTGGTGGGGGGAGGATGGTCAACAAAAGCTTCCAACATGGGAGTAACACAAACAGATTTGCATTTTAGAGTAATCATTCTGGCTGCAGGTTGGAGAAGAGAGAGGAGGGAGGCAAGACCTGAGTCAGGTGACCAGAGTGAAGACAGTTTCATTAATCCAAAACAGTCATGACTGTAGTAAGAATAAGGTGTTAGAAGTGGGGAGGGTGAGATGTGGGGGGAGCTTGTTTGGGGGATTTAGAACCGATTGGTGTTTAGTGGGAGGGTGGATTTGAAGTATGGATCAGAGGGAGATGTCAGTGACTTAGACAACTGGGAGCTGGGAGTGCTGACATAGAAATGAAAGGAAGGAGAGGTTAGGGCTCTGTGTGAAGAACCTCAGAGGTCATTGCTTTGCTTCAGAACTTCCTCAGAGCAAGGGGGATGACCACCTACCTCAATTCAGTTATGTCCGACAGCCATTTTTAACAACTTAATGTGGGCCAGAGACTGAGCACATGAGGATAATGTAAGGGCTTTCTCTGCACTGCAGAAGCTCATGGGAGACCATGGAGCTTATGGGCTTTGGGGGAGAGGGTCACACATATCTATAGCTTAACTGTAATACGATGTAGTGTAGATATTCGTATTGATTGAAGCATTTTTCCATTGCTTCTAACAGAAAACCTAATTCCACTGGGTTTGAGCAAGAAAGGACATTTTTTTTATTTTTTTATTTAGTGGATCAAAGATGTTGTTAAGGATCCTGTCTCAGTATCTCTTGCTTGTCCTCCACAGCATCAAGGTCATTCTAAAACTATCTTGTACTCATGTTTACAAGAAGTTTTTTTCCTTCTCCAGGAGTTCTCCTAAGAAGATCAGGAGAGCTGCTGTCTCCCTCCTCTTGCATCTTTGGCTTGATTTGGGAATGTGTCCATATCTGAATCATTAATTGCAGCCAGTAGTTAGGATGATTGGTTTGAGCCTGAGCCTCACACCCTCAACAGTGTGGGCTGCACAGGGGGTATGTAGATGTCCAAATAAAAACCAGGGAAGTGACCAAAAGAAAGGAAAGTTCTTGGTGCAACGAGAGCCCTCACGTCTGCAGGCACCGAGGAGCACAGAGTAGGGAATGACCGATTGTTCTTGATTAAGTCATAGAAGCGTTTACAGAGGCAGGAGGGATTCATTGGAGCTGAACCCTGAAACATGAGGAGTTTTCAAGGTGGAGAAAAAAGAGGGGGGAGAAGGGTGGAGGCTACTACCTGTAGACTGAAGACAGGACAGGTTGGTTCAAAGACAGAAGGTGGCTGAAGTGCATATAGGAGGGTATGTATGTGGAAATGGTGGGGGGTGAAGCTTAAATTATAATATAGCTGTGTTAGGATCCTAAGGATCCTGAATACTTTGTTAAGAGAATCCAACCTCACCTAGCAAAGAGAAGGACCACACCACAGCACTTCTACCTCCATAAAGAAAATGTCACAAATTCACACTGTCAGTTCAGTCTGCATGTGTGGCCAGGAATCACAAATTGAATGAGACTTTGCATTGTATTCACAGTCATTCAAAACCTGGTGTCCTTGTTCCTTTGGAGATGAATCATCCCTGGAAAACTAAGCCAGCATATTGCACTTGGTTGTCATTTCCTGTTGTCCTTTGGATCTTGATGGACACTTGCTAATCTGATGCATGAAGCTTACTTGTAAGCCCCTCCCGCTGGCTGTCAACCTGCCCAGGCTCTGAGAACCCATTTTGGGTCCCTCCTACTCCCCTTCTCAGTCCTTAGTAATAGATTCTTCCTGAAATTTTTTTGTCATTTGTTCCACTCTGCAAATACATCCTGGTTTCTTACTACCTCTTGATCTTATTGCTGCTCACTTTTCCTCCTCCCACATTATCCCTCAGAACTCTTTTGCCAACATCTTGTGAGTCTTGTTTTCCTGTCTTACTGTCACTGCTCACTCCCAGTTGAGAAGAGATCCATATTCCCTGCAGGGATTCACATGACACATTTTCATATTAATGATAACTGTTGCCTTTCTTGGTAGGCTCCTCATCCTCCCTTATGGATTTTAAAGTACAAAGAACCCCAACCTTTCAGTTTAGCACATTGGTTTCCTGGAGGGAGTATTTTATTTTCAATCTTTTCAGAGGAGGTGTGGGAGTAGCCTCCATAGCGCCACCTCTGTCACTGAGGTATATAGAGCATTGACCTAGGCTCAATCATCAGCTCTAGCAGTGCTTGATCTGCCTAAGCCTTCATAATGCAGAACATGCCATTTAATTTTCTTCTGTCTTCTAGACTCATGCCCACCCTTTACATAGTGCCTGTTGGGGCTAGGAGTTTTCAAGCTACATTTTCCAGGCTCCCTCACCAGCTGGCTTTCAGTTGGCATCTGCCAGTAGGAGGCAACAGATGGGAAGAACAAAGACTGTGGCTGCAGGCTCACTCATTGTAGTGATTTCCGGGTGTGGTGATTCTCAACTGTGGGCAGAGCAGCACTGATTCAGTGTTTCCAGTTTTAGCCGAGGAGACACTTCTTCTGTGGATCCAACAGTACCATCAGTCCAGACTTATAGGATTTATTCAATACAGTGTCATTAGCAAACTCTGGACCGCACCCCTTTTCATTTTTGCAAATCCAGCCCCTTCTTCCTTCTGCTCTGTAGTCTTTCATCACCTTTAAGATCAATTCCCTGAATTAAATTCCCTCTGTGTGAAATGCCTAGAATGCTTTCTATTTTCCTGAGTGGATGTAGCAAAATGCATGGCAAATCAAAGGCAAAAGCAGAGTAGCTTTGTTTTCTTTGTTTATGGTAGATTTCATTATCAACTAAAGGAAACTTTTAAAATAACTCTTCTCTCAAAAGTCCATACATTGGAACAACTTTGTAGGTGTCAGAAACACAAAATCAGCACCATCTTCGGTGTGGGTAAACAAAATGTCTTGGATGGAGGTCAAGGACAAATCATCTTAACAACAAAAATCTAAGAGGTTAGAGGAGAAACGCTTGTACAGAGGAAAGAACACGATGCTTAAAGTCAAATTCCTGGGTTCAAAGTCTGTCTGGTTTATTTACTAAATACATACTGATGGGCAAAACTTGTGTTCTCTTTGAACCTCCATTTCCTCACTTGTAAAATGGTGACATCAACATCCAATTGATTCATAACGTCATAATGAAAGGCAAGTGAGAAATGTGTGTGAAAATATTGTTCACACTTCCTATTGGTCTGAGGGAATTATTATGGGGAATATTAAAAAGAAGGCTGGGCTCCTGCCCTCAGGTTGATGCTCATCTAGTTGATGATTTTGTGAACATTTATACAATTATAGGTAATTCACTGTTTGAAAGCTCAATGCATGAAAAGTAATTCTCATGCATTGTAATTAGGCATCAAGTAATTTCTGATACTGCTCTCATTTGGATAAATTGGCTAGAAATGCCTCATCTTTTTGGGACCACAGTTTTTAGCTTTTTTTTAAAATCTGTAACTGGGGACCAGAATGCTGACCTGCCTTCTGAATGTTTTGTATGCATTAATTAACTGCATATGATTGAATAGCATCCTCAAGACAAGCATGTAAATGCCAAGTGTTCTCACTGATAATAAAGCAGATACTTTCTTGATGGGGTTGACATGAGGATTAATGATTTAATTGCGACCGAGTGCTCTGATAGTCTTAGATGAAAAGTGCCATACAATTTTGAAGAGGAATATTATCAAATAGCTTCTGTTTTGGTTCTTGAAAGAGCAACTCAAAAAAAGGCAGTGCTGATCTGCATATGCCCATCTAAATGTTCCCACCTCCTTTTAGAATAGCAGAAATTCAGAGAGTGGGAATTTAGAAATGGGGTTCAGAAGGAGGCCTTTAAGAGTAATTAGGAATTTCTGATTTTTGTTCTCTAGTAGGCTCATGGGATCACTTCAAGATGATTTCTTCAAAGTTGTTAACAAATATTATAACTGAGAATTAACCAGTCCAAACACTTTTCTGTTGATGAGGACAAAATCTAGTCTGTGATTTTGCAAATAAAACTATGTGACTCTGTCATTTTCTCGCTCTGGCCATACTGGCTTCTTTGCTTTTCCTCCTCTTCTCTAAGCTCTTTTATTTTGCCTCCTGACTTAGACATTGTTATTCTTAGCTTTTCAAAGGGCTGTCCTTCCAAATTTCAGGTTATGACCCCTCCTCAAAGAGATCACTCTGAGGACTTGCCCTTGTCCCAGGCTCATTCTTTTTTGTCACACCAATTTCTCTGATTGTTATTACTACTTACTGGTAGATCAATTTATCTTTTTATTGGCTTGTTTAAAGATATACTGTTTCCTTCCACTAAAACATGAAATGTATGAAGGTGGATTTTATTTATTTATCCTCTGCTTTTCACCAGTGTCTAGCACGTATTGGTTGTTCAGTGGTTTGTTGAATGATAGAATGATTTATGCTATTTTTGTCTTGAACAAAATTATGAAACTGGTCATCAGTAAGTTAGATTAACTTTGCAGTATTTCTAATAGAGGCTTGGGGTGAAAAATTGAAACTTCCTCTTGGCAAATTTCTATAAAATTGTGAATATCAAAACAGATATGAAAACAGCAGATAGTACAGAATCCAGTAATACAGGACGAAACCCTTGCCCAACCTAAACCATTATCGTTAACATTTCCTTTTCTCTGTACTTGATTTTGTGATTCTACATTATGGAACTTTTGATCTTTGACAAATGCAAAAATTAAGGTATATTAATGTTCTTGATTAAAGGTCAATCTCCAAACTAAAGCCTGCCGTAACTGCTGGTTTTGGTGAATCAAGTTTTGTTATAATACAATCATGTTCATTCATTCCGTATTTTCTACACCTGTTTTTGTACAACCAGAGCAGAATTCAGCCAGCAAAGCCAAAAATATTTACAGAAAAGTTTGCTCACCCCCTTCCAAGTATTGTTTTCCCAACTCTTTTTTAAAAATTGAAATATATTTGACATATTGTGTAAGTTTAAAGTGTGCATGTTAATTTGATACATTTGTATATTATACCATGATTGCCATTATAGTGATCATTTTCCCAACTCTGAGGGCTAGAAAAATTACAAGAACTTTCAAGTATATAAAGTGATCCAAGGAACCGTTAGTGGCAGGTTCTGTTTGAAGGAGTTTTGTGCTATAATTTTCTACACTTTGAAGAGCAGGGAGGTAAATAAACATAGGAAAGAAAAAGAAAAACAAGGCTGGCAAGCCAGAGGAACCTCTTTGAAACATCCTCAGACAAAACTTGGAGCGTTTCACTCCAAAAGGATCTTTGTTGGAATAAATGAAATACTGTAATTGTTTGTGCTTATGCCGACTTTTATTTCTAGGAAGGAGGCTGTTTTATCAGCATGCAGATTGGAATCTCCTGTTCTAGATTGGAGAAATTGAAAGAGAGAGAAAGGGAGAGATTGGCCCAGTTTTAACAACAAAGCACATTGTTAATTATAACAAAAATGATTGTCATTGTGTGTCTACAATGTAAGCCGTGGATTATGTTGGGTGACTACATGGATGATATTTTATTCTCGCAGGAGGCCTCCTAGGCAGAAACTAGTAGCTCCATTCTACAGATAAATGCTCTGGGGCTCAGAGGACTGCAGTGGCTTGCTCAGGGTCCCCAGGGTGATCAGAGGTGGCCTAGCATTAGAATCCATATCTATTTGCTTTTACTTGGGAGAGCAGCAGTTAGAGAAATAGGGACTGCACTTTCAATACAGGGAAGGCATGTTGTATACTTTAATGCACTTTAAATACAGACAATTTTATTTATCAGTTATGCTTCAGTAAAGCTGGGGAAACAAAATACACATATATGCATATGTACATGCATATATACACATACATACATATATATATATATATATATATATATATATATATATATATATATATATATATATATATATATATATATATACAGGAAAGGCAGAGCTTCTCCTGCAAAGAAAATGTTAATTCTCACACCCTTCCTTTGTGAGTGAGCCCATACTAGGGCTCTCAGCAGAGTGCAGCAGCCAGCAGGCCACTGACTAAGCTGCTTTAACTTGAAGGAGGAAGGCAAAACACCTTTCCCATGTTAACTCCCAGTCTTTCTTTTGGAGGAGTAAGATGTGGCTTTGATAGAAGGGGGAAAAGAACCAGAAGAAAGTGCTCTCCTTAGCACTTACCTGTTAATTTGAAATGTCTTCAGCAAAGTCGGCTACCTGCAAGTTTTTAAGGAGAAACACTTTCCTTTGCATTTTCTTTGCAAAGACAGCTTTTGTGCAAAAGCTTCCTTTTAAACATTCCATGACTTTGGTCAGAGAGCCGGGAACCTGGTATTAAAGATTTCAGCACTGTCAGAAGCTCCCTCCAATGAGCGTGCTCCTGTCATTCACACCGGGGCTTGCTCAATATTTCTCATGTTCCTTGCTTTCACTCTGACAGCTTCTAAGTCTCAGGGGACTAGGGGATTTTTCTTTATCTTTCTATTTCCTCTCCAAAGTGTGTATATTTATGGGGAGACTACCGAATGGGGTTGGGGGATGGGAAGAAGGTTGGGGAGAACAGATAAAAGAAAAGAACAAGGGTTGAACAATTTTGTGCCTCTTTCGTTACTCTTGACGGAATTTTAAGTAAAAATATTGGCAATTTGTTCAGCCTTTCCCCCCTTGCTAATATTTAAAAGCATTCAATTAAGATTTTCTAATGTGTTCAATGAGTTAAACTGTCCTATGGTATTAGAAAAATATTACCCATATAAATAAAATATGTCAAAGCATTAAAAAGCTATTACACACACTGAACATAAAATGGCAGAATAATGATGGATCCCGCCATGCAGGAAACATATTCAAAAATATTATCTTCCTGGTAATGAAATGCCATCCGTTTCATTTTAAGCTAAATACGTTAGACATATCAGTGGAGTCTGTGCTGACACAGCAGTGAGTTGAAATTGAAAATCTGAAATTATATATATGATTGGACACAGTGTTAAAGTAATTTATAGGAAAAACCACGAATGTGCTGGGTCTGCACCTTCTGGTGAACTCATTTTATAGAATCAGATAGAGGAAAACTCTACCATTTCTAATGTGCAGTTAGAATGGCAGCCTGCCAGGGCCCCAGTATATTCAGTATGAAAAGAGAGAAGACAGACAGAGATGGGGTGGGAGGGGCTAGAGAGGGGTAGCAGCCAGGGGAGGGCGGTGTCCGGGGGTGAGGACAGGAGACAGGGAGAAGCAGGGCCAAAGAGGCTTGCTTCAAATTACAGCAATTCTGCATAAGCCATCAAGAAAATGGCATTCGTTTTCATTGCTTTGACCTAATGGGACATAGCGGCTGTAGGAGCTGTATTAGCTGTCAAGACAAGTGGGAGATAACAGGAGAACCCATGCAGGGGCAAGTTTCAGTGAGGCTGTGGCCAGGTGGTCTGTGACACCACTTGCTGAGGTGACAGTCAAGCCCCTGGTGGAGATCATCTGACCTCAAAAGTTAAGGGGGATCCACAGAGCTGATAGGAAAGGAGACGGCGACGGAGGCACTCACAGGCCCCTCAAATCGCCTGTCTGGCGGCTGTCTATCTCTCTGCCCCACTTTTTTTCTTTATCTTTTTCAATGTTGTGCATGTTTGGCCACAAAGTGCAAAGGGAAGTGGAGTTAGCTGGGGATGAGGAGAAAAACAAGGCTGCGCTTTTGTGTGGAGATGTGTGACGAATGGGTACCCTGATGTGCTTTTCGTCTTTCATTTATATCCATAATCCTGCTTGAAATGTGGATTATTTATTCATACAGAGCTCCTCTCTTCCTGGAATGCCAGGGAGCTGCCGCTGTAAAGCTGTAAATTTTCATCCGGTGGCTGCACTGGCCAAGGCAGAGGTGGTCTAGTTTCTCCAGAAGAGTTCTTTATAAACTCTAATTTTTAAAGAGAAGAAAGAAAGGGTTGAACATGAAAGGAATGAAAAACGAAGGCTGTTTTTCATCCCACAGCAGACAACTACCTCTAAGGAAAGAAATGCAGAGTGGAGGGAGAAGTGTTGATGCCCTCAAGTGAAATTGAGACAAAATATCAACAAATTCTTTGACTATCTTACTCCCTCCTCTCACGAAATTGCCTGGGGATTTTAGAAGCCTGAGGGATAACTAAGAGTAAAACTTTACAGGTCAAAAATGTATGTGGCATCTTTCTTTTTAAGCACTCAGGATGTTTCCTATTTATTTTAATAATACTATTGGCCATTACTTGGGGGTTTTACTCTATGACAGACACTGGGTTTACTAGCATGATCTCACAGCATCACAACCTACAGGTTATTGTACTTTCCATTTTGGTGATGAGGAAAAAGGTTTATAGAGGTCAGATAACCTTCTCCAAGATTGCAAAGAAAATGAATGCCCCAGGTTACAAACTCTAAATTCTTCAAAGTCATGATGAGGCAAGAATTTCCTGCCCAGTTTAATAGCAATCCTTGTGGGTGAATAGAGGGGTTAGATGATTTGCAGCAAGGAAACCTTTTTCTGAACTCTCCAACTAGCTTAGCTGGCTCTTTTAGCAAGCATCTCATGCCTTTCTTCATAGCATTTACCATGGGTTGTAATTTCTGTTCATGAATGCTTATTATTGTCTGTACTAGACACTAAATTCGTACAAACAGCAATTGTGTCTATTTTGCTCACTGCTATATCTTCAGAACTTGGGACAGTACTTGACACTCAGCAGGTGTTCATTAAATGTTAGTTGGATAAATGAATGGAGGGATGGATAGATAGATACGTTTTCATTGCTAGCCCGTAATAGAGCTAGAGCTTTATAGGACATTCCCTAGAAGACTTGTCATTTTTTAATTGTGCCTGTGGTTATGGTGGTCCTCTCCAGAGAATGAAGTAATGTTGATAATATTAAAGAATTTGAAAATTGCAGGCAGCCCAGTGAGACATCTAGTCCACCATTCTATCCAGTGCTGATTCACTCTTAGCCATTAAGGCTCTGCTTTGATACATCTTGTGATGGAATGCTCACTTTATCACAAGACAACCTGTTCCATTGCTTCGTGGCAGTGGTTTGGAAAGGCATTTTGTATAGAGAATCAAATCGACTCCTGGAACTGTCATCTCTGCTTCTCTGGAGCTCCACACATACACGCATTAGACCCTTTTACACCTACAGAGATAGTCCTTCACATGTGTGAAGACAACTGTCATATTTTACACTGGCTTCTCTTTTGCAGGCTATATCTACCCAATATTTTCAGCCTTGCCCTCTGGGCCTAACACCATCCTGGTCATCCTGGATGATCAATGTCCCCTTTAAAATATTTAACAAAATTAAAATACTAAACAACGTATTCCAAATGTAATTGAATCTTTCTGTGATTATTGCTTTTTGTCATCCTAAATTTGATGCAGTCCTATATTATATACGTTTTTATAGTAGCCAGACCAGAGTTTTGAACCATATAAATTTTATGGCCAGCTAAAACTTATTTGTTCAGTTCATTCATTTACTCAACAAATGTTTCTTGAGCCAATACTGTATGCTAGCCACTGGGCAAACAGTGATAATAAGATGAATGAGACATGAGTTTTGCTGCTGGCTGAGGATCTGCCAATCTAGTGGGTAAGGCATACAAGTTAAAAGTATTGTATTCTTTAATCATAGGATGCATATTTTAAAGTGTTTTTTTTTAATCACATTTAGAATCATTATGCGTTTTACACCCAATGTACAGAGTTAATACAGCATTTAATTTTATATCCCATTTATATGTCATTAGTATTTTTGAAAATGTAATTTTATAACTGAGGGAATATGGCAATTGCAATATTATAAACTTGTCTAATAGCAGTACGTGTCAGGTAAAAAGTGTGGTATAAAGGAATGATGATAATTTCTACTGAGGATGAAGAGAAAATGCTTCACAGAAGAGAAAAACAGATATTTTTGGATCTTAATAGATGAGCCATAGTTTGCCACTCTTGTGATAAGGAGCTTACAGGGTAAGAAGGAAATGTGTCTGCTGGCTGGGCAGAGAAGCTGGGCAGTCTTTTCCTGTGTGAGCAGTAGGAAGAAAACTGGGCTTCACCATTTAGAAAGTCTTCCCCTGTAAGAAAGAACATGATGAATAAAATAAAGAAGCATATATAATTGCTATAGAAGTTTACAAATGAAAAAGAAAAGAGGGCATCTACTTGGAGTTGTATGAAGAGAAATCTGGAACAATGTCATAAGTTTGCATCCAAGGGCAGCATTTTAAATGTACCTTGAAAGGATAGTCAGTTTTCAGAGAAGGTGAGAGGAGGGCTTTCCCGGGAAAGAAATCAACATGAGCATAGGCCTACAGGTGGGAGAGATCAGAAGGAGTGTGTGCAATGGTAGCAGTCCAGTGTGAATGGAGTCAGGAGTCCAGCACGCAAGTGACAAGGGATAACTTGGAGCATACGGAAAAGACCTTTAGTATCCATGGGCCTTTCTCGTTTAAGGGTCTGGCAATCCAGCATGTCTGTCTGGGCTCAGAAACTTGCGTTTGACTCTGGAATGTGTGGTAAGGGACAGGCCGACTCTTTAAACTTGGTATTGGTTTGCTATAAATAGAAATAAATGGGATTATTGACGTTCCCCTTTACCAAAAGTAAAGAGTTGGGGGTGGGGAATAAATGAGGGAAATACATCATCATGCTAGGAATTTTGATTATATCTCCAATATATTCATGACTTACACTATATTCTTGTCTGAGGGCCTACTTTTTGCATATCTGTTTTTCCACAATTCCCAATTTCAACAGCTTTGTTTCTCCTGCTGTGAAGTTGGATTTGCTCAACTCTGTCTTTCCACAGTGTCCTTCCTCCACTGCAGAAACCCTAATTTACCATGGTTAAATGTAACTGTGCTGGCTTTGCTTGCACATTCCATCCTGTCAGGATCTCTTTGGATCTTGAACCTTTCATTCCACATATCACTTATCACTCCCAATTTCTTTTTTTGATATTGAAAATTTTATAAGTGTGTTTTGCCTTTTTATCCAAATCGGTGATACCAAGTTTCAAAAAAGACAGAACCAAGGAAAGAACTCTAGCATTTTTTGACTACAGATGTGACTGGTGCTTGAAACTGTAAATGAGTGCGAGTGTTTGAGTATTCTCATCCATCACAAATGTGGCACCACGGAGTCCTTCTGAAATGTTTCTGCTGACGTCAAGACAAACAATATTCATGACAAGCTTTTAAACACCTTCAAAATTCTATCAAGAAAGAAACAGAACTAGTGTGGCTTGGAGGTATGGCTGAAAATCGTTTTGCAAGATAAAACCTTTCCTCCCAGAAAAAACTCTGCTCCCTGATCTAACTCTTCCTGGTGCCACCCCTATCAATTCCCTTCTGTGAAGTCTCAGCAGTCTCAGTCTCCCATCTTCTCTATGGCTGAACTTTGATGAAATGTGCACACTGGCCCTTGGCCTACCAGGAAGTCATCCAACATTCCAGGAGACCACAGGGGAAGATCCTTTCCCAGGAAGGTCCTTTCCGGGGAAGGCAGAATCTAATTTTCACTTTAGTTTTGTTTTTTCTTCTGTAACCCATGTCAGTTCTCCATTTGTTATGGACTGAATTGTGTCCTTTCCCTTGCCCCTCCCCCCCATCCATATGTAGAAGCCCTGGGGAGGTCAAGTTAAATGCAGTCATAAGGGTGGGGTCCTAATCCAATAGAACTGTTGTCCTTATAAGAAGAGGTAGAGCTATCAGAGAACAAACTCTCCATGTGCACACAAAAGAAATGTACAGCAAGAAAGGCACACACAGAAGGACACCGAGAGAAGGCAGCCACCTGCAAGAGGAGAGAGGCCTCAGGAGGAAACAAACCTGCTGACACTTTCATCTTAGGCTTCTTATTTCTAGAACTGTGAAAAAACAAATTTACGTCATTTAACTCACTCAGTCTGTGGTGTTTTTTATGATAGCCCTAGCAGACTAAGACACATATTATTAGTTAAATGCTAAATACCACATCCTCCTCCACCCCCCATGGAAATAATCTTGCTTTAAAAATAGCTTTTTGGGGAGAAAAGTCACCATTTAAAGACAATACACTATTTTTAAGAGAATACACTGTTTTTAAGACACATTTTTGCTATAAATGTATTAAAACCTGAAAAAGACCACTTTGAAATTGTTGATACATAATGCCTCTGCATTTGTGCTCTTGCACATGCATACTTCGTATTTGGGGTAGCTTGAGTCAGAGAAATGGAGTGTGAAGCTGCCTCTCACTTTTTAAAGTATCTGATATTTAGTGTGGCATTAATTATAGTGAGTCTCTTCCTAGTTAGCAGTCACCAACCTGGCAGAAAGATCATTAAAAGTTGAGTGTCATGGTAGATTTGCATATTGTAAATCACCTCAGGTTGGTTACCTCATTCTACCTTAAATAACAAAATCTATGAAGAGACACATACGTAGAAGGAAATAGTAGTATTCATTCCTGGTTTCCAGACACATTTGGTCTTCAAGACTCTTAGAGAATACTGTAACTTTATTGCAGGGGTTTCCTTGAATCTCTGCTGTTACTCTCTAATCATGGGCCTGTAGTTCTTTTTTTAAATATGTTTTGAAAATCCTTTAAGGCCATGTAGCTAGATGGGAGATATTTATTCATTCAACAAATATATACTGGGACTCTGTGAAGTGTCAGACATTGTTACACCAGTAAATTATGGTGAACAAGTCAGAGTGACTGTCTTTGGGGCTTTCACTCAAATGGGAGGAAACACATAACAATAAATATGATTATAATTATTCTGAGTACTAGGAAAAGAGTGCAAGAGAGACTTACAGAGAGAACTTCAGATAACATAAAGGCTTCTTTGAGGAAATGATGTTGAAGCTGAGATGAAAAGTAGAAGAAGCTAGTCCTGCTGCATATGGACTAGGGAGAGCTAGGAAGAGAGTAAGGCATGTGCAAATAACACACGGTTCACATATATTAACTCATTTAATCCTTCTAACAGTTTTATTTGGTTGGCACTATTATTTCCTTTTACCAAAGCAGACACTCAAACAAAGATTCAGGTCCAAATAATTTATTTGGGAGGTGATTTCAGAACGCACCATGATGGAGTAAAGAAATGAGACAGAAAGGGCAGGAAAAAATTTGGGGATACAATAGTGAGCAGATGACTGCTCTGGGCAACCCTACCCCCAGAGATGCTAATTTAATTTTTTAGGTAGAACCCAAGCATTAAAATGTGAGTGTTTGTGTGTATGATAAAAATCAAACTTAATTTTTTTTTAAATTAAACTTATTGGGGTGACAATTGTTAGTAAAATTACATAGATTTCAGGTGTACAATTCTGTATTACATCATCTATAAATCCCATTGTGTGTTCTTCACCCAGAGTCAGTTCTCCTTCCATCACCATATATTCGATCCCCCTTACCCTCATCTCCCACCCCCTACCCCCCACCCCCCTTACCCTCTGGCAACCACCAAACCATTGTCTGTGTCTATGAGTTTCTGTTTCTCATTTGTTTGTCTTGTTCTTTTGTTGCTTTTGGTTTATATACCACATATCAGTGAAATCACATGGTTCTCTGCTTTTTCTGTCTGACTTATTTCGCTCAGCATTACACTCTCAAGATCCATCCACATTGTCACAAATGTTCCTATATCATCTTTTCTTACCGCCGAATAGTATTCCATTGTGTATACATACCACAACTTCTTTATCCATTCATCTATTGAAGGACATTTTGGTTGTTTCCATGTCTTGGCCACCGTAAACAAAGCTGCAATGAACATTGGAGCACACATGTCTTTATCTCTAAATGTTTTCAGATTTTTTGGGTAGATACCCAGGAGAGGGATTGCTGGGTCATATGGCAATTCTATTCGTAATTTTTTGAGGAACCTCCACACTGCCTTCCATAACGGCTGCACCAGTCTGCATTCCCACCAACAGTGTATGAGGGTTCCTTTTTCTCCACAGCCTCTCCAACATTTGTTACTATTTGTCTTGTTGATGATTGCCATTCTGACTGGGGTGAGGTGATATCTCGTTGTGGTTTTGATTTGCATTTCTCTGATGATTAGTGATGTTGAGCATTTTTTCATATGTCTATTTGCCATTTGTATGTCCTCTTTGGAGAAATGTCTCTTCAAGTCCTCTGCCCATTTTTCAATTGGGTTGTTTGTTTTTTTGTTGTTGAGTTGCATGAGTTCCTTGTATATTCTGGATACTAGCCCCTTATCGGAGGCACTGTTTGCAAAAATCTTCTCCCATTCAGTTGGTGGCCTCTTTATTTTGTCAATGGTTTCTTTTGCTGTGCAGAAGCTTTTAAGTTTCATATAGTCCCATTCGTTTATTTTAGCTTTTACTTCCATTGCCTTTGGAGTCAAATTCATAAAATGCTCTTTGAACCCAAGGCCCATAAGTTTAGTACCTATGTTTTCTTCTATGCAGTTTATTGTGTCAGGTCTTATGCTTAAGTCTTTGATCCATTTTGAATTAACTTTGGTACATGGTGACAAATAGCAGTCCAGTTTCATTCTTTTGCATGTGGCTATCCAATTCTCCCAGCACCATTTATTGAAGAGGCTGTCTTTGCTCCATTGTATGTTTTTAGCTTCTTTGTCAAAAATTATCTGTCCATATTTATGTGGTTTTATTTCTGGGTTCTCAATTCTGTTCCATTGGTCTATGTGTCTGTTTTTCTGCCAATACCACGCTGTTTTGATTATTGTAGCCCTGTAGTACAAGCCAAAGTCAGGGAGTGTGATACCTCCATTATTGTTCTTTTTTCTTAAAACTTAATTTTTTTAAAGCCATAATAAATCAGGTGATTTTGCTACTAAAAGGTGAACACATTTCTCGCTGTTTTAATTCAATGTATATGTGAGTACACAAATAAGCAATCAGTAATGTTTAATAAGTATGCTGATAGAGGGATGTGCCCACCTTTTGCCAAGAGCATCCTATCAATGCCCTCTGCTCTCCAGGCCTGTAGTCTTTCTCCCTCCAGTCTGTGCCCCATGCAGGCCCAAAGGGATCATTTTTTAACACACAGACCTGACTCTGTCCCTGCCTTGTTTGGGGGACACTCATCTGATACTATTTGTTAACTGCGAGAGTTGCCCTCTTCAATTGGTCAACTCCTAATCATGGTCAAGGTCCATCTTCCTTTGTGAAGCTTTTGCTAAGTCTCTTCCTGCATCATAGGGCAGATATTTGAGCTCTCTCCTCTGTGCCCTAGGACTTAGAGCAGGGGTGTCCAAACTTTTTTCAACGTTTTTCACCAAGGGCCATATTTGGTAAAATACACAAACATCTGGGCCACTCACTCAAGGTGAAGTACGGATTGCCTCACCTGGTTTATTTAAGTAAACTAAATATATTTTTGGGATTTGCTGCGGGCCAATAAAAACTGGATCGCGGGCCGCAATTTGGACACCCCTGACTTAGAGCATCAGTCAGTTTAAAAAGTTGGCCAGGTGATTCTAATATGAAGCCACAGCTGTGAACCAACATGTTAAAAGGACAAAGAGAGGTGATAGGCAAAGGGAAGGAGGAGGTCTTGCAGCATCAGATCCTACTAGTAAAGAATAAGAAAAAGGAGGAGGCCAAGGAGAAGGTGAGGTAGGGTCCCGTTAACTACAACATCCTGCCAGGAAGAGGCAAAGCAAAGGGTAAGGAGGGTTTCTTCTCTGAGTTTGTTATGGTTACGATGCTTCTAAAAAGATCCTGGAAGATACAAACCACTGGAGCAACAAAGAAAACAAAGTTTCTGAAAGGAAAAGGAATAATGAACTAGGCAAGCTCATTGCCTAGGCAAGACATAAAGCATAAGAAGGAAAACAGATTAAAACAGCTTGTTTCTGGGTGAAAGTTTGCTTAACTGAGGATTGAGTGTTGAATAACATGAATTAGTAATTTGGAATTTTTAAATATTTTGGATGGATTTGGGAGTTATTGCCAAGGGAAATGACACACATTATGGCCAAGATTCTATAGTGACATGGCCAGGCAGAGACAGTTATTGCTCACTGACTATATGTGTGCTCATTTCCCAGTCCCTTGGAATTAGATGGGGCCATGAGCAAGTATTGGCTATTAGCTGTGAGGGCAAGAGAGTGTTCATTTCTGGGCTAAAGCATTAAATATGAGGCATGAGACCCTCTGGTTCTCTCTCTCCCTGCGCAGTGTGGACATAGTGAACTCCATTTGTCTAAACCCCTGAGTGACCCTGTAGAGCAGAGCCTGCCTCTCCCTCCACCCATGGGGACATAGCATGATGAGAGACAAACATCTGTTGTGTTAAGCCACTGAAATTTAAGGGTTAACTTATTAATGCAGACAACTCAGTTGATCCTGAACAACCCAGTTTGGTGTAACAGAAAAGTCATGTTAGAAGAGGCCAATGTGGTTTGATGAAGTGGGATTGAACTTGACAGCTTCTCCAAATAAGATCTTGGCAAGAATCAAATAATTTTAGAACTGGAACACAGTTGTTAAGAAGAATTATGATAAAGGAGACTGAACACTTAACTGGCTTTTGAACACCCATTTCGATCTCCCCCAAAAGAGGAAGGAGATACTAAATTCTGTTATTCACACGTGTGCT
Organism: Rhinolophus sinicus; assembly: GCF_057876585.1. NCBI lineage: Eukaryota > Metazoa > Chordata > Mammalia > Chiroptera > Rhinolophidae > Rhinolophus > Rhinolophus sinicus. The sequence goes on along the minus strand of NC_142516.1, from coordinate 40,639,676 downwards.
ACAAACTCAAGCATTTGTAGGATCCTTGAAGCAATCACTAAATACATTCATTAAGTGCCTTCTCTGTGCAGATCGATGAAGTAAGTACTATAGGAAGATGTAAAATATGAGGCATAATATCCCTAACCTTCAGTGTTTTTCAGTTCAGAAAGGCAGAAATCGCACCTAGAAATGGGTTAGGTTTGGGGGGTAGGGGGTGAGTTGTAACTGGGAAGACTTATTAGAAGATGGGTTTTAAAGTGAGATTTTGAATGTCTAAAGGGAATGAAGGCTAAGGGGAACATGGCATGTGAAGAAAGGCTGGAATTATGAATAAACCACATTGAGGACTTTTAAAGAGCTTTACAAGTCAAGACTTGTAGTCTACAAATTCTAGTTAAAGAAGTGTTTTCCATGAGCACATTTTGTAACAAAATTGGTTACCAGATTTTCAAGATGAAAAAAAAATACATATATTACTTCTTTGTCAAGTTAATACAAACTCAATACAAAGGAAAATACACTAATCTCTAACTCAATATGTGAAAGTACAATTCATATGTTGAAACAAAACCTTCCAAGAAGTTATAACAGAATTGTAAATTACTTGGTATATTTATTTCCCTCTATTTGGTTTGTATTTTTTCATTGACACAAATATAATTTTTAAAATTAAACAATTATTTGTAGTATAATTGATTCCTTCTCTATACTATTGTAAAGCACTAAAAAATATTATGTTTAATCTTCTTCCCAAAATATGACTATGCAATGGGAAAATGTTAATGCAGTGTTTCTAAATAAATCCTTCTTATCTTGCTCATGGCCACAAAATAAAGTACCCCTTAAATCTTTATGGCATTTGTTTTGCAAGATTAATTTTACTAGGTGGCTAGGGTAAGGACTAGATTATTAATAGTGTGTATTCTTAGTGGTAGTAATATGTTATTTATTATATTTAATTTTATTATTTTAATAGCCTATTCTTCAATATTTAGCTATTATTTTAAGGGACTTAATATGTATTATTGATCAAAAGAGTTTTCTTTAAAATTTTACAGTTGGAGCATGTTTATAATAATAGCAGTCTACGTGTACCCCCCAAATAAATATGTATAAAGAGTAAATGTATAAAAGTCAGAATCCTCACTTTAATTGCTATATTAATTTTATTTTATGGACTCACCTTCATTTAAATTCCTCTAACTTTAAAAACAAGCAAAGAACATACATATGTATATTTATTTTTACGTATTATACACACATTCAGAAGCACATATAGAAATAGAAAAACACCAAAATACTAACAAACTTTTTTTGGGTGCTGGGGTGAGGGGGCTGGGGATTTCATTTATATATATTTTTTTCTTCTCTCAACTATGCAGGATTTTACAACCTCTTTAAAATGAAATGGATGCCTTTTCAGAAAGCTTATTTATCATTTCTCATTCCCTTTATTTTTATTATAAATATTTAAAACACTAAAGACAATTGTAAAAATTAAAACCCCATAATCTGATCAGGATAATGCCATTATTATAATTTTCATAGTATTGTTTTCCATTTGCCATCTGACCACATATATATTTGACAGAAATGCCATAAAATTGCATCTAAGTTTTTGAATAAGTGATGTATTTATACAATACAAAATTCAAAAGATACAAAGAATTTACAGGAAAAAGTATGTATGCATAATATAATTTTTAAAATATATAACTGGTATGTTCCTCTATATCTTAGTATAAGGCTGCCTCATTCTTTTTAATGACAGCATTGTGTTATCAGATCCCCTCTCGATGGGTATTTGGGTTATTTCTAACTTTGATTAATAATGCTGCAGTGAATATTCTAGTACATATGTTGTGCACAATGAACATAATTTTTAAGATACAGAAAAACCGATAAAAAATTTAAAGTGAATACAAATTATAATCAAGAAACATTTTGTCTGCATTTTCCACGTGCTGGTCTGCTGACTTATGCTGGGTTGGCTACACAAGAATCAGTTGGGAAATTTACAAACAAGGTGAAGGAATTCTAGCCTTTGCAGTAGGCTTCAGGCATTTACAGTTTTTTAAACTCTCCCTAGATGATTTTGATAGTACAGCCAGATTTAGGAACCATTGGTTCACATAGTCATAAAGACTTGTTTATTCTATTTTTATTATGCCTACTGTATGTAAAATCCAGGATTTGATATAGGAGAAAGGTATTAGATTCATAGAAGTTACAACTCCACTATGTGGACATGTCTCGTGTCCATTCCTCAAAAGCACAGGTCTGTCCCAGTTCCTTCATCTTCTGAAAAGCATAGTTGGCAATACACCTTAGCAGGTTTGTTTGTTTGTTTATTTATTTATTTATTTTCAGTTACAGTTGACATTCAATATTATTTTATATTAGTTTCAGGTTTACAATATAGTGGTTAGACTTTTATATAATTTATGCAGTGATCCCCCGACTACTCTAGTACCCATCTGGCACTATAAAGAGTTGTTGCAACATTATTGATTATATTCTCTGTGCTGTACTTTACATCCCCATGATTATTTTGCAACTACGAATTTATATTAATCTCTCCACCTTTTTCACTCATCTCCCCAACACCCGCTACCTACCGTCAGTTTGTTCTCTGTATTTATGAGTCTGTTTCTGTATGTTTGGTTGTTTTGTTCTTTAGATTCCACATATAAATAAGATCATATGGTATTTGTGTTTCTCAGTCTGACTTATTTCACTTAGCATGATACACTGTAGGAACATCAATGTTGTCGCAAATGTTAAGATTTCATTGTTTTTTATGGTCAAGTAATAGTCCATTGTATATATGTACCACATCCTCTTTATCCAGCTCTCTATTGGCAAGTACTTGGGTTGCTTCCATGTCTTGGCTATTGTAAATAGTGCTGCAATGAACATTGGGGTACACATATCTATTAGGATTAGTAATTTGGGTTTCTTTAGGTAAATACCCAGAAGTAGAACTACTGGGTCATAAGGTAGTTCTAGTTTTAATTTTTTTTGAGGAACCTTCGAACTGTTTTCCATAGTGGCCACACCAATTTGCAATCCCACCAACAGTGCATGAAGGTTCCCTTTCCTCCACATCCCTGCCTGTGCATGTTGTTTGTTAATTTGTTGATAATAGCCATTCTGAGGTGATATTTCTTTGTGGTTTTAATTTGCATTTCTCTGATTAGTGACACTGAGCATCTTTTCATGTCTATTGGCTATCTGTATGTCATCTTTGGAGAAATGTATTTGTGTTTTCTAGGATTTTGTTGTTTTTGCTTTTTGTTGTCATTGATTTCTAGTTTCATACCATTGCAGTCAGTGAAATATGATTTTAATCTTCTTAAATTTATTGAGATTTGCTTTGTGGCCCAACGTGTGGTCTATTTTGGAAAATGTTTCATGTGCACTTCAAAAGAATATACATTCTGCTGGTTTGGGGTGAAATGCTCTAAAAATATCAAATCTGGTCTAGTGTGTCATTTAAGGTTGCTGTTTTCTTATTGATTTTCTGTCTGGTAGATTTGTCCATTGGTATCAATGGGATGTTAAAGCCCCTTAATATGATTGTATTACTATCAATCTCTCCCTTTATGTTGGTCAATATTTGCTTTATATATTTAGGTGCTCCTTTCTTGGATATGTAAATGTTTACAAGGGTTATATCCTCTTGTTGGATTGATTTCCTTTTCATTATGTAATGTCCTTCTTTGTCAGCATAACCTTTGTTTTAAAGTCTATTTTGTCTTATGTAAGTATTGCTTCCTTTCCATTCACATGCAATATTCTTTTCCATCCCTTTACCTTTAGTCTGTGTGTCTTTTGATCTGAGGTGGGTCTCCTGTAGACAGCATATGCATGGGTCTTGTTTTCTTATTCATTCGCTATGCTTTTGATTGGAGCATTTAATCCATTTACATTTAAAGTGATTATTGATAGACATATACTTACTACCATTTTATTATTCATCTTTATGTTCTTTTTTTTGTCCCATCTTCTTTTTTTTTCATGGACAAAGATGGTCAGGTTTATTTATTTGTTTATTAGTTTCTGGTGTACAAAAAAAAATCCAACATATCAATTAATATTTATATTCCTTACAAAGTGATAAACACAATAAGTTTATTACTCATCTGATACTGTATGTAGTTATTACAATATTATTGACAATACTCCCTATTCTGTACTATATGTTCCTGTGACTAATGTTTTAATTATAATTGAAATTCAATATTATTTTATATTAATTTCAGGTATACAGTGTAGTGGCTACACATTTATATACTAATTTTTTCCCTCTTTCATCCTCCTCTCCCACCCGCAACTCTGGTGTTTTCTCAGTCTAGTAGTGTAGGACACAGCTCCCTGGCCCATGCTGGTGTTATGAGCCTTGTGCTACCTACTCCAACCACTGAGGTAGTCGGTCGCCGGTCATTGGTCGGCTCTCGCAGCAGCTCATGGCAGCTCTTGCTGGCTGCTGGCTGCTCATACTAGTTACCGGTGACTCACACTGGCCATTGGCCACTCCTGGCAGCACACCGTAGCCCACAGCAGCACACAGCAGCCTGTGGCAGCTCATGCCGACCTCCAGCTGCTCATGTCAGCCCAGCTCCAGGGAGAGCCGTTGTTCACAATCTTAGCTGTAGAGGGTGCAGCTCACTGGCCCATGTGGGAATCGAACCACCAACCTCAGCATTAGGAGCTCGGCGCTCCAACCACGTGAACCACCAGGCTGGCCCTGTATACACTAATTTAAGAAGTGATGCCCTCGATGAGTCTAGTACCCATCTGACACTATACATGGTTTTTATCCCCCTTCTTCTTCTTAAAGAAGTCCCTTTAACATTTCTTGTAATACCGGTTTGATGGGGATGAACTCCTTGAACTTTATCTTGTCTGGGAAGCACTTTATCTGTCCTTCAATTTTGAATGATAGCCTTACTGGGTAGCATACTCTTTGTTGTAGGTCCTTGCTTTTCCTTACTTTGAATATTTCATGCCAATCCCTTCTGGCTTGTGAAGGTTCTCTTGAGAAATCAGCTAACAATCTTATGGGAGCTCCCTTGTAAGTACCTAGTTGCCTTTCTCTTGCTGCTTTTAGGATTCTCTCTTTGTCTTTCACCTTTGCTATTTCAATTAGAATGTGTCTTGGTGTGGCCCTTTTTGGGTTAATCTTGTTTAGGATTCTGTGATTCCTGGGCTTGTATGTTTATTTCTTTCACCAGGTTAGAAAAATTTTCAGTGATTATTTCTTCAAATAGCTTCTCAATCCCTTGCTTTCTCTCTTCTCCTTCTGGTACACCTATAATGTGAACGTTTTTTTATTTGATATCCCAGAGGTCTCTTAAACTATCCGCTTTTTTTGAGTGGGGGGGGGGCATTTATTTTTTCTTTTTGCTGTTCTGATTGGGTATTTTCTGCTACCTTGTCTTCCAAGTGGCTGATTTGATCCTCTGTTTCATCTAGTCTGCTGGTGATTTCTTCTAGTGCATTCTTCAATTATTGTATTGTTCACTTCTGTCTGGTCCTTTTTTTTTTTAATGGTTTCTGTATCCTTTTTTAATGCTTGCTATCTCTTTGTGGAAGCTCTTACTACGTTCCTTGAGCATCCTTATAACCATTGCTTTGAACTATGTATCTGATAGGTTCCTTGCCTCCATTTTGTTTAGTTCTTTTTCTGGAGTTTTCTCCTTTTCTTTCGTTTGGAATGCATATCTTTGTTTCCTCATTTTGGCTGCCTCTCTGTGTTTGTTTCTATGTATTAGGGCAATCTGGTACATCTCCCAGTCTTCTCTGGGTGTCTTTATGTAGTAGGTACCCTGTGGGGCCTAGTGGCACAGTCTCCCTGGTCACCTGTAGTGGGTACTTCATGAGTGTCCCTTGCATGGGTTGTGTGTTTCCTTATGTTGTAGTTATCAAGGGATTGCTATTGGCACCTCATTGGGTGGGATTGTCCCTCAGTCTGATTGGCTCTGGGGTTTGGCTATATTCAAAGCTTATAGGCTTCTGTGCAGGGGACTTACTGTGGAGCAAGATTTGCCTCAGCAGGCTCTGGTGCCTGTTGAGACCACCTTTTGGGTGTGCCACTTGTGGGGCTAATTAGGTGGTGCTCTGCTGTATTCTGAAGCTGACCTCCAGGCATGTTGTTTCACGGGCCTCTTGGGAGAGGCTCTTATGCAAGCGCAGGTCAGTCACTCCCTGTGATCAGCCAGGAACTACCTGGTGGGAGCTATAAACTGATCCATGACTGGTGATTGCCTGTGCTGGACCTGGAAGCACATGGGAGAGGCCACACTACAAACCAAGGACAGTTGCAACCAGTACCAGGGCTGAGGTAACTCCATCAAAAGCCCTGGTCACCCTGAGGCCTGTTGCCACTTGCCAGCTCTCATAATGCTCAGTCACTCTTAAATCCTCATGAGGTATAAGAGTTGGGTGAGCTAGGGTCTCAGTGAGTCACCAGGGTAGGACAAGTGGTATTCACCAGGTTAATGTAGATTCTGGTTTGATGACAGTACTGAGCCTGAAGCTACTCAGCAAAAACCTCAGAGCACATTGAGGGCAGCAGGTTACCACCTGGGCCCACATTACCCTAAGAGTTTTCCAAGAAAGAGTGCAATCTGGATGTGGCTGGTTGCTTGAAGAACCATTTGGGTGAGGCAAGGTCCCAGGGAGTTACTAGGGTGGAGTGAGCAGAGCTCACAAGGCCAGTTTAGATTCAGATGTGGCCATGTGAGAGAGGGAGCAACACAGGAGAGATGGTGCATGCCTGCCAGTTACATGGGAGGAGAATTCTATACAGGGAAAAAGGTGACTGTCCCTCCAGTCCTCACCCTGAGGCCACACACCTCAATCTCTTCCTGTATGTCTCTGACTCTCAGCAAGTCACTATTCCTCTGCTGGAGCCTAGGGTGAGTGCCTAGGAGCAAGCAAATCTGTGCACGTGCCCATTATGAGGAAATCTGGGTCTCCCACATCCTTCCACCCCACATGGATATTCGGAATCCTCACTGTTTTTCACAGCCAGATATTGGGGGGGCGGGGGATCCTCTTCCTGGCACAGTACTTGGGCTGGGGAGCCCAGTGTGGTGCTGGAATCCCTTGCTCCTCTGGTGGTGATCCCATGGCCAGGATGTCCCTCCTGATTCTCAACCGCTGGACACAGGTGTAGGGCTGGCCGGTTCTGTGTCTCCTACCCATCTTGATGTGTCTTCTTTATATCCTTAGTTATAAAACTTCTGTTCAGTTAGACTTCAGATGTTTCTCCAGGTTGCTTGTTTTATAATTTAGTTGTAATTTTAATGTTGTCATGGGAGATGGCAAGCACAGTGTTTAATTACTCCACCATCTTGGCTACTGTCCTTATCAGGAACTATTAAATGTTTTATATGCATGATATCATTTAGTCCTCACAACTATACTAATCCTTAGCAGGTCTTTTTATTCCCTCCTGTCTCAAGCTCTATGTCCATGATGACTGTGTGGCTTATGTCCAGCCCTCTCTAACAACCCCTATTCTTCCTCCTCAGCCCCTTCCTTGGGCAGAGGTCAAGGCCAAGGGAAAAATTCTGCTCAGTTGCTCTCTTTTTCTCCAGGAACCTAAAGAAAAACAAGTTTTAAATTAGAAATCTCTAATATTTACAACAAAAGCTTATTAATTATATGTTACCCACAGGTTTGAAACGATTTAATCAATAAAAAGCAGCATTTCATGTGTAATTACTTTGCATTTCCATTGTATGAATCAGATTTTTACATAAAAAGCAAGATATGCAATACTCTAATCAGAATTTCTTCCCCCTTTGTTGATAAGAGGCTTTCATAAGATCCCTGCAGCTGATCTGTCTACTCTCATCCTTAAATCACCCCATCCACATCACATCTTTTGTCTTCCAACTGTCTTTCACTCTTCTTGATTTCCAGAAAAATGCCAGGCTTACATTCCCTTGTACCTTTGAACTTTTCTCCCTGCCTAATGTACTACCTCTCGGCCCCACTTTGGTCATGATGAAATAGTTATTTGAAAATGAATACTTCTTTAGTAATATTGACTACATTATACTGTACTTATTTGTTTATAGATGTTATCATCTACTAGAGTATGAGTTGCACTTTGTTCTGGCAATAGGCAAAGAAGTGTTACTCAAAGGAACATGCCATGAAAATTGGAGCTGTAGTACATAAAGTACATTTCAGGAAGGAGAAGCCTGTTAACACTTGGTTTAAGCCTATGATTTTCCATACTACCAAGCTGATAAATTCACATAAAAGTGGTCCCCAGGATGCTGCTATTCTTAGAATGCCAGCAATAAATAAATGTAAACACTTTGGGAGGGTATTTTTCATAATCCAGGCCACATGAAAAAATATTTCCATGTAAGGTGAATTTACCCTAAAAATATTTAAGAACAATCCATCATAAGTTAGAGTGAGAAGACCACAAACAATTTAGCATGCCAAATCCTGAGATAAGATAATCTGAAGCTAAGTAATTAGTATATTTTAAATAGTTAACAAAGAAAAAAGAAGGATCAGATGACATAAGAAAAAACAAGCAAAATGATGCTAAGGCGGGTTTGAGATAAAAATACATATACATATATATATATATATATATGTACATCTAAATATATAATACATATACAAGTGTAAACACACACACACACACACACACACACACACACACACACACACACACACATATTCAGTGGTTCTCAAAGAGTGGTCCCCAGACTAATAGCTTCACCATTAGCTGAGAAGTTGTTAAAAATTCAATATTTTGGACTCTACTCCAGACCTACTGAATCAGAAACTCTGGGTGTGTTACTCAGCAATCTGCATTTTAAGGAGGTCTCCTTAAAGGTGATTTAAAGAGGTGATTCTGCTCTAGTCAAAGAATGAGAACCATTGCCCTAGTGTAGAGAAACTCTTTGCGTATGCTTATGAGAAGACACGTTTAGGTTCAGGTTATTGATGAAGCATTGTTTGTAACAGAGGAAAAATAATGGAGACAATACTTTTATTTATTCAACAGAATATTATAGAGCAGTTAAAATTAATGAATTGGTCTTAACGGGTAATTCTCAAATGCAACGTAGAGTAAAATAAACAAGTGATGAACATGCATATAGAAGAGTGATTCTCAACTGTGGGGATTTTGCCCCCCACAGGAGATATCTGGCAACATTTGGAGGCATTTTTGACGGTCAAAACTTGAGGGGTGCAGCTAAACATTCTACAATGCACAGGACCCCTCCCCCCCACACACATAAAACAAAGAATCATCTGGCCTGTGGCAGACAGACTCAGTAATGGTCCTCAAAGATGTCCATGTCCTAATATCCAGAACCAGTGAATGATATGTTTTATGGCAAAGGAGATTTTGCTGATGTGATTATGTTAAGTGTATTAAATGGGGACATTATCCTGGATTATCCTAATGGACCCTAAGTAAGTGTAGTCACAAGGGTCCTTATATGAGAGCAACAAGAAGGTCAAAGATGAAGAAAGCAGTGGAAATGGGGAGAAAGGGCTCTGTGATGCCATTGAACAAGCCAAGGAATGAGGACAATCTTTAGACTTTGAAAGAGGCAATTAGAGCATCCAGAAGAAATGTCTGATGACACCTTGATTTTAGTCTTATAAAACTCATTTTAAACTTATGATCCCCAGAATTCTATGAACAAATGTGTGTTGTTTCAACCACTAAGATTTGGATAATTTTTTATAGCAGCAATAGGAAACTAACAAACAACCCAAAATGTCAGTGGCGCCAAGGTTGAGAAATCCTGGTACAGAACATCATTTCTGTAAGTTAAAAATTATACAAAATCATACTACATATTTTTAAATTCCTACATTTTACTTAATATTGAAAATCATGCATGGGAGTGATACATACCAAATTATGAATTACAGTACTCCATGGAGGGGTAGGAGAGGAAGGTGGAAGATATGAGTGGGCTTTAGCTGTGTCTGTAAAAACAAAAAAAGAAAGTTGCAGCAAATATAGCAAGATGTTAAAATGTATTAACTCTGGTTGGTGGGTACTTGAGGTTTTGCTACTTTTAAATAATTTTTTAAAAAGATTTAAAAATTAAAAATAAGCGTTTTAAACATTGAATAGCTTTTGCTAGACTCCCAATAGCTAAGATTGGTGACAAAACTTGTCTAGAGTGGGGATTGCACCCCAGGGAAAGATCGTGGCACGTCACTAAGTCTGAACTCTACTTTCTGTTATCTCTCTTGCCTGTCTGGTTTATTCACAGTTCACATTGCTTGCAGAACTTGTTTTGTAAAAAAAGACAAAAGAGTACAAAAAGGAGTAAAAAAGACTAAAGAGACTGGTAAAGGAGACAAAAGCTTATCTTAAGAGTCTTTCTGTGTGTCGGCCCCTTTTCAATGACATGTGTGTTTTCCAAATCCTTTCCCTATTTCAGGAACCAAGACACGCATTCTGTTCTTCTCCTAAAAGTTTACACCTCAGAAAGCGGCTTCTCTCCCTCTCTGTCCCAGGAACCTGTCTATGTTCGTATCCCAAAGTCTATGAAATCTTGTGGGCCAGGATCAATATAAGGCCTGGGCTTCATGGATCATATTATTCTTGATTTCCCAAGCAGTGGAAGTCTACTTTGACTCGAAGGTGGTCTATTCCTGTGATCTTGTGATTTACAATAAGAAATATTTATTTGGTCTTCGTCCCTGTTTCTGGCACAGAGCTCCTTGGAATTTCCTAAGTGAGGGTGCCGCAAAGGTATCTTCTGTTAAAGAGGTGACTTTTTGAAACACTTAAGAAGAGGGGCTGGCTGCCAGGGGAACCAGCCAAGTGATTAGAGGGTAGAATTTTTAATCCCACCCCTGACAGCTGGGGAGGGGAGAGGGCTGGAGATTGAGTTCAATCACCAATGACCAATGGTTTAAGCATTCATGCCTATGTAAATGAAACTCAAAAGGATGGGGTTTGGAGAGCTTCCAGTTAGGTGAACATGTGGAGATTTGAGGAGAGTGGTGCATTCTGGAGAGGGCATGGAAGCTTCGTGCCCTTTTCCCAATAACTTGCTCTATGCATCTCGTCATCTGGCTGTTGATTCATATCCTTTAGTGTCCTTTGGAATAAACCAGTAATCTAGTGAGTAAACTAGTGTCCTGAGTTCTGTGAGCCATTCTAACAAATTAATTGAACCCAAGGAGGGGGTCCTGGGAACTTCTAATTTATAGACAGCTGGTCAGGAGCACAGGTAACAACCTGAATTTGTAGTTGGCTTCTGAAGAGGAGAGCAGTCTTGTGGGACTGAGCCCTAAACCTGTGAAATCTGATGCTATCTCTGGGTAGATAATGTCAGAACTGAGTTGAATAGTAGGACACTCAGCTGTTATTGAATAATTGCTTGGTGGTATGGAAAAAAAAACCCATACCTTGGAATTCGGAGCGGAATTATTAATCCCTAAAGATAGACAGGTTTTATAATTGACTCCTAGGAGCCTTAAGTCTCACATTAAAAAAAAAAAAAATCACTATCTGTTAAAGGAAGCAAAAATGATATTTCATGTCTATCCTGTATCAGTTAATTTCCAGATAGATTTAAAAATTCCTAGTCAGATATTCTGAAGTTTTAGTGTCCATGACTTCTAAATCTACAGACATAAATTCATTCCAATTGCACTGTGGTCTCTGTAAGATGAAAATGAATGGATGTGGTGTCGCAAGGACCTCTGATCTTTTGGGGTTTGTTCTTAATCTGAATTCCTCAGGAGAATTTTTACTTTCGTAAAAACTTTCAACTGATGTAAGGAATTGTTCATTATTGAAAAATTATAGCTTTGGATTACCAATTAACTTCTCTATCACTCTTAAAATGATGACTTGTACTTTTGTTATTTATTTTCACTGAAGGATATTAGAGAATTGATTTTTTTTCTGAGCACATTTTCATGTATTTATATACTAGCAGATGAATCATGGTCTGATTTTCAACCAGCTGGCCATTCAAACTATTTTTCCAGACAAAACCCTTACTTCAAAATGTGCAATTTATTAGAACTCCATGGGATATTTAGTGCTTCTCTAAGATTTTGGAGGGATCCCAGGAACATATCTGTAGCTTTAATTTCCAAAAATCCCATGTCTTAATTCTTCAGGAGTAATAAAGGGAAAGGAGGTAATCTTAATCAGCAAGCTACTCTTCAGCCTATAAAAATGATTCCCATTTCTATTCAGTCTCATCTTAGAAAATAAATACTTTTCTCTAGAAATTGAGAATGAATCAGAATGACTTATTGATTCCTGCAGGAGCCCACTACAGATAAATTCATTCAAATGTCACTCCAGGTTTAAGTTTGCTGGAAACTATTAGCAGAATTATTGGAAAGGATTTTCCTAATAGTACTTCCAGTTGAAGTGTTGGGAGAGACTTGAATTATGCCAGAAAGGACCCTTACAGCACACAAATAACAAAATAGAGTTATTTTACCTTGGGCCAAAGGACACCAGAGACATAGTTACACACACATAAACCAATCTAGCATCTTAATCCTGGCTCACGAGATGCTCCCAGGTATGTCCCAGATCTCTGCATCGCTGTCTGATGAAAGCGAACCTGAGCTTACTCATGTTTGGAGTGTGGCATGACAGAAGGCCACACAGTGTAGGAAGAAACTCCTAATCAAGGGACTTGGCTTAACTTGCATAATCACTACTCTGAGATTTATTTCTTTTATATATAATTGAGCTCAGTGGTTTTTAAATTTCATTCCATCTCAAAAATTCTATTCCCTGATCAATTGCATTTTCTCAGTTTTGGGCCCAAAGACTTCTTCTGATTTAAATCCTGATGAAAAGAGCACTTGGAAAACTCCTAATCCTTACAGAACTATTCCAAGGAGCATAACTAAAGGTTGCAGCATAGGATTTAACTTTTTGGACTCTCTTATCATGTTCCCAGGATTTGAGTTACAGCTCCATCGCTCACTAGGAACGTGACATGGTGTGGGTCGCCTGGCTTGGTAAGCCTGTTTCTTTATTTCTGATGAAGGTGATAATAGTACACGCTTCATTGTCGCCCTGAGTATTAATGAGATAATCTTTGAAAACCCTTAGCAGCATGCATTTTTCATAGACAGTATGCACCTTGTGCATTATGAGCAGGATTTGATCAAAGAAATAGAACTTTAGAAATGATAAGAATATAGAATTTACAAAAGGGACTGACTTAATACAATTTCTGAATGACTACTGCTTCTGCACCTGATATTGGCCTCAAAGTTGTCAGGAAAAATATATCAGGCAGGAAAGATGGATGTGAAGTGGGGGAGACCAAGGACAAATGAGAACACACAAGGACGAGCTGGAACCCATGTTCGTATCTCGTTGCCCTCAGTCCTCCACTGCAGTGATATAAGTGTCTTGCAGGAGCTAAAGGAGCAGCTGCTAGATTATTGCCCTATGCTAACAGTGTGAGGCAGTAGATAAGCAACAACTGTGTGAGCTGCCACTGTGCTTGGTGTCCTGCACTGCCCTTCTGAGCACAAAGAAAATATGGCTTCTTCACTTTCTCCTTTGAATCTGTGTAAAACGTCCCTTGTGCCCCGTGTTAACCTGGAACTATGCAGGGAAGTGAATTCTGGGAAATGTAGGTTCCTGCTCACCTAAGTTGACACAGTCTGAGTACACTGCAGTAAATTAGCTATTACCATTGATTTTCATCTTCAGAAAAATTTCTCTAAAATTGCCTTCCCGGCCCCCAAGCCATTCTCTATCACAATCTATCTGAAGCCATGTTATTTGTTTATTTACACAGTACTTACATACTTATATTGTGTCTTGCCAGACTAGAATAAAAGCTCCCTGAAGGTAGAAATGTGGTTGTCCTTGTCGCTGTATACCCAGAACCCAGAATTGTGCCAGGAATATAGTAGGTAATCAAGAAATGTATAATGAAGATTGTTGAACCATAATGTGAATCAAAGTTGGAGTCTTTTTGGAAATCTTACATGCTAGATCTGATCCCAATATTTAGATTGTTGTGAAAAGTAAATTTTAGAACATACTACGTGGTATGCTAAGCTCTTCACAATTTGAATTAGTTGGATAACAGTGACTTCTGTAACAAATAAAGCCACAAATTTCAGTGGCTTCTCACAATACTCTTTTTTCTGAGCTCATGGGTTCTCCTTGTTGATGGGTGGCTTCCTTTTTCATAGTGACCCAGTGACCTAGGATCTTTCACATGTCCACTGTCCCCCAGAACACTGTCATCCTTTGCTTCCAGCAAGTAGAAGCTGGGGATGACTTACAATGATCCTTAAAAGCCCTGGCCTGGAAGAGATACACATTGTTTCTGCTCATGTTTCATTGGTGAGAAGTGGTCACATGGCACCCCTAGATGCAAAGGGGACTGGGAAATGTAGTTCCTGCCTGGGAAGCTGTTTCCCATGGACCACACTATACTAGTAAGGAGGGGACTAAGTTTTATTGGATAGCCAGATGTCTCTGACACCCTTATAATGTTTAGTCAATCTTTACAGCAATTCTATAAGGTTGGTGCTATTAATGCTCCCATTTTGCATGCGAAGGAATTTATGTGAAGTGTTTTTATATAACTTGTGTGAGGTCATATAATTAAGAATAATAATTTTGAACCAAAGAGATTCAAAATTACATTCTTAACTCCATAACGTACTTAATCTTGGCTCATAGAAAAGTTCTAACACCACTGGTTGATGGACTAGCTTCTTTGAAAATTTCAAACAGGGTTCTTATGGATAAAGCTAACTAGACATTGCCTATAATCTATGATAAATTACAGGTCAAACTGTCAAAAAAAGTCTTAAATTTTTATTGATAGACTCACATCATGATATGGCTATTATTTTTGCAGATTGATTGATTAATGTTGCCTCAAACATAGAAAAGAAGTTTAATGAGTTTGCATCTTATTTTTTTAAATGAATATTTAAATAGAGACATTTGAATCACCAAAGAATTGGGGTTGTTTGTAAAAAAAAAAAAAAATCAATAGATTTGCATTTGCAGTACACATTTTGGTGAGTTGAGAAAACAAATGAAAACCTGTGGCCTCTGGTTTCATGGGCCATATTAGTGGCACATAAGTGAGTATGTGGGCATTGCCAGTGTGTCTGTATTGATAGAAATTAGAGCTGAACATTACAGGTGGGTCTGAAAACTGCCAAGCCATTTGTTTAAAATCTAGTCCAAAGTTGATTGTTATGAAAGAATTTTAGCTCAGTGATTCTCCTTTGAGATAAGAGGTTGAATATGTGTCAAAGTGATGTTTCAAAATCTGTATGATTCATAAACCTAATAGATACTTCAGAAACTGTAATCAGGACCTCTGGTTCAAGACCATGTAGATTTCTAGAAATTCTTGTATGTTTTCAACTTTAGAAACCAAAAGAAAAAGAACATATGTGAAATCTAAGGGAACATCAGAACAAATATTTATAGTCTGGAAATATGCACATTTATTTGTCACTCAAATAGCATGAATTCAAACTGCTGTAAATAGCAAATACCCAAGAACTTTATATTGCTTAGTGTTATGAGCTTGGCTTATGAGGTACAGCTTTTGTGACCTTAGAAATGAGCAAGTTCAAGATGGAAAGAAAGTGAAATCTAGAGTCAAAAATTTTTCATCTGTAATGAGAGAATATGAGTTTGTCTAGCAAGTGACAGTAAAATAGAAAAGAATAAACTACTTAGAAGACAAATCTATACTAATGAGTATTAAAAATCTTCTAGGAGAAGGCAAATGTGTGATACTTGTTAAAATTATGCAAGGATCTTTTGTCTTGTGGAGTTTGTTGTTGGACTAATCATAATGTTAATTTAGCAGAAAAGTTGACTTTTACAATGCAGCTGTGTGGTATAGTTGAGAGCTATAGAGAACATGGAATTGATGGTGAGACTAGATCTTGGTTCAGCTTCTAACTCTGCCTCTGTCTGCCTATCCATCCTTGAGGAAGTAGTTTAGCCTCTCTAAGCATTAGGTTCCTCATCTGTAAGTGGCTAATGGAGGGGTTGGACTGATTAAATAAAATAATCATTTAAATCTCTCAGTATGGTGCTTGGTACATATTAAATGCTCAATCAATGATACCTGTGAATTTAATTACTTTTTCTTTTAGTCAAGTATTAAATGAAACAGATGTGTATTTTAACTAATGTAAAACCAGACTGCATAAAAGATCTCTGCATTCTAGAATATTTACAATTGTCTGAGTACCAAATTCTTGAGTAACTGTGGGGGCAGAGCCCCAGAAAGTAGTTTCCAGGCTCTCGGCCTCACATAGAAAGGTGCTGGCTCAGGTAGTAAGTGGCCATCAACTGTGACTGCATGGCCATCAGCTGTGGCTAGTTGGCCGTCAGCTGTAACCAGTGAGCCATTGGCCACTAATATAACTGCCATGGCTACGCTAGCAGAAAAAAAAAATGGGGGCTAGCAAGAAGATGGTGGCTCAGCTAGCAAGCGCGGATTGCAGAGAGGTGGATGCCGCCAGCGAGAATATAGTGGTATGACTCCTCCATCTATGGCTCTGTGGGTGTTCCTTTTTGGCCTTACCATATCCTGCATTTTTATGTGGTGAGTGGGAGCAGAGACCCCGCAGGCAGGCCATCCCGCATGACAAATGGCGCAGAGAGCAGGGTCTCCCGCAGGACAGTAACTTTCTGTTATGATGCTAATCCCATACCCAGGACTCCAAGTCTCCTTTGTCAGGCGTTCTCTTCTGTTTGTTTTAAATGACACTAGAAATCTCCTTAATAGAAGTGCGGTGGTGGTGGGGGGCGGGCAGTGTTTCTTAAAGACTTGCCTCATGTATAGCAAGAGCTAAGGATCCACTGCAAGCGTCTTGGGCCAGAACATTGAGGATGACTTAGACATTAGCAGGATGTTAGATAAAGAAGGTTATGAGAAATAAAATTCCATTGCTTTTATTCCAGCATCATTGTTCAAATGAACCAAGAGCATTTCTTACTACGAAGCTTCACCTCTCGTAAATTTACTAAAAGGGGAGATTTGCAACAGCAGAGCCAAAATTGGGATCAACAAGGATCATACTAATTATCAGAGTCATTTGCCTTTCTGAATCTCATTTTTTGCATGTCTAACCATCAGGCGCCTGTTCCTTTACTTTAAAGCTAATACATTACCCCTGAATTAAAAGTCAGCAATTATTTATGACCTTTCAGTGCATTTTTTCCCCTTTAAAACCTTGTCTATGTCTGATATTACAACTTTTGATAGCTAGGCAGTTAAATGAGAAAGACAATTTTCTGTATCAAGATTTAGACTGAGGCAACTTCCATCCCTAATGGTGTAAGCACTTTTGCCTGGTACTAGTAGAATGGATTCATCTGAGGGCTGTTAATTTAGCTCTAATGTGGACTGCATGGGAAAAGCTATAGGGGTTCTATTTAGTTGGTAGTAAACAACTTCGGAATCAATGTGTTTTCCTTTACTGAAGACTTGCTTAGTGCATCGGAAAAAAATTCTATTAGTTTGCTTCATTTAGTAGTCACCACACAGCCTGATGTGTGAGCCAGTGGCACCCATTAAGGCCAGCATGACTGTTTGTAGCAAAATGAACCGAGCCATCTGATTTCAACCCCAGTGTCATCATTCAGCAAGCCAGACAGAGCCATGATTTAGGATTTCCCCAACATTTTATGGCAATTTGTTTCATTTGCCACAGGCCCATAATGATGCAAATTGCCATAAAGTGGGATAATCAGGCAGTAGAAGTGTCATAAAACTGCAGGAGAAACAAATTTCCATCTTGGAACTTTGCATGCCGATGAATGTGGGAGAGAGTAAATGTGGACCTGGCTTTGCTGGTGTTATCTGGTTGCCAAGCTCTGTGCCAAACAGAAATGTTTCCATTTTGTCAATTTGTATTCATTTGAAGCCAAAGAGTGAAAGAGGACCTGAAAATATAAGGAAGCACCAGGCCAAAGTCTTTCCTCAGGTGCCTGGGCTGTGATCCTGGGAGGGGTGGTCCAGGTAAGAGGAGGCCAAATGTGTGCTATTAGATAGATGGAGGATAAATTAAAAGGCTGTTAAGGATTGGAGTGCTGTGGCCTTCTGGAATGTCATGGTACTTCTCCTGATATGTTTTGGGATTCCTGCCCTGCCTTGAGCAGCCCTGCCTCTCTTCTGCCATGAACAGCCTGTCCCACAGTGGGAACCAATAGTCTGGAAATGGCATTGTTAGATCAGAGCTCTTTGGATCCTGCTGAGAACTGGGATATGGTGGAGATGAAAGAGTCCGTTCTCACATATTCGTTGCTTGCCCTTGGAATGGAAATGGGGAAAAAAAAAAAAAAAAAAATCAGTGCCTTAGAAACAGATTCCCTATTCTCTGTGCTATTTTCTTTCTTTCTTTCCCTTTTTTCTTCTCTGGCCACATTGCTATCCCATGGATCATTTACATGTTTCAGATATCATGAGTCATCCCTTGAAGAACTATATAGCCTGAAATTTCCAGGTCCCAGTCTACAGCTGATAATGTGGTTGGTTTCGTTCACCTTTTATTTGTATGTTGTCCATTTTATTTCCTCTTTTGTAATATTAGATTAATGGCATCAGTTTGAAAGTCCCCTAAGGACACATTGCATAGCCTCACTCCTGCTAACTGAACTGTTTTTGACGGATGTCTTAATAACATTCTAGCTCATTGCCAAGCTGCTAGGGGTAAGAGCTGCAATCATTTCTTCCTCTTTAAAAAATGAAACATATCCCAGGAAGAGCTTCTCTAAATTCTTCTGATTTTATTTCATAAACTGAATTTATCATAGCCTCCCCAATGAACAAATCTGTTTCCCAGTTTTGATGTTGTTGTATCCTAAAAAGCAATAAGGAAGACGATTTAAAAATGGTCTCTTTCTGGCTCTCACAGCGATGATACTTTATTTATAGCTTTCACATACAGTCATTTTCATGTTCTTATGTTTCCTATCTAATTTAGCATATGATCTTTTGAATTTAATATATTTAGAATATGAAGGGTATTGGCTGGTCTGTATTAATAATAGTTGATATTGATGAAAAGCATTTATTGGAGTGCACAATACACCTTGCATTGTAGATCCCTTTAAATTCATTATCTCAGTTTCAAAAACAAGTCTATGAGGTATTTTCTTTTTGGGGTAAATATATATATATATGTGTATGTATGTATATATATTCATTTTTAAGCAATCAAATATGAACAGGATTAGGTAGACTATTGAGTGGATTGATTCCCTTTCCAGCAGAAGGTAAGCTCTACTGGGTTCTACTTTCTAAAGAAGGTGTCTTGCAGGATACACAGTCATACCTTATAACTGTGCATTTAAGTATAATATAGAAATTGACATTTAGAAGTTGTAAAAGGCCTGAACAAAACAAATATATCATATTTTGGATACCTGAAAAAAATTTATTCATTGGAAATGCATATGGTATTGGCGAAATGACTGAATTGGATATTTGATAGGACTTGAATGGGGGATTTATCTTGAATGATCTGGTGTCCTCTAAAGTTACAGTGCAAAGAGTCACCATTTGCCTTTGGTGCCTCTTAATACTTCCTGCAAAGCCCTCTTCTTCTACACTGTCCTTCTCCTTCCAAAGTTTCCACTATTCTCTGGGTCCCTAACAATTTTATTTCTCCAGGGCTTGCTCCAGATCCAGCAGGACCTCCCTCATACTGTTGTGCTCTTAAACACTTATATGATTTATGTTCTGCTAAACATCATCTAGTTAGATAAACTTAAGGATCTTAAATGGTGAACGAGACTGTAGGAGAAAAACATCTTGTTGAAACTCTAAAAATAAACAATAGGGAGGATGGCTTCAGGTGTAGAAATAAAAACGAGGGAGCATTTCTGTTAAATACAAGAAAGCACGGCTTGAAAACGGATATACTATTTTAATTTGTAATGCACTTGCCTATCAATGAGGAAATTAAAGCTCATTATAGAGTATCTAAGTGAAGATGAGGAATAGAAGTGACATTTCTGTTGGATGTACTACAGGTTCTCTAAGCAAACATTCCAGATTTTATCACAGAACTACCACAAGGACTATATATAATAGTGATGGGAGACTACAATAATTCGGATGTTGTGTGAAAGTCTAACTCAGCCAAAAATAGAGCATGTGATCATTTTTTATTTATCTTACTCAATGAAATTATTTTTCTGAAAATGAACTAACAATGAGATCACTACTTTGAACCTAATCAGGTCAAATGAGAGGAACAGTTTGAAAGTGTAGTTTACTAATTAAGTTCCTGCCTGCTGTGTAACAGAAATTTTGTGTGATGGGGACATTTTAGAGATGTAGATATATTTCTAGGGATATAGGGGGTAGATGATTCTAGATTTAGGAAAGGTAGATTTTAGAAATTAGAGATAAATCATAAGCAAGATGAAGGTCTTATAATTGGATTCTGACTGTTGCATGGGGACTTTTATAACACGTAGTGCACGTTTTGATCATTTCAATTTTAAAAGAAGTAAAATAAGTAACATATTTCGATGTAAAGTTTTTATTTCAGATAAATGGATTCCCAAGATAATTTGTTTACTGACCAACAAATTCAAATTCCTAGTATTTGACTAACTTTGTCTTCTTAAAAATAAGCAGCCATTATTGAATTGCTACTGCTCTGCATTCATCTGTGGGGTAAATGAGTTAATAGAAGACTCTCCTTCCACTTCTGACGTAACCGTCTTTATTATTGCAACCGCTGCCAGTTCATGTGGTAAATATTTCCAAGGGAGCCATTTTTAAGCTACCAAGATGACATCACAGAGTTAGAAAGAGACACTAACTTGAACTTCTTAGAACTGGTACATGCCAATACTAGTACACCCCTTTGCACTAACTAGTAAAGAACTCCAGTTGACATTGATTAGAGCAAAGCTGACAATGGCTAGCAAAATACTTTAAATAGATAAAGGTCCTATGCTATTTGTTCTGGAGGAAAGAAGTTTTATTCAAACCATGAAGGCATTTTTAAAAGTGACGTAGTGAGTGAAAATTGTCAAAACCTATGAAAATAATTTAGGCCTATGTGGTTGAATTTCTTTAAAAAGTCTTTAATATTTTAGAGGTTAAAATAAATTGTGTAAATGTTATAGATTCTTGAGCGGGTGATATTTATATTTTTGTTTTAACAAAAGGTTATATTTTTATAAAGAAAATAAAGCACTAAGAAAATATTTGTCACTTATACTTCAATCTTGCTGAAAAGAAAATATCAGGTCTGTAATAGAGTTGCTATAGCTTACAGTAGATATTGTTACATTAATAAATGAAATAAAAAGATGCACTGCAGACCAATGCTAATTTTCTTTCCTTCTATCTAACAGAATGAAATTTATACCTAAAAGGGCTGAAAAACATTTGTGAGAGGGTACTGGTGTCAAAACTAGGTGCAGCCTGTCCTTTGATCAGGTATGTACTAAGGCCAAGATAAGTACCTGCATATCAATTATGTGGCTGTCACAAAATATTAGTTAATAATGAAAGAGTTAAGAAGATCTAGATCTGGACTGATGGGGTGAATCCAAAAGGACCAAACTTAATAGGCAAAATTGTTAAGCCATGAAATTTGGGCCAATACGCAAACTGCCCACATATGACTGATTTCAGGGGTTTATAAACTTCATATAAATCCTCAGTCTTCTGTATTATGTGGATACCCCAAATCAAATATAACCCAATAGTGCACTAACTGGAGCGCTTTATACTATCTGGAGGAAAGAAAAGAATCATTTCATTGTACTTTTCAATCATCCATTCATTACACTCACCTATCCACTCTCATTCATTGACTCAATTAATATTGATTATCTACAAAGTCAGACAAGTGACAGATATGTAGTCATATAATAGGCAAGGCACATGCCCCCATGGAGCTTATATTCAATCAGTTATTGTTCCGACCATGTATAAAGTGCAGTGGTTGGTATTGTATATGATTTTAAGGGAATTAACAAGAAAGTGAAATCTGCCCACAGACTCTTAATAAGATTGGAGTAAATTCAGTCATGTAAGGAAGAGCTAAAGAAGGAGAGAAGGGTTTCAGACCTTGTCATAGCTTTCTGCAAATTTATGAACAGTTGTCATAAAGCTCTCATACGTGAAAAGTGAAAAAGAAGGGAATAGTTACATCTAGTTGAGAAGTGAAAAAGAAGGGTGTAGTTAAATCTAGCTGAGTTGGAAGAGGAAATTAGATTAAGTTTAACCAAAAATGTGATTCTTAATCTGTGTCTTGAAGAATAAATGAGGATTCATTAGGAAGAAAAGAAATAAAGGGCATTTCACCAGGTGAAGGGAACAGTATGTGCAAATTCTCAGAGCCATACAATGAAAGGGTCTTTGGTAACAGCGTGCCTTTATGAGTGTTTGTAGTACACAGAATAAGAATTGGAGGGGAAAGGTGAGGTTGAGTAGCTAAAGATGAATCTGAGAGAAAGTCTTGGATCAGATCATGAGAATGTTTTATGCCAGGAACTTTAAATTAAATTCTATTTGAAGGTACTGCGGGAGTAGGTAGGCATCAAAGTATTACAGGCAGGGGAGTGACATGCTCAGATTTATATTTTAGAAAGATCACACTGATGGCATTATGGAGGAAGGATTTAGAGGAGGGTAAGATTCTTGGCTGGAAGGGAAGGAAGAATTTCTAACATGGACTGACACTGAGATTGTATTTCTGAGGTTGAGTTTCTCTTAAAGAGTCTGAAATACATTGTCTTTGTAGCTGTGGTTCTTTTACACTGAGCTGGGTTGAGTGTCAAAAAAAGGTGTCTCTTCATTTAGACCACTTTTATACTCAGAGTGAAGAGTATAAAGTTTTCTCTTGGTGTGTCTTGTGCATCTTAGTATTTTCATTCATTCATTCATTCATTCATTCATTCATTCATTCATAAATTTTGTGTTAAATACCTGGCAGGAAACAACCTGGTTCTTGGTCATGGAGCTACCACAGATACACAGATACATTCTCAAAGAGTGGAGGGGAGGGGAGGAATAGAGACAGGCAATAAACAACACATGAAAGGTAACTTTTGATACTTTTAAGTGCTATGAGGTTACTGAAACTGGGTAATATGAATGGCAGTAACTTGGTTGGAGGTGTATGGGTCAGGTGGAAATAGTCAGAGAAGGCCTCTCTGAGGAGGTGGTATTTGAATTAAGACCTGAATGATGAGAAGGAGGCAGCCATCTTTAGATCAAATGGAGGATCTCCATAGCAGAATGAATCACAGGATCAAAGGACATTAGGAATTATTTTGTTATGTTGAAGACCAGAAAGGCCAGTGTGGCATGAATACATTCAGTGAGGGGGAGGATAGTACTAGATGAGGTCAGAAAGGGAGGCAAATGGCAAGCATAATACAAGCATAGGAATCATAAGGTCTTTGTATGAGGTTGGGATTTCACCTCATCTATATTGTAAAGAAATCATTCTGACTGCTTCTCGTAGGGAGTGGATTGAAGTGAGACGAGAAAAGGAGGGGGGAGACCAAATGAAGGTTATTGCAGATGTCCAGATGAAAAAAAATGTGCCTTCTTTTACGGTAGTGGCAATGGTGATGGAGAAAAGATGGTGGCTTCTGGAGGTCAAGTCAAGAAAACTTGCTGATGGATTGGATATGGGATGCCAAGGGAATAAAAGAAATCAAGAATGAGACCTTGCTTTTGGGCTTAGCCAAACATGCTGCTCTGTTGGATATGAGAGGCTGAAGGAAGAAAATAGTCGGATAGGAAAATTAAGAGTTCTGTTTGAGATGCTTGTCAGGCTTTGAAATAAAGATGTCAAGGAGGTGGTTTGGTTCATGAATCTGAAACTGAGCTGAGGTTAAAGCTGCAGATAGGAATTCAAGATATATCGGTATTAAATCTATGACAGTATGAGTAGCTGCTCACAAGGTGTTCACTCGGTCACGTAATGATGGTCTCTACTAACTCACTTTATCAGCATGATGTCTGAAACTTGGTAGATACTCAATAACCGTTTGCTTATTGCCCTGTACTTTACTAGAAGTCTCTAAAATACTAAAGATTAAGTGCATAAATTCCAAGTATTTTGGCTACTGCCTTCCAAAAGGTATCTTTGTCTCCAGGGTTAAATCCTGGGAGGGAATATAGGGAGATCAGTAAAGAAGAAGAATCTCCATTTTGTGTTTAGAGAATATGCCCTTTTGGGCACTCTGTGAGAAGTTCAGAAGAGGGTTACTTCCCCCATCCCTTCTGTACTTAGAACTCATTGGCTTCTAAAGAGAATTTAAGCATTGAGTCTGTAGTCCTACTAGGTGATTTTAAAGGTATTTCGAGGTGAAATTTTAAGCCATATAAAAATTACTCTGACTCTGGGTGTTCAGTTGAACACACAATGTGATACATAGATGATGTATTGCAGAATTGTACACCTGAAACCTATGTAACTTTACTAACAATTGTCACCCCAATGAACTTTAATTTTAAAAAATCACTCTGTTTTATAACAAAATATTCTCAGTATTCACACCCAAATCTATATCACAATGGAAGTTAATATCACAAAACTGCAGTGGCTAGCACTTATCTCCTGATATCAGTATTCTTTTCTATCTTGTCATATAAATTTTGATTTCTGCCTCATTTAAGTAATATTTGTAATTTAAAATACCATTTAGCATTTTGTTCAGTAATCTGCATTTTAGTTTGCAATCTTGAAAATAAAAGCACAAATAGCTTAAATAAGGCATGAGAAATGAATCTCTCTCTCTCTCTCTCTCTCTCTCTCTCTCTCTCTCTCTCGACACCAATTCAAGTCATCAACTAATTCTTAGAAAAATTCTGGGTGCCAACTTTTACTGATTTTTCATATTGTTGGTACTCTCTGTAAAGACAGACTAATCATATGCTCCTTGGTTCCTTTTCCTCTTTAATTTTCAAATCTTCCTTCCTTTTCACGTATGCTTTTGAAATCCAAGTAATTGAAGAGCTTCACAGATTTGGAAGGGACAAGAGAGTGCTCATTACTATATGGCTGGTCCCAAGGGAAGGGAAAACACCACTCTTAGTTGCCTTAAATTTCTTTCTATTATGGGGTCTTTTCTCATGGCTCTGCAGACAAAATTCCAGCTGAAGTTTGCACTTAAGGCAGTATTATATAAACCCCCTTTGACTGGGCTGAGAAATATTTTTTTAAAATGCATTCTGTTCATTACCTAGGAAAGCTATTAAGACATTTCTTTAAATTATCTAATCATGAAAGTTACTGATCCCTTCAATTTTTGTAATAACAACCTAGGTTTCATTTAAAATTAATGTTACAGATACGTACTTAGACAAAAATATTTAGTTCATTTGTTTATGTTAATTACATTACATCTACTTCCTTTTACATCATCTATAATGCATTTTAATTTATTCAGTGTGTCACAATTGAGTTATCTCTATGGATTTCATAATTTATGTCATAAAAACTTTATAGAAAGATAAATTCTTTGTTTCTAATGATCTTTAAAACAGATTTATGGCTTTCAAATAATAGCCCCAGAAGTTAAAATTTTAATATCATTTTAATGTATTCTCTAAACACGACTTCAACATTAAATCTTGCTTTCAACTCTTGTATTATTCTGTTTTCCATCGTACGTTACTAGTGTTCAGTAGTGACCAGCATGCGCATCCAGTGCTTCCTGACTTTTTCCTTAGAGGCATTATGTGTCAAAATTAGAAGAGCTTTAGGCTTATTTCATAAATGGGAAAGTTGAAGCTGAAGAGAGCTCCTCTCTTATCCAAATAGTTTGATCACACTGGTCTCATCCTTATAGAGTGACATTTTAACGTCACCTACCTCAGAAGTAACAAACAGAATCTAAACAAACTGG
Source organism: Rhinolophus sinicus (assembly GCF_057876585.1). Lineage (NCBI taxonomy): Eukaryota > Metazoa > Chordata > Mammalia > Chiroptera > Rhinolophidae > Rhinolophus > Rhinolophus sinicus. The sequence continues at coordinate 40,613,791 of NC_142516.1, read as the reverse complement.
TTGGGTTTACAAGCATATCTATTGAACCCCCATGTCCCCCACAAAATTAGCATTTACTCAAAATTTATGTCAAAAATGGACACCTAAAGGGATACGACCCAGTGGAGGGAAGGCCGTGGATGTGCCAACTGAATTTTGGGAAATAAGCTGTGGCCTCCATGGCTAATGCATTAGTCTTTTCTTGCATCAACCAAAAATCCTGCACATATCCTGTGCTTTGCTGTTTATTTCTAGTAGAATGGACTTTGCAAGGAGGACATGGCCAGACAATTTGTTTAAATATAGAGTACAGGCAGGCAATGAGAAGGAAAGGTGGTTTCAATAACATGTTTCAGAGAAGATGGCAGTTTTTATGACTTCTGAACATTGGGGGAGATTTTTTTTCATTGTTCTCAGTCTTCATTACTCTCCTCAAATTAAAAAGTCAAGAACAGTTTGGAAAGAGACTGAATGGTGTAACTCCAAGCGTGAGCAGCAGACATGTTCCCCAGGTCAGGAGAGGCATCTCGGTACCAATGTTTGCAGAGTGCACGTCTAAATTTCTAACCTGTGCATAGTTCTGTGCAGTGAGTGACAGAACCATGGATGGCTGCAATGGCAAATATGTAGTTGTTGAAGGCTTTGTTTTTAAAGTCTTTGAGAAATTGCAGAAAGGAAGATTGAGATTTTTTTGTCACTACCATTCAAAGTTTTCAAGTAGGAAAATGATGTTACTGCTGAGATAGCTTCAAGAAAGACAGGTGGAAAGGTATATGTCGCTCTCCAATGGCGGTTATGATTTTAGTGCTTAGAAGAAGCATATCTTGTAAATAGCCCCTCATTATTATAAGGTCTTGCCAAGACGTGTTTTTTTCTGATGGTGACATGTGTTACACAGGCTCTAGGAAAAAGCATGAAACAGATATTTGTTATTGAAGACTCAGCAATCTATTAAGCAACCTCTTTTGTTCTGCCTCAAATTCAATTCCCAAAGCTGTTCTGAACAAAGGGATCATACCCTCATGGTAACTTAAAGTGTAAACATCTGACAATGGCTAAAAGTCTTATATGCTTTTTAAAAAATATGCTTACTCCCCTTAGCATGTTTGCATTTTATCAGAAATAGAAATCTTGAACTAAGCAAATGAAATGCCTCTGGTGCAATTTTTGAGCAATTAATGAGCTAATGAGGAATTATTTTGGAGGGGACCAAGAGGACTTTCTTGTTTAAAATATAAAACAGAGACCAAAAAAATGATATCATCTATGAGCATTTGATGGGTAAAATTTATATTCATTTGGGTAGTCAATGATGTACGCGGTCGGACAATTAAGTTCATGAACTCATCCTAGAAAAAGTACTACATACCTCATTGCTGAATATCTCTATGGTCACCTTCAAAGTACTCCCCTTGGGAAGCTACTATGCACCAGCACCAGCACTTAGTCCACTCTTCAAAGCAATTTTGGAACTGTTTTTTCTGGAATAGCCATCAGTGCTCTTTTCGTATTAGCCTTGATGTCCTGAATGGCATCAAAATGTCTTCCTTTCAATATTTCCTTCATCTTTAGGTAAAGAAAGAAGTCATTGGGGGCAAGATCAGGTGAGTAGGGAGGGTGTTCCAATACAGTTATTTGTTTACTGTCTAAAAACTCCCTCACAGACAGTGCCGTGTGAACTGGTACATTGTCCTGATGCAAGAGCCATGAATTGTTGGCGAAAAGTTCAGGTCGTCTAACATTTTCAGCACTTCCAAATAGTAAACTTCGTTAACTATTTGTCCAATTGGTACAAATTCATAATGAATAATCCCTCTGATGTCAAAAAAGTTTAGCAACATTGTTGCAGTAAGTTCGAACTTAATTGTCAGAATTTAAGTGTTAGAATTAATTGTTCTGTAGAATAGGAGAATTTGTAATCATACAAACGTTAGATTATTTTCATATAAGAAAGCCTCAATGTGAGGAATGAGAGGATTTCTGCACACTAGAATTCCATTTCCTATAGTGAGAGATTTAGAGCAACTTCTCTTTAGTAGATCTCATGCCCACTTTTAAACAGAAAAATATAGATTTTTGGTGTCCAACCTCAGGCTTCCTTCTTGGGAGTCATAGAGACTTCCAATTCCAGACCTGGCAGGTGATCAAAGTAGTTTATCATTTCTGTTAGATTGGTGACGACTGGGGTAGCACAAGCTTCATGGAGAAGTTGAAGCTTGAGTCTCACCATAAAGACTGGTAGATTTTATATAAGCCCACGATTCTGGGTTTCCTCACAATGTGTACATCTTTGTTCCTTCATGTCAACCAATCCAAATTCTAATTGTTAAGGATTCATTTCATATGTGACCTGTTTCATGAAACTCTTCCTTATAGTCCTTTTTGGAAGTGATCTCAACTTCACTGACTTTCCATATGCTTTCTTTCTACATATATTACGTTCTCAGCAAACTTATTTTTGTACTTGAACAACTGTGAGCTCTTTGAAGGCAGGGGTTAAATCTAATGTATCTTTGTATTGTTCCTTAGCAGAGTGATTAGCACATGAGGTGCTTAAAAACACTTGTATTGAATTTTTCTGTCCTTCAATTTACACTTCTTGAATATTTACTGCTTGCCAAGAACTATGCTAAGCGTTATGTATTCAAATCAGTTCTCCCCCCTTGGACCCAGCAAAGATAAATAATATTTTCTAAATTATAATCCCTAGAATAGAGCAATATCCACAACTTGGAATTTTACAAAGAATGCTTCAGTTATGGATCACTGATTGGATTGAATCGGTCTGTGTGGTTCTTTTATCCTCTGTGCCAGAAACACTTTTCTCCCAAGTTCACTTTCTCCTCTTCTCACCTTTGAGTCTTTAGCTGCTGCTGTCCTGGAGCGTTTCTCTGATTTCAAACCCTCCCAACTTTCTTCCATTTTCCAAGTTCCTTATATTTTTATCTCCATATGTGTTATAACTGTGAATTTAGGATGAGTATAGATGTCATATTCTGCTGTATTTCCCATTTTGTTTTCTGTGGAAGAAAACTTCATTTTAAGAATGAGCATATGTTTTATAACAATTATTACTTGATAGATAAAAAAGCTGCATTTTAATTTCTATACAAAATGCCACCTATTATTCAGAGCAGTGCTGCCCAATAAAAATTTCTATAATGATGAAAGTGTTGTATATCTGTACTATCCAATACAGTTGCAACTAGCCACTTGTAGCTAATTAAGCACTTGCAATATGGCTTATGTGACTGAGGGATTGAGTTTTGAATTTTATTAATTTAAATGTAAATAAGTATATGTGTCTAGTGGCTACTGTACTGGGCACTGCAAATATGGACCAATGACAGAATAGTTTTTTCATATATTTCTATAAGTAAAGTGCCCTGGAGTAACTGTTTGTGGGAAACACTACCTGTATTATATTATCCCCAGGAAATCATCCCCATTTTGGAGATTCACAATGCACATGAACATGGTAAAAGCTCTAAGAAGTCTTACTGCAAAAACAATTGTTGATGTTGGTTTAACTCAGAATTTTCTGACCATATTTGACCATGGAATCTGCAGTCTGCTCCCCAACCCCACCAAGAATGCCTGTGAACAACTTGTGATCTCATTCACTCTACAGATTCCTTTGGGAAAAAGTATTTTCAGACCCCTTTCCAATCAAAAGGCTGTGTTCCACCTTTATCCAGACCTATCCCCTCCTTTAGTTTACTGGAAGCATAGGGATGTCTTAAGTAGAGATAAAGAGGAGCCTTCTGTAAGCTTTGTAAAATCTCCCAGGAGATGGGGCATGACATTTGCCCAATAGGCATGAAGTTATTGAGACTCTGAAATTACCCTTTGCAGGGGGATGGTATGTTTTCTAGTTATAGCTGTGGCTGAGCCTGATTCAAATTGGGTCCCTGGAAGCATGGCGGGCTCAATTTGGTCTCCCACGTAGGACTCCCATTTTTGCGCAGGTTAGAAACAACACCCTAGCCCCTACTGCAGTTTCTGTTGTCATGGGTTTATCCCACTAACAGTAATACGGGAAAGAATATGGTAACATTCAGTTGTCTTTTCCCCTTCCTCTTAAGAGACCAGCTAGTGATGCTTCAGATGAAATTGGTCTGAAGGCTGAAAGCAGGTCCATTATTGGGAGCATTTGCTTTAAATTATGAAACCCAGGAATGCTTGTGGCAGGGAGGTGGCTAGCTCTGCTGAAAAGGTGCTCACTTGTCTGTTTCTTGCATTCTGTTAAATATTTCTTATTTCCTCAGAATACACCACAAGGACCATTTGACTGTCCCCTCTGGCTTCTGCTTCTTGCTTCCAGCATGAACAGACAGGTAATAACCGTTCAGCAGGGCCATTACCTCTTCTAAAGACTATTATCAAAATGGTCATTATACATAATGGAGATTATTACAGGCAGCCTGAGAGATCTTTTAGATACATCTCTCCAGTAATCGGTGGCCCTTTTTAGCCTTATGTATCTGCGGGGATAATACCAGGGCAAAGAATCCTTGACAAATAGTGATTTTTAGCAAAACTCTGTCAGTTTTTAATGCATTAATTGGATTATAGATTTAAATTGTATTTATGCAGAAGCTCTTAAATTTTAACTCTTGACAAATACACCGTATGACAGGAACATTCCAAGAACAGGTGTTAAACTATATAGGATGCATTTTCCATGTTTATACTGCGCAATCACATATGCAAGGATACTGGCGTTAATGAATCCTCTGAGAACAAACTCTTTTATAGTGAAGTAACTGATCTGTAGTCAGCCAATCAATAAGTATTTATAGACCTTGGCTTCAGGCTAGGCACTGGGAATGTGGCAGTTAGAATACACAGAGGAAAGCTTAGATGTTTAGAGTCTGGCCTGTTCAAAAAAAAAAAAAAAAAAAAGTCAAATTTCAACCTTTTTTAGGCCCAAGAAATAAAACATTTTGCATAGTTTCCACTTGTTCCCAACTATTTGAAGTAAATAGGTCTGGTCCTAGGTAAAAATGTGAGTTCTGCTATGTGATATAGTGTTAGCTACTTACCAAATGGCCTTTTTTCCTTAAAGCCATAAACCCATTATTGTTTAGTTGGTAAGATATGGTTACAAGGGATACCTCCTTCCTGGGCTAAGCTAGTCAAGTGTAATAGGATGGCAATATGGGATTCTTGGCATCTCAGTAGGAACTGAAGACCCAAGAACAAAAGCAATGGTGATTTGTAATCTGTGACTCCAAAGTAGGGGTGGGGTGGTGTTGCTACATCACTGGTGCCCAATTTACAAAGGAGGTATAAAAAAAAAACAGTATTATATACCATCACCCAACATTCCTCTTTGAATGTGAAAGGGTTGAGGTTAAAGTGAGAAGAGACAATATTTTTTAGAAAAAGCTGTTGGAGAGCTGTGGAATTTTGCTTTCTCATGGTGGTGGGAGTTGCCCCGAAGTTTACAAGAGAGAAGGTTTTGAAAGGAAAATGGAGATCTTGTTACTGGTATCCTTGATGTTGAAAGAACAGAAGGGACTTGTACTTAACCCTGGCCGAACAAATTTCAAGGTTGAGGACTTTGGCTAGCAAGCTACTCTGACAGCCAAGCAAAGAAAGATGGCTTCACTTCAATGTGCAGCCTTAACAGATTTTCTGGTGCCAATGATGCATGAGTGTTTTATCTGGGCCAGATGGGATCATTCAGGAGAAAGAGCAGAACTGTTCTGGAATGAACATACAGGGATTTTGCCCACATGGAGGGGAAGCAGAGCCCAAAGAGAGTCTCTGGGAAGGCCCGTGAAAACCAGGTGATGAGGGGCAGTTTATGGCCAGATGGAGGACACACTGCATTGGTAGATGCCTCAAAATTCCCTTGCTGCACATTTTGCTCAGCTCTTCTGTGTCTTATAGTTGAAAGCTTCCTGTTTGATATAGTTGCTAAAATAATTCCTGTTACCAGTCTCCTCTCTTTGGGCTTTCCTTGCTTGAGATGTTAGTCCCAACTTTGGAAGTCCCGTACAGTTCAGGTTTCTGAATTTCCAAAGCCCCATTAAAGAAGGAAGAATTTGCAATTGGTCATTATTTTGCCCACATGTTATTTTTCTTTATCCACCTACCCCCCACCACTATTTTTGTTGATGATAGCCAGATTTTTTCTTCTGCTCACCTGTGAGGAACAGTTCGTAATCACTTTCAGTCAGTATAGTTGACTCCACCCATTATTCCAAAGGTAAGCATGCATCTCAAAACTGGCCCATTGGTGCATTCAACTGTGTTTAATACAATAATTAGTTCAGAGCTGATTGGAAATAATTTTTCTGGGACTATTTAGAAGAGGCACCTTGTTTTTGCCAGGATTGCTAAGCAGATAGGTGGTAAAAGAAATGTGTTGGTGGTTTCCATGCTCCTCCTAAGCTTACCTCAGTAGAAAGCAGAGCCAAGAGATGGGCCAGAAAGATTTGTCACCAATGACACCATTTGAGCATCTGTATCTGAACAGGTCTGAAGTCATGTCTATTCTACTTATGAGAATAATTTGCCTTTTCTTCCCATAAACCGTTTTGTATTGGATTTTGTCATTTATAACAGGTAAGTAGCTTTCACCAGATTTAAAAAAATTATTCACTATATGTCAATTATAAAAAAATATTATTCCTCTTCCCACTTTTTTAGTAGGGAAACATAAAGAAAATGGAAAGACTAGCAAAATGCATTTCTATATAGTCTCTACTCAGATTTCAACAGTTTATCTATCTATCTATCTATCTATCTATCTATCTATCTATCTATCTATCTATCTACCTACCTACCTACCTATCTATCATCTATCTATCTATATCTATCATCTTTCTATCTATCATCTATTTTTGCTGTACCACTTGAGAGTATGTTTTAGACATCATGACACATTATTTTAAATATTTCAACATATACCTCCTAAAAATAAAAAATTCTGCTATATAAACAAAATACCATAATCACACTTAGGAAAATTAAAAATAATTCAATACCTTCTAATATTTAGTCCATATTCAAACTTCCCCAATTTTACCAAGTATGCCTTTTATAGATGATGCTGTTTTTAAAAAGAATGAGGTTCTAATGAAGGTTCACAGATTGACTCTGATTATTAAATCTGTTTGGTCTAGAACTGTTTCCCATTTTTTAATGACATTGACATTTTGAAGAGTCCAGGCCAGTAGTAGTAAGGAATGTCCTTTATTTTAAATTTGTCTGATTGTTTCCACATGATGTCATTTAAGTCACCCTTTAGCTCCTGAAATGCTGGTAAATTGGGAGTTACGCCTAAGGGCTTCAGTTTTTTGTTTGTTTGTTTGTTTGTTTGTTTTTTTGAAGAATATTTTGTATAGGTGATATTGCAGTTCATAAGATCAGGCACATAAGATCAGGTTGCTTAATATTAGTGATGATAAGCTTGAACATTTGCTTGAGATGGTGGTTGCCAGTCTCTTATTATATAGGTGCATTTTTCCCTTTATCCTTAATAAGTAATCTGTATGGTAGTAAGGTGATGCTATAGCACCATGAAAATCTTAAAATACTTCCACATTTACTTGTTGACCTTCTTTTGTAAAGAAGAGCTTTCTTCTCTCCCTCCTCTCTCTCTGTCTCTCTGTCTCTCTGTCTCTCTCTCTCTCTCTCTCTCTCTCTCTCTCTCTCTCTTCCTCTCTCCTCTTACTCCACTTCAGAACTTGTAAGAAGTTGACAAATTCACTTAGTTTTTGTGTTTCTTAGAACATCCTGATTTTTACCCACTTTTGAAGGATATGTTCAATGGGCTTTGAATTCTAGGTTGGCAGTTCTTTTCTTTTAGGCTTTAAAGAAGTCATTCCATTATCTTCTGGCTTATATTGTTTCTGTTGAGAAGTCAGCTGTCAGTCTTATTGTTACTTCTTTGAATGTAAAATGTCTTTTATCTATGACAGCTTTTAAGATCCTTTTTTTGTTATACTTTATTTTAAAACTGCTTTACTATGATGTGACCAGGTCTTGTTTTTCTTGTATTATAAGGCATGACAAGAATTGTGGACATCTCAACCTGGAATTGTTGAAATACCATCATGTCCCTTTTAGTTTTAACTCATCCCGTTGTACCAGTTACTCATTTTGCTACCAATTTCTGTATTATTGGTACTCTCTAATTGAAAATAATAAAAGCCCACCAAAAATATCTTAAATAAAAGTCAGAAACTATTATAAAGATCATCTTGTAATACATGTTACAGGTGGTCCTCGGGAACAAACTGGAACTAGAATCTTAAATGCTAGATAAGGCTTTCTCTTTTCATTCTTCATTTCCATGCAGCTACTGCTTTTCCTTCTCATTTTTATACTTCCTTTTTATTCACTTTACTGCAGACATGCAACTACCCAATGTGCATAACAGAAAATAATTGCTATGGCTCCCAAGTTTATATCTCCTCCATTAAAGAAGCCACCCAAATAATGTTTATAATATTGTATGTCTAATTCCAATTTCCCTGGGAAGAAACTCATTGTCCTTGTTAGTTGAAGGGCCCAACCCATGTTCAACCAAATTTGTCCAACCCAGGCCAACCAGGCAGTCTCACATTGTAAGGACATGACTTCTAAGGGACCAATGCTTTAATCACATGCTTTGAGAATTTGGACACACAAGTTAGTATGTGTTGGCTACATCTTCCCCTTCTCTGTGAAAGCTTGTCTCTATATTGCTTTACTTTGTTGAAGATGAGGTTTCCAGAATGTAAATATCCTCTAGGTGAGCTAGAAGTTATCTTAACTATTACTTAATTGTTAAAACATGGATTTTTTGTTTGTTTGTTTTTTACTGTACTGTAAGATCCTGGAATCTAGAAAAATATTCTTTTGGCAAGCTGACCTTAAGCCACACTTCCTCATAACCATGCTATTGTCCTAGGCTACATCTTTCTCTTTCAACATTTTTGTTTTTAAAACTATATCCTGCTATCACCTAGCTTCAAGATCCCTGGGTGTATATTTGATAAGTATTGTCACATTTATAGTAGTTTATGTAATGCTAAGTAATCCTTTGATACCATTTTGCTTTTATCTGATGTTGCAGAGGCAACCCTTTGGTTCTTTTGTGATTTTGCTTTGGTTATCAGAGTTACTGACCAACGAGCATATTATAGGAATGAATACGCTTCATTAAAAAAGGAATGATTCTACATAGATTTGATAGCTCACAGCAATTTAGCATCATTTGTATAAGAATGGAGTATATGCTTAAAAACCCAATAATTACATAGATGTTCTTGAAGCTGAAAGTTTTCATTTATTTCAGGATACAGAAATATCAAAATATACCTAAGTTTTAAAATGTATTTTACTCTTTTACATATTTTTCTTTTCCTGATATATATATATATATATATATATATATATATATAATATCTGGCATTTAAAGGAATTCCCCTTCCCTCAAATGTAAGAGAATGTAAAATTTTGCCCCAGATAATTTAAGAAGACAACAATGGCAACAAACAGCTTCAAATAATTACAGTATATTAAAAGATTTTCTATTCCTTATTCCTAACATTGGAACATTCCTTTGAAAACATCATTTCTGCTAAAAGAAATGCTTACGTTTTTGAGATCAAGCTTTTGATAAACTTGTGAATTCATCACATTTCAAGAACAATGGCATGCAAAGATGTGATTACTATAATTGGAAAAGAGGGTCATTATAATTCAGCTTTGTCCAAAAATAGTGGTATAGTTAACAACATCTGTGAGAAGCTATGTTACTGAGAAGCCTGGTGATAATAACCTATTCCCTGAAGGGTCTGTTCTGGTTTATGATTTTCAGTTATAATAATGTGTGCTGGCATATCCTAATGAACATGGTGAGGCATGTTCACAGGGCCCACCCTTGTTGGCTTCTTAACAGCTGTTCAGAGTTGCTGAGGGGCTGGCCTGGTTTTGTTTTCCGGGCTCCCTGAGTGCTAATCATCAAGGCAGCATTCACCAAGCATTATGAATGGTGAATTCCTCATCCAAGCAGGTTAGAAAACAAGATGGCTGGACCCAGTCCCTCCTCTATGTGTTCCTGCTCTGATAGACTTCAAGCCCATTGCAGCATAGGACATGTGTGGTAGGTGTGCTCTCATTTCAAAGGAGACGTACTGATGTTGCGACATTTCCCAGTCTGCATGGATTCTATCTAAATGTAACCAGTTATAAAGACTCGCTCATTGTTAACTGTTAAGTACTTTGTAACATGGATCGAGGATCAAAATGAACAGAGTTGGTGTATTAGTTTCCTAGGACTGCCATAACAAGTTACCACTAGCTTAAAACAACAGAAATGTATTTTTTTGGTTTGTTTTTTTAGTTCTTGAGGCTAGAAGTCCAAAATAAAGGTGTCAGCAGGGTTGGTTCCTTCTGGAGGATCTGACAGAGAATCTGTTCCATGTCTTTCTCCTAGCTTCTGGTGGTGGTTGGCAACCTTTGGCATCTTTTTAGCGTGTGACTGCATCATTCCAATCTCTCCCTCCATAGAGCAGGACCTTCTTCTGTATGTGTGATTCTGTTTCTCTGTGTTGTTTGATCTTTGTAATTAGATCAGTGATGATTGGATGTAGTGCCAACCCTAAGCCAGTTTAACTTAATCTTCATTTACATATTAATTATATCTATAAAAACTCTATTTCAAAATAACGCTACATTCACATGTATGAGACCTTAGGATTTGAACATATCTTTTGGGGGAACAAAATTCAATCGATTACATTTAGTTTTTGTTCTACAACCCTGTTAACTCACATGACTTCTTCCTTCCTCTATTTTATCACTAAAATCCGAAGTCTACTTTCTCAGGAGATTTCTTCAGTAGAATTGATGATTGAATGGAACTTTAAAAAATGCTATCACCAATCAACAAGAATCATTTTGGTTAATATAAACAAATAATACTAATTAGTTCCAATAGTTATACAAAGTATCTAGATGAAGGTATTAGGGGAAAACCATCTAAGGCCATCTTTAATGGGTAACATTTGATATTTCCATTGGATAATGTTCTTAGCCATTTGCTATCTTGAAATTTAATTCAAGAAACAGGTATTTGATCTCCACTAAGGGCAAACAACAGTATTAAGATCTGGGGATAATTTTTTTCTTCTTTTTTTAAATTAGTTTCAGGTGTACAATTAAAAACATAATATGTGCACCTTCATTTCAACCTATTGGCAGTGCAGGACCATTGGTAACATTGTTTTTGAATTATTTTAAAATAAACATATAATATTATGACCCAGATTAACAGAACTATTTCCCCAACTGCTCCCTCTAATTGAAAATTACCTCATGCAACTCTGTTCATGTAGTTAAGCCTCTGATAATTCTCTGCTCTAAGCTTAGTTTGGAAACATCTATTAGGGATTAGATTTCTCACTACCCTTCTTTCTTTTACAGCTATCTGGATCTTTCTTTCATCTTTCAGTATGACTTTCCCTTAGTTACTTTGATAATTCCATTATTTTTAGTTGGGGCACCAGATTCTCAGTCTAGTAAGTCTTGAATTCCTATAGAAAAATGCCAGCTCAATAAAAAAAGAGATCACTTTTGTCTCCTTACACGTGTATTTGACTTTTAGCTACTTTGCTCAGCACAGTGACATACTTTTTTTTATTAGCAATGCGGCTAGTGTCCTTAAACCTGACCAATCTGGAACCGTTACTTTGGGAGTAATGGGGTATGTGTGTTGGGGGTAGGGGAAAGAATAAAAATTCTTTAATTTAAAATTCACATTTTTAACCACATAACATTTCATTCATGAATATTCCATGGTTTAAATGACCATTATCATATTGTTGGGCCTGTATACTCTTCCCAACTTTTCTCATTTCACTATTTCTTATTACTCTCATACATTGTACCAGTAAGGATTCTTGGTAACAAACATACAGAAAACTACCATAGATAATATAGAAGAAAAGTTATTGGATGTGTGGTATATCGAAGAATTGACCCCAATGCATTATGAATATATAATAGTAATATGTGTTCATACCCTTGCCATGGCCTGTGGTTGACAGGGTGTACATTCCTACTCCTTGACTTTGAGGTGGCCACATGACTTACTTCAACCAATGGAATGTTTGCAGACATATCAGCAGTAGCTTGACATGTGCTTGTGTGTTTGGACTTGATCTCTTAATTTTTGGTGATCTGAGAATATACCCCAGGTAGATGCTGTTTCTAGAATGAGAATTAGACATATAAAGTAGACTACTTGCTCCAGGAAGCCACTGAATCACTTATTATCTCATAGGTTCTGTGGGCCAGGAATCTGGACACAGTTTAGCTGGGTTCTCTGGTTCAGGATCTCTTTCAGGGCTGTAGTCAAGATGTTGGTCAGGGCTACAGATATCTCAAGGCTCAAATGGGGAAGAATCTACTTCCAAACTCACTTGCATGGTTGTTAGCAAGACTCGTGTCGTGAGTGTCTGTAAGTTGCCACATTTCAGTATCTTCCTGAAAGTCAAGGGGACATTAACCCCTCAGCAGAGCCCTACGTCTCTGCATGGTACTCGTGATGTGAGTAGGGAACAAAGTCCTGGCACATAGGTTCAGATAGAGTGAGTAACACAGCTTTATTTGGGAACCAATGTCCCTCCAGAGGCCAATACTCCGGTAAGCACAGAAGATTATACAGAATAGAATAGAATTGGATAACGAACCAAGTCCCAGAGTCAATCAAGGTGGAGAAGGTCCTTGATCTGGGAGAAATGACTGGGCCCATGACAGGTCTGAGGCAAGCTGGTCTTGCAAGAAAGAACTTCAGAGAGTCCCGATATTATGGCTTACACCTCGCAGAGGGTCCTAGCTGAAACGCCCAGTTGGACCACTCACAGCATTGCTCTGGAGTTCTGCTTTTATCCTCTTTTCCTTGGACTTCTTTACTTCTTAGCTGATAACCAGAAGTTGATTGCCAGGAGTTGTTTACCTTTTAGGTGATAACCAGAAGTTGTTTTGGTGAACGTGTTTATCACTCAGTTTTGTTATGCTCAGTTTCACACATAAACAGAAACATGTTTACCTTCATGTATATGCTCTATACATAAACATGTTTACTTTCAGTTTGCTCTTATTAGGTTCACACCTACTAGTAAACAAGCCTCAATCCAATAACAACCTTGTTTATAGGATATTTTATATGCTCTATACAACTCAGTTTCTTAAAGACTATTAGATTGAGGGCCCCAGTTTCTGAACTGGTTGCTGGCTGGAGGCTTCCCTCAGTTTCCTGCCACATGTGCCTATCTGTAGGATAGATTGTAGCACAGCAACTTGCTTCATCAAAGTGAGGAAGTGAGAACAAGAAAAAATAGAGAGTATGAGCAAGATGGAAGTCACAGAATTATGTAACTTAATCTAGAAAGTGATATCCTTTGCTTTCGTCATTTGTATCATTAGAAGCAAGTCACTAGGTTTAGTGCTTACGTGGGGGAAGCGGGTATGCAGGGGCATCATTATGAGGAAGCAGAGGTCTCTGGTAGCCATTTTAGAAGCTTTCTATCACATGTGGTTTACAGAATTATTTGGAAAGCTGGAAACTGATTTGGACAAGGATTGGAAGCACAGGAGTCAAGAGGAATTGTACTCAGATGCTACAAATGACCAGTGGGCTTTTTTTCTTCTTTTTTTAAAATCAGAGTCCTGGCCATTGCCAGCCATCTTGTTCCTGTTTCTGAGAGATATTGCATGAAGGGGTTGTTCAACCTAAGATGCATAAATTAATCACAGATTTACGAATAATTTCACTGCATTGTTTTTCTGGCATGGATAATGCCTATTGTTTGCCTTAGGCTTCAGTGGGATAATTATTGCACCTAAAGAGCAGGCCTAAAACATGTTTTCAGTAGTATGTTAAATGTCTTTTGATTATCTAATGCTTTTTTCAAAGCAACCCCAAAACATTCTACTTAATGAATCAGTGGAAAAATCAATTAAAGGAATTATTTGATAATGGATAAACTTATCAAACATTTATCTTTCTAAGTTTTAAACATTATAATACAGACTTTCTTTGTATTATGTGTAAATTCAACGATTGACTAATCACAGGCCTGGGTGAGTGGAAATCTATAGTGCTGAGCCCTTTCCTGCCCTCCATTGCTGCCACCACAGACACCTTTTTCATGAGCCCATTGGGCAGTGCCAGGAGTAGCTAGTGAAGGAGGCTGACTGTAATCCACAGAGCAGGTTATTTTATCAACCAGATTATTAAAATGCTTTTCTGCTGTGGTCATCTTTTGTTAACCATTAACGTGTCACACAAAAATCTTCTCACTTTTTGCCCATTTGGAGAGGTCTATTCACATATGTTGTGTGTGAATAGTTTTCTACAGCAGCTATAACAAATGACCACAAACTTAATGTCTTAAATGATATAAATATGTTATTTTATAGTTCTAGAGTTCAGAAGGCTGAACTGGGTCTCACTGGGCTAAACTCATGATATCACCCGGGCTGCAGTCCTTTCTGGAGGCTCTAAGGGGGAATTCACTTCTTTACCTTCCCCAGCTCCTAGGGGCTCCTCATATTCTTTGGCTTGTGGCCCTCTTTCTGCATCTTCAAAGCCAGTAATGTTGCATCTCTCTCACCATTCTTCCATAGTAGTGTCTCCTCTGACCCCAGCCTGGAAATGTTCTTTGCTTTTAAAAAATAATGTTGTTAGGTTGAGCCTTTGGAAGTCTAGACCTGCTGCAGAGCCTTCTGCTGTTCTTGGAGCATGCAAAACCGGCAGCTTTTGGGTAATTCTGTGACTAGGATAGGGCAGCAGACCAGCTTCTAAGATCACTTACTTTGTGAGTTCAAGCTATAGGTGATTATTTTAGGTTTATTAAAAATGTCAATGTGTTAAGAGGATGAGTAGTTACCCTAAAACCACATATTAGTGTATATTCATATTAGTGTATATTCATTAATTCTGTTTATGCCACTTCAGTGTTTTCCTGATTCTCTTAGAATAAAATTCAAAACTCTTAGTAGAGATAATGTATATAGTACAATGGTTACAGATAGGCTAAATGTCTGTGTTTGAATCTCAGGATAAACTAATATTAGTACAAGCTAATATGACCTTGGGCAAGTTACTTTGACTTCCTGGCCTCAGTTTATTCACCTGTATAGTTGGGATAATAATAGCACAGTATAAAGATATTATGAGGATAAACAGAGTTTATTTTCAGATGGAAAGAAATTAGAGCAGTGCCTGGCACGTAGTGTGGTCAATAAATAATTCATTATTATTTCTGTGACTTATATGCAATCTGGCCCCTATTTTGCTACCATCATCAAACCAGCCCATAACTCCTTTCATTCATTCCAGGTGGTTTTTGCCCTCCAGGCAGTTGTCCTTGCTATTTTCTCTCCCTGGAGTTCTCTTTCTCCTGCTCTTCACATGGTTGTTGTGGTAGCCATGAGAACGAGGCTCACAGATCTACTACAGGTAGTGACATATTGAGGGACCCTCTACTGTGTTTTGAAATCTATCACCAATTTTGCATTGAGGACATGCGTCCCAGGGCTGCACCCCACCAGTGATTAAATGTCATGGAGAAACTTGGGCAGCCCCATTTCTAGGAGACATGGGGCTGCTTTGTCTGCTCACCTTGGCTCCAGAAATCCATAACAGTTTGCTGACCTTTCTTAGGTTGCACAGCAGCATAGGCCTCTTCTAACAAAGCTTCTCTCCCTCTCTACTTTACCTGGGGTCAGAATTGCATTATGGTCTCATGACAATCTCAGCCTTCCCTTGGTCCCTCCTTTCAACACAGGCATTTTTCACCAATCAAATATTTGTAACTTTAATCCCATCGTGGCTTCTGCTTCTTGGAGAACCTAGACTACCATAGCAGGCTCTATCTTCTTTACTGTCTGGTCAAACATCCATTCCTACATGGCTTTGGCCTTCTTTGACAAACTTCACTACTATAGTCCCCTTTCCTGGTTACTATTTAACATATCACCCTGATGTTTACTTTCCTTTATAGAAATGGTCACAGTACGTAAGTCCTTATTTGCTTATTTGATTAATTATTTTCTGTTTCCTCTACTAGAATGTCATTCTCCTTCAGACAGGGACATGGTCAGCCCCAGCACTTAGCTGCTGTCCTGGTACATTATAGGTGCTTAACAAATATTGCCAAATTGTTGAATGAATTCTAGTAGCTTTCCTAACAAGGGGATGGGGGTTTTGAAGATGAAAGGTACTAGTGGTAATTTGGGAAACTGGCATATTTTGGAGGATGGCAAGACTAAACTAGATCCTATTGGACAATTGAAGGCGATCTATGGATCCTGGTCTCTTGGCATAAACATGAAAAAGATGATATGTCAACTATATATCCCTAATTCTCTGGGACGACTCCATTTCCATCTTGTCAGCTGTCTAAGTGGATTTACCATTGTCAGGATATTTGTTCTAAAAAGTGATGGCCAAAGTGACATAGATAGGGCATCAGGGGGAGAAAGACAAATACTGTATGATCTCTCTTGTATGTGGAATCTAACAATCAATCAATCAATAACCTGCTCATAGATAGAACAGATTGGTGGTTGCCAGGGGCAGGGGTAAGGGATGGGGGAGGAAGTGGGCTAAATGCAATTTTTTTTTTGTAGTTTAAATAAGTTGAATAAAAAAATGATATGTAGACCCATAATTATTGACAAAGGTATTCCCCAGTGAATTATTAAGAGAAATATAATACAAAGTACTTTTCATAGTAGAATTGTTTTCAGAAGATTGTATATATTTATAACACATATAAATTAAAAAAATTATATATTAAAATATCACCAGGTTAGTGGACAGAGGATAATCTTTATTTTGTTCTCTCTATTTTTCTGAAGTTTTCGAAGTCTTATAATGTATAACATTATATATTAAAAAATTAATTTTCCTTGTTGCTTGCATCGACTGGGATCTATACAGGATTTAGAATTTGGTTTTGAAAACCTAGTCTTCTTAAGTGATTAGGAAAATTCATTGTTTCTTTTTACCAAATGTTTATTTTAAGTAATAAATATTTTACTCTAAGGAATATTTATTCGATTGTGATTCAACATCCAAAATAAGTGAAGGAGAGGAGGTAATATGGAAAAGTTTACATTTATAACTTTGGATGAAACGTAAACGCTGCACTGTTCTCTTTTCTCCTAAAAAGAGAAAAAAAGAATAAAGAAAGAAAGGGAGGCAGGGAGGGAGGGAGAAATGGAGGTAGGAAGGGGGGAAGAGCATCAGTAGAGTTAAAGGCAGACTTTATTTTAATTTACCAGGTGCTTCAGTCTGTCCCAGCCCTTTTCCCTCCCTCATGATGTGAGTGAGGGGAAATGTCTGGGATCTTCATATGCTCCATTGACAGAGGCAGATTCAGAATTAGGTGTAGGGAGCAGTCTGTTGCCATGTCTCCTTCAGTGACTATTTTAGTGGTAGGAGTGTGTGCCTGATTTGAACGTTCTGTAGACTAATTTTAACCAGAGGTCTATTTCTGTCTTTTAAAAATATTCCTTCTCATCTTAAGAGGTGAAGCTCAACATTAACAAGAGAATGTGGCATTTTGGCCTCAGAAAATGTGGTGTGGGTGACGGTGGTAGTTAATTATTCCTGGAACTTAATGCTCATATCTGGTCATAGTGGAAGTTATATGACAACTGGCTGAGAAAAGGAAAACTATTCTGGAGTGCTCAGAAATTGTGCCAGTCTTGAGGAAAGTTGACCTAAACTTAATCAAAAGTTTTTCTCATGTTGGGATCTGAGGCTACAAATCACTTCAATTTGTGGCTCTCAGAGAGATGAATTTGTGTGCTGTGAATAACCAATAATGGATCCCATTTTTGTCTTAGATTCTGCTGGTCTGATATTATTTTCTTCAAGCAGATTCTCAAAGGCAATAAGCCTATTAGCTTCTCATTCTTTGGGCCAAAAATTGCCACTTAAGTGTGTGTGTGTGTGTGTGTGTGTGCGCGCGTGTGTGTACAAGTGCACATAGAAATCACTACATTTGCTCTTATTTGATATGTCTATTTAACCCAAGCCTATACAGTGTAATAAAAATACAACAAATTTCCACATATATAAATCAAGATCAAGATATACAAAGAAGGGAAAGAACTGGAACCAGAGGATAAAACATACTGTTAGCTGAGTGATGCATGGAAGAGAAACTATTTCTTTGCGAGGGGTCCAGGTTCATGGTAAAAGTTTAAGAGAAGGCAGCATTACCCTGCCTTGTCTGGAAAGGTAGAGAAAGAAAAGAAACCTGCCAGGTATTTGTGAAGTAAAAATTCCCCTTTCTTTTAAAACACAATAGCTTGTGTAATTTTGTCACATGCATCTGTTGCTCTCACCTCTTACTTTGTGCTGATGTGCTCACCAGAGCATTCACCGGAGCAATTCTCCCTCCCACCCCTGACACCTGCCACGGAAAATGCTGCATTATTCATCGGTGAGCTAATGACAGGTGATGAGATCTTTTCACGCTACATCCCTCTCAGTAGGTGTTTATCACTCTGTTCACCAGCAGCCCTGCTATTACCGAAAGGCCGGAAGAACCCTACACTCTTGTTTGAAAGGTAATGGGAAACGTGCTCAGCGTTCTGGGCTCACAAGTGCACATGAAGGTTATCACCAGGGCAGCTGTGCAGCCCAGCACAGGAGGAAGGTGGTCAGTCTAAATGAACAGCTTAATTGTGGAAATCCATACAAATCATGTCAGAGCCATGATAATCTATCTTCTTTAGCTTCCAGCCTTTCAGCAGTCATTGCGCGGTAATAACTTCCCCCGATTCACCTGTGATTTCTATAAATAACTGGAGTGAGGGAGGAAAGGAGAGGAGGAAAGAGATGAGTTTGGCTGAGTGTCTGATAAGCATGCCAGTGAGGAATTTATCTTTGTCTAGCAAGCGAGTTGCCATCTTCTCTGAGGGTGGGCGGGGGTCTGGCCACAAACAAGAAGCTAGCAGGAGGACAGTCCTGTGACCCCAGCTCAGTGCTCTGGTGTCATTTGAAACTAGCTTGACAAGAGAGGTGGTGGTTCTCGTGATTTATCTGAAAGCTTCTGACAAAAAAATTATGGAGCAGTACCATGTCAGCATGTGGGAGGAATAGGAGAAAGGGGAATGTTTTATCTTCAAGTACTTAATTCCTTATGGGAGTACATGTTTTCAGAGATTTTTTTGCTGTACCATATTTGCCATAATCACTACCAACTGATTCTAGCTTTTTAATTCTTTTTCTGATTAAGCATTTGTTGTTGTTGTTGTTGTTAGGAGAAGGAGGACCTTCTGTGTATAGATCTGGATTATAGGGATGGTAAGGAAAAGAATCTAGGTATGAAAAAGCCACTTTGGTCAAGGTAACCTGGAAGGGAAGCAAGCAAATTTTTGTTCTCCCAGCTCACTTGTGGCTGATTTCACTGTTCCCCTAGGGTGGTTCTTAATCCAGGGTGTCCCATTTGTTTCTCTCTTTCACGTCATAGGCAGTGTGGTATAGTGGAGGCAAGAGGATATGGATTTAAGGTGGAAAAGACTTGGGTTTAAATCGTAGACCAACCATTTTATAGCTGTGAGAATTTATTTAAACTTTATGAGCCTTGCTTTTATTACTTGTACAATGGGTATAATATCAAGTTCAGGGTTGCTTTGAAAGCTAACAACCATTTAATAAGTTCTTATTGCTAACTCATTTTCTCTAAGTTAAGGTGAATTTATCTTTCTTTTGACATGGCCAAAGTAAATTCTTTAGATAAGTTGACAAATCTTTTCCTATAAGGTGGGTGAGTTCAAACACTAATAAACATTTCAGATTGGCTCCAGTCAGTAGTTAAATAAACTGATATATATCCATACCATGTAATATTCAGAAATAAGAAGGAACAAACTATCGATATACACAACTCAGATGGATCAACAAGGGAATTATGCTGAGTGAAAAAAACCACTTCCAAAAGATTACATACTAGGTTATCCTGTTTATATAACATTTTTGATATGACAACATGATAGAAATGGAGAACAGGTTAGTGGTTACCAGGGGTGAGGAGACAGTCAGGTAGATGATTGTAGTTATAAAAGGGCAACATAAGGGATCATTGTTATACAATGCTCTGGATCTTGACTATGGCGGTAGATCCATGAACATACCCCTGCGATTCAGTTGCATAGAACTATGCACATGCACACACACACACACACACACACACACACACACACACACACAGAGCCAGGAGTAGTTTGGTTGTGATATTGTATTACACTTTTGCGATATGTTGCCATTGGGGAAACTGGGCAAATGATATTGAAGATCTATTACTTCCTACAACTGCATGTGAGTGTATAATTATCTTAAAAGCTTTTTTAAAAATTTTAAAAATGGCCCTGGGTTTTGTTTTTGCCATTTTGGCCATATTCATATTATAAAGATAATAACTCAATTAGTAATATGAACATGATCCTTAAAGGGGTCATATTCCTTTGGTTTGATAATTTCTAGAAATATTCCCTAAGGAAATAATCAGAAATAATATACTTACTTATGTCCAAGGATATCTATTGCAGCATTGTATAGGATAGTGACATGCTAACAGCAACTTAAATTTCTAATTTAGAAATGCTTATTGCATATTCATTAGATGGGGCATTAAAATGTTATTTTAATGCACTAACCATTGACTGCATGCCACAAATGAGGGAATTTTCTTACACCATCTCCCCCTATATTTTCCATCTTCTTCCAATTTTTGATGCTTATTTTTTGCTATATTTTCCAATTTACACATTGTTTTAATAATAATATTTTACATTTTGTGTTCGGTACCAATTTGTTTTATTATTTAAACTACCAGATTTAGGTAATAACTCTTGAATCCCCAACTTTTTAAGATTGAAATATTGCAGCCCCTGTTTTCTCCACCTCATAGTTCCAATTCTGTCAGCTAAACCATTACTTTTCTATTGTCAATGCTTATAGAGTGTATCTATAATTAATCCTTTCATACTTTGTCTCTAGGTTAATTCAGAACATTGAAAACCACTAAATAGGATTTCCAATATTATCATTACGTAAATTTTTACACTTCAGAACCAGTTAGCATAATTTGATTCATAGAGAATGAGATGACGTCTATGTTACCAAAATAGTGTTGCTTGAAGGAGAAAATTCCTCACAAGGTCAAATAAATTCTCATCATTTCATACTATCAATTGCTCAGTCTTGCTATGTATTTTTGAATACAGCATATGTAGACCATAACTTTCTTGAGAACGTTCTGTTTTACCTATAATTTCTAATAGCCTTTGAATTTGCATGCTTTCTTTATCATATTATGAAACGTATCCAATTTATTTTTTCTTTAATTTAAAATTTTTTAAAAATATAGTTGACATTCAGTATTATTTTATATTAATTTCAGGTGTGTATCACAGTGGTTAGACATTTATATAATTTAAGAAGTGATCCCCCTGTCTAGTCTAGTTATTACTATGTTACTGACTATGCTCCCTATATTTTACTTTATATCCCCATGACTATTTTGTAGCTACCAATTTGTACTCCTTAATCCCTTCACCTTTTTCACCCTGCTCACCAAACTCTTGCCATCTATTACCCCAATAAATCTTGTACTCATCTGGCACCATACATAGTTATTACAATATTATTGACTATATTCCTTATGCTGTCCCCTACACACCTATAACTACTTTGTAACAACCAATTTGTACGTCTTAATCCCTTCCCCTTTTTTCACCCAGACCCCCAACCCTTCCCACATTTAGGAACCATCAAAATATTTTCTGTATCTATGAGTTTGTTTCTGTTTTGTTTGTTTATTTAGTTGTTTAGTTTCCACATATAAGTGAAATTACATTGCATCTATCTTTCTCTGTCTCACATTCCACTCAACACAATACCCTCCAGGTCCATCCATGCCACTGCTGACGGCAAGAACCCATTCCTTTCCATTGCTGAGCAATATTCCATTATATATATGTACCACTCCTCTTTATCTGTTCTTCCAGCGGTGGGCACCCAGGCTGCCTTCACATCTTAGCCATTGTAAACAATGCTGCACTGAACATATGGATGCACATGTCCCCTCAAAGTAGTATTTTGGATAAATACACAGAAGTAGGATTACTGGATCCTTCTTTGTCTCTTGTTATAGCCTTTGTTTTAAAATCTATTTTGTTCACTACTGCAGCTTTTTTTTTTTAATTTTCCATTTTTAAAATTAGTTTCAGGTGTACAAAACAGTGTAATAGACGTTTATACCCCTCACAAAGTGATAACATTCCTCTTCCAATCTATTACCCCTCTGACATCATATATATTAATAACTGTTACAATTCCATTGACACTATTCTCTATGCTATACTCCATATCCTGTGACTATATATATATATATTAAATTGTAATTGACATTCAATATTATTCAGCTTCAGCTTCAGGTGTACAGTGCAGTGGTCAGGCATCTATACGTCCATGAAGTGGTCTTCCTAGTAAGACAAGTGCCATTTCCATTTTCTTGAATTATCTTTTTCCATCCCTTTACTTTCTGTCTCTGTGTGTCTTTCAATCTGATGTGTCTCTTATACGAAGCATATGTAATGGCTTTGTTTTCTTATCCATTCAGCCACGCTATGTTTATCTACTCCATTATCTTGGCTCCCAGTTTCTTAAATTGTATTATGTATTGAATGCTGAGTTTCAAACAGACTGCTTTCTAAGCCTGCTTTATAGCAGTTACCATTAGCTGTGTTTTACTTGTCCTGGTTTAGCTTTTTTTCTCTTGTATTCCTTAGGTCACAACTTCATCCCACTGTATCTCTCACTTCTCCAAAATGATGAACGGGAGGTTAGCTTTATAATTCTTGCAGAAATACCAGTTAACTGAAAAGTCTCAGTTTAGTGGATAAATATATACAATGGAATTATGTTTTGCTTATTAATGCTTTGTCAAATTTCCCTTTTCCATTCCTGTATGGAATCTTGGAGAGCTTCCTAACTTCCCGGTGACGTATGTTTAAAAACTGTCTAGTCCATTCTCAGATCTTACATCTCATTTCCTCCTCTTCCTCCAGTAAGCCTTAGTTTTGTTTTTCCTTATCTGACTTGCTTCTTATGTGACCCAGCCCTTGGAGCTGGGAGTTGAGGACACTCTGGTCTGCTTTTGGGAGAAGCACCTTCTCCTCTTCCCTTTCTTGGGTCCAACCCTCTGAACTCCACCGAATTTTTTGTGGTTTCATAGAAATTATAGATGCTGACTGGTTACAGTAAAGGCTCTTGCTGATGACAGGGAAGGAATAACAGTGCACACTAGCCACCGCAAAGCCTGTCATTTTGCTGAAAAGCAACAACCATTCATTCATTTCCTGCTGTATCTGGGTTTTGAGATTCTAAACCAGACAATAGACTATGGGTGAAAAATGAAACCTCCTCCCACTACTCCCTGCCATCTCTAGGATTGGCAAGTGTGCTCTATTTCCACCAGTCTGGTCTTGGTTGCCCCCAGTGGAGAGTTTCAATTCGTTGCTATTAATAAGTGAAATTTCTTCTAAGATTCCTGCGGTAGTCTGAGGCTCTGTTTTAATTGTGATGTGATTATGTGATCATTATACTTTTCTACTTAAAAAAACATTTTAGTGGTAAGTTGAGAGAGAGAGAGAACTTTAAAGACTGCTAACCATATTCCATTATAAAATCAAAATACATACACATTTATATGTGGATATGTATAAATAGAATATCTCAGGTAACTATACTTTGGCCAAGTTTATTAGTCCTAGCTTGCATAGCTAAGCTAATTTGAACTATAATATTATTTTAATTCTTCTAATGCCTTCACTGTAGATATAATAGCAATGATACCAACACTTTATAACTTAAACAACTCAAGCCATGTTTTTTGGAGTGCTTAAAGGATGGCTAATTCATATTTCTGCATTAAATTTCTCAGTATGACATGCTGGCATATTTGGTTGTAGTGAATAATAGCTCTATTTTTCAAATTAAAAAGAAAGATGACAAGACGTTTTGAAAAGATTAGGTAAAGCGGGATATGAATATAAGTGATTTTAAAAATAGAGAAGTGTTTAAAGCTTTTAATACGCAGAAACTTCCCATTTTATCGAGCGGTCAGATTTTTAACAATTTCTACTCTCCGGAAGACAGTCCTAAACCAGGAAGTAAACAGAAGAGCTGTCATCAAAGACTTTAGACCTATTACTACAACCATTATTAGATTATGTCCAGGAGATATTGCTTCAAAGGATAGGAACTTGAGAACAGTTTAGAAAATATTTCAAACTTTGTTTAAAATTTCTCTCTTTGAAGAAGATACTGATTAAATAACACTGACAGCACTAGGGGCATTGGCTCTGGCAATAGATAGATATGTTTTGGGATTCTGGATTCTGTCTCTTCTTAGTTGTCAGATTTTGAATACGCTACTTACCCCTTCTGGGCCTTAGTGTTCTCATGTGCATATTAGGTGTAATAACACCATCTCGTATGAACTGCTCTGGTGATTAGAGGAGAAAGTACATTTAAAGATTATTATTAACTGATTGGCTATATAAGAATAATCATGAACACTTAATTTATGGCAAATAACCCATTCCTTAATTATACTCAATAAATCAGGCCAGCACGATAACTTCCTAAGTTTGCTTAATGTGCCTGAAAATAATAATATTCTTCACAGAATTGGCAATGATGTCAATGTCCACACTTGGAAGAAATTTCAAAATTCCCCATGAATGAATTATGGAAAGAGCTAGTTAATTGCTCTCTATATTATGATCAAATGACTATCTGGCCCTAGGGACATGAATAAATCTTTAGTATTGTGTGTCATCAATTATATAGTAGGCACCAACAGTTTTAAGGCCACCTGCATATTTACATGCTTGAGCAAGTGCTTACAAATGAAACACAAGAGTAAATATTACAGACTCTAGTCATTCATAGACAGTTTTGGATGGTGAAATATCTTCCTTGTGTTTCCTTTTGGTCTAAGTAGCTAGACCAAAGCTACCTTTTTCTTCCAGGCCACTTTGCTAGTAGGTAATTATGGAGGTCCAAGCTCCAAAACCTTGTTCTATAAAATTTATGTTATAGCATTGTAAAGTATAGCATTTATAGTATTAAAAAAAATGCCACACTATTTTCAAAGCTACTGTGACCACAAAAGAACCTGTACTTTCAGAGATGTGGAGAAAGGAGTAATAAAACTAATGATTAAGGACAAAAGTGTGGTCGGATCTGACTGCAGGGCATTAAGTGCATGAAGGATGGTGGGCCAGCTAGGTAGAGCAGGATATACAAAGACTGGTGCACATCGGATTCCGTTCCTGAAACTTTCATTAACCATCTGCGTGTCTTTGAGGAGGTCACAAGGTATCTGTCAGCTTCTGACTCAGCTGTAAACTGTGAGGGTGTGTGATTCTGGAGTCAAAGAAACTGGGTTTAAACCCTGGCTCTTTTGCATAACTAATTGTGTGAACATAGTGTTAAGAGTTGAGCCTCAGTGCCCTCAAATGAAAAATGAGGATGATATCCTATTTCGCGGAAAATAAGACTTAGCCGGACAATCAGCTCTAATGTGTCTTTTGGAGTAAAAATTAATATAAGATCCAGTCTTATATAAATAGTAGGATATATTGCATAAGAATTTATGAAGATTAAATGTGGTCATGCCTTTAAATACAGGTAAAGTGCCACAAATGTAACAATGCACACCCAATTTGAACTACTATTTTAAGTGTCTAGTTGAATCACAGAAAACAAAAATCCCTGGGCAGATCACTACTATAGAGAACATTGTTTCTGTACCTCCAATCCCCATTTCCTCTTACCATGTAGGTAGAATATTGGCTCCCCAAAATGTCCATGCCTTAATTCACAGAAACTGTGAATGTATTATATGACAAGAAAAGGGGACTTTGCAGTTGTAATTAAGGGTACACACTCGAAAAGAAGAGGATTATTCTGGATTATTCCCATGGGCACAGTCTAATTACATAAACCTTTAAAAGCAGAGAAATTTCTCTGGTTGGAAGTTGGAGATTCAACAGAAAAGGAAGTCGAGTTTTCAAGCTTGAGAAAGATTGGACATGTCATTGCTGGCTCTGAGATGCAGGGCTCATGTACAAGGACTGTAGAGAGGCCTCTAGCAGATGAGGGAAACCTCAGATGAGAGGACCCCTGTGCTAACACCACGAGAAGCAGAAATCTGCCAACAACTTGAGTGAACTGGGGAGCATATTCTCCCCAGAGCCTCCTGATAACAACCCAGTTGGCTAACACCTTGATTTTGGCCTTGTGAAGCCTGGATTGGAGTAGCCAATTGAGCAGCTCAAACTACTGACCTATATAACTGTGAGATAATGCATTTGTGTTGTTTTTAGCCACCGTGTTTGTGATAATTTGTTAAGGCAGTCATAAAAAAACTATAACACAATACCTGATCCTCTTAGCATCTCCTTCCAGACTCTGCAAAATTTAGCTGCAATTTCAAGGATGTTTCACAAAGATAACATCACCCAGCATAGAAAGGTCTATGTAGAGACTTGGGTTTTACAGATAGAAGAAGTTTATCAGAAGGATGTGGGCAAAATTTGATGAGCAGAATCGGATAGGATGAAGAGTTTTGGATAATACATATATATGAGATGAGATTTGGGCAACTGGAATTTAAACACTGAAAACAACATTTATGACTATCTACTTTTATCCTCTTGTTTTAAGATGAAGAAACTTAAAGTCAAAAGTGACTAATGGACTTGCTGAATATCAAATATCCCACTAAATGTTTGTCGTAGGCTAAGACTGTTCTACTGAATTCTTGTGATGTCCTCTTTTCACTTTACATGCTGTTCACACCTAGTAGATCCTGGTCACACGGTGGGGCATAGAATGGCAAAGTGCTGAGGGTGGTGACCAGGAATATAGACCATGGTTTTCTATTCAATCAGGAATCTTGAAGACTGGCTTCTTTAAAACGATGTTGTAGGTATGAATATGCTTAAGTCTTCATTCACCTTTCAGATAGGGCTTATGCATGTGGAATTCTAGCATGGTTATATTCCTCAAGCATTCTGCTTTATGTGTAAGCTAACATGGTCATAGGTAAAGGCAAGTCATTGAAATGTCAGAGGAGGGAATTAGGTTAGGTGACTACCAAGATCATTTCCTGTTCTAGAATGTTCACAGCACTCAAGGTAGTGATTTACATCCACTTAGAAGGGTGCCATGCAGACCTTGATCAGTGTTTGGAAACAATTTCCTGACCAACAATGAAAAGAGATAATTCCACAAGTCAGCCATGTTTATGGTATATCATCCATGAAATCACCAAGCAGACATGTCACTGCATCATAGAAACTTCACCCAGGTTCATATAGGCAAGGTGCTATTGCCTTAGGAGGAATTTAGGAGATGTATGACAGCACTGGTCAACAGAGAAGCTATTTTTCTCTTTGCAATGATGAAAATCTGGCTTTCTTTTTTGGATGCTAGTAAAATCCTAATCCTGTGTTTCCGCAAAAATAAGACCTAGCCAGACCATCAGCTCTAATGCGTCTTTTAGAGCAAAAATTAATATGAGACCTGGTATTATATTATATCATATTATATTATATTATATTATATTATATTATATTATATTATATTATATTATATTATATTATAGTATTATATTATAAAGACCCAGTCTTATATTATAGTAAAATAAGACTGGGTCTTATATTAATTTTTGCTCCAAAAGATACATTATATTAATTTTTGCTCCAAAAGAGCTGATTGTACAGCTAGGTTTTATTTTCAGGGAAACATGGTAGCTAAATATATAATATGATGGTGACTAGGACTTATTTCTATTGCTCCAGAATTGGTGATAAGCGCTCAAGTTGAAGAAAGTATTAGTGCCCCTCATTTAAATGGGAACACCAAAAACAGTCTAGATACCTCTCCAGGGCTTAATAAAAGAGGCATAATACGAGATTGGGCAATTAAGTTAAAAAACTTATCCTAGAAAAAGTGCTACATACCTCGTTGCTGAATATCACTATGGTCACCTTTGAAGTATGCCTCTTGTATGCCAGCACCTAGTTCACCCTTCAGAGCAATTTTGGAACTCTTTTTCTGGAATGGCCATCAGAGCTGTTGTCGTATTACCTTTGATGAACTGAATGCCGTCAAAATGTCTCCTTTCAATATTTCCTTTATCTTCAGGTAAAGAAAGAAGTCATTGGGGGTCAGATCAGGTGAGTAGGGAGACTGTTCCAATACAGTTATTTGTTTACTGGCTAAAAACTCTCTCACAGACAGTGCCGTGTGAGCTGGTACATTGCCGTGATGCAAGAGCCATGAATTTTTGGTGAAAAGTTCAGGTCATCTAACTTTTTCACGCAGCCTTTTCAGCACTTTCAAATAGTAAACTTGGTTAATTGTTTGTCTGGTTGGTATAAATTCATAGTGAATGATACCTCTGATATCAAAAAATATTAGCAACATTGCTGCAACAAGTTCACGAACTCAATTGCCAGACATTGTATTCTCTTCTCATTTAACCATCTCTAAATCCCAAGTCAGTAAGAATAAGACTGGTATATAATATATTAGTTTGCTTTCACCCCCATAACAAAGTACACAGACTGGGTGTCTTACACAACAGGAATTTATTTTCTCATGGTTCTGGAGGCTAAAAGTCTGACATCAAGTTGTTGGCAAGGTTGATTTCTTCTGAGGCCTCTCGCCTTGACTTGTAGATGGCTGTCTTCTCCCTGTGTCTTTACATTGCTTTTCCCATATACTTGCCCTGTGTCCAAATTTTTTCTTCTTATAAGGACACCAGCCATATTAGATTAGGGCTCAACCTAATCACCTCATTTTAACTCAGTTACTTCTTTAAAGATCCCATGTCCAAATACAGTCAATATTCTGAGGCACTGGGGGTTAGGACTTCAACACATGAATTTTGGGGAAACATAATTCAACCTATAGCAACTAGGAAAGAAAGAGAATCATTGAGGTCTTCATCTTGTAAGAAATGTTGTATTCAAGGTGAAAAGTGTTTGGTTTTTTTGCCCCGTCATGGATAGCAAAGGACTGAATTATCTTCCTAAAGCTATATGAGAGGTCATTCATAAAAATTAGGATGTATGTTTATGACGGGCGGTATATGACATCTCATTCCACCCCTGACCTATTGCAGAGCTGCATGATGCATGGAGCAGGACACGGAAGGGAGTTCTTGGGGGAGCTTAAAATGCATACTCAAGATTTGGAGGTGATTATGAGCATGGAGAATGGTGCCTTCTTGTCTGGGATTTCTGTCTGGAATTTCTGAAGGCTGAATTTGTACTGAAATATCTCACAGCAGTAGTACAGAAGGGGTACTGATATAATGTCTTTAATGAAAAAGATGGGGATCACCCCCATTCCAACTTTCTACTGTTCTTGGAGAACTCAGTAGAGAACCACAACTGTTAGCATAACTACACCTGAAGGACTACAGAGATTAAAGGGTGGGTCAGATATCCTTGGCCTGCCTAAGTGATATCTAGACTAAGCAAGTAGATACCCCACTCAGGGAAGAATTTCAAGGTAAATATCACTGAGGAGCCTGCTCAAGAATTGTATGCACACTATTTTTGTTAGTGGTTCTCAACCAGGGTGAATTGGCCTTCCAGGGGACAGTTAGTACTTTTGGTTGTAACAGCTGGGAGGAGGTTGCTACTGCATGTAGTGAATAGATGCCAGAATGCTGCCAAACATCCTACTATGCACAGGGAAGCCCGCATAACAACAAATTATCTAGGTGAAACATCACTAATGCTGCTGTTTATAATCCTGCTCATCTATGTGGAGGCAATTACATTGGTATGGGCCTCCACATCAGTACGTGCTGCTATATTGTTGTGGGCTGCCATATTGTCATGGGCCATCACCATTACACAGAACCAGACTGCATCAGAGGGAGACCAGTGATGCCTCCTCATTACTAACAGGGGGGCAGTTACATAAGAATATTTTTGCCTCCCTTATTTCTTCTTCTTGGACTCAATCATAAGGATAAAGATCAAGGGGAGGGAAAGGAAAGAGGTGACCAGAAGTAGGCCATATTTTCTCATTCTGCAGTTCGCAGACATGGTGAACTGCAGAATGAGAGAAGGAAGAGAATATAAAATCAGATTTTGCCCTCCTGTCCACATTCGCCTCCTTGAGCCACTCATCCATTCCATGATACAAGAAGTGGTTAGCTTTGAATTGGATATGAGATTGATATATTAACTGGACTGGGTTTTTAGAAAGTGCCTAGAAAGCTATGGGATCTGCCTAAAATGGCCTTAAGGAATGGGGAGGGAAAACTGTGTTAAACTTGGAAATGGTGATGAAAAGAAAAACATTGCTTGGTTGTTTTCCAATGACTTGAAATTCCCTTAATAGGAGTAAACATGTAATATAAATAGCCCGTACCTGTCGTAAGACTTGGGCTCATGCCAGTAAGAAGCTTGCCTCATGACGTTACCAAAAGATGATGAATTCCATAGAGGGAGAGCCAAGTATTTGCTCAACTTTATATCTTAAATTTTTATGGACCCCAAGTGAAGTGATGGTTTCTAGGAGTATAATGTTTTACTTATTCATCTGGTTATGTGGTATAGAGGGAAGAGTATTTATTTTGGAGTGAGAATATCTATATTCAAACCACCATTTTGCTACTTACTGAGCTGAGGATGTGATCTTTGTTTAGTTACATATCTTCTGCTTGAGTCCATTTTGTCCATCTGCAGGTGAATAAATGAATCTAAGTTAGCTCCTTATTCCTAAAACTTGTTTAGGGTTTACTTAGTGGGGGGAGTTAACTCCTTATTTCTTCCTGACTTAATAAAGAGTTTTCATAATTGTAATATAACGGTAGCTACTTTTCTGTATGACTTGATTTATGTAAATTTCAAAACTGAGCAAAACATGATAAAATTTCAGCATGGTGTTTAGTTTTGGCTGGGCAGAGTCATGAAGACGTGGCTTCTAGAATGCTGGTTATGTTTTTTTTTTTTTAATTTTCTGGGTGGTAGTCACAGTGGTTTATAGTTTGTGAAAATTCATTGAGCTGTGCATTGGTAATTTGTGCATTGTTCTCCATGTTTGGAATATTTCCATAAAATGTTTACTGACTAATGTTTTAACCACCTTCAAAATTATCGTTGCCTCAATGTGGTTCTTGAAACTATGGTAAAAATTAGCTATTTTTGTTTTTTAAAAATATTTTTAAAACATGCCATATTCTTTTCTGAGTACTGTTGATTACTGAATAGGAAATGTAGTCCTAAGTTAACTTATGGCAAGAGACCCACAAAATGTTTTTTGAGAAAAAAATAAGTTTAAGTGATTTTAATAGGAAAGATATTGTTAATAGTACTAGGGTCATTTGACAGATAACTTTAGAAGAAACTGTAAAGTCTGAAGTTATTCCCCCCCCACACACACACACACACTTCCTGTTCCTTCTTGTCTCCTTTGGGCTCTTTACTTCTCCTAAGTGACAAAATTGTCACCCATGGGAGCCTAGTACTTTGCCTCTCTGCCCTGGTGCTGTGAGTAGGGCAGCCATTTGAGGAATGATGACTCACTAAAGTTGGAGATTTAATCTGTTATCTCGTGGGAATGAGGAACATTATAGAATGAATCTCAAGTGGTGGAGATTTGACAACAGAAGAAAAGGAGCTCTCTTTGGAAAGAGGTTCCCCTTCAAGCTCAGATGAAGTCTTTTTGGGAACCACTGCACCCTCTGCGGGCTTTCGTCAGAACTCCCCCAAAAGCCCTCGTGCTGGAAGCAGTTACCTTTTAGGAAATGTTACCTTTGCTCAGGTGGATGATCAAGTAGGGAACAAAATCCTTCCTAGCTGTCCAGAGGACCAGGAAGGGAAGAAGGAGCAACATGGGGGCCTTGTATTGTTAAGTAGTCTCCCTGCTTCTTTTGTTGTTCACATAAACACAATATTCATGAAAGGGAATATTGGTACTTGTGCATAGGAGGGAAGAACATTGACCTTTTCCTCAGATGGATCAAGATTCACATTGCATGCGTTTTATGTGCAATGGACTGGCGATATAGAATTATTAAAGCGTGGGTCTTAGTTTCAGGATCTGATCCTCTGGGGAAAACAGACATATTGGATGAATGGACTTGCTGGCTAGTTTGTGTAATAGGTTATATAATGGAGACATAAACATATTGTAAATAAGTGGATGGTGAATACCTTGAAAAAATTATGATATAATCTGTATAACCCCATTTATGAAAATATTATATATATATTCATGATCCCCATTAAGTAAAACATTAAAAATATTGTAAAATATAAAAAAAAATCTAGGAGTAGTATGTCAATATTCTAAAATTGTTAATTGTAGGATTAAGGGCACATTATAAAATTTAATTTTCAAGAGTAAAACTATTTTGTTTTTGTTTTTTATGTGCTCATTGTAAAAGAGAATCAGATAATATGTAAAGATATAAAGAAGAAAGTGAAAAATCAGTATTCCATTTCCTAAATGTACAAAAAGAATGAGTTGGCATATATCTTTTGAAGCTTTTTTCTAAGCATATGTACACGCATATGACCATATATTTGCAATCAGGCTGTGCTTTTCCATTTAAGATCTCCTTTTGTCCCTATTAGTATATTTTATTTATATAATTGTTTTAAAGAAAATACACAAGGTTTACTTGTTTATTTTTTCCATCTCTGTTGAGGTATAATTGACAAACAAAAATTGTATGTACGTAAGGTATGCAACATGATTTGATATATGTATTGTTTACTTACTTTTTGTAAGCAAATTGGTTTGAAATGAAAAGCATAATTTTTCCTGCTATTCTTTCTCAACCTCTGTCTCAGTCCCCAAAGACAACCACTTTTATACACTGCTGTTTTTACTTTCTCTTGTGATCAATTTCATAATTCTAAATATTATGTTTATATGCTCCTTCTTCCTTCTATTTCCTTTCTTGCTTTTCTAATTCCCAATTTCTGAAAAGTCTTCTTTTAATTTTACATAGTCATGGTGAAACATTTACCCTCCTTTCTGAAACCATAATTATTACGAGCTTTGTCTTTAGTTTTTACTGAAGGCTGAAAACCAATAAATAGTATTTGTTTTTACGGCCATGTACATATTATTCACCGCAAATTCAAATAAAGATGTTAGATTGCATTTCCTCCTTTTTACATCCAATGTTATAACATTTTTGCCATTTGAGGAAGAATGTTACTAGTTTCAAAATCAATGAATTCACTTTTATTACAATTGTACCATATTTGAGCATGACTCATTTAAACAACGGTAGCTCTTCTGTTTTTCCTGTTTTTTAAATTGACCTTTAAATGAATTTATTGTCTTCTATTTATTGTATTTTATTGATCAATGGTTGTCAAGTTAATAGTGATTTTTTTGTTGTTTTTACCATATTCTCAAAATTATCTAGCCTCATCTTTTGTATAGATGATATTTTCTTTCAAGAGAAAACCTTTCTAGAGCTTATCAATTTCCTGATATGATCGGGGCTGGTCACTCTTTTGACCTGCTTCCAGCTCCCTCAGGTGTTAGCCCCAGAATGGGTCTTGCACTCTTGGGGTAGCTTTTCTCTTTCGGAATTCTATATCTTCTTCTTTTTTTTTTGGAGGGGGGTTTCAAGTTTATTTTTTTGTCTGTAGTACATACTCAAATATCAGTCTCCGAAACAGTGCTTTGTTATCAGCATACTGTGTCAATGCATATCCAAACATGCCTTCAAATTATATTCATGCTTAATTGTTATTTTGAATGACTATAGAATTTTAGATCCAGAATCTTGTACAACTGTGAATGCATCTTTATCTTCTAATATGATGAAAAGTCTGATGCGAATCTGATCCTGTATTTACTTGTTTATTTTTTAGATGAACCATATTTTGGTCTATGCTGGAAGCTGTTTGAAGACAAGAACAGTTGCCCTGGCCAAAGATAATGGTGTCTGAATCAGGCCCGTAGCAGTGAAATGAAGAGTAGTAAGAGACAGATTATTTGGAGGTAGGCTATATGTGATTCAATGGGTCTCCTTTCGTAATTTGGCTTTAATTCTTAATTTTCCTGCAGACCCTAGCTGGTACTTTTCATTCTTCATACACTCATAATCAGTGAGAATTATTGAGTAACTACCATTTACTAAAGCATGGCACAGCTGAACTGAAGGGTATAAAATATCCAATCTATGATTTTAAGGACACTAGCTCTTTCAGTGATAAAATGCAGTTTACTCCAGCCTTTGTCTTTTAGTGGTGGTTTACATTTTGAATTCTGTTATGTTTGTGTTCTACTCTAAAGAACCAGGAGATAACCACAAGTTGCAGGTAAAGTAGGTCTTGCTATTCTTCTTATAAAATGGGTATCTGCTTCTGTCTATAAGTAACTTGACAACTGTTTTATTGTGAGTTGTAAGTTGTGGTTTTAGAAACCCAATGATAAACCAAACTGGGAAGATGAGTTATATAAAAAGGGCTGGCCATATTTTGGAGTTCATCTATGCTTATCAGGACTAATTTTAAGAGTCTTTAGTCTACACCAGGTCTGGACCCATCTTTGTTCAAAAGCAAATTTTCTATCTGTAGGTAGAAGTTTTAAAGGTGGTGGACAGATATAATTTGACATAAATGAGGCAAAATGGATGGCAAGAATGGTTCAGGTGTTTGAGAGAACACATGGGAGTGAATTTCTTAGCTATTAAAATCTTTAAGTGGAGGTTTGTGACATAAATAAATCAGTCTACTGAGAAGGGAGATAAAAGCTCTCTCTTTTGTGTAACTAGAAAAATAATAGCCCCTATCCAGAAGGACTTTCTGAGCATGTCTCCTACTGACACTGTGATTCTGTCATGTTCTGAAATATTTATTGAAAGAGATTAGAATCGTCAATAATTGTTACTTGATGGAGGTTTGTGGAAATATGCTCTTGCAGCTCTGAGAACCATGTGGTTCTATTCAGCTAGTTATTATCACAAATAATTAAGGTCAAAAGCACCATTGATGCTTACTTTGCCACAGTGCATTAAAAATAATACTCTTTGTCTGAAAGCTGCTGAATCTGATACACCACTTTGAATCCTTCTAGTGCATTAGTGGGGCAGACTTATATGATGGTGGCTCTATGTATGAATGACCTTTGTGCATAGAATAAAGGATGGCAATGGACAGAATAATTTCAATCACCGTATTCTAGAATTATAGATCTAGAGGAGGCTTGTAGGAACCAGGAAACTGAGATAAATTAGTCATGTGCAAGAGGGATTTTCATTTGAAAGGTACCTTTCTTTCTGTTTTCTTCAAGGCAAGATAAGGTCTATGGTTAGGAAGGGAGATAGATAAGGTAGAGGAAGGAGCATGCGTTGCACTAATTTTCTGCATCCGTTGACAAAGCGCTTGACTCACCTATTTGCTTTTTTATCAGCCAAGCAGCATTAGATGGACAAACCACCGTATTTTCTGATTTTTCTTCATTAATTTTATATGATGATTATTCTCTATCCAGTTTGTCTCTTTTCTCTTTCCTCTTCTACTTCTTTCCCCTTCTGTTCATCTCCCTCTTTCTTTCTCTTAATTCTTTCATAGTTATTTGCTCGTTCATTCATTCAACAGACACCTATGGAAGATATTCTCTGCATAAAGCCCCATATGATGTGGTGGATACGGAAATGGAAAACATGGGTCTAATCCTAAAAGAACTTATAGCCTAGTTTGTGAGATTTAGAAGAAAATGTTTAGAAATCACCTTTGCAGTCATTTTGATACTTTTGGAGTAGAGCCCTCCTTTTGTATGTATGAATCCCCCTCCCTGTTGCGCCCTGTAAAAATATACAAGCAAAAGTGAAGTAGTTAACTTTATGGGTCTGGTGTTTATATTATATAGACTCTTGTTCCAATCCCTGTGGTTTCTCTTATGTTCCTCTCCCATCTATACTCATAAGCAAGACACCTTCATGGCCCATCCCGGCTTCATCTATTTGAAAGCTCCTAGTTCAAAGCTATTGGTTTCAAAGTTACCTAGTTTTTGTCAGTGTCCTCCCACATTCAGTGGGTCTCTTACTATGATTATTTAAAGAGGGCAGCTAGACTGAAAGCACACACTGAAAGGTAATTCTCTAAATGGCTAGAGAATTTCAATTCTGATTTTTGCAACTTTTCTCAAACATTCTTTGAGCAAGTACAAGATGGATAATTCCCCTCAATGATTTCTGGATCTCTCCTGTTGAAAAAAGACATCCATTTCTGACACTTTAAAAAAGTGTCTTTGGTTGGCAAGAGACTTTTTGCTTCCTATTCCTGGATCCTTCCAGGCACTCTTGGTTGCAAAGCTTCCTCAGGGCTGCGGAGTGAATCCCCAAGGCCCTGGCTTCGTGGGCTCAGTGCGGCCCTCTCCAGCCGTCAGCAAAGTGACTGATGACAGCACTGTTCATCATGCCAGCTCTCTCCAGAGCACAGCAGAAAGGCACCTCATGTTCGGTTCAGAACCACAGAATCCTCATGCAGATCTACTCTGATGCGACTTTGACAGCAAAATAATTTTCAAAATGTTTTACGACCTCAGGCACCTCTAAAATAGCTTTACTTGTCACTTCCATAGCCTCAAATCAGAATTAGACTAATATCAAGGGGGATGGCAACAGCACATTAGCCTGTCAAGCAGGGAAATCTGAACTTATGGGGAATACAGCATGCTCT
Source organism: Rhinolophus sinicus (assembly GCF_057876585.1). Lineage (NCBI taxonomy): Eukaryota > Metazoa > Chordata > Mammalia > Chiroptera > Rhinolophidae > Rhinolophus > Rhinolophus sinicus. Next base: position 40,577,029 of record NC_142516.1, on the reverse strand, counting down.
CGAGGTAGAAACTGTAGAGGAAAGTGCATGAAGCCACGAGACATTCACTGCTAGGTTGATATGGACTTAGAATTGGAAGAGGATTGAGAAGGGATAAGAATTGTATAATCCTAATTTGCATAGCATTTTAGATTTTATGATGTATTCCCACATACGTTTTCTCTTTTATCCTCATCACAAGCCTGTAAGTAGGGGGTTATTATCTCCACATGGAAGAAAGCCTCAGACAGGTCCAAGACCTGCCCCAGACTCTGCCAGAATCGTCTGTGCTCTGCGAGGTAGTTTTCATCCACCATGGTTGTCACTCACCATTGCATCCTGAATACCTAACACATTGCCTGGAATATAGTTGGAACTGAAATAGTTGCTAAATAATTTACATAGGAGCTGGGCTGGAACTTAAGTCTAGGGTACTTCTATCTTGAGGTGAAGTGTTGATTGCTTTCGGGGGTAGGGGAAAGATAATTTAGAATCACAGCATCGCTGTGGATCTCACTATTAAAACTTTGCTTAAGAGCAGCAGGGGACCTAGTTGCTAACTGCACTGGGATGCTGGGAAGCAGAACTAGGTGTGTGAGTGAGGCAGGGCAGGCCTGTAGATGAGATTCACGGGGAAAGATGGGGTTGCGCAGCAGACACAGACAACCAGGGAGAAAAATTCGTGTCCATAGCCTAAGAACTCCAACTAGAGTAAGCCAATCTCTGAGGATATTTAGACCATTTCTCCCCATTTTACCTGTGAGGAGCCTGAGGCACAGAAAATCATTTTCACTCAAGTCACCTTAATTTGAGGACAGTTTTACTCTCAAGCCTGTGCTCTCATTTACTATACTATTCTGTCTCTGTATAAAAGCATATTCACCATAGTTACATGGAGATCAGCTAAGGGAAAGCCAATTCATCATTTGAGACTTGTCCTGTATCTTGGGGGAGACAGATGCAGGAGTACCACCACGCCATGTGATTGATGCCGTGAGAGATGAGAGAGCATCATACAGTAGGGATGCATGACTGAGCTGAGACTAGGGGAGCGGGGACCCCTGGCAGGAAGAGATATAGCATGATCAACGGTAGAGACAAACTCAGTCTTTGGAATGATTACAGTACACCTTCTCAGGAGGCTGAAAGGTGGATAAGAGCCAGGTCAGGGAGGGCTGATGCTGTTCCATGCTGGGGTTTGGACTTAATGATGAAGACAGGAAAAACCACTGGAGAATTTTCTGCAGGGAGTTGCTTTGAATAAATGTGCATTTTAGAAAGGCCACTCTTAGAAGTATTTGCAATTTTTTAGGGGGGCTTTGAAACCCTCCCCCAATTTATAGAACCACTATATTTCAAAGAAATGTTTCTAAACTAGAATTTGTAATGCCTGGAGAAACATTTAAATGCATATTAAATAGTTGTAAATGAAAGAGGGCAACACATATAATTAATGTGGATGATGTTGTATACATTAGGGGGTTCTCTTTATCCCTGAAGGCAGGGGCTATAGACCGTTTTTAACCTTTTTGGCTTTAAAAATCCTGTAGGATATTAAATGTTTCAAAAGGCCATGTGGTATATTTGTCTACAATAGGAAAAAAGACCACTTTCTGATCCATGTAAATATCCCTTATTGATTTAAAAAAATTCAGCCTGACAAACTATAAAGTAGATATTTAAAATGTGCATAGTGCATGAAATTACCTCACATTACCAGTAAATGCATGCCTTGTAGCAATTATGTCACTTGTGCTTACACTAATTAAGTGTTGATGTGTGAGCAGTAAGTTGCAATGATGTCGTTAACTAATGTACATAAATATTCCTTTTAAACTGTAATTGCACTTTGCCACAACGTGAAAGAAGACAAGCTCAGTTTAGGAACTATGTCGGACTGTTCTTTGAGAAAATGTTAACGAACACTGGAAAAGGAGAGTTTGGTTCCAGAGTGCTGTTTCAATTATAAGAGGGGGAGGAGAAATAGGGAGGGGTCTAGGGAGGGTTTCAGGAGTCTAATTTACACATCTGTGGAGAACAATTGCCTATTCTCTTTTTTGAGACACTGGGGATGTCCAGGCTCATGGTATCAATTGTACACACAGAACTTTCTGAGTTGTATGAGTTCAGGAGACTTAATGCATCCACTATCCCCTGCAGAGAGACACTGCCCTACATTTACAGTCACAAGAACTTAGCTGATCTCTTGGAAATTTGGGAGGCTGTACCGATTTGTTGAAGTGAAAATTTATGTCGCCTAATGTTGATGTGATTTTATTTTTAACTCTAAAATTCCAAACCCTGTGTGTTCCCCAGAAACTAAGGCCCAGGTAGCATGAGAGGATGTATCATCCTGAGTTGCAAGACTTCTGTGGTTTGGAGCTGGAGAGCTTGAATTCGCTAACTGGGTTCTGAGCCCTCCAGGACACACATTCTTCTCATTTTGTGGTTGATAATGACCCCCCTCTGAAAATAGTAAGGTTATTTTCTAAAAATATTCCTCCCTCTACCAAGAACAAAAGAAAGACTAGTGCCCCTTACAGAGCTTGAAACCGAAGTTTGTGTCTCATGCTAAGAAGGAAACGAGCAAAGGGAGAGTGGGGGAAGGCCTGGCTCTAATTATTAGCGACAGCATCTGGAGTAACAGCAGTCAGCAGACAAACCTCAATTACTCTGGAAGCCCTGGCCCCTACTGGAGCTGGAGCGTGAAGTGTATGGTAAAGAGTTTGAGCTATTTTCACTTTACTTTGGCCTCTAATTTTAGAATTTGGTTTGTCAGTTGAGATTTTAACCTTAGGTGACATGAGAGGCCGTTTTTCTGTTATTTGTATTTGAAGTTTCTTAATTACCAGCATTTTAAGTGCCATATAATCTATGCTTTGTATACTATTATCAGTGTCCCAAAAGATTACTTTTAGGTGAAATCACTCTATCCGGATGTATTGTTAGTGCCTGATTGAGTTCTTTTCCTTGGGTGGGTTATATTACACTTGAATCAGTCAGGATAGACTACGTTTTACTAGGAGCAACAGAAAAACCTGTACTCTCTGTGGCTTAAAACAACACCGGTTTATGTCTTGCTCATGTTTCATGTTCATCACAGATCATTAGAAACCCCTGTTCATTGCAATCATTCAGGGGTGCAGTCTGATAGAACAGCCAGTCTCCATGTCAGGGGAAAAAGTAGGCTCTGAAGGTCTCACAGGGGTAATTAAATACTCTAGAAGTGGCATTTCTTCTGTCCAACCCACCCAAACATAAGAGAACAAGGACGTATAATCCCACCACATGCCCAGGAGGGAGAGAATTGGATATTTTTAGCAAACAGCTAACCACAGTATTTGTTTTTGTTACACTGAATTTCATCTTTGCACAAAATGTTTATTGATGGCTTCTGTATGACTGTCACTACACTAGTGTTTTCTCATGCTGTCTTAACCATCAGCAAAGAGGACGGAAAGGAAGAGTTCTAGGATCAAACCATTTTATTACCAGTGAGCTAAAACAGACTCCAGCCCCCGTGTCCCACCTGCCACACCCACCTTCAGTGAAATGTCAGCACCAAGGCAGAGAGGATGAACTTCAAAATCACGTTTTGGGTACAATTTGAAGTTCTACATTTAATTTTTTAAAAAATTATAAGATGATTCTACATTAGACAAATAACTTGAATGAAATTATAAAGAGTACATTAAAAATACCAACAGTAAAATATCTTTAAGAATTAAAATGACAGACTAAAATAAAAATAAATATATATTCCCTTTAGAAAATATTAACTTGTTGTTGGAAGTCTATATTAAATATTTGAAGTTCTGCATTGAATTTTAAATCTTATGTATCTCTGGCACTTTGAAAAGGTCCCTCCCTAATGTTGTTGGGTACTTGGGTAAGAAATCAGTTAATTTTTGAATTATTTATGTCTTAGGTCCATTCATTCTTCTTGTTTATATAAAGATCTCTTCAGGTAATTCTTATAATTTTAAACAATTGACTTTGAGCTTTACTAAATGGAAAGTAAAGAAATTGGTTTTATTTATTTAATTTTGATTTTATTGAATGGAATGGAAAACAAAATACAGAGAGGTTAATTGGGAGTTGGAAAATGTGGAAATGGTATGATGACATTAGGTGGGAGATGGTTTATTCCACTTACCTGAAAGATACCACATTTATTATAGATTGGGTATGTTTTCAGTTCTTTCCAATAAGTAATACTATAAGTTGTTAAAGGAATCACAATTCATAAGACCCTGGAGTCAAATCTGGAAGACAAAAGCTGAACTTATTTTGTGCTGGCCAATGCCGTAACTGGCCAGTGCACCCTCATGAAGAAAGCAAAAGTAAGGTTTTGGGATAAACGTGGGATTTGTTAGGTTAAATTTAAATGAGGCATTATTGTGATTTGTGAAGTAATTAATTGGAATAATTAATTAAGGCTAGTAATAAATTGGCTAGGGTTTGGCGTTAGGACTACCTGGGGGCTTTGCTAACTGAGTGACTCAGCACAGGGTCAGATGTTTCAGGCGTGAGTGGAAAGTTTGCTTTATATTCTCTGATTAGTGTTCAGATTTTGCCTTCTTCAAACGCTCTTTCTCTCTCCTTTTCCGTTGTCTATAATAGTCATTGGAGACTTCCGTTATATAAGGAACCCAAAGGTAATCCTTTACGTATTTTAGTTTATTCATCATACAAAAAATTTTTGAGACTTTATTATATGACAGAGACTTTGCTTTCAAGTGGCATTTATCGTCTGGGTCTGATAGGGGAGTCAGAATTGAACACAAGTGTAAAAATGAGTGGTGAGAACTATCAGAGAAGTCTGTATATCATAATGGGGCCATGATGGAGAGAATAATCAGTTGTACTTGTGGCTTCATAACCTCATCCCTTAGCTAAGTCTTAAAAGGTGGGCAAACATCTGTAAGGTCATGAGTCTGGGTGAGGAGATTCTGGGTAGAGGGGAGGGTATATGGAAAGTCAGAGAACTGTTTAACAGCTATTCTTTTCAGGGTACCACAAGCATTTTAGTGTACACTGGGGAGTGATGTTTTTCTCCTTCCCTACCCCTCACTTTCTTCCTGGATGTCCTACGTTTTGCTGTGAACTAAAGTCAAGTTAACAAAGGGGACATTTGGGAATGCAATTCAAGTTGGCAAAGGCTAAATATTTTTTATCATGATAACTATGCTGGAGATAGATAGGGAGACAGACCCAATTGTCTCTAAGATACTTAACCTTGAGATCAGTGGACCTCGAGAGCCTCCTACTTGCTCCGTCCACAGGGTTAGAAGCACCTACCCAATTCTAGGTCCCAGCTGGCTCACAAGAAGGAATTAAATACTAACAGCCTCTTCTGAAATCCAGAGATACGATAGATGGAGTGGGGATGGGGAGAGAAAAGAATCTGTAAGGATCAAGGGACTGTGTTGGAAAGAGGATAGGGGAGAGAGGGTACAGGATAAGTTAGAATGATTTAGGTGGCAGGTCTAGGTTTAAACAATAAAGGGAATTTATCGGCTCACATAATAAACAACCCAAGTTTCCACAGTGTCCTCAGAAATGAAGCTCCACTTTTCTGTGGTTTTCTGAGTATTCTGCCTCACTCTCTGCCGACATATGTGTTGGATATCCTTCGTCTGACTTTACGGTAGCGACAAAAGTAGCTGCTAGCAGCTCCAGGCTACAGCTTCCTTTTTCACAGCCAGGGGAGGAGACAGAATACATTCTCATATTCATAAATGTCCTGAGCTTTATTATGATTGGAGCATCTTAGATTATGTGCCTTCCTCCGAAGCAATTTTAGGGGCCAAAGGAATGCTCTGGGTTGTTTGGATTAGAGCTGGGTTATATGCTCATTCCTGCACTGTTCCCTGTGGCAAGAGTGATGCCACAGCCTTGCTTGGCTTAGACCAGTCAGGGCCTCCTTGAGTCAATCCAGCTCAAGCTTCAAAGTTGTTTTCCAATAGAAGAAAGGAGAAATTGGAGAACTGGATAAATATTCTCCAGTGGAAACATATTTATTCTGCAGAGGCAAGCCCAATATCCACTTCATGTGACCCTGTGTGATACGTCAAAATTCTCTCCTAAAGACCTCAGGCCTGTTGAAGGGACTTCCTTCTCTCTTAAGGCCTAGAACATAAAAGATTTAAACCTAAACTAAACAAATGATTGTACTTTTAGACTACAACTGCTGGTTTCATGGGCTAAGAGTATGTTCTTTCAATTATGGACTGCATCACCCTACCCTGTACCCTGGGGTTGGAATTATAGCTAAGTCATAGGTGATGACAGGGGACCATATTAAGGAATTTAACATGTATATTGAAGAATTTTAGTATCATCTAACAAGAATTCTGAGGTGGGAAGGTTTATAATGAGGCTGATAGTTTGGAAAGACAATGATGATTACTCCACTGGAGAATGAATGAACAGAGAGATCAAAGAAGAAGTTTGGACTGTTTAAGGCAAGAATAGTGGTGGTGAAGGTGGGGGTCCCATGTGAGAAATTTTAAGGAAGTATCTGAGATTTAATAAATAAATGAATCAGTAGAGGTGGTAGTAAGAGGGTTCAATAGGAGAGAATGGAGAGTTTGTGCAGAATGACAGTGAGGGTAATAGCGCCCTTTTTGAAAGGAAAGTAGTAATTACAAACTCATTTCCTGACACATACTAGAAAAGTCATGGTGTTTTTCCTTTTTGTTATATTATGTGAGAATAAGTAGTGAGGGTTCATAGAATAAAGACAGAGATTAGAATGGCCTGAAACTCAGTTCCCTTTCATCTGCTCAATTTCTGACCATCAACAAATAGTAGAGGTATGTCTTTTATTTGTTCTTTCTTTCTTAGATGAGGGAGCCTCTGAGTAATACTGTTTCCTTCTGTGTTGTTCATTTTACAAAGATTCTAGTTGTTGGTGGAGTTTAGTATCTGAAAAATAAAAGGGTACTGTTGAAAACACAGGTCTCATATTACTGAAAAATTCCAATATTCCTAACTAGTAAATGATTCTGAGTCTTGAGAGTGAATTCTCTGTAAATTAGAAACTTTAAATGTTAATGATTGTAAAGAGACTATCTTTCTTTCATTTCTTGAATGAAGCATGGTAGATGGAATTGAAATGAAAAATTTAGACCAAGTCAGGCAGGCTTGGATTTAGAAGTCTTTTTGCTCAGGAAAGAATGTGAATTTCATTCATGTTGCTGACAAAGGGAAGATGAGCTGATTATTAAACAAATTCATGATACCTCATTGTCAGGATGTAATATAGGTTTCCCCACCCTGAGCCCCGATGTGTGATAAAGTCATCCAAGTCATTTGCTATTTTTTATATAGACAATTGGAGTATTGTCTGGTTGAACAAAGGTCTCTCCTTGCTTTATAACACAAGACAGAAATGCATTGCTAAGAAGAATAATTTGGAAAAGCTTGGCATATATAATTGACCACCAGCTTCTGTTTGGTATCATTACTACAGTGTGGGAGATAAACCTAGGTATTTGAGCTGGATTGCCTAGCATATGATTATTGCTTTTCCTGTACAGTGAAATTCCAGGGTGGTGAGAAAAAGGACTTAACAAAGTAACTGTCCTTTTTACATGTGTATGTGTTGAGTGGGCTCTTAACCACCAACACTTTATTTTCTGCCTTAGGTTGCTTGGGCCTGAAAGATTCTACAAACCTGTTGAGTTCTAGTGGCTATACATCTAGAACTCAGTTTCCTCATCAGTGATGGAATAACAATATATTCCCTACATGCCTTACAAATTTCTTATGAAGATTAAACATTAATGTGTGAAATGTCTACAGTTTCAGATTTTGTAATTACCTGCTACCTCTTGCTGTCACAATGAAGCCCAAACGATTTGGCCTGGGAAATAAGGCTTTCCCTGGTCTGGTTCTTTCTTCCCTCTCCAACTCATTTCCTTCCATCGACCCCCACTCCCTACACCTTCTCTACACACCAGATATTATGTCATTTTGATCTACTCATGGTTCTTCAAAGACACACTACTATATTACTCCTGTGTATTTCCTCATGTCACCTTCTCTGCCTAAAATGCTCGTTGTCTGGTGGCATTTTAGTCACTCTCAAGGTTTCTAGACCTTTCTCCCTATTCCCCTCAAACCACGTTGGGATTCAAGGCAGATATTGGCAGTGAGTGTTGAGGAGAAAGGCCAGGAAGATTTCTGAGGTTCCCTGTTCTCTCTTGATGATACAGATAAAAAGTATAAGGGAGTCAGTGCTGTCTCTAATTTTACAGATGGGGCATCTGAGTTACGAAAGGTTTAAGTAATTCGACTAAGGGGATAAATAAGTAATTAGTAGATGTGGAATTTGAACCCAGGCAGTGTGACCTAAGATCTAGGGCATTTACTTTATGGGACTCAGAGTGTGGTGGTTGATTGACTGTTTGCTTGTCCCTTCCCTATCCTGTTGTGCCATTTTCTTCACTCTAATCTAGGCTGTAAGGTTTAATAAAACTTTACTGAAGGCTTAAGGGTAACAGGAAGGACTCATATGCAGAAAATAATACTCCAGATTCAAATAACCACTAGAATGCAAAGATGTGCATTCTTTGGTAATCTCTCACTCTCTGTCTTCCTTTCTTAAATCGCTGACTGATTCCAGGGATGCTCGCCTTCTCCCAGAGGGAAGAGTGTTGCGTCAGGTTTTAAGATCCTACCTTTCTTTGGGGTTCCTTATTTCCCTCTTGCTCTATGTCGTACTCACTTCCAAGTCAATGTATCAGTTCTGGTTATTTATTGCTGAGTAACAAACAACTCCAAACTTCACTCATCTAAAGTAACTTTTTTTAGCATATCATGATTTGGAAGGTTAGAATTTAGGAAGTGCTCAGCTTCTGCTGCACTGTGCATTGACTGGGACCACTTGATGGTATCCAACAGAAGGTAGGGCTGGCTTGCTTCCCTCACCGCCTTGGAGAGGATAGCAGGAATGTTGGACTCAGCTGTTCCCTCACCTCCTCCATGTAGTCTCTGAAAATCCTCAAGGTCTCACCAGGTGGTCTTTTCAGCAGGGGAGTCTGTCTCTCAATGACATCTCAGGGTTCACTACTCTTGAATATATTCTTTATGAACATTTGCTTTCTGACTTTGAAAATCTAAGTAGTGAGTATTCTAGGAAAAGGAAGTGGAAGCTTCTGGTCTCTTAAGGTCTAAGGTCTGGACACTGGCTCATGTCACTTCTGCCATATTCTGTTGATCAAAATGGTCACAGAACCTGCCCAGATTCAAAGGGAAGTTTCACAGACCCCCACCTCCTGATGGGGGCAGTGTCAAGTAGTTAGTGGACATCTTTGGTCACCATAGTAACCTGTAGAAAAGCCACTCTGCTCACAACGAAGGCAGGGAGGCAGTATGGGGCAGTGTTCTGACACCTAAGCTCTGTTGATTTTATGCATTGGATCCTGACCCCATGAGTTATTTGTTGCATGCCCTGAGGCAATTCAGTGCTCTGTGACTCAGTTTCCTCACTTAAAAAAAAAACAACACACAGCAAAACTAATACTTGTCCTATCTCATAGAGTGTGGGAAGTCAACACGTGTAAAGCAAATAAGTCGATGCCCAGCACACAATGGAGAGCTGTCAAATAAGCCGTCACCAGACAGCAGCAGGGTTGTCTCACTACTCATTGTCTTAATGCCTTCATTCCCAAGGAAGGCCGTGGGTGTCCTTTGCTTAACAAATGGCCCAATAACATGACATGAACCACTCTCCTCCCCCAAATCCTAACCCGCCCAAAGCCTCACATATATATCCTCCAAAAAGGCAGCCTCCCTTCTCCAAAGATGATTAAGAAAATTGCTGGCAGCTTTAAAGTAGCAGATTTTCTCTATCTTGAGCAACACAGGTTTCCACACTCTTGAGACCAAACTTGGTACAGCACCACATTACACCTATCATAGCATTTTAAAAATTGTGTTGAACTTAACTGTTTAATCATCTGTCTCGCCTATTAGACTGTGAATTACTTGAGAGAGCAGGAATTTGAAACTTCACCTCATTGTTCCCGGGGCTTAGTAAAATAAATAGCAATAAGCGTTCAATATCTTTGTAAAATGAGTGACAATATTTGTTTATCGTTCAGCCAAGGTAGAGGTAGATCAGAAAGAGTATAGAAGTTGTACTGTGAACAAAATGTTAGCATTACATTCTTGCAAAAAAATTTTAAAACCTAAAGCAACAAACATGTCATAAAGAACATATTCAAAAGTAGTAATTAAATAATGTTTTTGTTTTCTTTATTTGTTCTTAAAATATACAGTAGGTCCTAAATCTAATTGAGATGCCAGTTTCAAATTTTCTTTTTGTTGATACATAATACGTAATGTATTATGGTTCCACTGTACTTTAGCATCACCTTTGGAACTATAAGTTCCCTCTCACTTACATTTTTGCTCTAGTTTATTTTTTTATGTATCCGTCATTTTTCATCACTTTCTGAAGTTTTCGGCTTTTTACTCTTCCATCCTATGGGCATTGAGTTGTGGGAAACATATTTTGTTTTCCCTCTTGGTTTTATAACTCTACCATTAGGTTTTCCAGACAACTTCAAATTTGCGCTTTTATCACTCCTTTCACAGAATGTTGACATTGCTTTTGGTTTTCAGTGGCTCTCTATTGCTTATCTTCCATTCCTCAAGGATTATGTATCACATTTAGGTCATTGTTCAGTGGCCCCTGTTTCCCAATAAAATCCAGTTTCTTGAGTTAGTTGGGTCCTAGTGGACTTAAATGGAGTGGAGAATGACAATGACCACAAATAAATCACGGCCAAAGTCTTCCTAATGAAGGTCCCTCAACCTACTGAGAAAAAAATATTTACAAAGCCACTCATTCTGTTTGCTGAAATACACAAAGCAAAACATTAAAACTTAGATATAGACATTAATACTACACTGCTCTTTTCCTAAGTGAATCCCCCATGGGCTTCACCACTGTAACTCTGAATAAACGTGAATGTTGTAAAGTCATTATATGCTGGGTCTTACTTGGTTTACTGTAAAGATTTCTTTTATTTTCAAGTGCATATGTGTTTAATGCCTGTGACTGTGATCACTCATTTTATTTGTTGGTTTAATAAAAACTGTGAAATTCAAGGGTTGACTTTAAAAAATGAAAATAGGCAATTTTCAACAAATACCTGTTGGTGACTGCAATTTACAAATTGTGCTGAACATTATGGGAGGTCTTAATAGTGATATAGTCCCTCCTTTCTTAAATCCTCTCAAAGAAAATCATAGGTGTTAGAGCTGAAAGGAATTTTTTGAGGTTATTTGGTTCAATCCCAAAACTTCATGGATAAGAAGAAATCCAAGGTCTGAAAGGCTAAGTAACTTTGGGAAATGCATTTTAACCTTTTTGAACTCAATTTCCTCATATAAAAAATGAAAATTATAATATCTAACTCATAGAGTTATAAGAATTCAATGCGATTATAAATGTAGAGTACTGAGCCAACTGCTGCCTTAGTAAGTTTGCAATAAATGGTACCTTCTTTTAGTACTATTATTGGCTATGATTATACAAAAAGAAAGTGGCAAAACAGGGATACATATCCAGTTTCTCCAAACCCATTGTTTTGTGTAGTTCGCTATGCTATAAACGTATCATTTTCCAGTCTGGGCAAGATTTCTCTTCCAGTAAAGTCATATTTAGAAATAGGTGTTAATTATCAGATTGCCATTTGTTTTCACCAAATCACAACAGAAACAAAAACAATGTTTCAAACAAAAACAGCTATAGCCCCAAAACTTATTTTTTGAGTGTGCACTGCTTAAATGCAGCATTAAATTAAAAGTTAAATATTTTTTTAAAGTTAAGACATTCTAATATAGATACAGATTAAATGTCACCCATTTGTTGTGCTAAGCATCCCAAATGCTGCGGGATTTGCTCCAGATTGTAATTCCTATTAGATCTTTTGCACTTTTACTGCTTATTAGTTTATCTTGTAGGTGTTCTAATAATGGTCAGTCTGAGCTGTCCACTTCCTGAAGGCCAGGGGTAAATCCTGCTCTCCCACCTCATTTGCATGCTTCCCATCCAGAACTGGGGAGCAGCCAGTGCTGCTGGGAGGCTGGTGAATTGGATGTTCACCAACCCTCTGTTCTTGGAAAGCCTATCTTCTCATCACTTTATGTTAAATATGGATGGGAAAATCTATCCTGATCTAACCTACTGTGTTTATCCAGCTCTGAAATGCAAATGTTCCTTTCTTATGGAATCCTCAGTGGAATAATATTTAAGAGTTCTATAAAACTGAAATATGCTGCTAGGTCTTAAATATGTATCTCCTTGTCCTCTATATTGTTATTTTAAAGGAAGATATTTTATTACTTTAATGGCATCAATTTTCTTACTTTGTGGTGAGTAGTTCTTTGAATATAGGCTTAATTTTTATGTGAAAATTTTATATCAACTTCTTTGCCTTCAATTCTTCTTTATTAATTTCAAACATGTAGCTGTAGTCACTCATTTGCTTTAATGCTAAAAGCAATAGTGCTTATATTAGCGTTCTCCAGAGAAATAGTATATATATACACATATGTATATAATAGTGTATATGTATATACACACACACACTATAATAATATATATATATAAAATAAGGAACTGCCTCACATGATTATGGAAGCTGAGAAGTCCTAACATCTGCAGTCGGCAAGGTGGAAACCCAGGAAGGCCAATGCTGTAGTTTCAGTCCAAAAGCAGGAATAAAAGAATATCTCAGCTCAAGGTAGTTGAGCAGGAGGGAATTCCCCATTTTGCAGAGGGTAAACCTTTTTGTTCTAGTCAGGCTTTCAAATGAGTGGATGAGGTCCACCCAAATTTTAGAAGGCAGTCTTTACTCAGTCTACCCATTTAAATGTTACTCTCATCCCACAACACCCTCACAGAAACACACAGAATAATGTTTGACCTAATGTCTGGGCACTCCATGGCCCAATCAAATTGACACATGAAATTAACCATCATGTTCTAACATCTGTGTAAATTAGATGTATTATTCAGCTAAGCCTCATTGTCTCTCTCTCTCTCTGCATAAATTGGGAAAAATAATACCTACTTCATAGTGTTGTTGTGTCAACTAAATGGCGTAATATATGCAAAACACTTAGGAAGCTAAGTTTTAAATACTCATTACATGTTTATTGGGCCTTCTCATTCTGTTCTCCTTGTCTCTTAATATTTTTTTCTATCTTTTTATGTCTCTGTGTTGAATTATTAATTACTTTTAAGATTCCCTCCAGTTCACTAATTTCCTATTCAATTGTGTCTAAACTGTTGTTCAGTGTATAGATACTTTAACTTCAGAAATGTTTTTTATATTTAGAATCCTTATTTAGTCCTTTTTCAAATTTGCCTTATCTTCCCTCATAGTATCTTGTATATTTTTATGTGTGTGTGAAGATTTTATTTCTTCCTTTATATCTTTTTAATGGCCTCTCAGTAATGATGGATTTATTTAACAAGATACGAAAAAATACAAATCATAAAGAGAAAGGTTAATACATATAATAATAATAAAATATTTTAAAAATCTAATTTTTGAAGCTTCCTTATATAAAGTTAAGAGAAAAGCCACAGATTGGGAAAACGTATGTGCAATACACATAACAAAAACGTATCGATATCAAGAACTACTATAGAACAAATAGAAAGAACCAATTATATAAAAAATGATATTAGTAGGCAATTCATTGACAAGGAAACCTAAATGATTAACAAACAAAGATTTGTCACATTGGGGGAAATTTTAAAAACTTATTAGAGGACCATTTTATAATTTATCAAGTTGGTAATAAACAGAGTCTTACAATACTAAATATGAATAAATACCTGAAAATGGAAACTTTCAAAATTTACTGGGAGAAGTGTAAATTCTTACTACCACTTTAAAGAATTTTTCATTATTAATAAATTAGAAGATGCTCATTTAATAGATTTCAGCTTATAGTTACCACCTAGCAAAACTTTCATGTAGGTGTGCACATAGTCATGACAAGGATCTTTATTACAGTCCTTTTGAGGAAATATTAAAATAATGTAAATATCCACTAATATGAAAATAGATTTTTGGTACAGTCATGCAATTAAATACTGTGTGCCAGGCAAAAGGAATGAAGCAACTCTACATGTCAGTTTGGGAGAAATCTAAGAAATGAGGTTGGATGAGAAAATTTATAGTAAAATAGTATTTAAGTAAAATTTAAAGCTATACTTAAATACTGTATATTATTTATGAATATATATTATGGAGTACAGTGTAAAGATAACATGCAAAATCAAAACAATGATTTCTCTGGATAAGTAAGTGGAGGCAATGGAATAGGGGAAATGTACAAGGGTTGGCGTCAACCAGATCTGTAATTTCCAGGGACTGTAAAAATGTAAACAAGTGTATCAATATTATTAATCCTGGATAGATGTATGGGTATCTGTATGTTATTCTCTGAAATACTGTATTAAAAATTATTACAAATGAATAAATGAAGCTATCAAAATAATAATTAAACAAAAAGTTGGCCTGAGTAAGTTGTATTGGTCAAATCAACTGAGGAGATAAATAATTCATTTTCTAATGTTACTTCTTTCTGATTGTAAGGCAGGTATTGGGATTGTTGGTGTACAGTTGTTCGTAGCAGTCTCTTATGATCCTTTGCATTTCTATAGTATCTGTTGTAATGTCTGCTCTTTCATTTCCAATTTTATTTATTTAAGTTCTCCCTGTTATTTTTTTTTTTTTCTTGGTTAGGCTAGCTGAAGGTTTGTTAAATTTGTTTATCTTTTCAAAGTAGCAACTCTGAGTTTTGTTATTATTTTTTATTTTCTATTTTATTTATTTCTGCTTTAATCTTTATTATTTCCTTCCTTCTCCTAACTTTGGGCTTAGTTTGTTCTTTTTTTTTTTTTTTCTAGTTCTTAGAGTGTAATATTAGGTTGTTTATTTGAGAACTTACTTTTTGTTAACGTATGTGTTCTTAGTTATAAACATTTATCTGAGAATTGTTTTTGCTGCATCCCATAAGTTTTGGTGTGCTGTGCTTCCATTTTCACTTGTCTCAAGATATTTTTAGATTTTTCCATTTGATTTCTCTTTGATCCATTTGTTCAGGAGTATTTTGTTTAATCTCCACATTTTTGTGAATTTGCCAGCTTTCCTCCCATTACTGATTTTCAGTTTTGTACTGTTGTGGTAGGAAAAGATACTTGATCTAATCTATCTTCTTTAATTTGTTAAGATTTGTTTTGTGGCCTAACACATGGTGTATCCTAGAAAATGTTCCATGAATGCTGGAGAAGAATGTATATTTTGCTACTGTTGGACAGACTGTTCTGTATATGTCTATTAGTTACACAACACATCGTGTTGTTCAAATCCACTGTTTATTTATTATCTGTGTAGTCTACACGTTGTTGAGAGTGGGGTAACCATTTGCTTGGAATATCTTTTCCCATTCCTTCACTCTCATCTTATGTGTGTCCTTAAAGCTAAATTGACTCTCTGGTAGGCAGTATATTGTTGGATTTTTTTTTTTTTTTTTTAAATCCATTCAGTCATGCTATGTCTTTGGATTGGCAAATTTAGTTAATTTATGTTTCAATAATTATTGATAGGTAATAAAAATTGCTGCTATTCCTGTTTTGTTGTTTTCTGACTGTTTTGTAGATCCATGAGGCTGCATTCCCTGGTGGAGTAGTGTTACTGGTTGGATTCTGCAATTGAGTAAGGCTGTGAGCTGGGTTCTGCAATTTCTCCTAGTCAAGTGGGACCTTAGACTGTGCTGTGTGATCAAATGAGTGTGCAGGCTGTGCCCTTAAATTGGGTAGGTCCTTATGTTGGGCTTTATGATTGGCAGCCTGCTCTCTATGCTGCATTATGCTGTTGGGGAAGTTTTTTGGCCGGGCACTTGGGTGGGTGCATCCTTCAACTGTATCCCACAGTTTGGTGGGTCTGGAGACTACACTTCTATCGGTGGGGTTGTTGTCTGGACTCTATGTTTGGGTGGGGCTGTAGTTTATGCTACAGGATGGCAAGGGGTGTCACCATATGGCTTCCTGCTTGTGTGGGGCCATATACTGTGTTCAACAGTCAGACAGGGCACTGCAGTCTGGGCAGTAATGTAGGATGGGCTTTGAGGCTACCCAGGGTCACTGTTCTAACTCCCTTGTTATGTGTGGCCAGAGGCTATGCTCAACCATAGGGCAGGGCTACTGGCTTGGCTCCCTGCCTGAGTGGAGCTATAGGATGGGCTCTGCAGCTGTCCAGGTTTTCTGGCCAGGCTCCCTGGTAAGGTGGGACCAGAGGCTATGCTCAGTTGTTGGGCAGGACTACAAATTTGCTTCCTTGCCTGGGAAGGTCCATAGAATGGGCTCCAGAGCCAGTATGGCCTATTGGGTGGTGACCCAAATCAGACAGCATTACCAATTGAGCTCCCTGGCCATATGGGGCCACCAGCTGAGCTCTGCAGAGCTGTTGGATAGGATCTCTGCTTGTGCACCATTGCAAGCAGGAATATAGTTTGCCAGATTCTGAGTACTGGTTGCTTCCTTTATCTCTATTTGATTCCCAGGGTTTGAGCTCTGTAGAGTCCCCCAGTGATCTCCATGAGGTGAGACTTGAATAGGCCTCCTGCTTATCTGAAATTTTTAAAACAATTCAGTTTCAGTTTTTGAAGTATATTTTTGGTGAAGATCATTAGCATTCACTTTTGCAGGTTTTAAAGTATACTGTTCCATGTATTTTCTGGCTTGTATTGTTTCTGATATGTAGTCAGCTGTTATAATTGTGCCCTGTAAGATGTCTTTTTAATTTGTGAGTGCTTTTAATGTTTTCTTTTTAGTGTTAGTTTTCTTTAGTTTGGCGATGATGTGCATCAATTTTTCAAATGTATTTATTCTGCTTGGGATTAATTTAACTTCTTGAATCTGTAGTTATTGTTTTTCATCAACTTTTGAAATATTTGCATCATTTCTTCAGATAGTTGTTCTTCTCTGTTCTTTTTATGCATACTATACACCTTGTTGTTGTCCCTCCCAAACTTCACTAATGTTCTTTTCAATTGTTCAATCTTTTTCCCACTATGATTCTGTTTAAATAATTTATAATAACCTGTCTTCAAGTTCAGTGATTCCTTTTCCTGCAGTGTCTAATTTTATGCTAAGCCCCTCTTATAAGTGAAAGTTGTACACTGTAATATTATTGTAAATTTTATTTAACTTTTTTTGAGATATTGTGTTTTCTTTTTTTTTCAATTCTATAGTTCTATTTGGTCTAGTTGCAAGTTTTTATCTTTCTTCAAAAAACACATCTTACTCATGATATCATCTTTTCCTATAAATTCTTTAACATAATTATAATAGTTATTTTAAATCCCTTGACTTTTAACTTCACTAATGGGGTATTCTGTGGGTTTGCTTTTGTTGACTGTGTATATTAGGGATCACATTTTCTTGATTCTTTATAAATTTTGTAATTTTGTATTGTATTTCAGACTTTGCAAAATAACAATGGAGGAAGAAGTATTATATATATTTAATTGGTTTCTTTTCAGAGAACACAAGACTTTTATTCTAACTTGAAGGTAGACTGAGGGTTGTTCTTACAGAGTCCTAGACTTGAGTTTAGCTATGGCTGGTCTCTGGTTTTGATTATATTGATTATCATCAATGATTAGCCCAACTTCCATTTTAACAGGTTTTTTATTTTTTTAATGTTTGGATTAGAAGATGTGAGCTGAAGTCTCAGGTATTTTTGTTTTAACTTTGAATTAAACTCTAGCAGGGCTCTGTAATTCAAGTCCTGATGACTGAGTGAGTCTCCGAAATATCTCTTAGATTTTCAGCCCCCTTTTCACTGCTACTTTTTCAGCAAAGTGCAAGGAAGAACAGTAGCGATGTGTAAGGGTGAATTATCAGGTTTGATTTGCATTTGGGCCTCTTCTAGATTTCAATCCACCTGCCAGCTTATACTATCATTTAAGGCTCCGCTAACTTCCCCTCAACTCTTCATTGTCTTTCTTTGGCACTCATACTCTTCCATCTGATCATACTCAGGCATCTCCCAGGTATAGAAGTTGCCACAGCTTTCTGCTAACCTATGAAGAGCTCATTTCTTTCTTGAATTTTGAAGTCTTCTTTGTATCACTTTTCTTTATTCTTCCCATAGAAAAATAAAATTTTTACTTTGTCTGGGTTTTCTTTAGTGTCTTAAATCTTAACTGGACTTAGAACAACTTTTAATAAGAAGTATTAATTCACAAAAGTATAAATTCATACCTAAGGCTCACATAAATGATTATGAGTTCTCAGGGAAGACTTGTTTTTTTCACTTAGAGTTCAGAGAGAAATTTTATTGTCATCGCCTTGAGTTTGTTGATAGATCTTCCTTCCTGAGCTTCTGGATTTAGATGGAATTCTCATCTACTACTACACACTTTTTGATGACTTAAGATCTTATATCCTATTTATATATAGATTGGAAAAATACAAGCTCTCTGGTTATTGAAATTGATATCTGATCTAATTTCCCTTCCTAAAACATTCACAGATTTAGACTCTAGTGTTCTCTCTTTGTTTCTTCTGGAGATTTTTCTTACTTGTTTGTGAATTCAGGTGTATATTTAAGAAGATATTTGTTGTATTTTATTTGAAACTTAACAGGGTTTTCCACGGCTGTGAAGTTTTTGATTACAGCAATCATCATGTTATTGGAAACTGAAGTTACATTTTTGCTTTGGAATTACAATGTCTGTTCATATCCCCCGTTTTCCCTTCCTCTTTTGTGGTAACTAAATATAGATGTTGACTGTGAAAGGTGTTGGGTCCAGGGAGAAGTGAATTTTACGTGGGTACATTTCTGTGTGAAATTGTGTGAATAAGCATCCATGGTGATTCTGTCAAGAGAATGTGCTTACTTTGGGCTACCTTAGTTGGAACCAGAGGGAAAATATTCCAGTTACACCACCTTGGCAGTGTGTACTTACTTTGCCCATCTTAAGTCTCTTGCCATGGGGATGATGACCCACTGATGACAAAGTCAGATAAGCATGTATGTGAAGAAAACAGATGGTTCATTTTCTTTTCAACATCAGGAGAATCCATAGCTGATACTTTTTTAGGCCTAAAGCAGTGTTCATATTCTCCTCTGCCTCTCATGATACCACTTACGGGAGAAATTGTGAGCAGTCTTAACAGTATAGTCTTTGGACTCACACCGGCTTGACTATTTACTTAAATTCTTCATGTCCTACTTTCTTTTTTTCCAGCTTTATTGACATATAATTGACAAATAAAAATGTATATATTTAAAGTGTTCAATGTGATGATTTTATTTACATATATATATATAGTAAAATATTTACCACAATCAAATTAATTATTTACCATTTCACAGATTTACCTTATTTTGTATTGTTTTATTTATTTTAGTGAGAATGCTTAAGTTCTACTCTGTTAGCAACTTTCAAGTATATAATGCAGTATGGTTAACTATAGTCACGATGGTATACATTAGAGCCTCAGAACTTACTCATGTTATGACAGAAAGTTTGTACTCATTGACCAATATCTCCCATTCCCCTCACCCCCACCCCCTGGCAACTACCATTCTACTCTGTTTCATAAATCCTAGTTTCTTTATCAGCAAAAAGAACACAATATTAATATTTATAGCAGAATTTCCTTCTTTTCTGAGGATTAAACGAGGTATGAGGTAATGCTTCCAAAGTACTAAATAGATACTCCAGCATATAGTAACCTCTAGATCGATGTTAGCTAATATAATTTGTTAGAAGTATTGATATGCCAAGTAATTAGTGTGTAACAAAACATTTTGAAATATATATTAGGTCATAATGTCAACGCCAACATCCCTGCTACACAGTGATTATAAAATGGAAACCCTAAGCATTTGAAACCCTATGGTGTCCCCACTATAGCCAGCCATGCTTTTATCACATGTCAGACTTTCATGCGTGGTAAGCCATACAATTGTTTCTCACTTGGATATTATTAATGCTGTATCTGGAATGTGGGTAGATATCTTTAAAAGACTACGGCTTACTATTTATACTCAAGTCACTATGGAAAAAATTGCTTTGTATTGTAATAAAAGAACCCTCTCAACTAGAGCTGAACTGTTGTTTCCACAGTACTGAAAGAGAGATTAAACAAAGCCAACTGGAAATGCTGCTTGGTGTTGTGTGAGCAGTTCGCATTGTTTCCTTCTTTTATTGCACTGTTTTACCACTGGCAATCAGTGTGGGGCCTTCACTTATGAAAATATAGCTGTTGGCAGTTTAGGCTCAATTTCATTCTCAAGCTGGCATAAATGATCACATGGGAAGATAATACTTGATGGGAATTTTGTTTTCTTTCCCTATTTTTCTTTTATTTTTCTTTGATGCAATTCGTTAGAGAAGAGAGCAAATAAGATTGAGCTCTGTGGTATACTTCAACGCTTGGAAAATACACATACGTTCTCAGAAGATCTATTCACACAACAAGAAGACAGAGCTAATGCCCAAATTGAATGAAAGTATTTTAATCATTCTCCCCCATTCCCTACTATAATCTCCAATGAAGAAGAAGTAATATATCAAAGTTCTGTTCAATATATTACCTTCTGCTGAAGATCGGTGGTTTGGTCGACCAATTTTATAATAAAGACTGTCTTCATGCATTCTTGCCACAGATATGTAACCTGAATTAAATGAAGACTTAGACCTAAATTCTAGCTTACAGGACACATGGTTTAAAAGAGGAAGCAATCAGATATAGAAAGTGGGATACTCTAAAAGGCAATTGGCCTGCTCTTTTCAATGTCATTGTCATGAGAAAAATGAGGGGGAGGGAAGGAGAGGAATTTTAATAGATTAATAAAGACTTAAGAGCTATAAGAACTAAATGAAAAGCAAAATTTGGTACTTATTTGGATCCTGGTTTGATGAAATAGACATTTCTGAGAAGTTGTGAAATTCAATATAAAATGAATATTAGTTTTTATTAAGGAATTCTTGTGAATTTTGGTACATGTGATAACAGTTTTATGATTATACAGGAAAATGTCCTTATTATTTTTAGGACTGCACACTGAAGTATATAGGGAAGAAATGTCATGTCTATTTTATACTTTTTACTACTTACGCAAAACAATACATGAAGCAAATAATGCAAAATGTTAAAAATGGTTAAATGTGGGCATTGAGCATATAGGATTGATTCATTATACTATGCTCTACTTTTCTGTGAGTTTGAAAATTGTCTCAATAAAAAGTGGCAAAAACTTTATGGTACAATTCCTCTTAAAAACAAAGATTTCTATTTATAATGTTTTCTGAAGAGAATTTGTAATGCATAAAATAAAGAGTTAAAGAAGAAGACTATACAAAAGTTAACAGAATAAAAAATGTCCTTAAGGCAGAACCTCCAGATAGGCCACTAAATATTTAGAGGTATTTGCCTTTTTTTCCAGGGGGACATTCAGTTTATAATAGTGATGCCTTTTCTAGGTATAAAGAATAGGAATATCAATATGACACACTCTTGTAAGAAAAGAAATCGTGGAGAATTTCAAATCATGAGCTTAGTGCTTTAGTAAAGGGAGTTAACCTAATGCATTGGGCAGAACACAAATGTTGCCTCTGCATGTCACTGAATTTGACTACTGACAATGATTTACTAGCAGTCTGGACTTGAGCAAGTTTTATAGCTTGAATCTCATATGTCTCCTCTGTAAAATGGGGATAATAAAATATATCTTCCAAGGAATGTTGTTAGTATTAACTGAGGTAATTTGCATAAAGAGGTTAGCACAGAGATGGGTGAAATTAAACTCATCTGTCTGTGTTACTGTTATTAGAGGTTCTTTAAAGGCAAGTAGAAGAGGAGTGATCAGGAGCTCAGAAGAGGTGAGATTTCAGTTGAGCTTTGAAGAATGGAGAGGATTTCAGGACACAAAGATGGAAGTAGAGGGAGCATTCCAGGTGCATTGACAGGATGGAAGTAGAAACAGCTAGTGGTTTAGTTTAATTTTAGCATAAGCTTCCTGGAGTGGAGTAATGGAAAACTAGGTTGGGGCCTGAGAATTATAGCTTTTAACTGGTCGTCCAGGAAACTTGGACTTTATTTTGGATGTCATGTGATGAAGCATGACATGGTTTGACAAGGTTTGCCACCATCAGAGCTGTGCTTTGAGAAGCTCAATCTGGCAGTCAGGTTCATGTTGCCGTGTTATTTGGAGAGTCTGAGGCAAGGATACTGTTGCAGAGTCTCCTGGTCTCCTACCCAGTAGTCATTCTCCTTCTTCCTTATAGGACTCTGGTTTTGTTGGGGATGGTGACACAACAGCTTGAAATGGGAACAAACAATAAAAGAAATGCAACCTCATTTGCCATTCTTCTTTGAAGTAAGGGGTGGCATTGTCTAGTTTTGGCCAATGTAATGTAAGTTGAAGTTGTAGGGTCTTCTGAGACTGCTTTTTAAATGTGGGAGACCATGTTAGGTGATAAAACTGTCTAAGACCCTAACAAGCTAAGTTTTTTTGGTTCCTTATGATTTTGTGAAATGTCAGACCTGTTGTTATGTGGGAACATATTACTCCCTATTATTATCAAAATGCTGCATGTATGAGTAAACATTTGTGTTCTGTGCTGCTGAATTTTATCTGCAACTGATGTAAGCACTAGTTAGGAACTTTTACAAGGGTGAGGAACAAATGAGAAGAGGTAGGGAGATGGACTGTGGCAGGGGCAGCATTAATAGAAGTGGAAAAGAATGGTAACTAGGAGATATATTGGAAATAGACATAAGACAATGACAGATTGGATGTGTGCCTGGAAGGAAAGGAAGAAAGTCAATATGACTTTTAAAGTTTAAGCTTGGATGATCAGGAAAATGGTAACATTATTGACAGACCACAGATAGCTATAAGAAGAAATAGGCTGAGTGACATGTAAATGAATACAAATTAAATTTTAGATGATTGAGTTTGATTCAAGAAAGCAAAGTCGAAACACTCCAAGAGCTGAACCAGTAGTATGGACTCTCAAGTCCTTAGAAACATTGGTAAAAAGAAAAGATTACAGTATGATAAGGGGTCTCCTACCGGACTGTAGGCTTTTTTATTTATTTTTCCCAGTGTGGAGATGGGCCATACTTCTTGGTCAGGATTTTTAAACGTGAATTTAAACTACATTTGGAAAATACATCATCATTTCCTCTGGGTCACAGTGGCTAGAAAAATGCCTTGCTTACCCAAGTCATAGGTCTGCTATGAGAGTAGAATATGGGCTAGGTGACCTCTGGATGTGCTTTATAGTTCTATGATTCTATATAATTATCACAGGCTTCAAATCACTTTCTAGGGAACAATAAATAATTCTCACTAATAAAACACGATTTGAAACTTGGAACTGAAATTACACATTTTCAATGAAGTGTTGTAATAAAGTTAGTGACTAGAGACTCCCCCTAGGAATAAAAAGCTAAAAGTATTGGTTGGCCACTCGTGCAAGGCAAAGCTAAGATCTATAGTAATTCCTCATGTGGAAGATGTGGCTGCTCTATGTAAGTTTTAAATGTAAACCTGACAGCAAATGAAAGAACTAACAGGACATTGTTATTTAAGCATAGAATCTTCAGTTCATATCCATAGGTGCAATAAAGTCTAAATTCCATCAAACTTACTGAGAAACTGCTGCGTGATTCTAGTTCCTGCATTTAGTTCCTTTCTGAAACCTCTTTAATGTTACTGTGGATGGAAATTCATCTCTGGGTGCTTTCTAATTTTGCCAACAATAAGAGACCAATGTTATTTGTAAAAGGTAGGAAGATAGAGAGAGCTTTATGCCAGTAATAGTTTATGCTAAGTTCTCACAGACTCAAAAGAGCAATTATTTGGGCAATTTTGTTTTTCAGAAACCTCAGCATATGACTGAGAACAGTTATTAATGTAAGTTATTTATGGTACAGTTATTGTTTTCTTAAAAATTATATTTCCCACAAAAGCATAGTGCTTATGATCTGAAATGTAGGCTCATCCAAACAGTAAAGTGCAGTGATTCCCAAAGTGTCTTCAGGTAATAGACATTCCTCCAAAAATTATTCCATGATCAGATAAGTTTGAGATATTCTTTTTTAAACAATATCACTGTTTCTTGCAGTTCCTGTCAGAGCCGGTATAAAACTCTGTGACTCACCAAGAATGGAGTACAAGCAGCAGAATTTCCAATAGGATAGCTTGGAATTATTTTTATGGGATTATTAAGGATAGAGTCTGATTAACATTTTCTCTTTAAGCAAACACTAATTCCCCAACCCTTGTCCCCAGCCCCATTTTGGGAACTGCTCCTCTCTAACTTTCCTCCCTTTTCAAATGGTTACATTGGTGGTGCATCCATTTGTACAGTGATCCCAAACTTCCTGCCAGTGTATGGGGCGATCTGTGGGCTCCGGATTTAGTTGGCCTAATTGAATTTCTTTTCTTGGGAATTTGACATTGAGATCAAGAGATTAACTCTCTCCCTCTCTTTTTCTCTGAGGCTAGACTTATAACATGTAAGTTACAAACGATCATATTTTTAGTCCATGTGAATCAAAGAAGCAAAGGAAGAAAAGGACAGCACAAATACACATGAAGGAGAGGGAGAGGGAGAGGGAGAAGGAGAGAAGGGGGAGGGAGAACGAGAGGGAGAGGGAGAGAACTGTGAAAGTGCTTTAAGTCTCTCTGAACATTTTTTAGCTATATCCCTCCTTTGGGGTGGTTTCCTTTTCTCTTAAGGTTGAAATATTTCCTGTTTCCACCCAAAGGGGTGTAATGACTGAAATCACACTAGTTAACAGCAGAATAAGACCTAGAAAAAAGGTCACTTGACAATCAGTCAATGCCTTTTCAACAAACAGGCTCTTATAAGTCTTGAATAATATATTCAAAGTATTAGCTAGTAGTTTTTTTTAATGTTAGGAAATGAAAAGAAATTACTAATGTATCCATTGTAATAATGTATAAAAGTTATTCATGTTTGCTTATCTATATGTGTTGTATTTAGTTTACTTAAAATTCAGTAGAGAAAATTACAAAACAAAAATAACACAGACTTATGTATCAACTATTTAAAATGAATAAATGTTAGTGCTCGTAATAATTGCTTAAAATTTGTTCATTTATAAAAAAAATAAGCAATGGATAAATTTTTTACATCCCTCTATCTCTGATCCTGTCCCTTCAAACTCTACAGAAAGGCAACTCCTAATATGAATTTGGTGTGTATCCAAACCATACACTGAGTTGATATATGATAGTTTGCTTTAGTATTCTCGTATGGCTTAGGTAATTACATATATTTTTGGCCATTATAAATAAGTAAGTAAAGAAGTAAGTATATGATACAATTTAGGAAATTTGTATCTGAAATTAAGAGAATGCCTCATTAACCGTGGCGTAATCCATAATGATAGTTTCTGTTTACATGATAGGCCAATAGGCTGCTTGGAATCTGAGCCAGCTTTTCTATGATTCTTATGGGCTTTTCTTCATGTTCACAAGATGACTGCAGCTGTTTCAAGCATCACATCATCATAGGCAACCTCCAAACCAGATGGAATAGGGTGGGAGAAAAAGGACCTTTTCTTCATGACCCTCTTTTATCACAGCGAAAATCCTTCTAGGAGCTCCCAGTAGACTTCACTTTAGGTTTTAATGTCCAGAGTCAGGTAGTATGTACAAACAAGACTCAGCTCTGCAAAGAACAATACGATTGTCATGATTGACTTGGACATATTCTATTCTAGGGCTGGCCACATCAGCCCCCAAGTCACAATGATTGCAATGGGCAAAGAGGAAGTGGACATGGTGTTGTATTAGTCAGGGTTCTCCAGAGAAACAGGATGAATAGAAGATTATCTTTTCCCCCTTCTTTATCTTCTCTATCTTCCTATCTAGCTATATATCTATCTATCTATTCTCATGATTTATTATAAGGAATTGGCTCCCAGGATTATGGAGGTGGACAAGTCCCAAGATCTGCAGGGTGATCAGCAAGCTGGATACCCAGGAGAGCTGATGGTTTAGTTCTGAGTCCTAAAGCCTGAGAACCACAGGAACCAATGGTGGTGTAACAGGCTGAAGGCCAGCAGGCCTGAGACCCAGGAAGAACTGATTTTTCAAGTCCAAAGACAAGAAAAGAGCCAATATTTCATTTAAAGACCATCAAACAGGAGAATCCCCCTTACTTGGGAGATAATCAGCCTTTTCATTTTATTCAGGTCTTCAACTGATTGGATGAGGCCCACCCACATTATGGAGGGCAATCTGCTTACTCAGTCTACTGATTGCAATGTTAAACTCATCCAAAAACACCCTCACAGAAACCTCAGAATGATGTCTGACCAACTAGCTGGGCATCCTGTGGTTTAGTCAAGTTGTTACATAAAGTAGGCCATCACAGGTGGCTAGGTAGGCAGACAACAGTATCTGTTTCAGAGGTAAGGAACATCATTATGTAGCTTTTTGGGGTTTTTAATAGAAGTACATTCCCAATAATGGATTATTATGTTCAATTGATGGGAAGTGTTTTTAATGCATTTGATAAGTATTTCCCAAAACTTTCTTAGAAGACTTTTATAATTTATATAGTCTGTAGTAATGTTTTAGAACATAAAATTCTTATACCAGCCCCAGCGTTAGGTTTTTTCAAAAAAAACTTTTTTTTTTAATTTTAAATTTTTATTGGAGAATATTGGGGAACAGTGTGTTTTTCCAGGACCCATCAGCTCCTAGTCAAGCCGTTGTTTTCACTCTAGTTGTGGAGGGCACAGCTCACTGGCCCATGTGGGAATCAAACCAGTGACATTGGTGTTATGAGCACTGCACTCTAACCAACTGAGACAATGAGACACCCTCAAACAATTGTTTTTTATTAAGTGCAAACATTACTCATTATTACTTTAATTTTTTGACAAATGGGATACATTTTTATCATGTTTGTTTATCTCATATTGGTATTTCCTTTATTATGCATTTCTCTAATGAAATATTAGCAATATTTTTAGACATTTTATAGGTTACTTCTATATATTATATATGCATATAATACATAAAAGCATAATTATCTCTATTCTATTTCTATCCCATTTTCTATTTGTGTCATTTCCACCAACGTACCAACCTGTTGCTTTTCTTTTTCTTTTAATGTTGCTTTTTTTTTTTTTTTTCTACGTGGGCATTTTTGTTTTCTTAATCTTGCCCACTTTGATCTTGTCTTTTATAATTTATCCTTTTACTTTAGTCCTCTTAGTTGTGATACTTTTTTTCCTTCTTGTGATTTAATTTTAATGTTTGGAATTTGTTATGGAGTAAAGAATAGTTTTATTAATGTCATTTATTAAAGAAAGACTCCCATTATTTTTATATGCTTATTTTATGATTTATAAATGTTATGAATTGAACTGTGCCCCCTCCCCATGCATATGTTGAAGTCCTAACTCCCAATGTGACTCCTTTAGGGAGGTAAAGTTAAAAAAAGATCACCAAGGTGGAGCCAAAATCTGTTAGGACGCGTGTTCTTATGAGAAGACGAAGAGACACAGTAGATCTCTTTCCTTGTGCTCTCATAGAGGAGGCCATGTGAGGACACAGAGAGAAGCTGATCATCTCCAAGTCAGGAAGGGAGGGCTCATTAGAAACCAACCTTGATCACACGTTGATCTTGGATGTCTAGTCTTCATGACTGTAAGAAGATAAATTTCTGTGTTTAAGCCACCCAGTCTGTGGTACTTTGTTATGGCAGCTCAAACAGACTAATACAATAACATTCTTAGGTTTACTGGGATCTTTTCTTGAGATCTATTGTTACTTTCATGTATATATTGGATTAGTAGAAATCTTAACTTATGTAAATATACATAAATATATAGTGCCATCACAACATTTTGGTTATTGTTTGTATTCTGTTTTAAGTGTAGTGTGTCCTTTTTTACATATTTTATGCAGGATATAAAATTATACTTTAAAATGTGGTACATCAGCACTCTGAGTTTCTCTGTGGTATCTAGCACAGAGCCTCATAGAGGAGCGTTTATAAGCCAGTGTTTCCTGGCTCATCTAAAATGTAAAGGGCCCACATGCCTTAGCACATCTTCCTTGTGTTAGCAGCTAGAAAATGTGAGCAGATGAGGAGGGGAGGTGGAATTCCCTAGGGTCACTCTGAGGCAAATATGACTAAGCTAAGGTGGAGTTGGCATTTGCAAGTGTCATCATTCTAAGGAAAGCCGGGAGTTCAATGCAAATATTTTGCATTCTGATTCTACAAAACATCTATATATTTTCTTACTGGGATTTCCACCTGTGAGTGCACTCTTTGGGTTCAATATTTTATGTACCTTTCCAAAAAATACAAGTGACTTTTAATAATTTTAGCATTTGCCTGATTTCCTATTAATGTGAGGTTTTCTGGGAGGTGAACCGTGACCTAGATTTTGTCCTCAATGAGGCTGTAAGAATAGTATGTGATGAATGAGAACATCAGGTCATGAAGATCATGTCTCAGTTGTCTACAGGATCTACTCTTTTGTTTGAATTGACAGGACTCTTGAGCTCAACTGGAGACTGATTTTATTTTTTCTTCAATAGCTTTGATTGAGTAATTGGTTGAGTTGTTGGTGTTACATAGACACGGTACAAAATAAACAAAAAGCTCTGAAGAAATTGAGCTTAGGCTGTTCATTACCATTTAGGAAGAAAGAGTTTCCAAGGCAGAATAGAAATGATTCAATATTTATGAGTTTTATTTAATCAGCAACTATGATAATGAAGAAAAATAAGCTTAGGAGCAATTGGGAGATTTGCTTCAGCTCTGAACCCTTCTTAGTGACCCCTCAGCACTGTGGAGTGTCCAGAAGACTCGGTGGCTAGTTGTGGAGTCTTGAGCATGTGTCATTTATGTTCTGCTGAGACTATTTCTGGAAAGATGTCATCGTTTCAGCATTAGTGCCAATCTCACTACTCTTTGCTCTTCCTCTTGCACCACACAGAGTACTTCTGGATGCTATTCTCTGTCCAGACAAGGGTCAGCAAATTGCATTCTCAGATCTGGTCTCCAGGTCATTTGGTACATCCAGGCCCATAAAGCCCTCTTCACTAGGGCTGAGTAAGCACACCTTGCTTTTTTTTTGGACTCCAGGGTATCCGTAACTTGAAAAACAGCAAGTCCAAGTATAGGAAATTAATAGGACTCAATAGAATTTTTTTGTTGGTCAGAACTTAACTAATTTAGAACTGATTCTTTGAGAAAGAAAGGGAAAAAAAAAAGTAATTCAACACCCAATTATATAAATAAATAAATAAATAAATAAATAAATAAATAAATAAATAAATGCAACCAGATCTAAAGACATAGCAGGAAATTAGACCAACCAGTTTGACATCAGTTAAGTCTCAGAAGCATTTTTAAAAAATCAAATACTGCAACATTTGAAAAGCACAGCTTGATAACAGTCAATTAAGGTAGCCTCAGGATGTGGCCAGGAGATTTTTAGTAATTTGTGTATAGTGTGGATGGAACTTCTAAAATGCATTGTTATTCAAGAAAAACAGTAAAAATCATAAAGCAGGATTTGGCTATTTGACAAAGCTCTTTTTTTTTGTTTTTTTTGTTCCTTTTTACTTAATAACCAGAGCATGGAATCCTGGGGACCAAAACAGCCTGGCAAAATGAATTAATAGTTGAGTAAACTTGGGTAAAAGTCAAATTCAATTTCAAATCCTTGGCAACTTAGTTTTACATTCAAAATGCTCTTATTTAGGGCCGGCCTGGTGGCTCAGGCGGTTAGAGCTCCATGCTTCTAACTCTGAAGGCTGCCGGTTCGATTCCCACATGGGCCAGTGGGCTCTCAACCACAAGGTTGCCGGTTCAACTCCTCGAGTCCTGCAAGGGATGGTGGGCTCTGCCCCCTGCACTAAGATTGAACAGGGCACCTTGAGCTGAGCTGCCTCCCAGATGGCTCAGTTGGTTGGAGCACGGGCTCTCAACCACAAGGTTGCCAGTTCAATTCCTCCACTCCCACAAGGGATGGTGGGCAGCGCCCCCTGCAATTAAGATTGAACAGGCACCTTGAGCTGAGCTACTGCTGAGCTCCGGGATAGCTCAGTTGGTTGGAGCGCATCCTCTCAACCACAACATTGCCAGTTCGATTCCTCCACTCCCACAAGGGATGGGGGGAAGCGCCCCCTGCAACTAGAAAACGGCAATTGGACCTGGAGCTGAGCTGCGCCCTCCACAACTAAGATTGAAAGGACAACAACTTGACTTGGAAAAAAGGCCTGGAAGTAAACACTGTTCCCCAATAAAGAATAAAGTCCCGTTCCCCTTCCTCAATAAAATCTTTTAAAAAAAATGCTCTTATTTAGTCATACTAAGGTTTTGGGGTAAAGGGATCTGGTTGGGGTAAAGGGATCTGGTTGTGGTAGAATCATCTAGGACATTGCTCTCAAACTGTGGTCCATGGGCTGATGCCATTTTATAAACTGTTATCTTAAGCAAGAGAATCACTGTAATGGAGACTATTTAGAAACTTTGATAACATGTGACCAAGTACTTTCCTAAAAACATGGGCTTGAATTTTGTATGTCTTGGTTTTTTTAAAAATGTCAGTCTTAGCAATTAATTTTATTGTATTTTACAAAATTATGGGTCTATGGTTTGTTGAAATAAAAAAATAAATAAATAAAATAGCCCTCCCCAGAAATTGGTTGAGAAGTACTGACCAAGAAAGACTTTTTTTTTAAGAAATGGCATTTCAAGTGTGATGTGTACCATATTATTAGAAAATACCAATCTATTTTTTTTGTTAGTGAAAAAATCTAAGCATAATATCCCACATATATTTATTTGTAAATTAGCCTTCAAAAACAGACATTTAAAGAAACTGATTGGATTGAAAGATTAGCAGATCTGAGAAAGGTCTTTTGTTGTGAGCTGTAGCTTTAGCTAAAGCTATAGTTGGTTGAAATCTATATTGGAGCATTGTTCCAATTCTTCAGGCCCTCCTTGAGTGAGAAATACACATGCCATGTAATTTTGCATTTCCTGCGACTATATGTCAGGTATATATTACTGTTTCATTGATACTGGGCTTCCCCAGGTAACTTGCACTGGCCAGTAGAATATGGGCAGAAGTGCCAGTACTCCAGTTTCTGAGGCAGAGCCCTGAAAGGCATTGTATAATATATTTCCTCTGACTCTCTCAGTGTCTTGATAAGGGCATGCCCCAGTGACCCATTGCCTCTTCATGATGGGCCCGGAATGAGACATGTAGAACAGAGCTAAACCTGACCCAGGCATTGAGCCAAGCCAGCCACACGGCAGCCTGAGGACATCCCTGCCAACCCACAGAACTATAAGCCAGAAAAATAACTACATATTGTTGTAGGCCACCTAGTTTTGAGGTGGTTTTCTTACACAGCATATTGCAGAAATCATGGCCAGCACAGTTGGATTATGTATCTACATTCCATAGTGAACTAATGGCATTTAAATTTACCTTTTTACCTTTCCAGAAGAGGTTTCTGCATGTCATTCTCACACATTCAACTGCCTTTTTGACATTTCAACTGGGATCTCTGATAGGCAGCTAAAATATAACATATTCCAACCTGAACTCTCGATTCTCCTTCTCCAACCCCAACTCCACTTCTTGATAAACGGCAGCTCTGTTCTATCAGTTACTTAGACCAAGGTCCTTGGAGTCATCCTTGATTTCTCACTTTTTTTTTTCTTTATGTCCCACTATCTAGTGAAATACTTTGAAATACATCCTGAACCTGACCATTTCCTATCCCTTCCATTGTAACTTTCCTAAGAAGCATTCCTTAGCTGTTCTTTTTTTTTATTTCATTGTTTGTTTTGAGATCATTTTCCACACACCAGATGGGTGATCCTTTAAAATATAAGTCATATTTTCTCACTCTCCTTCCTCACGCACTTTATTGCCTTCCCAGCTCACTCAGAATTACTTTCAAAGTCATCATGATGGTCTAACTAGCCCTGCATGTTCTGGCTCCAACTATTTCTCAGCTCTTACTCCCTATCATTTGCTCTCCTGTCACTCCACTTTAGCCACCTGGCCTTCTTGCTTTCCACATGTACACTCAGTATGTTTCTGCTGCGGAATCTCTCCTTGGAACAGTCCCTTCCCAGATACCTGCAAGTCTTGCTTTCTTATTCCCTCTAGGAATGTTCTCATGTATCAATCCTTCCCCAACCCCATCTGGAATAGAACTACCACTGCACCACTTTCTGTTCTCTTCCTTGAACTTATTCTTGATCTTAGCACTCACCATCTGGCATGCTACATATTTATGCACTTACTGTCTACCTTCACTCACTAGAACAGAAGCTCGCTGAAAAGCAGAGGCTGTCCTTCCTATGGCTAAATCCCCAGCATGAAGACTAGCATCTGGCATATAGAAGGCACTTATTAAACATCTACTGGTGAAAGCATGAATTCAATGTCTTTGGAAAGAATATGGCCCTGTTAAGCCTTGAACTGTGAGTCAGGTATTCAGATGCTTGACAGGCAATAGTAAAAGGTAAAAAGACTCAACTTCCAGTTCTTAACAAGAAGGTGATATTGGCCAAATAGTCAGGATAATCTTTCGGACATGGATTTTAAGCAATATATGCACTTGGGTAACGTTAGTAGGGGGGACATTTTTATTTTAGTATCGAAACCATGAAAGTAAGTTACATTCAGGTTTTTAATTTGTATGAGACATTCTATAAGGATTTTCAGTCCATTTTTGAATAAGGTCATTTATAGAACTTGCTCAAAGATAGAAGGTAAGAAAAAATCAGAGAATTCCACAAACATTTTTATTTTAGGGGGTTAAAATAACACCCCCTCCAAGAAAACTTTGGAGAACTCTGGGAAGATGGGTTTGGCCAGGTAGGAGGTAGTGCCTGTCATGCACAGATTTTGCCCACATGAGCAGTTTTCTGGCATTTCAGCAGCACACCATTTTGGTGAGGACTCTATATGTTATTTCAGCAGTAAAATCTTTGCCAAGATCATGAAGGGAGTGCAAACTCCAGGAAATCTTGTAAAAGAAGCAAAAATGTCATGTGCTCAGATGTCAGAACAGCTGAGGCAAAACTACAGCATACCTAGACAAGTCCTACCAAGTATGGTAATTCTGGGGCTTCCATTGAAAGTTCCAGCTCAGAGGTGACAGAATTTCTAAGATCATTTTAAAATCTCCTCTGTCTTCAGCTGTTAATCTCCAGATGTATGCACAGATATCATTCCTTTAATTATTTCTATCATGGTGAGTATTACATCGGACTGTGGGCACAGACATATATTACCAAAAGGCAAAAATGAAGGGAAGAATGATACCGTGCATTAAAAAAAAAAACCACACAAACAAAAAAACCCTCTTAATTTTATTCTAACTTATTTTGTCCTAAGTGAACACAAAAATGTATAATTTTCTCTGGTGATGAAAGGACATGTGAAGAACACTTGTTAAATAGCTATGATGTGACAGGTCCAATGCTAGGAGCTCCACATACATTTGCTGCTGTAATATGTAAATTCATATCTTACGTACAACCTCTTTTAAGGATTAGAGTGTTGTGGAATGAGATAGTTTCAGTATTTCTTAGAATGAAGCTGAGACAAAAGCAAGTTTCCCCAGACAGGCTAACTGAGACACAGAAATATTAAGTGCTTGCTTAAGACCACACAGCCAGTGTGGAGCAGGGGAAGAGGACTATTTTACTCTCATTCAGGATGCAAGCTTCCATGGAAGTTTTGGCTGTTGTGTAAGTCCCATGGCCAATTTATACTCTGATACTTGAGCAATATTACAATGTAGGCTGTTTTGTGTGATGAATATTCAGTAAAACAGTTCTGCCCCTTCAGATAAGAAACTGTAAATTATTCAATAGCTTCCCCTTTATTCTTTTCTTTTGACTTTTTCATCCTGCATTTGAAGCAAAACCTAGTGCATTTTCTGGCCTTGGTGAATTTAGAATAGTGAGATGTGGATGTAAAACACTGTGAGGCCTGTGTTGCCCTTGTCTTGAGTTTCCCCACATTCCTCCTGCCCAGTAGCAGAGCAGTGGGTCTGTATTCAGTCTTGCTGTGTCCTGCTTCTCCCTCAAGAAGAGCCAGCCTGTAAGTGATGCCTAGCGTGGCTATTAGTTGCCTTCAGCCTGATCAGCAGCAGAATACAGCCATCATCATAAGGGCAAAAGGTGCTGCCAGCCAACTGCAGGGGGTAGGTTGGGGGTTATGTTTAATGTTTGTTTACAGGAAGGGTGAAATAAAAGGTTCTCTTTGTGGGATGTTTGAAAAATATGGACCGTTATCTTTTTCTCCAATAGAAATGCCATTTCTCTGATTTTTTCCTCCTTCATCTGCTTCACCTCTATATGGTATCCATGCAGTCTTTCTTAGGAACTGTGCAGAATTTGAAAATGAATCCTGAAAGTTTTCCTCCTTATTTTTTTTCCCTGGTAACTACACAAATCCATTAAACATTTCATTATTCCCTAGGGGCTGAGTGATTTATTATCCTGACCTTGCTGGTCAGATAAGCTAAAACCTAACTCAGAATGAACAACTGTCTCTGTTTCTTTGAGTGATGGGCAAAGAATTTTAAATAATGGCCTGTGTTTTGAAAAATGGGGCAAAAACAAGAAAAGAAAAATGCTTGATATTTCACTTGACATTACTTAAGAGGCACTATAAGCAGAAAATTTTGTTTTTCTTCTACTCTCTGAAAATATGTTCTTCATTTATTTTCTTTATTGGAAATTAAAAACTTTCATTAAGGAAATGTATGAAGTTAGTAAATAATACAGTTCTCTAAAAGGTTTTCACCCAGAGTTTTTGTTCTTTCTTTTTTTGTTTGTTTGTATTTAATTTGTTTGGTCTCAGTTTTTCCTGACTTGGGGTGAGTGTGACTAGTAAGTAGTTGGTAGTTTCATTTATGGATTATTCATCGATGGTTCTGATTACTTAACTTACAGTAGGATTGATGTTGGTAGTCAAGAAAAAGAGATGGGAAAATAATGTCTTCCCATAAAAATAAGGCAAGTGACCCAACAATGACAGACTCAGACACAGTTGTATACTGTGGTGGGGCAGCAATGGAGACATGGGCAGTGCAGAGGTGGGGTCAAAAATGAGAGAGCCCTAGTACTGCTAGGCATTAGGCAAGCCTTCACAAAGGAAGGAAGTGTTACTTGAACTGAATTTTGAAAAACGTTTGTGTAGTATTAGAATATAGAGAAGATTATTGCTAGCTAAGGGAAATAATTGTGCACAGGCAGGGAGGACTGCCCACTGCCCAGATCTGGGCTAGAGATCAAGGGGGTACCATCAACGTGTAGATAGTTCTGTGACTGGGAGGTGGGTATAGTATGGTGTGAGAACATGACAGCTGAAAGGGTATCTCTGGGGGAGGGGTTAGAATTACACGTGGGCGTGAAAAGAGAGGCTCACAAAAAAAACTCATGAGGTTATGTCCAGAGAGGTAGAGAGAGAATCAAGAGTGATGTATCCTAATAATCGAACTTTTCATTTCAGAGACTCTAGACTGAATTACATTCTATGGTTTTATCTTCCAGGTTGCTAGTTTCTGAATAGAGCAGATTATTTAATGTGAAAATGCAAAAGGACATGAGTTACTGAACACTGTCATACTTTTAATTAATATTGATGACACCAAAAACAAAAAGACACCTCTACAAACATTTAAGTTTAGGATATGATTAAGAGCACTTGACAACAATAAGATACTGTATAATTATCTACCTATCAGATTAGCAAAGTTATAGAGATTGATACCACTCACATTTTTTAGAAAGGCACCTTGCAAAGTGCATAAAAATTTAAATGTACATACCTTTGACTCTGACATTCTACTTTTAGAAATTAATTTAAAAAATAATGTATATGCATTCTTTATCCAATAAGAGATTACTTAAGTGAATATGTTTTACTGTACAACAGAATATTCCATTGAAAACAAATGATGAACCAGAAACCATTTATCAACATGGAAGTATGTCCTCATGTTATTGCTAACGTATAAAAAGCAGATTGTAAACAACGTATATAGATTATCTTATTTTTATATACAATACATGTAAAAAGAGGCTGGAAAGGTCTACATCAAAATGTTAACTGGGTATTTCTGGTGATCGTTCTTTAGGTTATTTTTGCTTTGTAGTTCTTTAAACATTTTGTAGTGTCTTTGTGTTTTTGTTGTTTTTGCGATGAGCGTATATTATTTGCATAATCTCATAAAAACACTTCCAATTAAAATATCATGTCATTGACTTTGAAGTTACATTGGTCATTACCATTAGAAAAAATCCAGTGCTTTACCACCTGTAGTGTGCATAGGAATCAGCTGTGCACATGTGTATGTCATTCAGCAGGTCTAGGGTGGGGGGGACTCTGCTTGCCTGTGTTGTTGGTTGTGGGCCACACTTTGAGTAGCAAATTCTTAGTAAACTATAAAAAGCCTTGGTACATGATTCCATTGCTTTTATTGTGCCTATTTTATTACAAGCAGAAACATCCATCGGATAATAATAGATTTCTGGAAAATGAAACTGAAACCACTCTTATTATTTAATAGTTCTTTTAACTACTACAGTCAGTGCATTCCGTCTCCATCTTGTCCAGAGATAACCTGAAATCCTCCTGAATTCATACGACTCTCTTGGGCTTCGTAATCTCACCGCAGCCTTCCTCTCAAAATAGTCTTATCCTACAGAGCTTCCTGGGTAACCATACCCATTTGAAGCTTGCTAGTCATAAGTTTCTTTTCCTTAGAATATTATACTGGTGACTTTTCTCTGAGAAAGAAATCAGTGCTTAAAAATAAATATTTTTTTGACTTTTCAGCTTTTTCTAAATTGCTTTAACATTTTAATGTGTCTAGAGGTTGTTAATTTTTAAAAAAAAAATTAATAAAGCAGTAAATTCAGTCCAGACAGGGTCAAGAGAGAGGGCTTTTCCCAAAACGTATCTAATTTAATTACCAACATAGATTTAGTCAAATCTGTCTCCTTTTCTAACTTAGATTATTAAGCTGACACAAGTTGGTTTAAAAGTTTGGGCCATTTGGGTAAAGGACTAATTTGATTAAAAAAGAACTGAAATCGCCAAACTAATTCTGTCAGCCTGTTTGACTAATCACCCAAGATTTCTGTTTTATATTTATTGTTCTTATTAATGAGCTGACTAGTAAAGCTGTTGGTGTGAGCAGTATTTATTTTTGAATCTATATTTTTAATGTCAACAATGGGCACAACTGTGGCAATATGCCATGTATTGATTTATTGCTGATATATTTATTTGATATGGTCTGTTCTACAACAACTTGGGTTTCTTTAATGCAAATTAGTTCTTATATGCTTGGTAAATACAGGAATGATGTCAGCAGAGGCAGATTTACCCTAAAGCTAAAAATATTTTGTGTTCATATGATGGCATGCTTTTGTAAAATGTAATGAAATAAGGTACTTTATCCTCTAGAGATTAAGTAACCCTCCCTTTCCCTCCCTCTTTTGCTCCCTCCTTCTTTCCCTCCCTCTCCCCACCCCTATCTCCTACACTCCTTTTGACTTCTCTGCAAAGTATGTAATAGCTGAAGTTTGGGAGTTGGTGCCTTTGTAATGGTCAACCAGTCAGGTTGTGGAATTGGTCGGTCAGATCCAGAAGATATCAATAGCAACAATTCATTGAGAGCTGGAGACACATTTTAAAAAGAAAATAAGACCTAACTGGAAAATAAGCCCTAGCATGATTTTTCAGGATGACATTCCCTGAACATAAACCCTAATTCATCTTTTGGAGCAAAACTTAATGTAAGACCTTGTCTTACTTTCGGGGAAACATGGTAGGCTCTTGGGCTGTTTGATAATCCAGCTAATGAAAGGAAAGAGTAATATAAACACAATGGGGAAGTATTTTAATTTCTTGCTGATTTGACACAAAAGGGAGTCATTGACAAAGATAACAAAACTCATACCACACTAGAGAGGACAACTAACATTAAATGGGTGAGTGTTGAAAAATCTAAGAATATTTAAGATTAGTCAGTGTACAGAGAAACTTGAAAAGCTCTGCACTTCTACAGATTATATATGAAAGTCACTTGATATTTTCCCTAAGTTGGCAACAATTTGAAACACAAATGAGACATTAGAGGCTGAAGAAATGTTTCTAAACCAACAGGAAAAACAAATTTGGTTAACCTTGCTTGAGGAGAGACTGAATTTTATTTTCTTTATAGAAATGTATTACAATGTTGTTGTCATACAAAGAGACAATCAAAATGGATACAACCAAAACTACAGTTAGCAAAGTATTGTAGCGATGGGCCAGGCAATTAATAAATATATATAATTTTTCTGAATCTTGTAAAGTTGTTGGCAATTAGCAGCATTTAATACTTTGTAAATTATTGTGATTTATTTGCTGGCTATTCTAAATGAAGTCACTTTTCAACCAAATTTTATGTTTATAATTGTACATTCTTTTTCTTAAAGAAGAACCTCAAAAGTGTAGAAGTTGGGTACATCCCTGTACTGGATTAACTTGAAAGTCTAGGTGTCTCATATGTCTCCTAGCATGTTAATATTTTGAAGTCAGAAGCAAACTTTTTCATCATAAAAGAAACGCTTTAGGAATGTGTGAAGAAGTTAAGATAAAGCTCAAAATATAGATGCCCCTTCTTTCAGTGTAAAAGTGGCTGGTTTTTTGTCATCTAGAGTCACTGTACTTTCCCCAAGTAAAGCTATCTGGGGAGGCTACAAGTACAGATTACAAAGCTGTGAAAACAATTCTACTGGTGTTACCACCCTCCACCCTCTCATAAAAAAAATAAAAATAAAAAAGATTGATGAAAATGGTTACCCTTAGATCATATTTTGTATTTTGGTGAAATTGGTCTATATTAGTATAGAGTTACCAGGAGCCGGCATCTCAAAGGAGAAAACAGAAGCCCAAAATATAAATATGCAAAGGAAGGGTGAGATTCTAAGTGCATGTGCCTAAGGTAAATGAACTGGGTTAGAATTATTTTAATATCACTCTTGTTTAGGATAGGGCATTTGGTACAATGCTTCATACCTTTTAATTCATTTGCCCAAGTTCTGTTTTCCCCGTTATTATTTTTGTGCAGGATTATGCTGAATCTAGAACACAACAGAGCAGGAAGACTTGTATTAATATCATACTTATTTATAAAAGATTTGGAGTCACTTCTGATAAACATGATAAACGAGGCTGAGAAGTAGAGGGATCATCTGAGGGGAGCAGAGCATAGACATTTTACCAACAACAAATGCAAAACAATGGCCAGAAAGTTGTCATAAACTGGCAGCCCTTGTAAATAAAATTGGGCACTACTTTGACTCTTCCTCTTGGTACCCAGGAAAGGAAAAATGAGTCTTAATGGAGTTTTCATTTTGGGATGAAATGAAGCGCAGAAATTCAAAGTTGAGACCATATGGAGAATGCATTGCAACACTGTGAGGGGCTCATAGAAGATGCTTAGAAAATGGACGTGGTGGAAATACAGGCTTTGCAGTCAGATGACCTAGTTTTCGTTCCAGCTAGGTCGTTAGCTCTCTGACCTTGGACATATTATTTAACTCTTTAAACTTTGTTGTATTGGTGATAAGGGCACAATAAATAATAACAACTCTCTCAGAAGCACATGGTAAGTAACTAATAATGTTTAAATATTATCATAATTTTACAAAGGATATGGAAATATAGTTCAGTTGGATAGGTTATTATATACCACTTTAGGCTTTAACACTTGATTATTACCCAGAAAAGGCATTTCTGCAGACACTTTGCTTTCTGACTAAAGGTCCAGCACTTGACAATTCTAGATGAAAAAATGTCGTTCCTTGAGCAGATGCTATGACAGATCTATTTTCTGTATGCTTCGAAATCTGGTCCATTAGTTGTGCTTTTCACAACTAATGAAAATAGACCCTGATGGTTAGATCCTGGCCCTGAGGTTTACTGCACAGAGTCTGAGGTTGGGGTCAGCCAGAGTGTGCCCGGGCAGTGAACTTGGCCAGCTGGATTCTCAAGCCTTGACAATGGGAGGCTACCAAGTCAGTTAGCAAAGGTCCCTGCAGGAATTCACCGTGCTAGCTTTCCAGGGAGAATCACCTGGCCTGCCCACCTCTCTTTCCCACTGTGACTGAGGTCACTCTCTCCACTTGGGTTCAAGAGACTTTTCAGATTTGAGCAACCTAATTAAATCTGCCCACTACTCCATGCAGATAATAATCAGACTTTCTGTGTCTTGGGTTACTGCCTGGCAGGGGACAGCAGGTGCCAGACAGGAGAGAGCTGCCCAGTAAACATTGTACCCCTAGCACTTTGAGCGTCGGGTTTCACCCTGCCCTGCACATTAGGGCGATGGCGGTGAATGGCTTGTCTGCTCCCATATGCTCTGGAGCCAGGGAGGAGGTGAGAGCGTGTCGCTGCCATCGTGGAGCCATTTAAGGGCTGTGACTGTTGTTGCTGTCTCTATAAAAATGGACTGGATATTGCCTTTTAGACTGAAGGAGGGCAGAGAAACCCACCAGAGTTTATGTCTGTTTTATGTCAGCTTTCAACCTTAAACAACTATATTAAGTGCTCTTTGGGTTAGGCTGAAATGCTTGAAGAACCTCATTACATAGTTTAATTATCATGGCATTTTATAAAGGGGAAAGAAGAGTCTTGCTGGGAGACTCCCGCGCTCAGTGCTGATGATGCTCGTTTGGATTTCAGGAACCACTAGAAGGTGCATTTTGCATTTCTTGCAGAGGTACTTTGCAAGAGAGGAAACTGGAAGGGGCAGGGAGGAAAAAAAAACCCACCGCCGATTTGTTTTATTTTTTGAAATTGTAAATTACATGGAAAAAAAAAGAAATCAAAACATGAATAGACAAAGACTTTGTTTATTTATTGCCAGGAGAGACCCATTAGGATGCTGCCCTGTGTTTCCATGGCATTGTGGAGACATAAACAGAAAACACAGGCTAATGCATTCAGTTAGGCACAGATTTTAAAGTCTAATGTGCAATCTAAATATATATCACATGGTATTTATTTGTCTATTGTATATCCAGCAGTGAAGGGGGAGACAGCCTAACTCATGGGAGGCTGTGATCTGTTTGTAAATGTGCCCGCACATTCAAGCCTTGACTTGTGATTTGTCTATGGCTTTTCTGTGCTCTTTGTTCCCTTGTGATCCCTTCTTACCTACCTTTGCCTCTTCTTGACGAGAGGCTAGAGGCAGCAAACACAAATGCCTTAACTCACCTTCCAGGCAGGTATCCTAAAACAGGAACGTGAGCTGGGATAAGGGTACATGAATCACTGTGAGTGATGAGAATGTAGCAAATTGGAGAGCCCAAGCTCTCTTGACAAGCAACAATTCTTGACAAGCACACATGTAGGTTTATTTTATAAGAGCTGACAAAATTTCATGAGAATCTGTAAATCTGCACTGTTACTTAAAAATCTCCTGAATTAAAAAAAATATATAGCACATTTGTTGGCCAAATGCAACAGAGCAGGAAGACCACAAGGACTGCCAGTGTACGACATCTGAGGTGTGATAGTAACTTTGCTGGTTATTTCATTATTATCTTTTAAGGCAAAGAGTCTTCATCCCTTTGGTGATGCACATTGCGTATGATGTAATTGAAGTCAATGCCAGAGCAGTAGCCAAAACCTAGGACTTTTGACTCCTGGTTTAGTGTTCTTTCCTCATTGCCATGGTTCCATTCACCTGCTGATTCTTTAGAACGTTCAGCTTGCCTCTTCCTCTGCATAATACGTTAAGCAGAAGGGGATCGGAAAGCACAAACGCAAAGTAGAGAATAATGTGGCACTGTGTTCCACAGAGCTCATTAGTCAGAGAACAACTGATTAGAACAGAACGAGAGAGAGTAATTTCATTCTGTTGGAGACCATGCTTACAAATAGGGTGAATGCCACTCAAAGAAGAATTCATTATCCAACCAGTTATAGAACCAGAAAATAGGGCTGTCCAGATTCAGGGGATGCTGCTTGTAATTGTTACTGTGGGGATGAAACCAACTGGTATTATTTGGGTCCCATCCTTAATTTTAGTCATCTTCCACCATTTCTATAGGAGACATCTATCTGTGTTTAGCGGGGAGGCAGTAGGGTAAGACAGAGACCTGTATTCTATGCTCTGTTATAGAAAACACGGCAAACCTTCACCTTTTTTCCTAAGTTCAGGTGTGAAGTAGATTTTTTTTTTTGGATTTTTAGGGCAATGTGTTTGGCACAGGCTAGCTGTGACATATAGTATAAGCTGTCAGAGACGGAACTATGAGTCATTTTTGCCTGGAATCAGACCAGAAATTAGAAATAAATATTTTGA
This sequence comes from Rhinolophus sinicus, assembly GCF_057876585.1. NCBI lineage: Eukaryota > Metazoa > Chordata > Mammalia > Chiroptera > Rhinolophidae > Rhinolophus > Rhinolophus sinicus. The sequence continues at coordinate 40,534,574 of NC_142516.1, read as the reverse complement.
AGATAATATATTTACTCCATCTCTAAAAATAAAATGAATTGTTTGAAAAATACCTAAACAAATAAAATAATTAGCTTGAAAAATATCAACAGCCGGGGCCGGCCCGGTGGCTCAGGCGGTTAGAGCTCCATGCTCCATGCTCCTAACTCCAACGGCTGCCGGTTCGATTCCCACATGGGTCAGTGAGCTCTCAACCACAAGGTTGTCAGTTCAATTCCTGGAGTCCAGCAAGGGATGGTGGGCTCTGCCCCCTGCAACTAAGATTGAACACGGCACCTTGAGCTGAGCTGCCACTGAGCTCCCGGATGGCTCAGTTGGTTGGAGTGCGTTCTCTCAACCACAAAGTTGCCGGTTCAACTCCCACAAGGGATGGTGGGCTGCGCCCCCTGCAACTAGAAAACGGCAACTGGACCTGGAGCTGAGCTGCGCCCGCTGAGACTGAAAGGACAACAACTTGAAGTTGAATGGCACCCTCCACAACTAAGATTGAAAGGACAACAACTTGATTTGGAAAAAAGGCCTGGAAGTACACACTGTTTCCCAATAAAGTCCTGTTCCTCTTCCCCAATAAAATCTTAAAAAAAAAAAAAAAAAATTAAACTTAAAAAAAAAAAGTATATATATCAACAGCCTTCTACTGAATTACATTTTCATTTTCTTGTACTTGGTTGACCTGATAGTTTGCAACCATGATAAGGATCACTGTTTAGGGCCAAGTCCCTCTGTCTCATTGCCTTTTGCTTTTCATGGGGTCACCCTTACAGTGGGTGGGAACCCCATTTCTTCTTTGGTCTTTTCTTGTTCTTTTTATTCTCAAATGTCCATTAAATAGGAAACACCATATTATAGCTGTAAAGTGAGTGTGTTTCTTACCCTCTGGCATGTCACAAAAAGGGTCTGGTTGTCTGTGAAGACGATCCTTTGCTACCCATATCAGTGTGCTCGGATTACTTGCCAAGTGCTTGCTGTATAAATTATAGCTGCCTGGTGGGTGCTTTAATTCACATGCTTGATGTTTTTTAAAAAAAATATTTTCAAGGTGGAATTCCATAAATCCAGGTTTTTTGACTGGATTATATCTGCTCTCATTTTTTTCTTTTCTTCCTTTTGTGTTTAGAATTAAATCTTTTTTAGTGGGAAAGGAAAGAAGACACAAAAACTCCATGAGAAAGAATATTCTGTATTGATGAATCTCAATTAATAAACACTAAATTAGCATAGGGAATGATATATTATAGGCTAGTAATTTATTTATTCAAATGAGCCCCCCCCAAAACCTTTTAAACCTTGAGGGTAACTTTGGGACTCAAGATAGCATTTTCTGTTTTGCACACTTAAGTGCATGTGTATACCAGTGTACATGAGCGTTGGCGTACACAAATTTCATTGCAGACCACCAAGTGACGTATCATTGAGAAACTGAGAAAATGACAAGCATTTACTTAGAGTCTGGTTTTAAGTTGGGCAGAATCTTCATCTCTTCACCAAATTATTTGTTTTGTGTTTCTCTTCTCACAGCTACTACACACAGATTAAATGTCCAGATTAAATAGTTGACATCCTGGACCAAGGGGAAATTGATCTACAGGATTAACAATTGAAGACAGCCACAGACAGCATGAGCATGCCGTACAGGTCTAGAGCGGTGCTTGGAATAGGATTGGAGAGCAGAGTTTTGCTAATAAATACGTAGTTCCAAAAAGCGGACAAATAAAGGAATGAAAGAATCACTCTGAGGATGAGTGATCAGTGGAGTGAGATTAGAGCAAATACGATGATGATAATGATGGCAATGACGGTGATGATGATGGTGATGATGATGGTGATGATGATACCAAACATACTATTTTAAATTACTGTCTTTGAAGAGAGTATCAAACAGCTGAAGCCCCTTTCTTTGCTTATGGATGGTTTATATAAACTAGAGTCAGAACTGTGGGCAGTGAGGACCTGCTCTTTGTATCAAAGGGATGAAGCAGTTGCAGTTCCTAAAAGAATGGAAGGGCAACAAAATACCAAGGGGATCTGGAGAGTGGGAAGACAGTCAGTGAGGCTGGACAAGGCTCAGGGAAAGGCAGAGGAGGCAGCTAAATGGCTAGGAGAAACCAGACAGATGTGTCTGAATGGAATTTTGTAGACTTCACTCTCAGTAAAACGTTTGCTATGTTTTTGGTAATTCTCCATTATTCCTGAATGCTTTGGGTGCATGGGGGTAACTTCTGCAGCCTGTGAGGAGGTGCTGAGGTTGGTACAAAAGTCAAAGGCAAAAATAGAGCCTAAGTAGGGAGAAGCCTCTGGATTGAGAGCATAGCAGTAGTCCAGTGACAATGATGACAGTGGTAACAGTCCTGTGACCTATCATTTATTGAAAGCTTACTATGTTGCATGTACCTCATATGCATTTTCACAACAACTCTGCAGAATAGGAACTGTTTGCTTCCTGTTCTATCCCCATCTTACCCCAGGCCTCTGGATTGTCCTAAATCCTTCACAGGGCCCCAGCAGAGAGGGAACCCTCTTTCTTAACTCTGGGTTGCTAATTTTTGGCATTTCCTTTTAAGTAATTACAGTGACACAGACTTGACACTAGAACATAAATTTATTACCCATCACTGACTAAACACTATCTGTAGAAGTAGTAACAGGTAAATGGCATATAAACCTCTCTCCTAGATGCATAAGCTCAAGTTAACCCTTTAATGGAGAAGTCATTTTCTTCCCCTTTCTGACATTTACAAACTTCTCCCCAGATTCTTCTGCCAGGTGGAGCTAAGGAGACTCTGGTACCACCCCTTAATATGGTTTATTTTAGTTTCATGTGGTACCTCAGTATAATACAATCATCATACATTAGAGGCATCTTCCCAGCGCACCTGGGTATTGGATTATGCTCAGTACAGATTAAACCAAGAACTTGAACTTGACTGGGTCTCTCCTGTTTTTGCTTTTGGCTACTCTCCTTCTGGAAGTAAAATAATGCAAACTATCTCTCTGCTTTCTTGTTTTATTCACTTATTTTGTATTCCCCCCCACAACCTTCTCCCATCTCCCATTCCCAAGGACAGGATGTTTTGCAAAGTTTCTCCTGAACAATCTCCTCTCCTCTCAAACCATAGATTCTCCTCTGATCAATACTTTCCTGTGATTCAATGATATGACGAGGTAATATCATTCCCTGTTTTACAGATGAGATTTAAGGAGGTAAAGGAAACCGTTCAAGGTCACACAGCTAGGAAGACAGCTAGAATTCTAACCTGAGTCTGTTTAGCTCCCAAGACCAGCCTCTTTCTTTCCCATTCTGGATGTCTTCACTGGGTGCAAAGGAGTTATGAAGGGCAGCCTACAAATTTATGGCAACTCTGTCCTTCCGTCATGGGCATAGGATGGACAGTTTGGGGAGCATGGGGTGGGCAAACATTAATTTATAATCTCATTTCCCTGAAATTTTTCTTTTCAGTTGAAATGTTTTTAAAATTAAAAATATAAAATCACCATCTAGATTTAAAGTAGTTCGAGTAAAGGTTGCAGTTGATATTAAATTTTTATAATAATGCTTACATTATTAATTCCTTTATGTGAGACTTCAGGGGCAACACACTTCCATGAATCTTTTCAAAGTTCAAGTGCAAAAATTCCCCACCAAACTTACTACAGAAAAGGAAAAAAGAAAATCTTGTTTAACAAGAGGAGTTATGTTAAATACCTTCAGCACAGGAAATGTATTTTATTTTACTCTAACTCCAAAATATCAGGCATGAAAAAACAGTGACCATAAATCTTTACAAATGTATTTCTTCCCACACTAACAATTGTTCAGAACGTACTTTGCTCTATTACACTGTGTTATCATAGAAAGTGTAAAAGATGTTAAAATACATCCTGTGCTTCCATCTCAGAAACCAATGAGGCTGCCTTTGCTAGGTAGTATCTGCTTGTTTCTTTTTTTTTTTTTTTTTTTTTTTTTTTACCATCAGGTTGCACTGGGACTTTTTTTCTTCATAATACACTGGATGAGAATCTCATTTAAAAAAACAAACATTTTGTTACAAAATGTTCAAACATACACAAGTGTAGAGAGAATTTTATAATTGACCCCCCTCCCATGTATCTACTTTGCTTCAACAATTGTCAGCTCACAGCCAATCCTGTTTCTTCTATCTCTGTTGCTCCCTGTTTTGTGTGGGTGGTGTGGGGAGGTTAAGGGGAGATATAGTATTATACAACAAACCCCAAGCATCATTGTATGTAAATCGGAGTCTCATTAAGAATCCCTAAATCAATTTTAATTTTTCCAAATAATTTCTATGTTTAGTAGACACCCAAATTATTTTTCCCCATTCTAAGAAATGATTGTGAGATCTGCAGGCAGAGGCCACGAGCATGCTATGGGCTATTCGTATTGTCTCCTCACCCTCAGATGTCAGCAAAAGTACCATTTGTGAAGTAGATAGACCCAGACGTGGTGATGACTAATGCCTGGACATGGGCCAGCTATTCTTCCTAACCCTGGTCTCTTTTCTGCTGTCTTCCCCAGTGCCCGGTAGGGGTCTATTTCCCAGACAAGGGGGTATGTGACAATAATGAGTTGAAGTTGCTTCTATGAAACTTATGAGTCTTTCATGTCAGTTATTTATCTATTTATTTTTTAATTAAAATTTATTGGGGTGACAATGGGTAGTAAAATTACATAGGTTTCAAGTGTACAAGACTGTAACACATCATCTATATATCACATTGTGGGCTGCAGGGACATGGTTCACTGAGGAGCACTCTCAGGCTGAGTCTATGCATTGTGTCCTCAAAGGCTAGCCCCTCCCATGGAGATCTGAAGAAGGAAAAATGAAAAGAAAAATCTAACTTTGTCTTGCAGTCCTGACTTTTGTGGCTCCATTGCCCTCACAGCTCTGGAGCGAGGGCAAGGACAAGGGCATTTTATTCTTTGGTACTCAGCAACCTCAACTGTTGACCACTTCAAATAGCTCTGTACACATAAAGGGGGTTGATGGAATGGAGGTGAGACTTATTTAGCTAGATCTATTCATAAGTTTATTCTTCTCAGTGTCTCACTATCAAAAGAAGGTACTTGGGAGATTAGGGCCTGAACAGAAATTATGATGCATAGTAACATTGAAAACACACTTTTCGAGGATTCATTTATTCTTTTATTGACTTCTTGATTTCAGGCCCTGTTTAGCATCTTGGGGATAAAAAAGACAGTAAAAAACACAAGGTACCAATCTACATGGAATTTATGTCATAATGAAGGAGATGAACAATATATAAGCAAACAAATAATAACAGCTGTGTTAAGTGATATGGAGCAAATGAAAATGGTGATGAGGCAGCACCTGATTGGAGAACAGGGAGGTAGCTACTTTAGATTAGAGGTTGTATTAGTCAGGATTGGCAGGGTCAGAGGTACTCAAAATATGGTCTGGGAGCATCAGGATCACCTAGAAACTTTTTAGAAATCTAAATTTCCAAAGGTCTACTAGAATTTTGATCTAAAGATACAAGATTTACTGAATCATTTTCTCTGGACAGGAGATCTCTAGGAGATTCTTATGCACCTCCATTTTGAGAAGCACTTGGGCTAGGTTATGCAATATCTTCAAAACCCAGAGCTAGAAACAGTTTCATGTTGCGTGCCTATTATGGGTCAGCAGGGGGCTCTGCTCCCCTTAGTCTTTAGGTGGGTGGCACAGGCTGCAGCAGCTACCACTGTCTCAAAACATTATGGTTACCATGAAAGACATGAGAAAGCTCCGGGGGGTTTTGCAACTAGATGCTCCAATCAGGAAGTGATACATATGACTTTTGTGCAGAAATTATTGGCAAGCACTAGACTCATGGCTGTACGCAATCCCAAGGGGCCCAGGAAGAGCATTCCTGTTATGTGCCCAGAAGAAGAGGCACTGCAGGTGAGCAGGAAAAGTTAGCTGGCCTTTGGTGACATCATGAGATTTGAAACTCGATGGATGAGCAGGAGCCAGTTCTGGAAAAAAACATTTCAGAAACAGGTACCTGCAAGTACAAAGGCCATCAATCAAAAATAAGTCTATTCTTTGCTTAGAGAAATGAGAAGTACATGAAAGTGAAAAGTAGTTGATGCTATGAGCCCAAAGAAGCAGTGCATTATTTCTATATTATTACTAATGACCACGGAGGCTAACACCAGACATTTTGTTTCATACCTTTGAATCATCAGTACTCCAGGTCCAACCATATCTTTCACTGTCTCCTTTGAGACTGGTATGATTTAGGGAAGTGGTAGTACATAGTAAAAAATGCATAGACCTTGGTTCCAATTCTTGCTATGCCATGTGGGCAATTTATTTAAGCTCTTTGACACTCAGTTTCTTTTTCATCTATAAATTGGGGGTGATAATACCTTCCTTTCAGGTTTATTACACAGATGAAATGAGATAAGGAATCTAAGGGGCTTTCTAGTACAAATTGTGGTATTTGTGTCTAACAGTAAACACAAAAGGTACTAAGCAATGTTACTGATTTAGAGTAGAATAGATTCATTAAATCTTGGGAATTGAAAAAGATCTTTGAAATCTTTTAGTCTATTACTCCATCCAACGCAGAAATCCCTGGAAACTTCCTGGAACTTGGTCATATAACCATGCTTGACAAAAACTCCTCTTTCAGAGAAAGTTCTTTTCAATTCAGAATTGTATTTTCAGAGGCCCAGTTCTTTGATATGGTTAATTCATGCTCAAGGGTACATGTGTTTTCTTGTCAAAGAAGATTGCAAAGTTCTGGGTTAAACAAATCAATACAGGTTTCTTGATTACATATAACTTTTTAGAGCCCTTCGTATTTTCATCAACATTATGATTTTCTGAAACAGTGCTATGTTATGCAGTGTTTTCCAAGTAAGAGTTAGGGGACAGTGTTTTCAGAAACATAAATATTGATATAAATATTAGACCTGTTTTCTTTACATTGAAGCAAGTTCTGCTGTCTAATAACTTGAAACTCTTCCTCTTATCTCTGCTCTCTGGAACACCATACATAAGTCGGCACTGCTTTTTGCACAGCAGATCCCAATGAGACATGCGGTCTGATGTGAAGTGGAATACATCTGAAAGGTTGCTGCCGTATCAAAAGCCTTTCCACACCAGCGTCTTTGACCCTTGTCCTGCATATAAATTGATTACCCCCAGCCCAAAAAATGAGACAAATATCTCCTTCTGATGTTTCTAATTTGAACAGTGAAGAATGTATTTATCTAAAGGACAAAGGGAGATTGTACAGAATCCTCCTTGAGTACTTTTGATGCCTCTCAGACTCAGCCATCTTTCTGCAGCCAGTATTATCTTGGAATCCAGGATGAACAAGGCAGGAAAGTGAAGGGACTGGCCAAGGCCACTGAGGGAGTCTATGTGTCAGATCCCAGAATAGAAGGAAAAGGTGTCTGGCTCCTGTGGTCTGGACCTGTGAGCACACCACATCTCCTAAGAGGTCATTTGATGCTGTGAGGGAAAATGAACTGGCGACAGAATGAAAAGGTTTCAATGATACCCTTTCCCTCCTATGACATCTTTGTGATGAGATCTTCTGATGTCTCCAAATCCACATTAGTTATGTAATGCAATGAGAAATTGCTTCTGTCATCAAAAATGTAGGACAGACAATTACAGATCTAATTTGAGCATTTTATTTGAGCAGTGAGTAACCTTTTAGCAAACAACAGATTGATTCATTCTTATAACTTATTGTTGAAAAGATGAGGCATTATGGATGTAATGCAAAGAACTCTGGAATGGGAGCCAGGATACCTGAGCTCTAGCTGTGCCGCTAATAAACTGCAGTCATGGGCAATACATTACCCTCCCCTGATTCTGAATCCTTATCATTAAAGCAAATAGGTTGAATCACATTATCTCTCAGTGTTATCCCACCTCTACAGTACAATAACCATGTTACAAAATTTTCTGTTCAATAAAAGGAATTCCTTTCGTTCACACAATCAGATATGTAAGGCACAATTTTATTATTTTATTTAAATCCATTTAAATGAGACTCTGAGCTTTCATTTGGCAGATGAAGTTCAATCTTAGACACGGGTGTTAATACTTCCCACACAGAGATGTGGTTATATTTCAGTGTCTTAGTGCCAGAACATCAGCAAACCCACAGGTAATCAGTTATAGGACCACACTGGTCAGCACTGAGATACCACTGTGCCCACTGGTCTGATGGCACGATACCCTCAGGGTGCACTGCGCCTGTGACACGCTGAAGGCATAATGCTTATGTAGACGCTAGGAGCCTGTGTCTAGCGTCCTACCCTGGTGGATTATGAGCCATTTCCTTCTTGGCTACCTTCCAAGAAGCTACCGTGGTGGGTCTCTGCTGTCATGGGACCTCTAGACTTTTATCTTTTTCAACAATCTAAAAGAATAGAATTCTTTTCTTTTTTTCTAATACTCCTTAAAGACATTCTTCTTTATCTCTACCCTCTTCAGAGGTTTACACAGAAGATAAACAGTCTTTGAAAAGAGTTTTATATTTTACAAAAGCTGGGAAATCTTCTGTCTTCAATAACTTTATATTTAAAAAATACATATATATATAAAATATCTCTGAAGCCAGGAATTACTATGTACCCAGTTACCTGCTTAAAACAGGGAAGGAAAATCAGAAAAAACCATAAATTGACAGTTTGATACATTATACTGACCAGTTGGTAACACACATAACTTTATGATTTAAGAGGGTGAGGGATAAAATTTTAAACACATGTTTTGTTCTATACACAATAGACTTTCAGTATAGAATATATAAAATCAAGATAAGAAAAATAAAATTGTATATCTAAACCATCTATGATCCAACCTCTTAGAGAAAATTATTTTTTAATATTTTGGTGTTTATACTTTCATACTTTATGTATAGTACTGTTATTAAAAGTAGCTATATTGATTGTTTGCTAAGACATAAGAGGTATGAGGGAAAACTAACTCATGATTGACACAGAAGGCAGGTTTTGAATAATGAAATATTTTAAATAGCTAATATTTATTGAGAATTTGACATATCTATATGCCAAGCCTATGTAAAACACTCATGTACATCTATTCATTTAATCTTTGTATTAAACCCATGAGGTTAGTATATGTAGCAGATACAGCAGGTCATCTACAAAGTCTCCATCTCCCTTCTCCACTTCCTAACAAAACTGCAATTTGTTTCAAGAATCCATTTCTCTCCTTTGTAACCTATATCTACGAGGAAGTTATCCTACCTCTAACTTTAGGGATGGGCCTAATTGCTATAAGAATAATTTTCATTCAAACAGGTAGTGATTAGTTCAGCCATGTGAGGGTTACTTATTCTAAGCAATGATACACGGAGAGTTGGCTGGGAGTTTCTGGAAACGATCTTAAGCAAAGAAACCCAAGAAGAGGCTGTTTCTTTCTTTTATTTTAGACATAGCTAAGTATGATGTCATGTTTCTCATTGTTTAATCTATTTTGAGTTCGTGTTTCAGTTTCTGAGGCTGTAAGCATCTTGACTAATACAGTATTATTCTCCCATTTTACAGATGACAAAATTAAACCTGAGAGGTTCAGCAATTGTCCAAGTTAGTAAAACAGACTCCATATTGGTTCCATTTGAGTCCAGAATTTTTACTTGTAAGCTTGAAATTTCTTTTTACTTACAAGTCACTACTATTTTTGTGTGTGTGTGCAGTTGCTGTTTATGTCCTTTGGAAAGGCACAGTTTCAGCCCAGTATGTGTTGTATATAATTTCAGATAAAACACTTGTAGAAATCTTCTCACATAGTTCTCTTAACTACAAAGCTCCAACTTCTATTCATAAATTAACCTCACCATTATTGTTATGTTTGTTGTTGTAACTTTAGAAGGTAGCATTTCAGTATTAATACAATATATTTTTAAAAATGATAAACCAGTTATGATTTAATTAAAATAAGCCACTGGGCAGTATAGTCCTTTTATTTGTATACTTCAGGGTATCACGCTTCTGCACTTTGAGTTGTGGTGACTTCTTTTCTCACCACCTATCCATTTGGAAGTTTCTTGGATGCAGAAGCTATATATTTTTATATTTGTGTTCTTTTTACCTAGGTCAATAGAAATCTGGCTCATGTATGGGAGGTATGGATAAGAGACTTGCATTCATTGAGTGCTAAGTAACAATAGGTAATAGGTATGCTCTAGTGGTGTGTATGTTATACTTAATCATCAAATGACCTTGTAAGTTAGATTGTATTATCACCATTTCACAGTTGAGAAAAAGTTCAGAGATGATAAATACCATTTATTCACTTAGTCAGTGAATATTTCTTAAGCACAGCCTGCCTGCCAGACACTGTGATAGTTGCTACAGATACAGTGGTGAACAAGTTATAGTTCCTGTCTACAGAAACTTTATAGTTAAGGGACACTGAAAAAGAAATAAAGAGGCAATTATTATAGAGTGGGATTGAGAGAGAAGCACAGGGAATTATGGGAGCAAGGAAGAGGGACCCCTGACTAACATGTGGCAGTTAGGGAGGGTGTCCTTGAGGAAGTGACCTCTAATTTGAATCCTAACGAGAAAGTGAGAGGCACCCAGGTAAAGGAGGAGAGAGGTGAGGCTACACATCAAGCAGAAGGACCCCATGTACAAGTCTCTGAGGCATTTGTGAGCATGAGAGTGGGATGCGATGGGGGATGGTGAGAGACGAGTCTAGAAAGGTAAGTCAGATTTTTGAATCACTTTAGTTGATGTTCTAAGAAAGTTGAATTCTGCCCTCTAAGAATTAGGGAGCCATTTTGGGCAAAAGAGTGGTTTATCTTGTTTCTATTCTGGAAAGGGTAGAGAATGGCTTAGGGCAGGGTATTACAAAAATTTTTGTAAAGGACAAGATAGTAAATATTTTCAGCTTTGCGGGTCACCTGGTCTCTCTCTTGCTTGTTGTAGCACAAAAGGAGCAATAGACAATGAATTTATATGTAAATGATGGACATGGTTGTCTTCCAATAAATCTTTATTTACAAAAAAAGGCAGGGGATCAGATTTGGTCAGTAGGCTTTTGTTTGCTAAACCTTGGTTTAAAAGGAAGTGAAAATCAGGAGAAAAGTGGATTCTATTGTAATCCAATCAAGAAGTGGTTGTGGTCTGAAAGAATGTAGAGATAATGCTAATGCAATTGAAAAAGAAGTAGGCAGATTTAAGAGATATAAGGAAATGGCATCACCAGGACTTAGTCACTGATTTTATATGTGCACAGAAGGAGTAAAAATTGTTCTTAGGGAACTTGTAAGGACTTTGATGTAGATGACTGCTTTGTATGAACATAGAGCTCCTCGGATAAGCAGGTTGGGAGAATGAGGTGGGAAAGAAAAGTTCCATTTTAGATAAATTGAGGACAAAATATATGTCAACATCCAGGTGGAGATGGCCAGCGGGCAGTTGAACATAATAAGTTTAGGTACTTAGGAGAGAAATTCAGGCTAGCCAGAAAGATTTGTGAGTCATTGACATATTTGAAATATAATTGAAGGTAGGGGAGTGGGAGATATCTTTCATGCAGAGTGAGAAGAAGAGTAGAGGACTGGGAGTGGAAGCCCAGGGGACCCTGATACCTAAAGTAAAGGCAGAGGAAGTGGTTTCCATGAAGAGAGCTGAAGTGAAGCATGAGAGAATTATGTAGGAACCAGAAGAAATGATGTCATGAAAGACAAAGGATTAGACCACAGAAAAGACACAATCGACATTATCTAATACTGTGTCCATTAATTTGGGTCAGGTCCTTTGGATGACCACTATCATCCAAAACCTGTTTATAGTGAATTAAGGAGTGTAGTAGAAGGTGAGTATTGACGTCTCTTTTGAGAAATATGGTTGTGAAACGGAGAAAAGAAATAGTTAGATGGGGTTATGTGTGATGTGTTTTAATAAAGAAGAGAGAGAGGATGATATTTAGATTTCTAAAAGTACTAATGATGCATCAAAGATGAGTAGTAGATAGAGGAAACTCTCAGAAGAAGTGGACAGAAATGAGTTCCAGGGCCAAGGTTATGGGCTTATCCACAGGCAGGAGAAAGTTCACAGCTTCTTTTATCGGGACCAGGAAGCAGGAGGCAGCAAAGTTACATATTTTATTGAGTTAGTAGGTGAGGGACAGGGCAAGAAGTTGAGGGAGGTCTATTTCCTCTGAGATGTTTGAGGCTGGGTATCTGTTGAAAGGGTTTTCTTTTATTTTTTTCCTGTCTGGGAGTTTGAAAAATGTGGAGGTTAAAAACATTTCTTTGAAAAAAACTCAAGAGGAAAATGTTTTTGGCAGGTTGTCAGTTCACATGTGCAAACCCAGTATCAGAATTTATATTTCTATAAGTCTATAGCCACTTCTATTTTGCCATGTTGCCAGTGAGAACTTATACAATTTTTATGTTTACATGGAACTACACTAGTTACAAGGGACCACAGGCATAATGGTATCTATTTCTGAGGACTTGATCCTTGGCTCTAATTTTTCTTACGTAGCATTTATAAAGCCCTATTGAAGGCTTGTCTGTGTACACAGGACCTTCCCTATGTCCCCATGTGCTGTGAAGACAACAGATTGGATGGGGAAGCATTTTAATATGTGCTTTTTCAACCCCAAGAAAACAACCTACTAAAGCATGGCTCTATGTAAAGAGGATAACAGGGAAAACATGATAAATGATAAATAATCAAGTCAGGGGTAAATGAAATTTTCCTTATAAGACAAGCAATATTCCAAGTGAAAACTTCAGAAATTATTAAAGCTTTCCCAAAATATTGTGCTTTCTTAGCAGATTTTAGGATGGTGAAAGTGACCTTTCCATGCTCTATAGTTCACAGACCAGAGAGTGAGAAGTGGGTTGAAAAATTTACTTGCTCCATGAAAGTTTCTTAGTACCACCCTGTTATTAATGGCCAATTTCCTTCTTCTGGTTCCATACATAGTTATTTATTAGCACATTTGAAAACATCCAGTGTAAACTCACAGTTCAGTGATAAATCCACACAGATTAGGTGAGGAGAGTAGGCCCCTTAGCTGGCTGACCTATGGATGAAAAGACTATAGGGAAAGTTTTTTTTGCTATTTACTGATAGGGTGTGTTAATGTGTCTAATTCTAAATTATAAGATCCATTGTCTTGTTATCCCAACAAAGAGTGCTTGTTCTTATATACTAGTTGGGTTCTTCTAACGTGCATGAACAGTTGAGAAACATCAGAAGGAGTAGGAAGAAGTTGAAATTAAAGTAGATATTATAATTTATTTTCTGGGAGAGTCTATACATGACAGAGCATTTCACTGAGTCAGTATCTATCAGCGTACGTATACTTGGTTATTTTGGACTGCCCAATTATGTGCTACATTAATATTTTACGTGCAGCACCCTGCATTTCATAGTGTCACTAAAATTAAATCTGACTACTACAAACACTGGCAGCAAACCAAGTCGTGTGAAATGTGGTGATAGAATCACTCACTCAGATGTCTATGCTGTTCTAATATTCTCTGGTTCAAAGCAACAGAAGGCCACATTTCTCCCAATAATAATTTGATAACTTAGATAATGTTTCAAACATGAAAGTTCGACCTTTCCTCAAACTGGAGGTTAATGTTCCCCTTCCTTCAGAATTTCGTTACTAATGTTCCCGTTCCTTCAGAATTTCATTACTTAGGTAATGCTCCCTTCAGAGACTGTTTAGGTAGGATTAGCTGTGGGGACTGGCACATCCTGGGGGAAGCACTCTGGTTCAGGCTGAGAACCACAGCTCTAGAAGTTAGTGAGATCATGATATATTTGTAAGACCTTTTCTATACTAGAGAAGTATTTCTATATTACATTATGTGTATATATGAATTTATCTATGCTAAGGTGAAAAAAACAAATATGTAAAGGATGCAGAGCAACAGAAACTCTCATTCATGGCAGGTGGAAATGCAAAATGGTACAAACACTTTGGACAACAGTTTCATTATTTCTTATAAAACTAAACATGCTATTTACCATATAATACAGTGATCACACTCCTTGGAAATTGCCCAAAGGAATTAAAAACACTTATCTACACAAAACCCTGCACATAGATATTTAGAACAGCTTTATTCATAGTTGACACAACTTGGAAGCCACCAAGATGTCCTTTAGTAGGTACATGGATAAATAAACTGTGGTGCATCCAGACAATGGAATATTATTCAGCTCTAAAAAGAAATGAGCGAACAAGCCAGAAAAAGGCATAGAGGGAACTTATATGCATATTACTAAGTGAAAGAAGCCAATCTGAGAAGACTACATATTGTATGATTCCAACTATATGGTGCTCTGGAAAAAACAAAACTATGGAGACAATAAAAAGGCCAATTGTTGCCAGGGGTTGATGAAGTAAAAGAGTGATAAATAGGTAGAGTCTTTACATATTTAACCTAACCGGTTAAAACCCAGAACATTTCAGTCACTTTATTTTTTTTTAAGCCCTGTTTATTTTATTTTATTTTTTTAATTTTTATTGAGGAATATTGGGGAATAGTATGTTTCTCCAGGGCCCATAAGCTCCAAGTTGTTGTCCTTCACTCTAGTTGTGGAGGGCATAGCTCAGCTCCAAGTCTAGTCACCGTTTTTAATCTTAGTTGCAGGGGGTGCAGCCCGCTATCCCATGCGGGAATTGAACTGGCAACCTTGTTGTTGAGAGCTCGCGCAATAACCCACTGAGTCATCTGGCTGCCCCTCCAGAAGCTCAGAGGTAGCTCGTTGCCTTCAATGTAATTGTGGAGGGCACAGCTCAGTCGCCCATGTGGGAATCGAACCGGCAACCCTGTTGTTCAGAGCTCGTGCTCTAACCAACTGAGCCATCCAGCCACCCCATTCCTGTCACTTTTAAATCAGCTCTAACCCAAGGAAAGTAACTTAGCAAAGTAAAATAAAATGAAATAAGTAAGTAAAATATGTAAATACATGAGATATGTGAGCGGTGGAAAGGGCAGTATTTTTTTTTTAATTTTATTTTATTAAATTTATTGGGGTGACAATTGTTAGTAAAATTACATAGATTTCAGGTGTACAATTCTGTATTACATCATCTATAAATCCCATTGTGTGTTCATCACCCAGAGTCAGTTCTCCTTCCATCACCATATATTCGATCCCCCTTACCCTCATCTCCCACCCCCCACCCCCCACCCCCCTTACCCTTTGGCAACCACCAAACCATTGTCTGTGTCTATGAGTTTCTGTTTCTCATTTGTTTGTCTTGTTCTTTTGCTGCTTTTGGTTTATATACCACATATCAGTGAAATTACATGGTTCTCTGCTTTTTCTGTCTGACTTATTTCGCTCAGCATTACACTCTCAAGATCCATCCATGTTGTCACAAATGTTCCTATATCATCTTTTCTTATCGCCGAATAGTATTCCATTGTGTATATATACCACAACTTCTTCATCCATTCATCTATCGAAGGACATTTTGGTTGTTTCCATGTCTTGGCCACCGTAAACAAAGCTGCAATGAACATTGGAGCACACGTATCTTTATCTCTAAATGTTTTCAGATTTTTTGGGTAGATACCCAGGAGCGGGATTGCTGGGTCATATGGCAATTCTAGTCGTAATTTTTTGAGGAACCTCCACACTGCCTTCCATAACGGCTGCACCAGTCTGCATTCTCACCAACAGTGTATGAGGGTTCCTTTTTCTCCACAGCCTCTCCAACACTTGTTACTATTTGTCTTGTTGATGATCGCCATTCTGACTGGGGTGAGGTGATATCTCATTGTGGTTTTGATTTGCATTTCTCTGATGATTAGTGATGTTGAGCATTTTTTCATATGTCTATTTGCCATTTGTATGTCCGAAAGAGCAGTATTTGTACTCAAAGTATTGCCTTTCAAAATTGATTTAGCAGCAAACTATATCTTCAAACAAAATATAACCAGCATGCCAATGTGAAAAATAGATAAAGCAAAGCAGTGTGCTTTGTACTGGCCACTTCAGGGGTGGGCAAGGTAGAATAGGCACCTGGGTACTTTTCTTATGGGCAACCCCCAAATGTTTATCCTTCTTGGCTCTGAGAGGTCCCTCAGACATCTAGGGGTGGCACAAAGCATTGTCTATAAAGCGCTTCTCTAAGATAATAATATAGATTTTTTTTGACAAATATAGATTTTATACGTCCAAATAGGCATTTCTTTTAAAAATACCTTGAGAACTTACACATTTTTTCAGTATATTTTTATAGTTAAAAACAATACAAAGAAGTAAGAAAATAACTTAGTATGTCTATTTCCACTGACTAATAATAAATATTAACACCTAAACTTCTGTACCTCCTTAAAAAGTTTACCATAGGAAGTTATATTTTTATTCCAATAATAGTAACATTGCTCAAAATATATTTGAACTACTCACTGAGGCTGTTTAGAAACCACTATAGAAAACATCAACAGATTAAAGTAATAACTTGTTTTGAATACAAATGGAATTATCTTCACTGGATGGATCTTTTGACTATTTCCAAAAATCAAAGCCAACATCAAAAGGATGAAGTTTTGCCTCCATTATAGCTATTCAAAGCAAAAGGAATTGCAAATGCCAAATGTAGTTCCAAAAGAAAAGTTCCTAATATGATATAACTATGAACAATCACAGCATCATTAGAATAAATGTATAACCTCCTTTTATGGTGATTGCCTTAAAGAATTCTATGTTCCTGTGTCTGTCTGAGTTGCGATATGCTTGTTCAAGAAGAGTCATGCCTGGTAGATTCAGAACAGACTGAAGTGTAGAGAAGATGGAGAGAAAGCAAGAAGGAAAGGATTTTCTAGTTGGGTGAGGCTGGTGAATCTTGTTAGACTTAAAGGATAAAAAAGGTCAAGAGTAGCCCCTGGGACTTAGTGGCTAAGACTGAAAAATGAAATCAGTGTATGGGCTTAAGTGGAGCAAGGAATCTGGGGGACGGGTGCAAAAAAGAGCAGGTTAACAATTTTATAAATCATGACTTTTAAATAACTGCGAGAAATTTGATTTGGGGCTAGGAGTGTGGTTGATATAAAAAAGTAACCTTGGTACAGTAGAAAACATTCCAGACTTGAGTCAGAAGCCATGGATTTAGTTCTTTCCTTAACCGCTTATCAATGATATGACCTTGGGGAAGTCACTCAACCCCATCTGTGTTCATAAACTATTTTGCACATATGTCTATCACAGCCCTTATTACATAATATCATTGTGAGCCTCATATGCATCTGTCTCTCTTCTTAGACTCTGGGTATTTCAAGACCGCTTCCTTAACGTATTCATTTTTGCATTTCCTCGTGGTACAAAACAGGTGATCCATCATTATTTGTTGAAATAAAATGCAGAGTTGTGAAAATTAAAATGATGAAAGGTTTTTGTGAAATGCAGAAGACTATAAAGTTATAGACTATTTTTATTAAAAATAAAAATCTGAGAACTGAGTTGTAACAAAGGAAATGAAGAATTCAATAAAATATATTGATCAACTTTCTATTTTAATTCCTTCAAGTTCAAAAGGGTTAAAATATTAAAGTGTTTTCTGTTGCGTGAGTACAGGTAGAGGTTGGCATTAATTCTAAGCACTTGAAATGGCTGCAGTTTGATCAGGCTATTTAGGGATCATATTCACACGTTCATGAATATCACAAGCCATTTAACTTGCCACTCACCTCGTAGTAGAATTTTGCTATGAAAGGACTAGATTTAATATCTGATTAAGTGACTTCCATGGGCTTCTGCTTGCCTTCACTCCTCTGTGCTCTAATGGAGAGGGGGTTGGTATTTTCCCCCTGGCTTAAAATTAATTTGATTCAGTACTCAGCATTGAAGAAAGTGTCTGTTCACATACGTCGTGTGGCACCAGGTTCCCATCTAGGGGTTTATGTTTCATGTTTTATTAGGTATCTCAGAGTGCAGTTACCTGTACCAGACAGAAATAAGATCCACCTCTGCCTGAGCTGGCCTGGAGACTTGCAGATGATGCTAACCTTCTCTAGGAGATACAGGAAATGCTTCATGATGTTAGGAATCTTATGGGTAATAGCTCGGGCCTATATAGCTGGCCTGAAACTCAGGCTTTGAGCTACTACTGGGATGACGCTGGTGCAAATGAGATGAATGGAAAACAAAACATTCAGTAACCATTTTGACAGCCCGCAAACACTTGAACCTAATTGCCAGCCAGTCCTGCAGTAAGGATGCTGAGCTATAGAAGTTCAGTTTCTTACCAGGTTATTCTGTTTCGTTTAATAACCCCTCCCTATTTATTATTCTCCCATTTCATCCTTGAAAAGAAGTTGTTCCCAAGGATGAATCCAGTTGATTATCCAGAGGTGTCAGGCATGATTAATACTCTACCTGACATCATACATCATCTTCCCCCCCCCCCCCCCCCCCGGGGCCCCAAGAGCAATGTCCTTTTCTGCTCCTTGCTGCCACAACAAATAAGTTCCCCTGTATAGTATTTACAGAAAGACATATTTCCTGTTGTCTGTGCCCTGCACAGGTTAGGAGATTAGATGGCAGTAGTTAGGATCGTCATAAATCTGACACCGGCATGACGTGTCTGCGGTGCTGCCAGTGGTCAGACTCATGGAACTGCCATAAATGGCTGTTCAAGAAATGACAACCAGAAATAGTATGGAGGTTCTTCTTGTCATTCCCACGTGAATCGTGGCGGGTAACAAAAGGCATCCAGAAAGTCGGAGCATCACTGTGTGAGCTGAGAGCTGGCATCATTTCCCACGTGTGCTGAATTTAAAGCCTTGTAGTGGAATAGAAGAGTATGTGTTTGGGTCGAGAAGATCGGAAGATCTGGGCTCAAGAACCGTCCCTCTTTCTCTCAGGTTTATACTGAGTCAGGCAAGGAAACTCTTTGAGCTTCAGTTTCTTCATCTGTAAATGGGGTTAATAATCTATAACTTGCCATTCATGAGGATTAAATCCTATACTATATGTGCAAGTGCTTTGTAATCTGCCAAGTGCTGTAGAAATATGAGGAGTCGGTGTCTTCTGCTGTGTGCTGGAGATTTAGGTATTGTTTCCTTCTCGATCCTGATGTCAGAGTGTGAGGATTCACGTGGGTGTGTCTGCTGTC
This sequence comes from Rhinolophus sinicus, assembly GCF_057876585.1. Taxonomy (NCBI): domain Eukaryota; kingdom Metazoa; phylum Chordata; class Mammalia; order Chiroptera; family Rhinolophidae; genus Rhinolophus; species Rhinolophus sinicus. The sequence goes on along the minus strand of NC_142516.1, from coordinate 40,515,456 downwards.
CTTCTTGCTTGTCAGGCCTTGCTCTGCTGCTGCATTTCCCTGAACTCTGGTTTTGGTATGACCCTTTGTAGTGCGGGGAGTCATGCAGGAGACCCCACTTGCTGTGCCTTTTGTCATGCAGGGCCTGCGGGGTCTCTGCTCCTGCCCCCCACATAAGAATGCAGGATATGGTGAGGCCAAAAAGGAACATCCATAGAGCCACAGATAGAGCAGTCATACCCCTATATTCTCACTGGTGGCTGGGTTGGAGACACAGGAAGCAGGAGCCACATGATCTGCAACCTGCCATCCACTTGTCTGCCAACCAACCTCACTTGCTAGCTGCAATCCGCCATGCTAACTGCAATCCACGCCTGCCAGCTCAGTCGCCATCCTCTTACCAGCCCCCCATTTTCTGCTAGCATAGCCACAGCAGTTATATTAGTGACCAATGGCTCACTGGTTACAGCTAATGGCCAACTAGCCACAGACGGTGGCCATCTAATCACAGTTGGCCATTTACTACCTGAGCCAGCACCTTTCCACGTGAGGCCAAGAGCCTGGAAACTGCACTCCTGGCTCTGTCCCCACACCCTTGGTTCCAGATGGACAACTTTCCCACTGCTGTCTTTGGTTTCTGTGTATGCCCCAAACCCCAAAAGCTTTGCTTCTAGTGTGTTCTTGGCCTTCCTTCCCTCGTTACAACTCCCTTTTTCTCAGGTGTCTATAGCTTCCTTGACAAGAGAACTGTCAGCTAGTTATAAAGGGTTTATAATACACTTAATCTGTAATCCAAGAGGAATTGGATTTTGTATGTAGTAGAGGTTAGGAAACTAGATTTTTGTCTTCCAGATGGGATGCTATAAGTGTTAAGTAAGGATTCTTGAAGTGGAAGCTCTTACAAGGTCAATTATTGCCTGAAAGTAAACTAACTTAAGCATAAACCTGAATTTGGAAATGGGCCAGAGAGGAAAGAGAGGGAAGCAAACACCTTTTGAAAGTTTCATGTTAGTGTGTGTGCTTATAGTTCATTTTTAATTTTGATGTAATAGTAGAGCAACATACATTTTATTACGACTAATATGAATAGAAAAATAATCATTAGAATATTGAAAAGAATACTACAACTTCCAAATAAACCAGAGAGTCTATGGTAGGGATAAATAGAAATCTGAGTGAGACAGGAAAAGAAAGAGATAAAGAGGAACTAGAAATAAAATAAATAAATAGCAAAAGCAAAAGAAGATGGCAGGTAGGCTTCTGGGCCGTTACTAAAGTAGGGATTACACATATGATTTCAAAGGAGGAAAACCGAGAGCAAAATAAAATTAGTTATATAGGTATACTCATGAAAACTCTGGGCACAGCTCAGCTCATCCTTGGTGTGGCTTTGCAACAGGCCTCCCCTGCGTCTTCAAAGAACCTAGAGAGAGCAAGGGTCCAAATGGACACTCACATTCCATAGGTCTATAAAATATGTGTTCAATAGTAATACATCAAACTCAAAGTTGATAAATATAACATTTTTTTCTATCATCAAGGTCCAAATAAATTGGAAGTTGTTTGGGCAAGAGATACTGGGTTCATGGTCTTGATGAAGGCAGGGTGCGCATGTGCCCTTGGCCTTGCAGACTTCTTGTTTTGGCACCCAACCATAGGAGGCAATGGAGTGGGCTCTCAAATGTGTGAGTCCCAGGGCAGGCAAGGGCCTTGCCATGCTTTAAGTGCTGTACTCGGAGTGGAAGAACTCAAAATGTCTCCCCCTCCTTCATTTTCTTAGAACTCACAAAAGATTTAAAGAGCATTTTAGTCTCCATCCCCATCCCCCAGGCCAGGAGGGCTAGAGTCCCAGATGGGGACATATGAGACAAAATTCCATTATTGGCTCAGATAACACATCAGCTGGCTTTTCTATTTGTGCTTTCCTTATTGGTGAAATGGGAGTAGTTCCCTCTCCGAGGGATATTTTTAAAAGATAAATGTTGAATTTCAAGAATCTGAAGGAGTAAACCGTGAGGTGATGAATGTGAGAGAATAACTCTAATGTCTTTGCTCCAGTCCCAGCAATCAGGCCCCAGTATGCCCTTCCTTTGGGCCTATAATCCCACAGGTCTCCCAGCAGGAAACCCACTTGCTCTTTAGGATACTAGTGCTGCCTCACGTTCTTCCTCTCATGACTTAAATACCGAGGGCTTATTTTTCCCTGAGGCACTTTCAATCTCTATGTGTTTTTCCGCTCAGGCGCGCCCCAGCCGGCCAGGTGGCTTTGCACTGGGAATGCAGAGGGCACTGCCAGCTGCGGGCTTCTCATTAGTGCAAAGGTGAGGGCAACCAGGGCTCCAGAAACAGGCCAGGAACATCTGACTCAGGCCCTAGTAATCATCTCTCCTTAATGGCAGAGAAAAGCGGGTCCCCTTCTTGTAAAAAAGGAAGAAAATCACAGGTGTGAAAGTGATGAGAGGAGAAAATGATTGGGTTCATTTGAAAGGCTGAGCGAAGTTTTTCTCCTTTCCCTGTTGAATCCTCCTGAGTTGATCCCTTCCCTGTAAATAAGCACCTTGAGACAATTAACAATGCTAAGCTCCCTGGCGCTAATACAGGGATTCGGTCTTTATAAGAGGAAATTAGTTCTGAGACAACAGTCAACAGCCTGTCCTTTGAGGTGGCTCTGGGAATACAAACCTCACCAACATTTAGAGGCTTTCTGCTGACTAACTGCTTTTGAATGGAAGGCTTTGCCCATTGTCTTTGTTTCTTGAAAAATGTCAAAAGTAATTGTGACCATGACAGGATTAACTGTGAAGTCAAAGTCACCCCTAACACTGGAGGTGGAAATACAAATGAATGACTTAAAGTACTAACATTTTCTCCATCTGAGTTACATTTAAGGAGCATCTTTCAAATAACGGTGTATTTCTTCAAATCACTAAAACAAAAGGCAAACCAAAACAGGCCAACAGCTACCAAGAGGGGCCGATTTTCCCCTCAGCTGAGGTACTATTTGCCGAATTGCAGCCCAGGAGTGATTTTTATAGCCAAGTTATAAATGGCTGGAAATCAGGAGGTTTTGATGGAAATGCAGACTGACCTTTAGCTGTATTGATGCTTGTGAGTGCTGCTATGATGAAAATGCCCTCTTGCCGCCACCGGACTCCCCAAGCTCTTTAATTCTTGTAAATAATGTGCTCGCATCTTGCACTGAAGCTGGTCAGTGAAGCAGCCAGGGGGATACGATTAAGGAATAAAATCCCATTCTGGGTCAGAAAACATGACTGTGGGTTTGATTTCTGAGCACTCAATTGGTACCAAAAAAAAAAAAAAAAAAAGAAAGAAAGAAAATAAAAAGCAAAAAACCTTTTAATAAGACAATTATCTCTGATCAGTAGTGAAATAGTTAATTGCCTCCTCTTCCTCCTGTCCCCCCAACTGGGGATAATGGAGCAGGAACAAGGCTCTACTGACCTCTAAGCCTGTGCATCCTCTTGGTGAAATGTCTTGATGTAGAAAATAGCAGTGCCCTTCAGCCCCTGAGTAATTTTTTTTTTTCTTTTCACAGTATCAGTGATGAGAGATGCTCAGTGTTGATAAATGTTCTGGCAGCAGTATGTGGTACAGACTCAGAAATTCTGTTTCTTAGTCAACTATTTGATTGCCAAGAATTAAGCAGAGCTAATCACTGTTACCTCTGAGGGACGTAATTCTAAACTCCCTCACATGAAACTATGGTCTCTTCAGTTGGAAAGCTCATAAAAATGTGAGGCTTTTGTCATTGCTTTCAATCATAGATTGTTCTCAAATCTTGGTCCATACACATGTCACTCTCCACCTGTCCCCTCCGTCCCCAAATAAAGCATATGTTTTCATCTATTAAATTCTTTTGCACATCAGAATCACCAATAAAACAAAACAAAACAAAACAAAAAGATCAAATAATATAGTTTGGAACATTTTTCATTCTGTCACTTACCATTGAGATTTTTGTAGATAGAAAAAAAAAAAGGTGACAACTGCCCTTGAAAACATGAGAATATGGAGATTTTCTGCCTTGACAGGTTTCTTTTTTTCCTCCCTTAGTCTCACAAATCAGGCAGCCTCTGTATTCTATGAAATGTAAAGTTTAGTTGGATGACTTTTCATAAACTTCATTTTTAACACATTTTTCTCCCCTTGTATTTCTATAATATATGCAAAATGCCAGGCTCCTCAAAAGAACTTTACAGGTCATTTTCCTGCCATAATAGTCGAATCAGCAGCAAATGCACTTCATGGTTTAAATGCAGTGACAGAAGTAGTCTGACAGCAGAAATATGTACTGGATAGTAACTTCTACAGAAGCCTTGAGATTTTCACATGAGTAGAGATTATGGCTTTGGAAATAGCTTTTTTTTAAAGATCAGCTCTGTGTAAATATGGACGAAGAACATTTATTGGCTCTGTACTATCAAGTGCCCTTGACCTAGTGACATTATTGATTTTCTACCATTGTCTTTATATGTATTGGTCCAAGAGGACAGAACTATAATAGCTGCCTCCCTCAACAATTAATTTTGATCTACTCTATGGGATGAGCTTTACAGAAGCCCTTGAAAGAATGACTTCCAAGTCAGCACATGTATGTGGGTGCACACACATACATTATATTTTTTCAAACCCAAAATTAGGTCACCTGGTCTGATGAAAGTTTTTTCTTCTCATTGTTGAATCTCCTGATAGGAAGAGTTGCACAGTAAAACACTAAAATTATTTTTGGTTATTAATATAATGAGGTATCTTTGTTGAAAATAATAAAATTCAATGCAATTGCAGTGGTTGTGCAAAATTTGAAATGCTTATTTTCTCCTGGTAGCAAAATAATCAATTAAAATTCTCTGTCTCATTATTGAAAATTTCCATATTGTTTTCTAAAAATAAATTTATATAAGTACTTTACAAATCTCCTCATGTAATTATAGTGGATTTTTTAGATTCGTACATAAAGGTGTTACCGGATGAGTGTCTTAGTCAATTTGGGTTGCTATAACAGAATAACACAGACTGGGTGGCTTAAACAGAACTTTTTTTCTCCACAGTTCTGGAGGCTGGAAAGTCCAAGATGAGAGTGCTAGTGTGGTTGAGTTCTGATGAAGGTTTGTAGGTGGCAGTCTTTGCTGCATCCTTACATGGTTCTAACCTCATGACCTAATTACCTCTCAGAAGCCCACCTCTAAATACCATCACACTGGGGATTAGGGTTTCAACATATGAATTTGTGTGTGGGTGGGGGCACAGACATTTAGTCCATACCAATGAGTAAAAAGATTACCATTATTGAATTTCCTCTGAAGATCCTGGAAGATTTGGGCTAATAAAACTTAATTTACTGAGCTGCTACTTCATTAATCTTGGCATTATTATTTGTTGTTTTTAACTGCCATTATTTAATATGCAAAATAGAAATAGTAATTGTCTACTTCATGTCCATTTCATCCCAGGGAATAAGTGAAGATTAATTACTGTAAGTATTTTGGGTTCCTTGGATCAAAGCAACACATCAACAAGTAGTCATTTTCTAGTGTGCAATTTTCTTGTTGTAGTTAATGTGTTTTGGTTGTTTTGTTATATTTTTAGTAGTACTATTTGAATCACAACGAAAACCCTCTTTTCAAGTACAAGGAGTTTAATAAGTACCTGTTGAATTCTATTACTCCTGGCAGTCAAAATAAGGGACCAATTGCCATTTTAGATTTTGAAACTTCTATCAATATGGGTTTAGTTTTTCTTTCTTTTCAACTTTCCTTTGCTCCCTCCATTTCTTTCCCATCTTGAATAATTGTAAAAAAGAAAAAAAATAGAGAATAATATAACCAGCATTCTATATCATTTCATACTGCTTTGTAATATATCAGCTCAAAATTTAGTTGTTTAAAACACTAATCATTATTTCTCAGGAACGCAGGGGCGAGATAGGAAATTCTGCTGAACTGGGCGTGCTTGTTCATGCATGGGTGGTGTTAAGATAAACTGAAGCATATTAAACATTTTAAGAGTTTATTTGAGCAAAAATGGATTCAAATTGGGCAGCATCCAATATAGTAGCTAGAAAGGAGCTCTGAGGAGCTGTACAAAATGAAAAACTTTATAGGAAAAAGAGAGGAGGGATAAGAAAGCTATACTAGACCTAAAAGCAGGTTGGTTCTTCCTTTAGGGGAGGACAGAGATCTATCAGGCAGATCACCTAACTAGTGCTGATCAGGTGATTCCTGATTGGGATAAGATTCCATTTCTGGGAGAGCTGAAACTATACTTACACCTTGGTTTGATGATGTGGGGCTTCACATAAACGACTACATTTGGGGGACATTGTTTTGTTTTTAACAGTGGTCAGCCGGTATGTCAGCGTGGTAGGGGACAGGGGCTGGCTGGTCTGTGATGGCCGAAGATGGGCTGACTCAGCTATGTTCCACATGGCCTCTCATCTTCCAGTAAGCTAGTTCAGGGTTCTCATGGTGAACACAGTGGTCTGAAAGGGAGAAAACAGAAGTGGTCAAGATCTCTTGAAACTAGCTTCAGAACTGGTTTCACACCATTATATCTGGTGCATTCTATTGACCAAAGCATGTAACAAGGCCAGGCTAATTCAACGAGTGGAGAAACAGACTCCATCTCTTGATGAGAGGAGTTATGAAATGGTATTTTAAAAAGCGTGGATATAGGGAGGACTTTGCCGTGTTCCTCCAAAAATAAGACCTCGCTGGACAATCAGCTCTAATGTGTCTTTTGGAGCAAAAATTAATATAAGACCCGGTCTTATTTTACCATAAGACCAGGTATAATATGATATACTATACCATACTATACTATAATATAATATATAATACCAGGTCTTATATTAATTTTTGCTCCGAAAGACACATTAGAGATAATTGTCCAGCTAGGTTTTATTTTTGGGGAAACATGATAATTAGGGCTATCAATACAATTAACCTACCATACACATTATTCCATACCTCCTGGGATTGATATTTATGAACATTTTGTCATATTAAAATTCTATATTCTCAATTAAAATATTAGTTAAAAATTTGGGTCATTTTTGCAGGTTCCATTCATCTCCTCCACTGGGGTTATCAATGCCATGAATTTTGTGTGTGTCCAGTTCATTTTTTAAAATATTTTTGTGTGTGCATGTGTACACACATATCACACACATATACTGGTGGTTTTAACATGTACTGGTGGTTTTAACATGTATGCACGTTTTTTGGCATTCCTCCCGTCAAGATTAGTGTTTTACAGCCCTTACACTTGAATACAGTAACTTACTGCTAACCATTAGAATAATGTAGAAGGGACATTGCTTGACTGCAAAGTTGAAGTCATCAAAGGGGATACAGCTTCTACTTGGTTTCTCCCCCTGGGACACACTTATTGGGAGCTCTGAGACGACGTGTAAGAAGTTCAGCTAAAGAATGATGGCTCCTCAAATATGCCCATGTCCTAATTCCCAGAAGCTGGAAATGTTATCATACATGGCAAAATAAATTTTGCAGATGTGATTAAATTAAAGATCATGAAATGGGGAAGATTATCCTGGGTAATCTGGGTGGGCCCAGTGTAACACAATGGTCCTTAAAATTGAGAGGTAATAGGAGACAAAGGAGGAAGGAGGAGAGATGATGATGAAAACAAGAAGGTGGATTGAGGCCAAAGAGCGTAGGTGGCCTTCGGATGTTAGAAAAGGCAAGGGAATGGATTCTCCCCCTAACCCTCCAGAAGGAATCAGCCCTGCTTTCACCTAAAGTAAAGCCCAGTGTGACCTGTGTCAGACTTCCGGACTATAAGATAATCAATTTATGTTGTTGAAGCCCCCCCCAAAAAAAAAAAAAAAAAAAAAGGAAGGAAGAAAAAAGAAAGAAGGAGGAGGAGGAAGAGGAGGAAAAAAGAGAAGGGAGAAGAAAGGAGAAGGAAGGAGAAGTAAAGGAGGAAGAGAAGGAGGAAGAGGAGAAATAGTAGAAGAAGAGGAAGAAGTAGCAGCAGGAGCATCAGTAGTAATTCAGCTAAAGCTACCAGGCTGAGCTGGAGACCACGTATGTAGGGATAGAGATGTCTCTGAGGAGGCGCAGCTCTTCCAACTCCCAGGTGGCAGACAGATAAGTGACTGAGCTTTCAGATGGTTTCAGCCTCCAGCTTTTTTTTTTTTTTTTTTTTTTTAATTTTTTTTTAAATTAAATTTATTGGGGTGACTTTTGATCCAGCTCAGCAGATGTGAGTGGAACAGAAATAATGACATGTCCCCACCAAATCCTGCCTAACTTGCCCTTTGTGAGCTGTGATCGGTTAGTTTGGGCTGCCATAACAAAAATCCCAGACCAGGGTGCCAGCATGGTCAGGTTCTGGTGGGAGCGCTCTTCCTGGCTTGCAGATAGCCCCCTTCTTGCTGTGTGCTCACATGGCAGAGAAAGTGAGCTAGCTCTCTGGGGTCCTACTATCAGATTGGGCCCCTACACTTATGGCCTCATTTAATCTTAATTACTTCCTTACTCCAAATACAGTCATACTGGGTTAGGACTTCAACATATGACTTTTAGGGGGACGCATATCAGTTCATAGCATGAGCAAAATAAATGTTACTCTTTTCAGTTATCTAAGCTTTGGGGTGCTTTTTTTTTTTTTACAGCAGTAAGTAACAGGAACAGTTATATGATTACGATACTACCTATGCTGTTTTTGTGATTTAAATATTTATATAAATAGCTATTCTATTTAATGTTCTATAATATCCTTTTTGACTTAAATGCTACATGTTGCTATAAATTATTAATTTTAATTGAGGCAGATTATCCCAGCATGTAATGATACTATATCTTATGTATAAATTTCCTTAATCATGAGGTTTTGGATTGTTTTTAGTTTTGTTGCAATTATAAATAATGCAACAATTTACATATATATATATATATATATATATATATATATATATATATATATATATGTATATATATATCACGACTATTTTTTCTTGTGGGTAAGCTCAGACTTTTTCTAAACTGTATTCACTGGGTCATACTGTGTTTCCCCGAAAATAAGACTGGGTCTTATATTAAGGTTGCTCCAAAAGATTCATTAGGGCTTATGTTCAGGGGATGTCCTCCTGAAAAATCATGCTACGTCTTATTTTTTGGGAAACATGGTAATATATGCGTACTCTTTTTTTAAGGACATGCGTACTTTTAATTTTGCTGTTGTAGCCAAATTGTTCATTTGGCCCCCTCTCATCCTCTTTTTCCTAATCTCACTAGCATTGTGCAAAGACTTCTCTATCTCTGTGTTCTCACCAACACTTGATAGTTGTAGATATTTGAATTGTGACCAAAACAATAGCATTAGTGTAGGTTACTTTAATTTCTGTTTCCCTTATAGTTTGTGAGGTTGAGTTGTCTTTTGAAAACATATTCTTGGCTTTAGTATCATTGTTTCTGTATTGATTATTTTCTTTGTTTATTATTCTGTGAGGTTTTGTTTGGCCTTTTCTTATTTTGGGGGAACTATTTATGTATTCTGAGCAGATACTTATTTCCATATCTTTTTCTTTGGTTTAGATGTCATTGGATGAATTTCCATAATTTGATTTAATCATATATGTATAAGTATATATGTATATGTATATATGATATATATCATATTATGTATCATATATATATATATATATATGCATCCTTTTACAAATTGTGTGTTTTGTGTTTTCTTTAAGAAATCTTTCCCTGATATAATATTAGTATTCTTGGCCTTCCTCTTAAATGGAGGATTGGTATAGTGTTCTTCATATTTTTAGAGTTGCATTTTCAATGAATTCATAATTTCCTCTTATTAACAAAACGGATCAGATTTTCAGTTTCTCATATTTTCTTGAGACTGATAGTTAGGGGCAGTGCAGATATTTAAGAACTGCCACACCAATAACTGGAAAAGGAACTGAAGATTTCAAAACTTTGAAGTGTATTTCCAGGGACTAGTGTCACTCAGGCAGATAGAGTCAACCATTGAAAGGGTTTATCGTAATGGTGGTCCTTGAGGTGTCATGAAGTTAAAAGTTCTCTTTTTTTCTGAAATGTCCTTTGGGCCCATGTGTTATATAGGTTTTACCAGGCTATTGGCATTAATTTCACCATTATTACTGATTGTACAGTTTATTAGTTGGTAGCTGCAAGATACTTGAAGGTAGTGTATAAAAAATTTAGGAGGAAATAATTTTTTTTTTTATGGGAATGAGAGGAAAGAATAGGAAACCTATAAAGAACGAACATGACATATCTATCTTGGCCCATAAGGTATGCTTCATCTTTCATCTAAGATCTTGATGGTATATAGGTTTCATGCGAGCTATGTTCTAGGTTAATGCAAATACATGTGTTGTGGAAAGCACATACACACGCACACTGTACTTATGTAATTTGGTCACACAAAAGCAATATAGATACCACACTACCTATGTCTCCCTGCATTTTAATAGAAACTAATAAATGGGTTCTTTGTAGCCAGGAGCAGTATGATAGCATGAAAGTAATATTGCCCCACTTTTTTTTTCTTTTCATCTACTGTTGTTGCCATAGCTTATGTCAAAGCATATTGCTTAAAGCCACAGCTGTGATAACCCTGGGGCAAGATGGGTGAGGAGATACTGTCTTCAGGCGGTGGCTTCATTTTATCTTAGGAGAGTCTGACGCAGTTGATGGCAGGCAGGCTGCTCCCCTGTCAGCCCTTCTCAGCATTTATAGGTGCTTCAGGGCTCTGAGTTGTGTGTACGCTTGTCTATCACAAAATGTGAAGCTTCTGCTGGGGTTGGGAGGCACAGTAGAATGCAAATACAGAGACCCAGTCTTTATTTTCCACTTTGCCATTAACTGGCTTTGTATCTTTTATATAGTGATCGTGCTTTGCAACTATCTCTATCTCAAGGAAATAGTTAGTGAGTCACAGCATAATTATCATATTACGTACTCCTGCCTTAGAATTTTGATTTTTATTTTCTTAAAGAGAGACTCTGTCTTACTACCTATGCTGAGCACAGGGTGGGCACTTAAAGGAACATCTGTTGAGGAAACTAACATATCTTTTCCATGGCTTTGTGCTTCTAGAATTGGGGAACTGGAATCCATTGGCTGTTAAGTCCTTCTGTTATTCCACAACACATGTGTAGCTGTAAGTTGGCTTAAAGTGGCTAAGCTGTCATGTTTCTGTCCACTTCCAAATGCCAAGGGGATGCCCATCTCATATAAGAGAAGATATAACAAGAATATGGTGTCTGCACAATGAGGGAGACTTTGAGAGGTACTGAAGAAGTCAATTTAGAAGGTGCCTCATGACGGACTGTAGCACACATGCTGTTCCCAGTGGTGGAAAAAGCTGCCTAAGGTAATAAGACAGGTATAGCAAGTGCTTTATAGAGTGCATATGGAAGAAAAGGCAGTCCATTTAATTTCCCTATTATGTACAACTGTGTGTTACAAAATTAGTAACATTATTGGATCAACCATAGTACCAAAGCAGATAAACGATCTACAGTTAAATCCTGAACTTTTGACAGTTGAAGACAAATACTGATAATTTCCCTGGCAGTGAGTATTGTCCCTAATACGAGGAGGCCATTATTCTAGTGCAGTCATCTGGGCGCAGAAGTGAATCAATAGATGATACTGATCCTGGGTGGTATTTCTAGAAGATGGTCTGGACCTCATTAGGACTGCCTAAAGAGGTTTTCTAATTTCCTGGTGAGAAGGGATGGACCTTAATACCAGACCAGTGCTTATTTATGTACAGATCATGCTTGTTTATTTATATTGTGCATACCCACACAAGCACAAACTTGAGTAAGAATCTGTGCTTAAGCTAACTATTTCAGCCAGCGGCATGTTATTCATTCCCTAGTGTGAGCTCAGTTCAGATGGTCTCACCTGAACATTGAGGGCCAGATTCTTGTGTTGAAGAACTTTGTTGTCTGGATGTACCACACGTTTCACTTGGTTTACTCAGTTTTCTTCAGAGGAGCTGTGCATGGGGAATGGGGTTTCAGATATTCCAATAAACTCGATAAAGAAAGATTTTTTAGTAGGAGGCTGAAATGGAAAACACCCAGCAATGGTGAAAAATGAGATTACCATTGAAGAAAAATGCTATATATGACCAGTCACCAGTAACAAAGCTGTGCAGAGATGCAACCTAACTTGAAAATCAGGTGCAAAGAGAATGGATACATTTCATGACTCACAGGTGGAAAATGAAAGTTTATAATAGTTCTAGTGAGGATATTCTCAGAGCCGGTTCTAAGTCTTGATTTTACATTTTTATGGTGAATCTAACCCAATGCTGGTTTTTAGAAAGAGTGACTTCATTGTTGAACAAAATTTTTGCTAGTCCGAAACAATGGAATATATTTTAAAATGTCTACTTTCTTTTTCTTTTTATTGAATGGTAAAGAAATCAAAATTGTTATATTACACTTCCATTTTGGGAGAAAGTACAAGATCTTTAACCTAGGAAGCGATGCAAACTGTTTTTTGAAAAACTCACCATTGCTTTTATTTTAAAAATTTATTGGGGTGACATTGGTTAACAAAACTCTTTAGGTTTCAAGTGTACAATTCTATAATACATCATCTGTATTAAGCATTGTGTGTTCATCACCCAAAATCAAATCTTCTTTTATCATATAGGATTTGCTCTTTGACCTAGAGCAAATCAGAGTCACCCAGAGATTTTTGTGCAGACTCAGCCATTGTAATTTCTAAAAATCACCAATAGGTATTTCCTGTAGGTGGTTTGGACGTGGACCGGGCTCCTATCACTTCTACTCAGTAATGGGCATCCTGAAAAATTTGCCCACTATATAATGCAGACAATTAAATCCCATTCAATATATTTTAAAAATGGATCAGCTGATCTTAGTTTAAACCTAACTTCTCAGGTAACGGGCTTCTAACAGTGATTGTTGTGTGTGCTTGTGAGTAATAGAGTATTAAATTCAAATGTTAAGCTGATTTCTTTTGAAAGCTACCAAAATTATGATTAAAAGCAAAAATTACTTACAGCAGAAGTTGACAATACAGTCATGAAAATGAACATTCCTTCACAAAACTGGCAAATGAGAGAAATTTCCTAGAGATCCAAACTTGAGGTTTCATCATGGATGAGGTTAATGTTTTATAGCGAAAGTCTGCAGCGTCTTCCTAGTGGGAGAAAATGCAAAAGTTATTTCCTTGTGGAAGATAAAAAGAAAAGAGATTTCTTTTAAGGAAAAAAAAAACATAGCAGATGAGTGAAAAGTTAGCTCTGCAATGTTCAGTTTGTACCAGGCCACTTCATAGAAGTGACATTTTGCTGGTGTAGACTATTCAGAATTGTCATCTTATGATTCTGATCTCCCTTTTAATACTGTCACACTTAGTGATCAAGCATTTATCTGATGTTGGGCATACGTTGCCTTCTCTCCTCAACCAGATGGAACTCTTATCTGAGGGCACATTACGTCTTATACTCCCTGATCTCTCACACAGCATCTAACCTGGAGCCAGTTTCATTGTAAATTGACACAGAATGTTTCTTCGTTCTTTCCGTATGGCATTGTGTCTTCTGGGGAAAAGTGCTCTGGCTTGTGACAGATTTTGGGTACTTCCATAGTTCCTGACAAGTACAGTTTCTTGCACATAGTAGGTGGCATCGTATTGTTGAATGAATAGATGAATTACAAGGCTGATAAAACAAGAAATACATATCCTAATTGTGTTTGTGTGTGTGTGTGTGTGTGTGTGTGTGTGTGTTGTGTTAAAATAAAAGAATACCTATTGAGTGTCTTATGCTAGTCAGGCAGTACATTTCACAATAAACTTACCTTACTTAAGGGCCATTCATAAGCTCAGCTGACCTTAGCCAACCATGGAAGAATTAGAGTTTAATTCTGAACAATGTGGGTCTAACACTCTCTAAGGATTGATGTAAAGACAGGCATGAAATGAGGTTCATGATCAATGGGCTGTTGAGCAAAGGAGGAAGGAATTTTGAAAACCCTGTTTTGGTATATCCTAAATGAAACTGTATGCAACTAGGAATGTACTAATTGTTCAATTTCCCTGCTTAAGGTTGGGTTCCATAGGAAACAGACTCTAAGATGGATAATTGCTTGCAGAAGTTAACTGGGAACACCTTCAGGATCAGCACTCGTGGGTGAGTGAAAGAAATAGGATTGGGCAGAAGGAGGAGTTGAACTAAGATACAGTCTCAACAAAAGTTTTGGCCAATTCCACAAAGAGCTCTGGAGCTAGATGACGCTTCACATTTATGCTGCCTTAAGACAAGGAACTGGCCTTGGTACCACTACATCTATCTGTAATTCAATATAGGCTGTTCCTGGGAGGGGAGTGACCTTGAATGTGGTGGCTTTCTTAAGTTGAGGACAATTCTCAGAAGAAGACTCAGCTGAGAGCATCAGGAGTCAGCATTCCCAGGAGCTCTGGGAATGGTGCCTAATCCTGAATATTCCTGAAGGGATAAATTGGGTGTGTACCACAGTATGCACTGTCTACCTCTTCCTTTGTTTTCTCCACCAAAGAAAATAAAATCCTCAGGTTCATCCATAGAGAAGTGAAATAAGTTTTGATAATCAGATTAGTTATTATATCAATGCTAGAATATGGGACTATTTCCCAAATTTGAATATTTTGACTGCAATCCATGTTGGGGCCTCCGTGCAGGGACTAGGGAACGGAGAAAATGAAAGGACATGGGTTTTGATAGTTTAGGTGTAGAAGAACTGAGAAAATTATAGGATTAGTCTTCAGGGTTGAGAGACCCTCAGTCCAAGTTGCAGAGTTTAAGAAGGCCTAGAAAACCCAGTCTTGATTTGGAACCAAAACAGATGGTTGTGGAGGTAATGGGGACGGAATGTTGTAAATGGGACAATTTGGAGGGGAAGCCATTGCTGCATATGTTTCAAATAGTGACAGTATGACGAGAAAGGAATGAGTAAATGTATGGTTCCACTACGTCCAGCAGATTTATAATAATCATACAGCTGGGGGCACAGGGCACAATGGTCTGTCTTTGGGGCAATCTAACAAGAGTGAGGCAGGCAGATAGAGGTCCATTCAAGAGTTTCACGGGAGATGTCATAGTCTTCTCAGGCTGCCGTAAAAAAATACCATCAACTGGGTGGTTAAACAAGAAAAATTTATTTTTGCACAGTTCTTGAGGCTGGAAAGTCCAAGATCAAGGTTCTAGTTGATTCACTTTCTGGTGAGAGCCCTCTCTATGGCTTTCAGATGCCTTCCTCCCCTCTGTGTCCTTGGAGAGCGAGACAGTGATCTGGTGTATCTTCTTATAAGGACACTAATCCTATCAGATCAGAGCCCCACTCTTATGACCTAATTTGACCCTAAACTTCCTTAGAGGCCCAATCTCAAAATACAGTAGGGGTAGGAGAGGGGAGTAATGTTTCAACATATGAATTCAGGGAGAATTTAGTCCGTAACTGGAGAATTAATATTTCTGTGGAGATATGATACCAAATATCATAGCAGGAACAGTTAACCCCACTGGACCACTGGGCAGACATTGGGAAAAGGTTTGGAGCTCTGTGATCACCCAAGAATGAAAGGATACACCATTCTCCAGGAAAAGATGACGTTAATGTGGGTGAGGTTGAGGGTCTGAAGGAATAAAACTCAAAAATAATGTTGAATGAATAACCTTGATCTAGATTGGAGCTTGATGTACACCAAAAGATTTGGGTATAGAAATAGCATTGCTCTTGAAACCTAATTTCCTAAAAGGATTTTGGTTTTCTATCTGTAACTATTTTCTTTGGAGATTCAGTCCTGCTGTTTTGTAAGGGTAATCCTCCCACCAAATTTCAGTGCTTCTCGTTGAAACAAGGTTACAACTGAACATTTACTACTGAGGGATCTGTATAGGTGAGTGACTTATGTTTTCCTAAGTGACATTTTTTTTTTTTTTATCCTTATAAAAAAGTAATATATGTTTATGGTAGCTAATTATCTCTAATTTCATCATCCAGAGATATTAACATTTTTGTTAATCTCTTTCCTTCTTTTTCACTTTTTCAAAAAAAGTTTTTACTAAAAATGCAGTTAGCATACAATATTATATTAATTTCAGGCATACCCAATAGTTATTCAACATGATCACCATGATAAGTCCAGCAACCATCTGACACCATACTATGCTATCCCAATATTACTGACTATATTGCCCATGCTGTACCTCACATCTCCACTACTTATTAGTTTTATACCTGGAAATTTGGACCACTTATGCCCTTCACCTTCCCCCACTTTTTAATTTTTCAGTTACAGTTGAAATTTAATGTTATTTTATATTAATTTCAGGTATATAGCATATGGTTAGACATGTATATGATTTAAGAAGTGATACCTCTGACTAGTCTAGTTCCCACCTAGCACTATATATAGTTATTACCATATTATTGACTATATTCCCAATGCTTTACTTTACATCCCATGATTATTTTGTAACTACCAATTTGTACTTCTTAATCCCTTCACCTTTTTCACCCTGTCCCCCAACACCCATCCCATCTATCACCCTGATAAATCTGTACCTGTCCAACACCATAGTTACTACATTATTGACTATTATAATCCTTATGACTGTATTGACTAATACAATGCTTATGCTATGCCCTACATCCCCATGACTACTTTGTGACAACCAATTTGTACTTCTTAATCCCTTCCCCCTTTTCACACACCCCCTCAACACCCCTCCCATCTGGTAAACAACAAAGTGTTCTCTGTATCTGTGAATCTGTTTTTGTTTGGTTTGCTCTGTTCTTTAGAATCCACATATAAGCAAAATCACATTGCATCTGTCTTTCACTGTCTGACATATGTACTCCACTCAGCACAACACCCTCCAGGTCCATCCATGCTGCTGTAGATGGCAAGAACCCATTGCCTTCCCTAGCTGAGAAATATTCCATTGTATATATATATGTACCACCTCCTCTTTATCTGTCACCGAACACCCAGGTTGCCTCCACATCTTGGTCACTGTAAACAGTGCTGCAATGAACATATGGATACACACATCTCCTTGAAGGAGTATTTTGGGTTTCTTTGAATAAATACCAGAAGTGGGATTACTGGGTCCTTCTTTGTCTCTTGCTATAGACTTTGTTTTAAAGTCTATTTTGTGTGGCATAAGTATTGCTGCCCCACCTTTTTTGTTTGTTTGTTTGTTTCCATTTTCATGAAATAACTTTTTCCATCCCTTTACTTTCAGTCTCTGTGTGTCTTTCAATCTGATATGAATCTCTTGAGGCAGCATATGTAAGTGCTTTGTTTTCTTATCCATTCAGCCACCCAGTGTTTTTGATTTGTGTATTTAATCCACTTACATTGAAAGCATTTGTTGACAGATATGTAGTTATTGCCATTTTATTCATATTTTTTATCTTTTTTTTTTTCCCCATCTTAATGAAGTCTCTCTAACATTCCTTATAATACTGGTCTGGTGGTGATAAATTCCTTTAGCTTTTTATTGTCTGGGAAGTTCTTTATCTGTCCTTCAATTTTAAATGATAGCCTTGCTGGGTAGAGTACCCTTGATTGTAGGTCCTTGTTTTTCATCACTTTGAATATATTGTACCAATCCCTTCTGTCCTGCTATGTTTCTGTTGAGAAATCAGCTGATAGTCTTATGAGAGCTCCCTTGTATATAACTAATTGCTTTTCTCTGGCTGCTTTTAGGATTCTCTCTTTGTCTTTCAACTTTGCCATTTTAATTATACTGTGTCTTGGTGTGGGCTTGTTTGGGTTCATCATCTCAATATCTGGTGCCTGTTGAGACTGCCCTTTGGGTGTGCCACTTGTAGGGCTAACTGGGTTGTGCTCTACTGTGTTTTGAAGCCAACCTCCACGTATGTTGGTTATGGGGCCTCTTGGGAGGGGTTGCAGTGCAGGCCCAGGTCAGCCACTGCCTGTGACTAGCTCAGAAGTTCCTGATAGGAGCTATAAAGTGATCCATGGTTGGTCACTGACTGGGATTTACCTGTAGGCATGTGGGAGAGGCCATACTGTGAAACCGAGCATGGCTGCTACCAGTACCAGGCCTGGGGTAGCTCCACAAAAAGCCAGGACACTCTGAAGCCTTCTGCTACCTGCTGGCTTCCATAAGGTTCAGCTGCTGATACAGCCTCCTGTGGTATGCAAGTTGGGTGACACAGGGTCTCAGTGAATCAGTAGGGAGCCATGGACCACATCAGGCCAATCAGATTCAGATTTGGCTGTGTGGGGGCAGGCTCAACACAGGAAAGATGAAGCCTACCTGCCAGCTGCATGGGAGGAGGGCCCCACGCAGGAAAATGAGGACTGTCCCTCCAGTCCTTGTCCCAAATTTACGCGACTCAGTCTCTCCCCATATGTCTCCAACATCCGTCCCTCATCACGAACCCAGGTTGAGTGCCTGTGAAGGCCCTTTAAGAGGATATCTGGGTTTTCTGCAGCTTTCTTGTCCCAGCCAGGTGGTTGGAATGCCCAGTTTTTCACAGCCAGAAGTTGTGGGGGCTCTTGTTCCCAGAATCAGTACTCCAGGCTGGGGAGCTTGGTGTGGAGGGCTGGGGTCCCTTGCACCTACATGGGAACCTCTGTGGCCAAGATATCTCTCCTGATTTTCAAGTGCCACACATGGGTGTGGAACCAGCCTATTTTGTGTCTCCACTCCTCCTACCAGTCTCGATGTGTCTTCTTCATATCCTCAGTTATAAAAATTCTGTTCAGATAGATTTCAGATGGTTCTCCAGGTGGATCTATAATTTAGTTGTAATTTTGGTATGTTCATGGGATGGAGCAAGCACAGTGTTTATCTACTCTGCCATCTTGGATTTCCATCTCTTTCCTTCTATGTGTATAATTTTTTAAGAACACGATGGGGTTGTGCTGCATGTACAAAATGAAAATCTTAAGTAGTTTTCTATTTAAAAAATTTAATATAAAACCATGTTAAAAGGCTGCACAAGTATTGTTTTGAACAGATTTACTTAATCAGTCCCCTATTTTTAGACATTTAAGTTATTTCCAATTTTCCATTGTTATGAAAAATGCTTTGGTGAACATTCTTGGAGTATATCATTGCACATACTCTTGGTTATTTCTTTTTGATAAATTCATAGAAATAAAATTTCTAGGTCAAATGGCAGGCAAAAATGTTTGCATTACTTCCAAATATCTCTGCAGGAAGGTTCTAATGGTTTACACTTCCAATATCATTATATTACTTTTGAGCATAGCTTTTTAATACCAGTGTGACAGGTGCAAAATAACATATCACTGTTTTAGTAATCATCTCTCTGATTATTAATGAGGTTTTAACATTTTAAAATATATTTATTTCCTTGTCCACTTGCTATGATGGGGGCATTCCTATTTTCTTATTGATTTGTAAAATTCCTGTATGTATTCCCCCTTAATCTATCACCTCTGTTGGAAATATTGCCATTAGTTCTTTGTCTTCAGTTTTGTTCATAATTTAGTCTGCTTTTGTTTTGTGTCCAGAGATTTTCTATTTTATGCACAGAAGTCACATCTACTAAATATATGTATATAAATAAAATACAAGGGGTGCAAAAAAATGTATGCACGTTTTAAGAAAGGAAAAGACTGTATTAAAATTATGCTAATGGTTACCACTTTAAGCACCTGTAATTGCAGAAGTCAAACGTGACTTGTATTCGTTTTTCGTTGTTGGTATATATTGAGTATTACAATTTTGATACAGTTGTTTTTTCCTTTCTTAAAATGTGTATACATTTTTTGGGGGGCACTCAGTATATATTTTACAATAGGTGCTATGAGTACGAAGCCTTCCTCCAGTTCAAACTTCTGACACACGGAATTCAAAACAAAAGCAGATTATTTTGTATCGTTTGTATATCTTTGGTCATCTCAGTGGTAATTTATAAGGGAGTAGGCAAACATTTCAGCAAGGATGTTCAGTTAGTCATTTTGAAATGGAAGTCATTTCAGGGTTTCAACATTCAACTTTAAATGTTTAGGTCTTTCTCTCTTAGATCAGAAGAGTTAATTAAATATAATTAGATGTGATTAGGAAAAGGTATTTAAGTTACATTCATGCTGCCGAGGATGGTCCCCTGCTCACGTCAGTTTTTGTTGACTGTTGGTGCAGGCAGGTGCTTGGGGAGAGGGGAGAGGCAGGTGGTTGCCAGATGGATGTGTAGGTATATTGGCCCAGAAACCAGCACAGCCTAGGCAACAATAGCTCTAAATAATTCTGTCACTCAGCCTCGTTTATTCATTTTTCAAGATCCAGCTTAAGTTGCATACCCAACTTTGCCATCCCTAGGTTGATTACTTGATCCTCCAAATAGCTGAGGATGTTGGTATTTTCATCATTATTCACTCAGTTTAGTTCTTTTCATATAGTCTCTAATAGATAATTTTTACTATCTAGGTTTTATACTATCTGAGTTTAAAATATGTATTTATCTTTCCTTACCAGATTTTAAGCTTCCCGGTATAATTTAGTCATAACCCAGACCATACCAGCCATTGGAATACTTACTAACTTTATTTACTAACTTGTTGGTTGAACATGGAGAGTCACTTCAGTACTATTAACACGTACCAAATATTAGGTTGGTGCAAAAGTTATCGTGGTTTTTGCAATGATTTTTAACCTTTTAAACTGCAACTACATTTGCATCAGCCTAATAAAATGGACCTCAAAGGATTGTTTGGTTTAAAAAATACACATCAAATCCTTCAAATATATTTCTTTTACAAAAGATATATGTTTAATATATATCAAGGTATGTACTTTTTGCCAGAATACTTAAAGTCAATACAATTGTGGGCTTGAGTCAGAGGAACTGAATTTGAACCTTGATTCTGACACTTATGAACTGTGTGAGTGTGAACCTCAGTTTCTGTATCTGGAAAATGGGGTAATACATTTCCTTCCTTATAAAGTTGAATTAAGGCATAATCTTGTTTATTCTGAATTTCCTCAAAGTGCATCAGAAAGAGGTGACTTAGTTCTTTAACTGCAACTTCAAGATTTAAATTGAATTCCCTCTGACTGAAGTCATAGCTACTGAGTTTGTAGGAAACCAAAACCCAAATCATGACTGAACAACTAGAAACCCCCAATTCAGTCATTCCTAGAGCTGTTTTGTTTTAGGAATTGTTTTACAGTTGAGTTGTTGGTTTTTATCCCAACTCAATCTGTAGACATTATTAAATCTGGAATGAGTGAGCTTTTGGCACATCTGGCAAGAGGAAGGAGGCCAAATTCCAATTCTTTATGCCTAAACTCCCCATGAAGTTTTCCAACGGGTGCAGCAATGTTGTTTTTTGACTCTTAACATGGAGCCATGTGTGCCATGCTTGTGGGTGGCTGTTAAGCAGCTGTCATTTCCACTCCCCAAGATGGGCAAAGATACAGTTACTATTTGTATTTGGTGCAAAATTCCCCTCTTCCTGGCCCCATGGTAGGTTTTGACTCCAATATTCCATTTTCCTGATGCGTGGGTAATCTTTCATTGACATCTGGAGGTGTTGTGTGGGAAAGCAGAATATTAGTGATGAGATTCTCCATGTGGATGTGAAAGAAGGCTTTTTTTGGTGTTTTTTTTTTTTTTGCCTGTAATTTGTGAAGTTTTTGTAAAGCTCTTTGGGATCCTTCTGGATAAAGAACCTTCTCTAAACCTCCCTTATTATGATGATGACTGCTGGCAGAATCGAAGTTACCCGTGTGTGTTGGGAGGACAATATATTCTCTTTGTGTCCACATAAAACTTCCATTTATCTATACAAATATCTCTGAAAAGAGCAAAGCTGAAATGTCTGTTCTCCAGCTGCGGTGCTAGTCTGTTGTTACAGCACAGCAAATTGGGTCACCGTCCAGCTTTGCATCCGGCACCTGCTCAGCCACATAATGGGGAAATGAGTGCTTCTATAGTGATGATGGCAGCGTGCGGCAAATCCATGCCCGGGATTGCCCTGGACAGCTAACGCGGAGTCCAGGAGAGCCGAGCATTCAGATCGCTACCTTTGTTGCTCTTATTGAGGAGTAAAGACATTACTGAAAGGAAAATCGTTCTTTTAATTCCTACTTTTGAACTCTTTCTGTACTCTCTGAGGAGAGTGATTTTTAAAGGTTAGATTTTGCGAATATGTGCCCATTTGGAGAAGGAAATGTCTCTAATGCACAGAAATACTGGGAGCCACAGATTTTTCTGGAGACGAAATGTGGTGACCTGAGATTGATGAGAAAGGATTTAGTGGTTGAATAAACAGAATTGTGGATGTAATGTAATGAGAGTTAGACACAGAGTCAGGCTTCAGATCTTAAATCCACCATCCACTTGCTGTGTAAACTTGCCTCAGTTTCCTCATCTATGCAGTAAAGGGCTAGCATGAAAATGAAATATGCGGAGTTCCTGGCATATAATGGGTAATTGTTACATATCCATTAACTCCAAAGAGTAGTTGTGTGAGGGAGGGCTAGCATCAGTTAGGATAAGCAAGGTTATTCCGTGGTCACATACAAGCCCCAAAACTCAGTGGCTTAAGCTGAAAGGTTGATGTCGCTGTCACACATCATGTCCACTGAGGTCACCTGTCTTGCTGACATGGTCATGGTCTACATGGTCCTCAGTTTGGGATCCAGGCCCACTGGACAGCCACCATCTGGTAATCACGGAACTGGAAAAGAAAGCTCTGGAGGGATTTGTCTCTGTAGTTAAATGATCTGGCCTGGTAATGAATCACATTCTTTCTCCTCAGAACTCACTAGCCAAAAGTAGTTGTGTGGCTCCTCCCAATCACTAATGAACCAGGAGGTGAATCCTAGTTTTGCCCTAAACAGGAAACACAGACTATTTGGCAAGTAGCACAAATGGCTTCTGCAGTGTCTACTGAGAAGGCTCTATTAGCACATGTCTATTCTACATATCAAAGTACTTATCTCTTCATCATAATATATAATCATATTTTCCCTTTTGTTGAACTTTTAATATTGCTGACTTGTTTTCTCTTTATTATTTCTTTCAAATGGAACAGAGGAAGAAAACTTTTATTTTTGTAGGATGGATGAAGAAAGTTGTATTTTACTTTATTTTGGGCAGCGATAATAAGGCAATGCGGCCTAGTTTCACTTTTCTTTCTGGTTGTGGGAAATTGTAGAGGAAGATGGAGAATGAGAAAGTGGGGGGAGCAACCATCTGAGGATTTTATGGAAAGACTTATCTGGCAAGGTCAGATCCAACTGGAGATAATTATTCTGGAATAATTGTAGAACTTAGGCTGTTTATACAGCTATGCTAGGAGAGGGGAAAGCTTTAAAATATCTATTATATACATTAAAAAAAAACACAAAGTTGATGATTTTATTTTTTTTTTGTATTGACATTTTTTCCCTTTTATTTCCCTTGGCTGTTGGCTGCACGCTAACATATCTGTCTGCCTTTAGCAATTTGAAGAAAGACCGAAGGAATATGAATTCTTATTGGTGTTGCAGACATGGTTAATTGGCTTCCAATATTCATTTTCCTTTCTAACTTTTAATAATAGAATACCTACCACCCTACCCTGTCTTAGCTAGAGACTGAACCCTTGCCAAGCCTGATGGATGCAGGTTGTCGCCACAGTTACTTTTTGGATATAATTAACATTTAATGACCACCCATTATTGCAAATCTCTCTTGCAGGTAGGTATAATGGCCATGCATTAAGTGTTAGCTGATAGGATGTGAGTAGAAGTGATGGGTGCAACTTCTGGGTTATGTTGTTAATAAGGAAGCTGTTAAATGTCTACTTCCTTTTCTGTCTTGCTGGCTTGGAAAAAGGAAGTAGAGCAATCACTTTGGACCCAAGGAAAGAAGCCACATATTGAGGATTACTCTGCCAACCTTGGACTGTCTATCTCTGAACTGCTATATGAGAAAGAAATAAGCCTTCTATATTGATTAAGCCATTGTATTCTGGGTGATGCTCTTTATTCTAACAGTTTAGCCAATGCCATGCCTAGGAACTTTCCTCTTTCCAGGCTTAGTTTTGTTTCCAGCACATGTTTTCATTGATTTCCTCTCTTTACCATTTCATCTTCTCTTATATTGAAGGGCATGGAGGAAGGCTGGTCCTTTGCTGACTGTGAGATTTAGGGCTGTATTACTTATACTTTTTTTTTTCTTTTCAATTTTTATCCTCCTAAATTCATCAGGCAACAGTGAACACAAGGATTTTTGAATTCTAGGTTGTACCGAAGACTTGTTACTCCAAACCTATATTGTCTTGTATTATCAGGTCTATTTTATCCATCCAGGCAAGTTATTTTACCTAATACAAAACCAAACGCTGTGTGATTAACATTCTAAAATGCAGTACAAAGACTTCTGGGGCTTGGTGGCCTTGTGTGTTATGAGATGAATTCTGGAGGCATATTTAGGTATGAAAATAAGCCCAATCGGCCTTTGCACAGCCCTATTTTCTTCATTTGGTTCCACTTCATAGTTGAATATAAGCCCGGAGTGAAGGTTTGCACTTTTAGAAAATGTGACTCTGGCACATTCTCAAGCAGATAGACCTTTTCTAACGAGCTGATGCCCTGTGGGGTGGGTAGGTTTGCACAGTAAAGAGATAAAATCAGCTGTAGCTGGGACAAGGTAAAGAGGCAGCAGGTATTCATTTGGGGAGCCTGGGATTTTTACTTTTTTCCTTGGTCATTTGATGGTTTATTTAGTGTCTTGAAATGGAGTAAAAAGTAGTGGGCTGTTTTTCTAGCCTTCCCTTGCCAAACTTACTTCCTAATGGGTAAAACAGACTTAATCCATACTGTAACCCCACCCCCAACACACACAGCATCCATTTCCTTGGTAAAATGATGGAAAATTCAGCCAGTCACCTTGCTCTTTCCACAGAAGGTCAGTCAGGCTGGGCTCTGTTGACAGCTGTTTAGATGAAACCAACTGAATCAGAGAACTGAATGCATTTGTTGTTTTGGCAGCTTGGAGACTAAAAGCACATTATTGGTAGCATGTTTTGCTCAGCATTCCAGCAAGCTTCAAGCAGAATTAGTGATTGTAATAAGTGGTCCATTTAAATAATTTAGTGAAAACCAGAATGCAGGGTGTTTAATTGTTTCTTGACCAAAAAAGGAGTCTGTTTAGAAAATAAAAATATCAACATGCTTTCTTGTAGAATTTTGTCTCACTCTTTTCTATTCCTTTCATTTTTATACCCAAACAAGTTATTATACGTTATATCTCAAACTATACCAGGTGTTATAGCATGTATTTATAAAAGGTCTTTTTTCCAAAGATTAAAATTCCTGTCAGAGAATTCCCATCCAAGACAGTGTTCTGTTAAGTGACTTAGATAGTATTTTAGAGGCTAGAACCCAGTGATTCTACAAATATACATTATTAATCAATTTATGAATATGAGTAATGATTATAGAACAAAATACCATGTTTTAGTCTTTTGCTCTATATTTCTGTTATAAAGTCACAACTATCATTTGTTCAGATTTTGTGGCTGCTTAAATTTCCAATGCAAATATACCTTAGTTATGACATGCTACTTTTGTGACTAAGTTGCCCGAGTTTTGTTCACCTGTGTAAAATTTGTTTCAAACACTGAAATAATGGTGGAAGTAACTCATTTGAATTACTAGGACCATGTGAGGGAAGAGCATTTTCATTCTGGGAGCTCTGGACAACTTTGAAAATCATCACACATCATCTTAATATACTGAATTAAAAAAATAGAGTACTGGTCTAGGGAGCTCCACAGGAATGAATTATACTGAAACAATCAATGTAAGTAATAATCTTGTCAGATTAGCTTTTTGTTATAATCTAGTAGAAAACTGCGACTTAGAAAGTTTAAGGGCAGTGAGGTTGTTATAACTGAATCTGACTTTAAGTAATATAGTTTGGTCATCAATAAATGTTGACTAGCTCCTACATCTATAGGCGATGAGAGTTTCTTGGAACACCAAACTTTGCTTTTATCTATGCTACACCAAACCATTAGGATGAGGAGTTTTATAATCAAATACTGGCTGGGTCCTGGTAGATGATTAAATGACTGAACCAGGAAGTGTAAGACAATAGGGAATGATGGTGACTGTGGGGAAACTGGAAAATTCAAATGGCCGCTCCACTCTGGCTGATGGTTCCCATGTGCGAACCTGGGTTGGATGAACAGGTTTTCTAGTTTTCAAGAGAAATTGGAAATCTGAGTTTTTATGTAAATTCTGCTAATTTCTAAATGTTGGCAAGGAGTTTGAAACACCATTGGCTAGCTAGCTAGCTGTCTATATTGATTTCAACTCAGGCTGCAAATTTGAAATCTCCAAACTAGATATTTACAGTGAAAAATTCATTTAATCATGCTGATGTTTTCTTTTCACTATCATTCACTGGGGTGAAAATTTCTTCATGATTGTCTTAATGAAGGACTGGCTTCGGGGTGTATACATGAGATCTTGTCTCGAAATCAATGAATTTGATCAAGTTATTTCTAATTCTCATGGTCTTATATTTGGAAATAGCAGGGTGCTGTGTAAGTTCCTTGATAACCTTGACTTAGTTGGGTGTAGTAGGCAACTCAGAATTTGCCATAAATGTGAAAGGTTAGCTGAAATGAACAAGTTAAAGTTCCCTTGATAGAAGCAGAATTGCTCACTTAGGAATCAAAAAGAAACACACACCCATAATGTAAACATAAAATAACTGATGTATGTAAAAACAATGGCCAGAAAAAATCCTTGAAGTCATAATGACTTGGAAGTTAAATGTCGTCTTTGATAAATTGTATGGCCCAGGGAAAGTTAGGATATAGGAAGAGGTAAGAAAATGTCTTTATCTTCACCATATATGCTGTAATACGGTGAAAGTTTATGAAGCACTTGTACCATATAACTAATCCATCTGATGTAGCCACCATATTTTTCTAATAGGCTCAACTAAGGTACAATACCACTTCAAGGAGGTATAAAAAATAAAAAGAGGGCCCTATCCAAGTAAGAGAGAGAGAAAAGACACAAAGAAAGACTCACTAAAGAACATGGACTCTGGAGACAGAATACCTGGACTTGGATTCTGGCTCTACCATTAGCCAGCAAGTTACTTATCCTCTCTGTGCCTAAATTTCCCAATCTGTTAAGCTAATGGGATGATAAAAGAATCCTCAAGGGTACATACTGAGTGCCGTGTAATTATTTGATATTACTATTAGTATTATATACTTAACTAGGATAATTTAGCGAAGGAACAAAAAGGAAGAAAAAAGTGTGATTGTTACTTTGTATTACGTGCTTAGCATTCGTTCTAAGCACTCTATAGATTGACCTACTTAGTCACACAATAAGCCTGTGTATTAGGCATGATTATCCTCATTTTACAGATCCAACACTGAGGCTTAGTGAGTTTAAATGCAGTAGAAACTCTTCAAAGCAACTTTCACTTACCTGCCTTTCTAAATTAATCTGTACTCCTCATTCCATCCTTAGGGTACATGTTGGTACCCATGTCTTCTCAAATGTCTGTGGCTAGGAGGATGCTCTGGTATATGCTCTGGTCACCCCTGCTCCCACCAGCTGAGTTGTGGAGCTGCTAAGAGTCAGCGATGTGTGTTTCCCAAACTATTTCTATGTCTGTCCCTAACATTGATGGGACCATGGACAAGAGGACTGATGGAGGTCCTTATCCCTTGGGTCTAAATATTTAAAGGTATAATTCAAGCTAACAAAACCTTAAAGAATATAATGTTCTATCTTTCTTACTTGGTAAATCAATCTTCATATTGATCTGGAAAGCCAAATCCAAATTTCAGTTCTCAAATTCTTTGGTGTTCCACGCAAAGCTTCGTTGCACAGAGAGGTCCCATCCTCACCAGCTTGCCCTGCAGCCTTCTGCCATCTCTGCCAACCTCGAATCTGTCTCACACCACAAGGCGTCTCATGTAGTATATGGGCAATTTAACCCAAACTGCCAAATTTGGTTCACTCCCAAACTTTGTTCACGCTATTTATTTTTAATTGAAGTATAATTGACATACAATATTATGTCAGTTTCCAATGTACAACATAGTGATTTAATGTTTGTATACATTGCAAAATGATCCTACCAAAATGAGCCTACTTACCATCTGTCACAGCAGAAAACTAATACACTATTATTGACTGTATTCCCTATGCTGTATATTATACCCTCCCAAGTTATTTATTTTACATCTGGAATTTTATAGGTCCTTATTCCCTTCACTTATTTAGCCCCCTCCCCAACTCACCTCCCCTTTGGAAACCACCAATCTGTTTTCTGGGTCTATGAGTCTGGTTTTCTTTTGTTTTTTAGATTCCACTTATAAATGAAATTATGTGGTATTTGTCTTTCTTAGTCTGACTTATTTCACTTAGCATAACACCCTCCATGTCCATCCATGTGGTCTTAAATAGCAAGGTTTTATTCTTTTTTATGGCTAAGTAGTATTCCCATGTATATATCTACCACATATTCTTTATCCATTCATCCAACACTTAGGTTGTTTCCATATCATGGCTATTGTAAACGATACTGCAATGAACATAGGGGCATATATTTTTTCGAATTATTATTTTCATTTTCTTCAAATAGGTACTCAGAACTGGAATTGCTGGATCATATGGTAGTTCTACTTTCAACTTTTTGGGGAGCCTCCATACTATTTTCCATAGTGGCTGTACCAGTTTACGATGCTTCCATCACTTCATGAGGGTTCCGTTTTCTCCACATCCTTACTAACATTTGTTATTTCTTGTCTCCTTGATAATTACCGTTCTGACAGGTGTGAGGTGGTATCTCATTGTGTTTTTTATTTGCGTCTCTCTGATTAGTGATGTTGAGTATTTTTCCAGGTGTCTCATGTCCATCTGTATGTCTTCCTTTGAGAAATGTCTATTTAGATCTTCTGCCCATTTTTTAATCAAGTTGTTTTTTTTGTTGTTATTGAGTTGTATGAGTTCCTTATATATATTGGATATTAACCCTTTATTGGATATATGATTTGCAAATATATTTTCCCATTCAGTAGATTGCCTTTTCATTTTGTTCATGATTTCCTTCACTGTACAGAAGCTTTTTAGTTTGATGTAGTCCCATTTATTTATTTTTGCTTTTGTTGCCCTTGCCTTTGGAGTCAGATCCAAAAAAAAAAAACAACAAAAACAAAAACAAAACAAAGAACAACTCTGCTAACACCAATGTTAAGGATTTTACCACCTATGTTTTTTCTAGGAGTTTTATGGTTTCTGGTCTTACATTTAACTCTTTAACCCATTCTGAGTTAATTTTTTTAATATGGTGTCAGACAGTGGTCCAGTTTTATTCTTTTACCTGTAACTATCCAGTTGTCTCAGCATCATTCATGCTGTTTTGCAAAGGAATTTACCAGCCTTGCACCTGGAACATGGTTTAGAAAGGAGAAAGTAGCCTGAGGATGGACATGTCACCTTGGTTCCATTGAGGGAAGCATGGCAAAAACAGGAACCACTTCTAAAACATGGGCCTGGAACAGAGGTCCCTTTTCCTATGGCTAGAGAAGGTATTGATAGTAATTATCATTCAATTAAATATCATGCAGAACGATGAATTCTTAGCATGCAAAGGCATAATTATTGTTTCTGTGAAAACTATGCCACGCAGTGGGTAGGCACTATTCGGGTTAGCTATTATTGTTGTTTTTATTATTATTTTCACCATATTTATGATAAAGCATACAGAGCATCATGCTTCCATAGACAGTCTAACAAGCAAGGCCAGATAAAGTGAAGACAACTTGAATATGATTTCTGATACTACCGTTCATTAATTATAATTGTGGAGGAAACTGTTCTCCAGAGAAGCAGTTGTTAGTTTGATTGGTTCTTAAGTTAATATACTGTTTGTCTTTTCAGTTCAACGTTGAATAACTATGGTGAGCCAGAGCAAGTTAGACAGTAGTGTCTAAAATATGACTGTTGCTTGTGAAAAGCTTTCATTCTAGAGGGGATATAAGACAATTAGAACTCTTTCTAAAGGATTCTGTATCATTCATAGTATCATAGCTTCAGCAATTGTACCTCTTTTTGCTAATTTCTGTTAGCTGGACTTTTCCATTAGTTTGCTTTAATATTTCATTTAACAGATGTGCCTTGGACAACGCCCTACATAAAATGGCCGTCAGCAAATTTGGTGGGATGGTCTCAGAGCGCAGAAAATCCAAACACATTTTAGAGATGGAACAACCACTCTCTCTTGCTATTCTCTTTTTTTCCTGGGCCTGCTACTTTCCGATTGCCACCACGTACATGCCCAGAGCCTGAGAAATGCTATCCCTGTATGCGGGGCCAGAAAGAAAAATCTGAGGTGAGAGATATGACTGTTCTGGTGTTTATTTATTGGGGGCTATATACTTTTAATTCTGGCTTTAAATTCTACAGCTAGAAATGCAGTTTGTGGGCAAGGGACAGGTGAATTTCCAAAAGTGATCTCAGAAGGTTGACTTTTAGAATCCCTGAAGATGAGAATAAAAAGGGGACCTTTTAAATAAACCAAGTGCCCACAATGGCTTTATTACCACACCACTACTTCACACTGTAGATTACACGAAGGCCTGGAGACTAATTTCAGCAACAGCCACAATTTACTAGCTATAGTGGGCCTCAGATGAATAGTTTCTTGTAAAATCAGTGGCAGCTTTATCCTAGCAGAGCACAAATAAATCAGCTCTTATTATTCCACATTCATTTAATCCTGGGACATTAGTCAGCGAGCCCTTTCTGCAGCCTAATAAACAGCAGCAGCAGCAGTTTTTCTTTATGAGAGTAGTTGTTCATCCTAAATTAGAGCCAGCATTAGGCACAGGCAGAAACTTTTGCTGGATGATTTAAAGATATATAATATGAGACCATAAGAGTGTATGAACACTGTACCCATGTGTATAAATAGAGCAGGGCCATAATTTTGCTGTGGGTGGATTACTTTAGAACATGTGGCTTATTTTATCTCTTTTTCTTGAGAGTTTCCTTTGTTGCAGGTGATGTAGTTATCCTGTCCCTCTTGACGTGACTTGAGAGTCCTTTTATCTCATTTGGGAGTTGGGAAGGCATTGGAGATGTATCCTTCTATTTCTGTTCACCCGGAAGGAGCTCAACCAGTTTCCAACCTGGTAGAGGAGGATACAAGAAAGGTGTGTCTAAAATATGCACGTGGCTACTTCAGTTTACTGAGCTGTTGCTCAAGTCAAACTTATAACCCAAGCCCAAATAAAACCTTTTATTCTAGTTAGACTCAGGTCACAAGTTTTCTATTGTAACGTCACCAAATATGGGAAAAACATGACTCACATTGTTACTGATGATGCGGCTTAGTAACGTACTTTCAAAGAACCTTTCGCATATGCAAATTGGCCTTACTTCATGGATATTCAGGGTTTCTAAACAGAGGAGACTGTGGCTATTTTTTTTTTTTTAATCCATAGCATAAATAAGACCTCAGTAAGCTGTGGGCTAATTCCATGCAGGATGTTCTTTCATACCTCTAGGAATTAATAGGAAGCTATCAGCTAGATAAAAATACATGTGGAATCACTTGCTCATCACAAGCAAATCACTTGCTCATCACAAGCAAATGAAGAATCAAAAATGAATTTGTTTCCTCCTATATATAGTATGTAAATCATTTTTATTATATTGATTGAGGTTGTATACTACCACAGCTCTTCACAGCTCAGCAAGCATTAATTGAATGCCCACTATGTGCACTCCAGATCTGCTTGTTTGAAATGCATTGTTTTGAGGTGGAGAGAAGAGAAAAACTAGTCAGCCCAGATCATTAAATCCCAGGAATATAAGCAGTGGAACTAATATAAAATTGAGATACATTTACCATTATATGGATATAAAACACAGGTATCATAACTAGGTGTCATTGCATTTGACCAGTGAATTCTAGCCCATTCACTTAATGAGAATTAAAGTATTCTGATACAAGTTCTGTTATTTGGAGACAATAAAGATAGAAGCCACAAACTTGGAAATGTTACTTACTAATATTAAGGAGTTATATAGATAGATAGCACTCACATTGAATTATTTTTGTGTAGCTACAATGATACTCTGGTGTAAGTCTTTCAGTATAATACATATGTAGTCAAAACAGATTTTGTTTTCCCACAAGAGTATATCAATATGCATGATCCTTCCTCTCAGGGAGAATTATATTGGTCTGAGGAAAAACATACCAGAGAATTGAAGCAAAATCCACATAGAAATCAGGGTAAACTTTCTTGGATAGTGATTTTTCTGTAGCCTACTGCCCCTGTATGGGTGAAGGGTTCCTTTCCATCTGAACCCCTGGCCAGAGGGGTGGGCCAATTCCAGCTCATCTTTATGCAAAGTATCCTGCTGATTCCTATGGGGGGACCAGAGGATCCACAGAGAAGGTCTAAACACAAAGCCATTAGAGACACTGGAGAAATGAAACCAAATGATCAGTGTCTTATCCTCAGTGGGCAAAAGTAGCATGTTATTAAACAATGATTTTAGAAGTAGATGATCAGCTCTGTGAGCACCACAAATATCCTGTGCTTCTTTTATAGCATCTTCAAAGATTAACACAACACTTAGCACGTAGTAGACATTGTACTGCCAGTTGATTTATTGATAGCTACTGATGAAAATCATTAAATAGGAAGTCATCAATTCTTAACGATACACATTGTCTAAGATTAGTTTCTTCCAATGTTTTTTTGCACTGTTCTTGAATACTAACTACATTTATAATTTAAAAATTCCCTGGAACTGAAAAATGAAATAGCAAAGTCTTTAGTTTATATTTGCATTAATAGAGTGAGGAGGAACTGACAATTATTTGGATAATTTTGGCAACAAAACTTAGTATGTAGAGATAATTAATGGCATTGGTAGGTTGAAGAAGCTGAATTCTTAACTTATAATCATGAGCCAACTATATTTTGACTCTTAACTGCTCTTTTAAAATATATTCAGTATGGAAGTTCTTTTCCTGTCCTGGATGAAAGTTCTCATAACTTTTCTCATTGCTCTTAGGTTATTGAAAATCCAGTCACACAATAATTAAAATTCTAAACTTGCTTTAAAATTACTTTCTTCCTAACCCATTCTAGGGCTTTTTCTTTATTTCCCTACTCTTCTTTCCCCAGCTTGCTTCCTGTGGTTTCTGATCCCTTTAGCGTTTGAGTGGCAGAAGGGAGAAGACCTAAAGGATGCCAGAAAGTTCACACTTGACTGATACTCTACGGCTGTCAAGTATGCTTGGCACCTCAGGCAGTTATGAAAAACCTTTTCTCATGAGTGCTTTCATGAGTACAGTGGGGAACAGGCTCCTCCCCGTTTCTGGTGTGGGTTATTACTATTTTATTGATCTCTCGTCTATCTGGTTGCTTGCTCCTTTCATAGCCCTTAGAAAATCTTTGGCTTCCATCTTCTGAGATTTCTCTTAAGCAGCCTTCTCTGTACTGAATCAAAACAGCTCAACACAACTTTATTTTATGTACTGACTAACCTCGTCTATGAGAAAGCCTCTTTTTTTTTTTTTTTTTTGTCCCCAATAAACTATGAAAATCAAAGTCTTCCTTAATTCAATAGTCACTCATTGAAGTCACCTGTTACAGGAGAAATCAAGCTCTCTGCATATGTTGACACTTATTATACCCTCATTATTGGTGAGAGGTTAAAGAATCATCATATAGGTTCTGTTTCTGTGCAAGTCCCCACAGCCTCACAACTCCTGTTGGTACTTGTTAGTACTTTCACACCTTGGATAAAACTGAGACAGGAAGATCCTTCAACATTCTGTATTGTTGAGTTGCATGTTTTCAAAAATTGTAATTTATTCAAATGGCTGTGCCCTTTCTTCACTATTATTAGTCCCCACCTTATTCTACACTGGATATTTTATATGTAATTTTGAATCTGCATATTTGCTGGGCTTCGGGTGAAAAGAAAGAGATAGATGCAGGACGAGGTGCTTCTTCTTGCTTGTACCAAATTTCTTTCATGTAGCTATTACCCAGCATTGCCACATTTTCAATTTTCTGACATATAACTAGAAACAAATACTGTATGAGCTCTATTTTGTGGGTTAATTGTCCGTTTTGCCCTTTAATTTTGGATATCTGAATAACTTCAGCTCTGTATCTGCATGAGTCTTAATGAAAATTATGGCTTTCATACATATCTTTAGTTGTGGGGTAGGGTAGAGAGAATGTAGAGTCAGAGAGAGAGTTTGGTAGAAGGGAAAAAATGCCAGTTTTGTTTAAGTACCTAACTATTCTCAATGCTTTATGTCAGTGGACTAGAACCTATATTCTTTGCAAAGGCAAATGTTTTCCTATTGAATTTTAAACTCTGGAGAGATTTAAAGATGATCTTGTGCAACCCTTTTATTTTATGGCTTACATTGCATAATGTGTTGGAAAAATTCATCTTTTTTTAGTTGTATAATTTCAGTTCTATAAAGTTGAATCTTATATTTTAAATGATATTTTTTATTCCAGGTCACATAGCAGAATTGTGGCAGAGGTGGAGCTAAAACTGTTTTAATATGTCAAGCTTTCTCTTTCTGTTAGAGTAAAAATTGGAAAGAGATTTTCCAATATTTATGTCAGGACCTTATTTTCTGTAGGATCTAAAACAAAAATGTATTGGCCATTGGAATTCTATGCCACTTACGTCATTCATGCTTGTTAGGCCTTTCCATGGTGAGAAAGTGTGTGCAGTTGGGTAATGTTGACACATATGGAGGTAGTATAGTAATGACACTGACAATTTCTCTAAAATATCGCACTAATTTCTCCCAAGAAGCTCCTCAAAACCAAAGAAACTTAAGTAGCAAATGAAATTGAGGAAGAGTTGATGAGAAATATTTGCATATGCAATTTAATTGTACATACTTTTGGAATATTTTTAAAGATTACCCAAAGAGTACAAGATGCATCCTTACACCCTGAAAATATTCTTCTATTTTTTTTAAGTTTTATAGTTGTACATTTAAGCCCATTATTTATTTTGAGTTAATTTTAAAAATTAAGTTGAAGTTCATTTTTTTTTTTTTTTTTTTGCCTATGGATGTCCAGTTGCTCCAGCACCATTTATGGAAAAAGCTACCTTTCCTCTATTGTATTGTTTTGCACATTTGTCAAACTCAGATAAACATATTTTTGAGGGTGTCTGTTCTTTTCCATTGATCTTTGTATCTATCCCTCTGCTGGTATCACACAGTCTTTATCACTGTAGTGATATAATTCTTAAAATCAGGTAGACTTATTCCTCCAGGTTTATTCTTCTTTTTCAAAATTGTTTTAGCTATTTAAGGTGCTTTGCCTTTTCACATAAATTTTAGAATAGTTTTGTGTGTTTATGTATGCACATAATATACAAATACTCATATTATATACCATATGTATCTATGTATAAACACATGCATGTACATGCGTGCACGCACATGCACACATACACACACACACAAACACAACTCTTGTGCTGGGGTTTTGATAAACATTGCTGCAATGTTGTTTTGAGGAGACTTGACTTCTTTACTATTTTGATTCTTCCAATCCATGAACATGCTATATCTCTTCATCTTTTTAAATATTTGATTTCTTTTATCTTCATTGTGTAGTTTTCAGCATGTAAGTTCTGTACATGTTTTGTTAGATTTATACCTAAGTTTTTTATCATTGTGATTGTAAATGGTATTGCATTTTTAATTTGTCATCCCATGTTCATTTTTAGTATAAAAATACAGTTGATTTTTTTGTATGTTTATCTTGTATTCTGTGACTTTGCTAAACTCACTAGTTTTAGACTTTTTATTGTTTGTTTGTTTATAGATTTCTTGGGATTTTCTACCTAGACAATCATGTTATCTGCAAATAAGGACAGTTTTGCTTCTTCCTCTATAATCCCTATGTCATTTATTTCCTTTTTTGCCTTATTGCATTGGCTAAAACTTCCAGCAGTATGTTAAATAAGCCTTGTTCTTGGTTTTAGGAAGAAAATCATTCAGTCTTTCACCATTAAGTATAATGTTATCTGTAGGTTTTGTAGATGCTCTTTTTTCAAACTGAGGAAATCCTATACGATTCCTACTTTTGCTGAGAATTTTTAATCATATCTGATGGTTAAAGTTTTTTCAAATGCTTTTCCTGCATTTATTGTTATTAACATGTGATCCCCACCCCCTTAGCCTGTTAATGCCATGTATTAAATTGATGAATTTAAAATATTGAACCAGCCTTGCTTTCCTGAACTGAACCCCACTTGGTCATGGTATATAATTTATTTTAATGTATTGCTGCATTATATTTGCTAATATTTTGTTAAAGACTCTTGTGTCTATATTAATAAGAGATATTGGCCTATAGTTTTATTGTACTGTCTTCATCTCGTTTTGAGATAAGGGTATTTTGAGCTTCATAAAATGAATCAGAAGGTATTCCTTCCTCTTCCAATTTCTGCAACATATACTGCAAAATTGGTGTTAATTCTTTTCAAAAATGTGTGGTTGAATTCTCTTGGGAAACCATCTGGGCTTAGAGATTGCTATTTTGGGAGTTTTAAAATTCTGAATTATTAAATTTTTAAGAGTTATAGCACTATTTAGGTATTTATTTCATATTGAGTAAGTTGTAGTAGATTATATTTTGTGAAAGTTCAATCCATTTCATCTAAATGATCAACTTTCTATATGTGTTGTTCATAGTATTTCTTTATTTTCTTTTAGATGCCTACAGTGCCTGTGGCGATATTCCTGTTTCCTTCTTGATATTGTTAATTTGTGTCTTTTCTCTATTTTCTTCGTCAGTCTTAGTACGGGTTTGTCAATTTTATTGATGTTTTTGAAGAACCAGCCCTTTGATTCATCAATTTTCTCTATTGTTTTTATGTTTTAGATTTCATTGATTTCTCTTACCTTTATTATTTCCTGTCTTCTGTTAGATTTGGTTTTATTTTGTTCTTTGTCTAGTTTATTGAGGAGAGAGGTTAGATGATTGATTTGAGACTTTTCCTCTTTTGTTATGTATGCATTATTATAAATAAATACATACTCTTTTACCTTTTTATCCCATTTATAATATAATTGTGTTAAAATATTTCCTCCATATACATTTAGAACCCTTTCATACAGTGTTATAATTTTTGTTTTAACCATCAAAAATACTTCATAAAATTCAAGAGGAGGAAAAAATAAATATATTAATTTTATAATATATAAAATATATAATTTAACCATATTTTTGCTTATTGTGTCTTTCCTTCCTTCCTGATATTCCAACATTCCTTTTTTATATTTCCTTTCTGTTTGGAGAACTTCCTTTAGCCATTCTTTTAGAGTAGGTCTGTTGATGACAAATCCTCTTACATTTCCTTTACCTAAAAATAAATTCCTCTTTATTTCTGAAGAATATTTTTGCTACTCTCAGGTTCTGTGTTGACAGTTCTTCCTTTTTAGTACTTGAAAAATATTGTGCCACTTTCTTATGGCCCTTATGGTTTCTGATATTATTTTAAAAATAATTTCCCTGTATGTAAGGTATCAATGTTCTCTGACTCCTTTCAAGACTTTGTGTATAGTTTTCAGAAGTCTAATTATGATGTTTTGGCATGGGTTTCTTTGGATTTATCCTTTTGGGTTTGCTCAGCTTATTGAAGGTTTATATCTCTTGTCAAATATGGGAAGTTTTTAGCCATTACTTCTTTGAGTAATTTTTCAGACCTTCCCTTTTTCTCCTTTCTGGGGATTTGATGACACGAATGTTAGATCTTTGGCTATAGTCCCACAGTCCCTGAATCTCTGTTCACTTTTTCTCAGTCTATTTTCTTTATTCTTCAGATTGAGTAATTTTTCTTTTTCTATCTTTCAGTTCAGTATTTCTTTCTCTGTCCCCTCCATTCAGCTGTTCAATCCATCCACTGATGTTTTTATTTTGGTTATTGTGCTTCTTGCTTCTAAAAGTTCCATTCGATTTTTTATACTTTTTACTTTTTTGCTGATAATTTCTATTTCTTTGTTGAGGCTTTCTATTTATTCTGTAATTGGTCTTTAAAGCATTTTTTTTTTTTTTTATCATGGCTTCTTTAAAATTTTTGTTTCATAATTTTAGCATCTCTGTCTTCTCAGTGTTGGGATCTAATGAATTTTTTTTCATTCATTTTTTAGATCTTCTTGTTGTTTGATATGATCAGTGATTTTTTAAATTAAAATCTAGACATTTTCATATTGTTATGAGATTTTTGGATCTTATTGAAGCCTTCTGTTTTTAGCTAACTTTCTTTACCACTGATTTGGCCGGGGAAACAGGGGCACCACTTTGTTACTTGTAGGTGGAGATAGACATCCAAGTTCTTCACTCAGAATCCCTTAAATCAGAGGAGGGGCCTTCCTAAGCAGTAGGAGGTCTGACTCCCACATAGTCTCTAGTGATAGTATGGTGGGAGCTGGCCTCGTTGCTGTTGGGAGATTGGTAAAGTCCTAGCTCTTTGGTGCTTGGTTGATATAGAATGATTATTGTCTAACATTTTTCTCTCTTGATAGGATGTTCCTTTTCTGTCTTTTGGGTAGAGACAGCAGGTTTTCACTGTTTTTTTTTTTTTTTTTTTTGGCTGATCTCTTTGGCATTTCTGGATTGCTGGCTCCTTCTGCTTTAAGTCTGGGATACATGAGGCAAACAGAAAACCCAGGGAACGCACCACCATGTTGTTACCTGGCACTGAAGTACCTTGCCAGTTTACCTTCCTCTCTTCAACTTTCATGTTTGTTTTATGTGTAATGGCCAGTGTTTTTAGTCATACTTAACTTAGTGAGACGCACAGGGAAAAGTGCACCTATTGCGTATTCCTGTAAGTGACATTTCCTAAAACTCTAAAACTCTAGCAAACACCTTTTTGTTCACCTTCCTGTAGTTAATATGGAATCACAGATTTCATTTTTGGACACAATTTTTTCAGTGACTCTATCTCTTTTGTTTTTATAGGCCGTTGTTTTCAGATAACAGTATAGCCTTGCTTAAATTGGTGTCAGGGATCTTATGATATATCCCGTTCAACCTATAGATTCCTTAAGAGAGATGCCTCTTGTTTAAAACCACTGATGGATGGAGGCATTGATGTAGTTAAACCAATGTCATGGCTAATCTAACAGTCTGGAGTTCTATCTTGAAATGTATTTGAAGATATTTTCATTAGCACATTTGTTGTAGTGGGTTCAAAATCATGGAATCTCTAAGTTTCAAGGAACATTAGCTGGATTACCTCCTTATTTCAAATCCTTGGCAGATAAAGATTCATGGATTGCTAAAGCACTTCCACTGATTCATATGGAATAACCAAGGTCATAAAGGGAAACTTGTAGGCCAGAAGTAGTGAGGTAGGAATGTATGCAAAGTGGGTAGCAATAAAAAGTATGCTGTGATAATCTACACACAGGTAATGGGTATTAAAGTCTAATTGCTGTAGATATGATTTACAGTGCTTTATAACCCTTTTTATTTAATTTATTTCACTATTATATTATCTGTATGTTGTAAAATGATTTGTTGGCTGGTGGGCTGAGTATATTGTAACTGTATTCTTCAGTGTTGCCTACCTTCTTCTTCACATTTTAAAAATACAAATAGTTGAGAATGGGGCATCAAGTGTATTACATACAAGCAACTTCATTCTATGTGATTAATTATGTGACTTACTGGGGAATAATTTGTGCTAACAGTGAGCTGATAGAAGAACTAAAGATTTTTATGACATAGCAGTGCAGTGTTAGAGTCTTGTTTGTTTATATGCCTTGTGGTGATCAAAAATGACATGCTAGAATTATCATATATAAGCCACTATCAAAGAATCTTTGATGCCAGGTATTAAGAAATATCCTCTGTACCCTCCTCTGA
This sequence comes from Rhinolophus sinicus, assembly GCF_057876585.1. NCBI lineage: Eukaryota > Metazoa > Chordata > Mammalia > Chiroptera > Rhinolophidae > Rhinolophus > Rhinolophus sinicus. Next base: position 40,475,503 of record NC_142516.1, on the reverse strand, counting down.
ATTGAGGGTAATCCCTGGATTTGTTCAGCTGTCTTAGATTAAAATTCAGTTACTGAAGCCCAAGACACAGCAAATATACTGTCTTCTCAACTCCACATAATGCAGATCTGAAATTCTGCAGTTAAGGCTTAGTCACATGAAAGCTCTGCAGGGCTAATCAGTGGACTTTTCTCACTGCTTTTCATAATATATTTTAGGATGGGTAGGCTTGTCTGAATGGCTCAAAGATGGAAATAGGCAAAAATGTTATTAATATTACATGAAATTAAATTATGGTTAATGCGGCTATACTGCATAGTTGATTGGGGGATAATTCTAGTTTACAACTGTTGTCTTGGCATAATTATTAACAGTGTCTCTTTCACTCTCAAAGTGTCCTTACTTAGTCAATAAATTATAGGTCACCTCGCTATGCTGTGTGTGTTTGTTCTTCTTTTTTTGCCAGCCACAGATCCCATGAAAAATATCCAACATTCAAATAATGAGCTTCTGATTATTCTAGCACTGATGTGCAACATGAGATGCAATGTGTGTGTGTGTGTGTGTGTGTGTGTGTGTGTGTATCTGGTTCGATTGCTTTGCTGGTTTGTGGAATGAGGAAGCAAGAGTTTTATAAAACACAGTTGAATCAGAGGAAACCTTAGAACCTATCTCTCCTACTACCTGAATAAAAAGGGAGACTTGAATTTATTTACAACAGGTATTATTGACTCTTCTTTTGTATCATGAGCCTTTTAACAGTCTAGAGAGCCTATGGAGGCTTTTTTAGAATCATGTTGTGAATACATACAATAGAATTCATTGGATTTCAAAGAAAATCAATTACGTTGAAATGTCATTATGCATATTAAAAATATGTGATACAGTAATATATGTCCTTCTTTATGAATGCATTAAATAGCAAGATCTATCAGCAGGTCTAATAACAGCTATAATTTAAAAGAGGTAGTAAACAAAAAATGTTTTGAGATATCTGCCACAAATGTAATATGATGTGAAAATACCTGTGATTTCTACTGGTGACATAGTCACACATTCTGCCAGTGCTAATGTGCTCTATGGTCTGCATCCCATAACTGTACAAAATGCTAAATTATAGCTGGAGGGTAGTGAAAATGAAGAAGTAATACTTTTTCACCCAAATTCCTAGACCTCCTGACTTATATTAAGGTACCTCTTGGCTGGAGGAGAGAATGTCTATAGACCCTAGGTTAAGTATCCCTGCTCTAAAATAATATTAACTAAGTTTGAGGAAGGCAGATTATTTTTCATACCTATTTAAGTAGGTATGAGGTTAAGGTAGCAAAATAGCCCAAATAAGGCAGAATCATGCTTCTTGGTAGAGTAAATAAAATCAGATACTTTTATTAAAAAAAAATTCTCTTTGTGTGCATTCAGTTTTACAAATGTCTGCTTTTCTGTCACGAACACTGCAGATCAAGTAAAATATCTTCCATTTTTATATAGAATTATGATGACAACATCTTTCCATTTTATTCCATGACACCATTCTCTCCATTCAGATCTCACTGGGTTCACAAGCTTGAGAGACTGTACATACTTTCAGAGAGTAACAGATGGCAGCATTCCGCCAATCTTTCTGGTCATTTATTGGATCAGTGGATCATAGGTGTTTGTTTGTCAACTAATATGTATTTTTCTCTTGCTCAAAGTTAGGGTTACACCCAGAGTCAGTACTAGCCACATTGCCCAGTGCTGGGGTATGTTTCAAGGTCTCAGAGAACCAGAAGTAGCAAGAATGGATACTCCATATTACAAAAGAGAGCCCATGGTCTATGTTGAAAGAGGTATTAAAAAAGTAAGGCAAAGTGTCTGGAAGGATGCAGTTAATAGGTTGGAAAGTGCAGTCTAACGCCAAAGAACTGAAGACAGGCTCCAATTCGATTACAAATTAAGCTGGAGGTGTATAGGGGTCATTGTGATTGGGTTCTGAAGACATTGGTGCCAGGATCCACTGGTGATACAAGGTACTAATTCAAGGTAGATATGTGCAATCCTTTCCTATCACTTTTCTGTATTCTATGCTCTTGTTATTATCAGGTCCATGTTCTTGCCCTTATATCTGACATGTATTCCATAATGGGACAGCTGATGTTTGGTGGGTTTGAGCAAAATAAGTGAGACAACAGTTGGCTTCCTTCCCATTTGTCTCCTTTCCTAGTCTGGCCTATTTCTCGTGTTAAATCATAGGTCTGATCCTCCTCTAGACTGAGATGGCACTGGGAGAAATCTGGTTGGGGCAGGAGCTCTACAATTATGTATCATTTCAGATGAATCACCTTCCCTAACACTCCAACATAAACAGAAGAAATCCCCTTGCTTCTCTGGGCTTAATACTGAGGGCAGGATACACTTCTGACTATTTTTTAAGTGGCAGCCCCTTCCTGTTCCAGACCTAAACTGAATTCACAGAGAAGAAAGTCATTTTGGGCCTTAGAATGTGAAAGCATGAGCATATAAGAGTGGGTAAGAACAAGAGAGTGGATATGAAAGGCTCATTACGGCCCATCTCTATTATGTTACCCAGGTCCTTTTTAAGTTTCTCTAAAGGCTTTTTATTTGACTGTTTCTCCCACCACGACATGCATCAAAGAAAGACAGGAATGAAGATCGAACATGTGTTAACATAAAGTGTTTCTGCCATAAATAAAAAGGCAGAAAAATCACCGTGCATGTTCGGTGGTGATGGGAGACTTAGCTTCCAGCAGCAGGGTTGGGAAAAGCCTGGAGAGGGGCCCAGGTTTTACAAAGTCAGAATGTGTCAGGGGATAGAGGGTGCAGGGCAGCTAGATGGAGGGGGTGCGGTGTCCACTCTTCTCTTCTTTTGGCTTGAGAACAGTGTGATAAGGAGAAAGGAGAAGAAAAGCCATAAAGTGAGCAGCTATGAAACAAAACGGAGGGAGGGTGACAAGCAGTTCCCAGCTGCCAGTACATTTCAGTGCATCAGTGTTGATTTTGGACTAAAACCTTCTTTTCAGCCAAGCAGGCAGGCAGAGGTGAATTTATCAGGTGTGATTTTTATCAGAACCCACCATATGAGGTGGCCAGCAGTCCCCGCGGGACCCTAGTGCCTGTGATTGGCTCTGACACATCGTGCCAAAAGGGCTCTTATTCCAAAAATGATCTTCTTTTTTAGATGGTATTGAGTTGGGACTGATTTTGATAGCCAGTTTCAGTCAAGAATCATAAAGTTATTGCACATTGAAAACCGTTGGTATGAGAATCATTCTCTCCCTCATCATTTCACAGGGCTGCAAGGTTACAGAAAGGTCTAATCAATTGTCAAACTCGCTTTTATCACCGAGAAGGTGGTAAAAAAAAAAAAAAAAAAAATCTAACTGCCCTACTGTAGGGGGTTCTTTGACTACACAGCACCCTTTCCCACATACAATGCGGCTGTGATTAATGTCCTCCCACCTCAGACCTTGTTAAAACCTGTTCTCTCAAGCAGCCTGGTGGAGCACAGTGAGAGCAGGGCCGAGGTTGCATAAATCAACGTGTTCTCACAGCCCCCAGGATATCCATTATAGATGCCAGCTGGATGGCTGGAAGATAGAGAAAAATGAATATTGTATCCTGTGGCCTTTTGCCTCTAATGACCACTTTTCAACATTTTTGAAGGCATGATTAAATTTTGATAACTGGGGAAGTCACTCTGAGCAGGCTGAAATAGAGATAAATTGACGGAGGGTCTGACATCTCAGTGGAGAGCAGGCAACTAATTAGTGTGTGAAGCGCACTCTGAAAGAGATGTAAAAAGGAGGCAGGTTTAATCAGAGGAACTGCTGAGGTACAGGAACAGTCAGGGATAATTGCGGCCTAGGTAGAAATCACAGGCTCAATGAGCGGCTTTCTCTGTCCGCTTGATTGGCAGCCGCTGACCTAGTGGCCGGCACCCTTGAACCCTTTACAACAGTAACAGCCTTGTCAAAGCAATTTGCTTGCAGCTCTCCGTGACCAGTTATTTCAGCCGCCGATCTGGGACACCCAATTTCAAAGGGCGCTGTGCTCTCCCCTGGCTGGAGGGAGCTGGGCGGAACAGCCTCATTGCCCTTTCTGCCCCCAACCCTCCACAGCCCACTCCCACTTAGGCATGCTCCTAGGAGGCTTGTACAAAGATACTGTGTCAGGGCCATTCGGCTGTTCATTTGGGGTACAGAGGTGCAGGGCCGTGAAGCCGTGTACGGGAATGCGGGGGGCTGGGGGGGGGAAGGGAGTGCCAGTGGTGCAGAGGTGACTCCACGAGAGGACTTATCGCTGGAGGAATGGCGGTCTCTAGTTGCCTGCTTTTTCAGGCCGTGAGGCATGCTAGGCAAGACTGGTGTGGCTATCAGGTGTCTCCACCTTCCTTCTTGGGGATGTGCGAGGAGGCTCAGAGGCGGCCCAGTTAGGCCCTTCCACCCCTTTCACAACTGGCTGGAAGATGCCATCATAGCATGTAGGCATTCATTGTATTTTATTCATTGTTTTGTATTTAAACTGGTAGGATTTTATTTCTAGCAGGGAGTTTTCTGACTTAAATTTGTGTTTAGGAAGGTAACCTTTATCCCCCCCTCAAAGCTGCATTAGCGACTAAGACTTTATTTTTTCCCTTTATTATGTTGTGTTTGGGAAAAAGGAGGTTAGAAAGAGGAACCAAGATTGCAAAGAGATGGGTAGGAAGCCCCCAGGGGAGTGGTATACGGGCTCTATTCTTTAAAGTAGGTGAATTAGTGTTTCTTCCTCCTCTTTTCTGTCTCCCTCTCCCTTTGGCCTAGAGCTTACTAGTTTCTCTTTTTAAATGTATCAGTCACCTGGACATGGGAAAATGCCCCAAACCAGAGTGGTTGATGTGATTTATATTTGTAGTGACAGCTTGTGATTTCAGAGAAGCCTACAGTGAGAATTACCATTTTTTTCTCTTTTTTTAATGTGGCATTTTTTTCCTCACATAAAAATTGATCCTCTGATTGTTACACAGAGGATCTCCTTACGTTCGTTGAATGTCCTGGTCCTTTTACATTTGCTATGTGACTTGGCCAAAGGGAGCTTCTAAGGCTTGTATATCACACGTGGCTGCCTGCTTGGTGAAAATGGGCATGGCTTCAAATGGTTGCTCATTTCCCTGAGCACACCTATTGAATGTTGGATGGAGAGGCTGCTCCAACCTAACTTATGGGATCCTCCTCCCAGTCCTTTCTCCTTAGAGACTGGCTCCTCTAAGTGAAGACCAGTGAATGTTCTCTAGCGTCCTGGCCTAAGAGTTCCTCAGGAAGCTGGAAGATTAGGGGCCACATATTACTGTCCCCAAAGTGACACCTGGCCTCACAATTCCCAATCCCTAAGAGATGGGTACTTGTCATTTTCAACATAGTACTCCCATTGCTTACAGTAACAACATGGTAATTTACATTCCTTTCCTTCTCCATATCTTAGTTGGGAAGTGCCATGCAGAATGACATGACAGTATCTGGACTGTAGGCTCTCCCAATTCCTAGATAAATAATTACAATGCATCATGATAAATAAAGTAGGACGAACACCAGGGATGCTGTGGAAGGACAGAAGAAGGAGTCTGCGTTCTGCCTTGGTAACTGAGGAATGCTTCAGAGAAAATTGAAGGATGAGTATGAGTTTAGCAGGTGAAGATGGAATTGAACTGAATTCTCTGCAGAGAAAAGAGGATGTGCTCCATCCTGAAAAGTCCCTGGAGGGCACCATGGATTCAGTGAGCACTTGGCCATGGCCCAGGCATCCTGAAGACCATCACCAGTAAGGCAGACGGCAGCCAGATTACAAGAGGTCTAGGATGAGGTTGAGGCCACATCTGCATCCATTTTAGCACCAAAGCTTGTATAATACCTGGCGCACAGTAGGCGCTGAATAAATGTTAATGAATGAGTGAAGAGACAAATGAGAATGTTAACAGGGAATCTTGTGACATTTTTAAAATAAGGAATGAAACTGGTGGATAATGTGGAGGATGGTCCATCTTTCAGGGGATACTAATAGTAAGGAGACCAGGTGAAATAGACCAGGAGAAGGAAGGCAGGAAGGGCTGAAGCAGGAACATATCCTAAGGAATGCAAAGGAGGGCACAGATTCAAGAGATGTTTTGGAGATGAACCTACAGTGCTCAATTGGATATGGAGAATTAGAAGTTGAGGGAGACAATCCTGGCAACGCCTTTAGGATATGTGGCTTGGGTAAGTATAAATAGTATGGCAGAGCTAGAGTGTGGTTGTGGGACAGAGCAAAAATTAAATAGGACTGAGCACCTATAGAGTTCAGCCAGGCATCTTTGGGAAGGGAGGTGGGGAGAGTGCCAATAAGGCTTATTACCAACATCTCCCCAAATTCTCCACTGTGGGTTTATGGGTCTGTGTTTATTTCAGCTGGTCATCTCATCCTTCATTGGTATGTTATGAAATTTTGATAAGTGTATAAAATTATTTTCCCTTGAGTTTTAATACTGTTAACTATGATTTCTGTTCTGTCATATGAGAATGTTGAGTTGAGTGGATTGTCATTGTATTAGATAGATTGTGTGGAGTAGGGTACAATTTATTAAAAGTAATAGAAGGAAGAATAGCATTATATCAAAGCTGATACTAAGGAAAATGGTACATACATATATTATAACATTTATTTATTTAAAAATATATTGCTTATCGTGCCAGATATTTGTCTAAATGTTTTACAAACATCAATTAATGAATTAATTTTTTTCTAATATCCCCATGAGGAAGATGTCATAATTATGTGTGTTGTGCAGATGTGGAAAATGAGGAACAGAGATGTTAAGTCACTTCTGTGATTGCCATCATAGTGTTTGCTAATACCTCTAAACTTTTCTTGTGGTGGGATAATTAAGATCTGTTCTCTTAGCAAGTTTGATGTCTATAATGTAGTATTGCTGTCTATGGTCACACACTGTACATTAGATCTCCAGGATTTATTTATCTACTAGCTGCAAGTTGTCCCCTTAAACAACATCTCCCAACCCTTCCCCACCCCACACCCAGCCCGTATAGATACTAAGTAGAAGAGCCCAGATTCAAACCCAATTCTCTTTCCAATGTCCCTGCACCTATCCACTCCTGCAGGCTGACTTCTCTTGTTAAATTGTGTCCTGTGTGGATAGTTGCCAGTTCAGGAAGTGATGAGTAGTTGGGCCTGAAGAGTAACCCCATACAAATGATGTCACAATTATAAACAGTTTTATAAACATGGCGACAGCATTAAACGTTAGAAAGGATTCACTTATGGTAACTATTGAGGACATGTTTAGTGTTATTTTCAATTTTCAATCTTTTCCATCCATTTATATCTGCTGATGAAATGTTTAATATTTCGCAAACACAAAATGGTTGAGAATCCCTAGTCAAATATTTCCATTGATTTTGTCCAGAATTCAACCCCTTCCCACTCCCCTGGGAAAGGATTTAGGCCCAGCAGGCATGGAGTCTGATAAGGTGGATCTGTGATATTGAAGTAGAACTCCAAAATTAATTCAAGAGCTCTTCAGATGTGTGTGAGTGCCTGTTGCATCTGTCTGAAGACTTTGGAACTACCTATTGGTGAAAAAGAAAAGATTATGGAGTCAGACCACCTGAATTCAAACCCTGTCTTCACCACTCACCAATCATGAGACTTTGGGAAGGTTACTCATTACTTTGCCTCTCTGTGCCTCACTTTCATCAACTGTGAAATGAGGATAATAATGGTCCCTGCCTTAGAGGATCATTGCAAGGTTTGCATGCTCAGAATAAGCTCTCAATATGTCTGCTTTTATTAATCTGCCATTAGCACCCCAGAAATCAATCCATCTACCTCATCTCCCCACAAATTCACCTCTGTCTCTTTTGTATCCCTGTAACACCTGTCTGAATTGTTAATACTGCAAAGATAAGGTATTTAGGAATGGGGTTCCATAACTTACTCCTCAGATGAGACTGCACATGTAGATGGAGTGGGGCATTCAGAGAGATGTCTTCACCTGACACACTCCTTCCCAACTATGCTCACTGTGTCCGTAATTAAAACAAAAAACAGAAACAACCCACAAAATGGCTGGTATATGAGGCATTTAGAAAGTGCCAGTATAGCTTTAATCCTGTGGTTTTCAGAACGTCCATAAACCCTTTACTGTTTAAAAAACACACATATGGGTGTACCTTGAGGGCATTATGCTAAGTGAGGTAAGTCAGAGAAAGATAAATACTGTATGATACCAGTTTTATATGGAATCTAAAAAAGCTGTACTTGTAGAAACAGAGATTACAATGGTGGTTACTTGGAGATGTGGTGGGAGATTTGGGGAGATGTTTAAAAGTACAGCTTACATCTAGTCGATAAGTCCTAGGGATCCAATGCACAATTTAGTGATTATAGACAACAGTACTCTATTACAGACATCAAACTTGCTAAGAGAATACATCTTAATTATTCCCACCAAAAGAAAGAAATAATTATGTGATGTGATAGAGGTGTTAGCTAATGCTACAATGGCAATCATACTGCAACAGTTAAATGTATCAAGTCAACAATGTGGTACACTTTAAATTTATATAATACAATATTACATGTCAATTATATCTCAATTAAAAATACAATGAAAAATGTATCTCTTCTGATGATCATAATTCTATAAGTCCATGTTATTTTAACGATTCTATTTCTTAATGTACTTCCCATGTACAAAATTAGCGTAACTGATGACACACTCTCATAATTAGTCCATACACAGCTGGCTTCTTTTTTCACTCTTTGTTGTTAAAATTATGTGCCACGGTAAAGGGCCCCAGTGATGTGCCTAAAGCAGGGCAGTGGAAACTGTTTGGCCCCCATAGGAAGAAGTATTTTATCACTAACATTGTTTAGAACTGCAAGGACATGGTGATTGATAAAAAGAAGACCCAACTTTTGGCCAGTGTTACTATTGTTATAAATTCTCTGGACGGTGCACTCCTTATTGCATGAGCCTGTGTCCTGCCCCTGGTGCACCACTAACATGTACAAATCATAAACGTCCACTCGGTCAATGTTACATACCTACACCCTCTGATAACCACCATGCAAATCAAGATGGCGAATGTTTCTAACACCTCAGAAGTTTCCTTCATGTTCTTCTACATCAATATTCACCCCCACTCCCAACTTAGAGGTAACCACAATTCTGACTTCTGTCAACATGAGTTAGCCTTGCATGTTCTTAAACTTCATATGAATAGAATCATGTGGTAAGGACTCTTTTGAGGAAGTCTCCTTTTTCTTAATGTTGTGTATTAAATTCATCCAAGATGTTGCATGTACTGGTAATGTGTTCTATTTTGCTACTGTGTAGTATTATTTATATAACGATGCAGCAATTTATCCATTCAGATACTGGTGGATGTTTGGTTGTTTTCATTGTTTGGGATACTATGAGTGAAGCATCTATGAAGGTTCTTATAGACATATGCTCTCATTTTCTTTGAGAATATACATAGGGGTGAGATTCTGGGAGGCGGGGGACATCCTCCTGGCATGGAAGATAGGTTTAACTTTAGTAGGTACTGCCAAACTGTTTTCCAAAATGGTTGTGCCAGCATGGTCCACTTTTATTTATTTAATTAATTGTTTTTAAAAGTTGAAAAAGTATTTACATACCCACCGCTGCCTTAAAAATGAAGAAACTGATTAGACAGAGATTTAGTGCTTATATGTATCATGCATCTAGAAAAATGCCATAGATGAGAGTGACACCAGGTTTTTTGAATCCTAGGACAGCTCTGTCTCTGTTACAGTTTCTTTTTTTAACAACTCTTTAGAAAACATTGAGTTATCTGTAAGCAGGAAAGATACTTGTAAGGCATATACTGGGACAAAATAGGGAGGAGAAAAAAAATTCAAATTTTGGCCAGACAAAAATGTGCATTTGGCCCTTCTGCCAAAGAACTTGCTGGCAGAGAGCAACACTGCCTGTCGGACATGGATGCTGGCCTGATTCCCGGCACAACCTGCTTATACTTTGTTTGGCATCATAGATTCAAGATTTTATGTGCCCACAGGGCCAATGCATGGCATCCTCGACAAGACTTCTTGTATTCACCATTAAATGTTTCCTTTCATTCAGAAAGATAACCTATACCCTTGCTAAACAAAGTGTGGTCCAAGGAACAGCAGCAAGACATCAATGGGAGCTCATTGGAAATGAAGATTCCCAGGCCCCACCCCAGACCCCACCCCAGACCTTCAAAGGCTGCATTTCAGCAAGGTCCCCTGGTGATTTTTAAATTCATTAAATTTTGGAAAGCACAGATTTGTACTGTGGCGGATTAGAAGTCCCTTTCTCCTGCTTTGGGGTTTTTTGGGAATGTGAGTTTTCATCTCCGAATCTCAGTTTCCCAGCCTGAGAAGTGGGGCTAACGATATGTACTTTGCAGAGTTGCGATAAGACTAAAAGATAAAATAGAGGAGAAACAGCAACAACAATTCCAGAAAAATGTTGATATTTAGCCAAGTGGTAGCTGGTCTTCATAGAGGTATTTTCAAGCAAGATGGGTTCCTCTAAGTTTCTCAGTGGTGAAATGTAAGCCTTTAGCTATTGTAAGCACTCGGCATCCAGTGCCCGGTCCTCCCCTTCCTCACCTGTGCCAGCACTGCAGGAGAATTAAGTGTCTGTAAATGTCAGGCCCACGTTGGAGCTGTCTGTGGAAGTTACCGAAGCATGAGGGCCAGGCTCCCGGTCTGCCTCAGCTGATGCTCTTTGCTGACTGCTCTCTGAAAGCCACAGAACTTAACTTAAAAAAAGAGAACAGCAGCCATGGAATCAAAAGAGCAAAACACCCGCCAGGATAATAAGCAGGCTTTCCAAGGGAAGTTTGTTATATAATAGGACACAGACATTCATGGGGGAGGAGGAGGGGAAAAGGGTTGGCAGAGGGGAGATGTGACATGTCAGAAAGGCTGGTGTGTATAAATATTGCTCAGAGGCAAATTAAGGATTTTGAAAAATAAGCAAGTAAGGGTCTTTCCAGCTGAGCTGTCTTGAAAAATGAGATGTCCCCGAAGCAGAAGTTAGTGTATTTTTCCTGGTTGAATAGGAAAAATATGTTTGATTGGACAGATGTCTTTAACGATGATAATTACATGGGTACCTGAAACATTACCTGCCTGGTCATTTTCTGCAGGGTTCATATCAGTGGAACATATTTTAAAAATATGGGTTTTATTTAATGACCTTTCTCTCTTTTCCTGTTACTAGTTTTCACTGTATGATTTCTGACTTTGGTGTCAGATTGTACAGGAAAGCAGTTTAGAAGGGCTGGGTGATAAAAACAGGCCCCATCAATTTTTATAGGGCCAGCAGCAGTGATGACTTAATTGCTACCTTGTGAAAAGGCTGTGATCCTTATGCTAAATTATTTAAGAAAGAGCTTTCAATGTACGTTTTCAGAATTCTGTCCTGTCTCTTGGCATTTGAACTAGTACCAACAATTTGAGTGCAGAGAGGCTGAAGAATAGAAAGTTCACGGCTAATTTGCATTACAGGATTTCACCAGCTCAGTGGAGCTTGGGTGCTGGAGAGGGTGAACACGGGGAGGAAAACACAGACTACGTACATAATTAGGGCAGTCAATCCAACGCGGTAGCCAGCACGCTTCCTTGTGTTTCAAATGGAGTATTGTACCTCCTGTCACGATGACATACTCAATTAAGCGATATCCTATTATTCTTTCTCACCCTATGGGATTTAATAAAAACATTATTGAAACCAAGAGAAATCATTCTAAACACAAGCAAAGGAAAATTCTTTGATTGGAATTATAATGACATCTTTCACATTCGCTGACAGGTAAATTATGAACATTTGCAGCAAAATTTGGGAGCATAATGTTAATTTGAACTAAGTTCAGACTATCTGCAGGGCTTTTATTTTCATAAATGAGTGTCAAACTGTTGAGAAGGAGGGAAGCTACTGCTTCTTTCTCTGGAAGGCAATGCCTGTAGCATTTATCTTATAGATAGTGATAATAAGTACAAAGTAATGAGGGTCAGATTAGGACATGGTGCTTCCTTATGAAGCAGTCATTTCTCAGAACTCTCTATAGTCTGAAGCTTTCATGGGAGGGTGGATGATTTTCATTTTCACTTATTGTGTGCATCAATTTCCAAGTATGATGTGTCCAACTGATAATATTTTCAAAGCTGCTGATTTTCTAATGCTTCAGCATAATTGTAAAAAAAAAAAAAAAAAAAGGTTACATCAAATTATTGCTGTCCCAAACTTGGGAGATTTTGAATTTTATTTCCTGGGGAGGGAAAAGCCCCAACATGTAAACAACAATATCAAAACTTGCAAACAGACATTGAAAATATTTTGCAAGGAAAGAGAGTGTCTTAATATGCGCTAAAGTCAGTGTCTTAATATGCGCTATTTCTGGTGCTTGTTTTGGAGCTCAGACTCCTCCCAAGGGTTTCTTATCTACAAACCATGCAAAGAAAGTATAACTTTAGTGTCTCTTTCGCTGCTACTAATTGAAATGAGTCACTAAGAAAATTTTAAAAGGGGTTCATTGGAGCTTTAGCAATGTTTTAATAAGTTTGAACACTGAACAGTACAGGGAATGAATGGATTAAAGCTGCATCCACTAAAACAGTGAACACATGCACTGTTAATTATAGAACATGTACTGTTCCTAGGAACTATAATTGTCACAAAATCCTAAAGACATCAGGGCATTTGATGTCATATAATCCAGCCCTAAAGCTCTATGGTACACCCACAATTTTATTGTTTGATGTCTGCTTGAACACATGAAATAAAGGGAAAATTAGAAATCCCATTAGATTTTAAATATGCTCTATTTTTTTAAAGAAAATTTAAATATTCACCCCATCTCTTCCTCTCTATTGATTTACTTTATGATCATAGATCTCTCTCTGGAGCCACATGGAAAATTCTGATCCCTTTGCTGCAGGACATAATTTCAAATTTATATATATATATATATAAATTTCTATGTCACTCCCAAATTTTCCTCAGTATGAATACTTTAAGCAGTCATACAGTTATTTGTTCATGCAACCACTCATGCATCCAGTCATTTAACAACATTTACTGAATACATACAATGTGCCATTAGCTGCATAAGGCAGAAGAAATACAATATTAAATGTACACAATAACATTAAAATGAACTCACGATCATTTCTCATTTACCATTGTTATTGGCACTTAGTATGCATTATGTCATATAACTCTCACAATAACCTTATGAGAGAAGTACAATTTTTCTCTCCATTTTACAGATGTAAAAACTGAGGATTAGGAGAATTAAGTATTTTGCCTCTAAATTTATGCAGTGGTGAAACAGAAATTTGAACTATATTTGCTTTTAACTATTCAATTTTTACTCTGTAGCCTATGTTGGGAGATACACATGCAAACAATTACAATACAATTTAATATGTACTACATAATGAAGATAACATAAGAAACATGGAAGGAAGTGGATTTAAGTCAGACTACAGGGTTCAAGAGCATGTAATTCTTTGAAGATGCACTCTTGAAGAATGAGTAGCACAGGCAGGGAGGCGAGAAGATGATGTACAGAGTAGATGAGCATGAAAAGTTAAGGTAATGGCTCATAATAAATGTTACTAGAGCATACGGTACAGGGAGAGGTGGCTGGAGATATCAGGAAATCAATAGGAAATCAGGGATTAGAATTTAGAGAACTGCAAACAGCAAGGAAGCTAGAAAACAATCCTTAGAAAGTGGTGGGAAATTGTCAATGGGAAGTTAATAATTTGGTTTGCATGTTAGAAAGTTCTTTTTAGCAGCGTTTTCAAAGTTAAATTGGAGAGGTCTAGACTGGGAACTTGGAGAGCAATCTGAGGGGATATGGCACCAAGGAATACTTTTGAGTTTGTCTACAAATACTACACCCATAGAAGAAACTACTGCCCTCCAGGTGACTTCAAAGCCGCACAGATTAGAGTAGGGGGCACAGGATACCAGGGGTGTCTGCTTTGCATCAGAGGCTATTGACTTTGGGGCCTGTATGTACTTATCTTTCAAACTGTGCTTCTTAATTTCATGGGGCCAGGACTTTTATATTCTAAATGAATGGTCTGCCTTTGTTGCTGGTATGTGTGGCTGGCCAACTTTGCTGTTTGGCTGCCCCTTGTGTATTATTAAGTGCCCTTTTTCTACCAATTAAGCCCCAAAGATAACAGAAGCAAACTAATATGTGATTCAATAGAATCTTTGCAATATTTAAAAGTTCTAATATTAAGGACTATGTTGGGTTATTGAGCATTCAATTAAAGAGCCTCAAGTGTTTAATTTAGGATTTTCCATAGGACAGGTATTATTTGTTAATTAGTTAACTAAGGAACAAATGATTATTGAAAACATGCATTAGGATTAAGCAAGCTGCAAGAGAGATAAAGATATCTCCAAGGCAATTAACTCACTGTAATTTTAATGATAAATGTGTAATTAGACTCTTATTCTAAAGAGATTGTTTGGAATGTTTCTTGCAAGCATTAAACAGGCATGTAACAAGATATTTACTTATATAACAAGCAAAATGTAATTCTAATTCTTATTAAGCATCAGCCAATGTGTTCAAATGATACCTAATTTGCTAAAAGCAAAAAATTTACAAGTATTAGTACTTAAAAATATAATCCATTAAAAGCTTATGTAACTAACTTAATTACATTACAACTAGATTTATCCTCAAGCCTATTTATTTCACCTCTTAGACAATTATCTAAGACTTTCAAATGTATTATGACTTAATAAGCCAACATTTATACATTTATGTCTTCGACAATTGAGGGAATTACTAGTGCATCACAGAATAAAAATCTTTCTCCCTCTTTTAGTGTCAACTTGTCATGAGAGAAATAGAGTCCCTTCTTGGATGTCTAGAACCTACCACAATTCCTGGTACATGGTACTCCATAAATGTCTACTAAAGTGATTTGAATGAGCAGAATCAGGAAGCCTAGGTGTTTCTTGAAGTACATAATTGTTTCTCTCTCTTTTATTGTAATCCCCTGGCTGCCATCTCTGCCTGTGCTATCCTTCTGTATATTTTTTCTCTTCCAGCCAGCAGGCTGGTTGAGTAGGGGCTAGGGAAATTGTATCCCCAAAGGACTAGCATGGATTGTGGGTACTGTGGGAATTGCAATAACAATGATGATCATATTAATACCTGCAAGCATTTATTAAGCACTTATGGTTTTCTAGGCACAGAGAGAGACTCTTTATATTGTCAATAATGCTATGAAGTAGACCCTCCTCTTAGATTTGTATTTTAAATGGGGAAATTGAGGCTTAGAGCAGTTACATATTTTCCCAAGGTCATGCAGGTAATAAGTAGTGGACCCAGCACATCATCCCAGGTATTGTGAAGGCAGAGCCAATTCTTGCCTGAGATTGGATTTTCTTGACACAGATCCTGAGATGGAGTCACTTGTACGACTGGTTTATGAGAACACGCTCTCAGGGGAAACATGTAAGGGAGTTAGCCAAGCAGGGTAGGGGAAAGAAGCTAGGCAAAGATATGACCTAAGTCTGATTGTACAGGGAGCTCTGGAGTATAAGCAACATATGGATAGTCCCATCTAAATGTCTGGGGCAGGAATTTGTACCCCAGAATCTTTCTCCTATGGGTTGTCCGCTACCCGTGAGGAAGAAGGCATAGCCTTACAGGTATGTTCTGATGGGAGGTAGCTCATTTTGGTAGAGGCCAGATCCTGGGACAAGTGTGTCTGGTTAGCTGTTGTAGCCAACTCTCACAAAAGCCGGAAGATGGGTACACCACCCAGTTACAGCAATTCTGGGCAGGGAGCCAGTATGAGTCTACCACAGAAACTGCTTCCGTAATCGTTATCTTAACTTCCATACCCTGATGAAGAACACAGGATTTTTGTCAAGCAGACTAGCTTTTTATCTGATCTGCACTTTCCTGGTTTACTGCCTTTGGGAAAATTGCTTAAAAATCCTAAGTCTCATTTTCGTCATTTGTATAGTAGGAGTCAGTACTATTGGTCTCATGGGATTGTTATGAAGACTAAATTGAGAATGTATATGAATGCATTTTGTAAACTAACGCAGAGCATGAATGTTGTTTGTGGTATTGTTATTGCTGTGTCTGACTTTCATGGCGCAGGGGCAGCCAGTAGGTGGCAGCCCATAAAACTATGGAAGTCGTGGTTCAGATGACAAGTTTGATTCAAGATGTCATAAGCATAAGGCCAGTGATATACAAAAAGGGAAATAACAATATGGGGATAAAACGGTACTTGAAAGGAGGATGGATTGGCCATCTAGACTCTTATAAGATTCCTGCTAAATATTGATAAACCTAACTAACGTGCAAAAATTGAGGGTCAGAAAAATTAATCTGAGTTCCACCGTGAGTAAATAGGAAGCCTGAGAGTCTGATTCAGATCATGTTAAATCTAAGTTCACATTATTTTTCAGTCATACCATACTCCGTTTTTGCCTTCAATATTGGCAGACCCATGTGATTTTTTCCAAAGGGATCTTCTCCTGCTCTCTTGATTCTATGAACAATGTCCCCTCTCCTATCTCAAGAATTTCCCATCCTGAATATCTTATGCCTTGGTTTTTTCCTCCTGAATCCATGTCAACTGCTTAAACTATTATTACAAATTCTGAGTGGAGCACTAAGAAACAACTTCTGATTTCTGTTTGGCTCACAATCAGCACTTACCCCTGAGACACATTTGGAGCTTTATTTGAAGCTTAAAATGACAACCAGTTCACCATAATACCATATTCAATGGAAGTCAGTGTGGAAAACTGGCTTGCTGTATGGTACTGAAGCTTTAATGAGGGACTACAAAGCCAGTTGATGCTGAGACTATGGATTTTAGTGGAAGGTCTATCATTTGTGAAGGAAAGAGATTTGATTTTTCAGGGGAGTCTAATTTTCCTCCAGAGAACACCATCATGTAGGCAATAACCAAGTAGCCATTAATTCAAAGGAACTATCTTTGTAAGAAGAGCTCTTAGAGAGTGATTGATTCTAACTGGTAGATAACCAAGTTCCCTCTCAATCAATCTCCCCCTGTCTCACTCTCATCATGTAATTATATTTAGATATAAATATTGAGTGCCTCCAATGTTTTCCATCCTTGTCCTAATGAAGTACGCAGCAAGGGGACCATCTGTGTTTTCCCTATTTTCCTGCATTTGCTCATAAAGTGGAAATCCTTCTTTTAACAGGGAAGTCTCAATGGCCTTACTTGTATTTCATGGACATTCCTTAACCAATCATTAGCAGAGGGTAAAATAACTTTTAGACCATTTACAACAACTCCTTGAGTGGAGTTAGTCCACTTTTCCTTCTGAGGCAGTGCTTAGGAGACATGGATAAATGAACAAAACTGGGGTTCTGTTAGGATGAAGAAAAAGAATAGATGATAGATAGTCAACTAGCATAATAAAAATAACAATGATGATGTGATATATTAAAGTACATTATATTTTATATTTTCACCCTCTTGTTAATTGGTTAGAATATTTAGAAGAGGAAGAAGTTCTATAATTTACATACTCAAATCCCCATCACCAACCTACAGAGAACTTTTCTTCCTAATGAAAATGAATGTGTCATAAAGCTTGAGGACATGAAAGCAAATCTGGAGCCACCAAGCTAGGAGATTTCCATGTGGCATGATATCCACCATGAGTAATTCTGAAAGTGTTATAAACACTCCTTTGGAAAAGGGAAGATGTTAAACTTCTTTTTATAGCCTGGTGAAGGAGCATGGTTTTGGAATTAGGCAAATCGATATTTAAATTCTTGTCCAGTAATTTTTCTCATGTTCAATCATTTTACACTTTAGCCTTATTTAGTTCACTTATAAGATGGTGATCATAGTGTCTACCTCATAGATTTGTTTTGAAAATTCAGTGGGATCAAATATTAAAAAATACTTGGTGCACAATGGTAAGATAATACTGTCAGTTCACTTTTATTGTAGGCCTGAGCATGGGCTAAGAATGGTGGGAAATCACTGGCCAGGATGTAGGAGAAACGCAGCCCATTACTTAAAGTAAGTTGATGTTATAGGCCCCCACTGGTGGCATGAGGATTGGCAAAAGAAAACAGGTTTGAGGCAAACTCAGTTTTGTCATGGTTTTGCTATGAGATCTGCAAACAATCAATTGACCTCAAGATTTCATCATGTCTGTCAAGATATTTAATTCCTGGCTTTACAAAAGAGTATGTGAAGAAATTTCTGGGTGCTTTGAATTTTCATGTAGTCTGTACACTGAATCAGACATTATGAAAAAATATGTGAAACTAATAATGGGTATTTATATACATGTACTTGTGATTTGAAAAAGTAATCTAAGGAACAACGTATTGTGAAATTTGTTATGTAGTGTGTTTGAATATTACTACGCATGCGGGTGCTTAAAAGGGAAGGGAACACTCATGCCCAGGGATTAATGGCTGATGGACTCTCTGCAAGAGGCATCATAATCTTTCCTTTTACGTGATACTGTGAAACTCACATGATATCTGTTGATTACAAGGCCACTGTTTTAATCAAGCACTGGATCCTGCATGTCTAAGGACTTGGAATCTCTTTGTACCGAGGAAACATCCTGAGCATAATAAATATGTTAAAATTGAAGTTTGGGCTTAGAGTTGTTTAACTCATGATATATATCATTTTGAAAAACTCATATTTTGACCCTGAGCAAATTTCCTTTATTTCCCTTACACAACTAGACTTAATTACTTTAAAATCCATCTTTTTAAAGGGCTTTTATCCAGAGACGATTGTCATGCATGGTATGATGACAACACTTAATTTAAGTTCTTTAAGGCATACTTTACTGACTGTCCAAGCCAAACTATTGGTTTGGCAGCTCCAAATAATCTCTCTTCACAAAGCATTTTTGATAGCATTTGTGAAAGTCTCTTCTCCCTGAAAGTCAAAATATTCTGCATAAACAATTAAAAAAATTGAGGCATGGTCTATTAAACAAACAGCAATGATAGACTCCAATATTTCACAACATCACTACTTGCTTAATAGGGTGCAAGCAATTTAAAAAAAATCTGGTTGTTTTCTAATTATTTCCATTAACTGTTCAAATTTGAGCATTTTCACGATGTTGGTTATGAACAGTAGAAGTAAATCAAGTGATACTAATAATAATTTTCAATTAAAAAACACAAGCTAGAAAATTAGCTGCTGGCTCAGTCCAGTTGTTTGAAGATATATGCTCCCTTTTCATTAACACAGACCTGCTTAAATAAATGAGTGTAGTTTTATTCTTGAATATACAGAAAGGTTGTCCAGGGCTCAAAAGATTCCAGGCTGGAATCTCTCAATATTGATCATTTCTCCCGACCTCTTTGTTTCTTTATCCCCTCCTCATGTGTGCTCACCATCTTGCATTTTTGTATAATTTTGGGCTTTGTGGGAGAAGCAAAGTTAGATCAGGAAGAGGGAGAAAAACCAGTGTCAGCAAAGAAGCCATCTAGAACAGTATATACTCAGAATTCATAAATGAATAAGTTCCTTGGAAAGGAAAAGGGAATATTAGTGGTCCAGTATTATTCTTCTATATGGAAAGAGAAATATAAGCAGAGCAAACAGAGAGAAATGCTATCTAGCCCTACTTAACCTTGCTTTTTAGAGCTTCTTTGTTGTGTTGTCTACCTGCTTCCTGAATTTCAACTGAAGGGAAAAGTCCATGGAGTTGGTTTGTATGAAGTCATGATAGACAATGACCATAGGCTCATTAAAGAATAAGGGTTCCTTTAGAAAATAGTCGGTAACCACAAGATGGCCACAGGGTCTTGAAAATTAATTTGGGGAACGTAATCAATAATGTAAAGATTTTGTAGGCTATCCAATGGACACGTGTCCCATTTGGGAGACCACCTCAGGGATGATATAGATGCCTGATCTCTGCACTGTACACCTGAAACTGAAGCTGAACAATAATGAATGCCAACTATAAATATATGTGTGTGTATATATATATATATATATATATATATATATATATATATATATATGTATATGGTTACAGGAAGCGGAGTACAGCATTAGGAATAGAGACAGTGGAAATGTAATGGCTCTGTGTGATGTCAGAGGGATAGCGGATGGGGGGAGAGGGGTTCACACAATGTGAGGGATATAAATGATAAACGTCTAAGTATTACTTTGTCTTGTACACCTGAAACTAATAAAAAAAAACTAATATATATATAAATAAAAGAATAAGGGTTCCACTATATTATAATACCATGCCTAAAACATTTAGAAAACATTGATGAGATTTCAGTGTTCAGCTTCTTCATTATTGCATGCTCTAGAAATGCCCTCAAATATATTTCTGATTATTGGATAAAATTTTATATAATTAATATAATTACTATAAGATTGTATGTGTGTGTGTGTGTGTGTGTGTGTGTGTGTGTGTATATATATATATATATATATATATATATATATATATATATATATGAAAGAAGAATGGAAAAGCAGCTACCAAACTGCTACTGTTTTGTTTGTTAGAAATAAGGAGAAATCTCTTCTCTCCTTCCCCCAGTTATTCAAATTTTAACAATTCCATGATAATTTCTTTTACAATAAAAAGAACTAGACAAACAAGTAAGTATGGATATCTGAAAAATAAAGACCAAAGTCTAGATGAGCAACATTTTAGCTGTACGTGTATTAGCTCACAGGAAGGGAAAGTAGAAGATTGAAAGAATATCCAGGGACCATAAAAACTGTAGTAAGAGCACAGTAGAGGTTAAAATGGTACTAGGGGATAATGTCCTCATCCTTTCTCTAAAGAAATCATGATAGAAGCAAGACAATTAGAAATCTGAGTTATTGTCTAAATTCTAGTAGAAATTCTCAGTCTGACTCGGTGTTGGGTCACTTGAGTGATAAAAATACAAAGAAACTAAATCTAACACCTTAACAATCTTAACTCTCCTTAGGTCAGAATAACATGCTTCTCAGATGGTCCCAATCTTTACAATGCCTCATTCCAGAATAACAACTTAATCTCAATTTCGCATCATTTTTTATTTTGTCTAGCCTATTCATGGTCATGAATTTCTTGAAAAGTGTTAACTGGTCTTGGTTGAGCATTTTTCATACTCAGAGAAGGCAAATATATGCTATCATCCAACCCCTCACCCCGCTCTGTTCCTACCAAAGTACCATGGCTTATTTATTTCAGCATATTTTCCTACTAAGCCAGGACTTTACCCAGAATCCTCTTAATGGCAAAAGATTGGGAAAGGTAAGCAATTCCATCTTAGCCCCCCAAATTCTTTCTGGGACTCAATTCTTACACAACCAATTCTGTGCTAAAAAGGGGGAGTATGCAATAACAAAATATTGGTGCATATTTTAAATAGTAGTGTTTTTTCCCACCAAGACACTAATGTTGATCTTCCTGGTTTAATATATAACTTATCTCACATATTTGGAGATCCTTCATATTGATGATTACATTGAAACTGGTCTATTGTACTTATTTGGAAGAAAAAAAAAGGAGTTTGCATTCAATATTCTAAAAACACAACCAACTATTTGATCTGGAAGGCAATGTGGACCATTGAGTACGTGCACAGTTTTTAAAAAATTCCATCCTTTGAAATCTTAGTTGAAAATGTCAAAGTCGAGCTGCAATGAGCCTCATCTGAACATGAGAAAGCCCCCAACCTCACTAATAAAACTTTCAGATTTTTTGATTGAATGCCATTTGAAATTACCCTCATCACGTTAACGTGCAATAGGTAGCATGCAGTAGGGTTGCCTCTCGACATGACCCTATTAGAGATTGCCACTTGTGAGGAAATCTATTCAAAAGCAGAGGCTGTATTAAGCTGGATACCAGGTCAAATCACACTATTTGGGGGAAAAATGGAGAGGTACTTCAGCCTAATGATTTGTGAAAAGTTAAGTAACAACAAATTCCATGAATATGAAATTGTGGAAAGAATGCTCTCATCACTGCTTTTATCCCTCAGCACTCTATGCAGACGGCAGCTGTGAGGAATTAGAAATAACACCTACTGGCGCGCCTGCCTCCCTCTGAAATGATGCTTTTTAAGATTGTGATTTTAGAGCATTTAAGATGGGAAGGAGAAATTTCACTTTGGGGTTCACAAAGTTTTTTTAGTCAGTAAAAAGGGACAGTAGGAAGTGCGATATGAGTATTCTGACATTTCCTACCTATTTTTGCTTCCAAGAACCTTTATGTATTCATGTGGCTGGCTGTGGAGGACTTTGACAGTTTTAGTTGAAAGCTGCGGAAATCTCAGGAAAAAGCGAACTCGGTTTCTGCATTAATAAATGATGGAAATAGATTTGGGATCCTCCACTAATTTATATTTGGGTTTTCTGGAATGTTAATTTTTATAAACTTTTTGCTGGAATACAATAGGCATTAATATAACATAGTGAAATATATAATACAATGTAAAGCATTTTAAAATATAAACAGAAAAGTATGCATATCATAAATATACAACCCACTGACTTTTCACAAATGGAACACACACTTGTGTAAAGCCATAAATCAAGAAATGACCCAGAAGCCTCTCTCATGATCCCTTCTAGACTGTACTCCCTGCCAAGGGTAATCACTCTTCTGTCTTCTAGATTCATTTTGCTTTTTGTATACTTTCTAAAAGTGGAATAGTACACTCAGCATTATAAGATTCGCCCATAGTTATCTATTTCATTTTAAGTTATTCGTCTGCATTGTTGTATGTTTTTCCACTATGTGATTACACAATTTATCCATTTTTGATGGCTACTTAGGCTATTTTTGGCTCCTACAAGCAGTGCTGCTTTGAACATTCTTGTATGAATCTTTTGAAGAAATATAGATAGCTGTTTCTGTTGGGTATATACCTATGAGTGGACCTGTTGGGTCATAGTATATGGATAAATTCATCTTGAGTAAATGCTGCCAAACAGATCTCCAGAGTGGTTTTGTTTACCCTCCTGCCAGTTGTGAATGATTCCAGTTGCTTTACATCTCACCACACTTGGTATGGGTGTGTAGGAATTTTTGAGATTCTTGAGGACATTGCTGTTTTCTTGTTTATCTCAGAGTTCAGAGCACTGGGTACAATGGTGGCTCTTGGTCAGCTTCCCATACTACTTTCAGCCCTAATAATAGATGGAGTTGTCAATAGAGGGATAATAGAAGCAAAACCGAGGTCTACATTGAGTCAGGAAGTCAGATCCTGAGGGAAGGAATCTGATGACTGCCTGTTAGGCTTCCCTGCATTGACCCTTACTGAGGAAACATCAGTACTAGAGGACCATTTATTAGGACATGTCTGGTGAAAATTGCTTCAGCCCATGAAAGTTCCCTCTCACTGCCAATATGTGTACAGATTTTTGTATTATAGTTGATTTAATTTTACAGTACCAACCCAGATGTGCAAAAGGCAATTTTCTTTTCTGTATTTGCTCTCAAGTCAACATATACACTGTTGTTGGAAAACTATCTGTTGCCTTCAGGGAGACTCAGATAGTTTTGGTTTAAAACCCTATCTCTTTTATGTAAATATTTAGTTAAATTGAAATTTTGCCCTTCTAATTCTCCATTTCCCTTCTTCCAAGACATGATCTGTTTTCCCAGGGGACATAGAAGGAATAGTGTCTGGTTGCTTCTTGGGCTGCCTTGACCCTTATAGCTTCCAAGACAGGTGGCTTGATCTGTCTGGGCTCTGACCATGGTTCCTGCCATAGCCCCCAGTTATGAGGCCCACAAGCTCTGCATCTTGACTTCAAACTCAGGATGTTTCTAGTTTATGGTCCTCAGAGCCCCTTATCAGACCTTTGGAAGTTTGAGGATTCTCAGCTGCTATTGTGCTTTCTGGGGTGTAAGGGATTTTGTGGAGCTAGCTGCCCTTCAAATGAATCTGCTGGAGCACTTCCCTCTGCCATTACCACATCTCTCCCTGTGCATTAATTAGGTTGTCCTCAGCCCCATGCACATCTCAGGGATTTTCTCAGAGACATGAAGTTATCCTCGGGTGAGCTCTGGGAAGCACAACACTAACTCCACTGCTCTGGGCTCCCCCTAACCCTGTAACCCACTTGATGTCTCTCTTACTCTGCCATCCTTTGTTTATGTGTCTAAGAAGAGTTTGGATAAGGAGTTGGTGGAGATCTCTTAAGACAAACATCAGCCTCTTTATCTCAGTCTCTCCATCAGAGTCTTCCTTCTTGTCTGCTGGTTGAAAAGTTATTTCCTTCTGGGAAGGTAAATTGCTTCACTCAAAGTTTACTCTTCTCTGCTCTATGGTTTTTAACGTGATTTCTCTGTTCAGTCTTCTATTTGTTATTGATATTTAATATTATCTTTGGAAATTCTAAGAAGTCATGACTCCCCCATTTCTCAGTAAAGCCCAACTCTTGCCCTCTAAAGCATGTACCCTTCAGACTTTATCTGCTGTAGTTTTAAGAACTATATTTAGTCATTTAACTCACTCATTTAGTCATTTAACTCACTCTTGATCTGGCATGGTATCTGCCTTCCCTCAGAGTGCAGCGCCTCTGTAAAACTATTAGTGCTGCTTGAATGGTGGAAAGATAGGTGTGAGGGCCATGGGAACACACAGTTCTATATCAATTCACACCCCCCACTAATTTGTAGAGCTGCCTTCAGTGAGCACATAGGAGGCAAAACTCCAGGAAACTAAAGGGTTGGTTTGCCCAGGAGGACTTTTAACTTCACCATGTAGCACTATCAATTTTTATTTTTCTTAGGAATACGAAAGTAACAAGCTGAGTATTAAGCAAGTCCACTAAGATGTGTAGGCCCCTTTCCAAAAAGATAAATTATGCATAATGAAACAAGAGAAACGAACATGTCATGTTTATAAAATTTCTGTGAAAATTCCATTTTATAAAGAATTTTTTTTTTGTTTTTTTTTTTGCCAGAGCCCCAAATGAGGTAATAATATTGTGGCAGAATGTGATAGTTCATGCCCCAAGGGAGATAATAACAAGATTTAGAATATTTTCTCCACTTTGAACAGCAAAACCCTGTTATGTCCAGCTAGCTCATCTTAAAAATAGCCCCTTCTTTGTTCACACCCAAGGTCAAGTAAATTAAGTCAGCCTGGGTTTACAGATTTGTTTGGAAGTTAGAAGAGATTCTCCTTTGTTAAGAAGCTATACTGAAGGGCTAATAAAAACCACTTTGGTTGTTCACTTTCTCTTGATGTCTTGAAATTTCCAAAGCTACATGTTCATTTACTCATGAACTCTTCATTTATTCTATTTATTTTAAATACATTAAATAAGCTCAAGAGAATATAGAGATGGGTGAACTATGACTGATGATGTCAAGGAGCTCAGTATCCAGTGGTGTAGACGGTCCTATAGAAACAAAGTGCAGTCAAGTGTCGCGGGTGTTGGGATAAATTGAGTACAATAAAGCAAAAACATGAGAGTGGTTTTCCATACTGGGGAAAGACCAAAATTTTTCTTAAAAATTGTCACAAGCTGGACTTAGAAATAGAAGTAGATTTCCAAAAGGTAAATACTATGGAAAGGGTATTCCCAGGCAGAAGTGAAATGGAGGACGAACTGTGAAGTCATGGAACCACATACCATCTCCAAAGATCCATGAATATGATTCCAGTGTAGTGTACAAGAGCTGATACCTTGAGAAGAGTGGTAGAGGTTCACAAGTCCAGATGGTGGAGTTCTTGGTGTGCCAAACTGAGGGGGTATTTTAGCATGTAAGCTGGTCATGGGGGTGAACAGAGGATGTGATTGCATACATGCCTCAGTTGCAATCTCCAAACTGAATGGCTTAAACAGCAGAAATTTATTTCTCATAGTTCTGAAGGCTGAAAGTCCAATATCAAGATGTTAGTAGGTTTGGTTTCTTCTGAGATCTTTCTCCTTGATGACGGCCATCTTGCAGATGACCGCCTACTCTTTGTGTCTTCACATTGCCTTTTCTCTGTAGGTGCACACCTAGTATCCCTTTGTGTGCCCTGATCTCCTTCTTTTATATGGGCACCAGTCATATTGAATTAGTTCTATTCCTAAAGGCCTCATTTTCACTTAATTACGTCTTTAAAGTACGTATCTCCAAATACAAGTACTGGAGGTTATGGCTTCAACATGTAATTTGAGGGATACATAACTTAATACATAACAGGACACTGTTAATTTTTTTCAACATTATAAAAACTAAATACAAGGCCTGGATCAAGTTCATGGCAATGGGATGGAAAGATGAAGATGCGTATGAGAAATACGTTGGACCTATACAATTCTCAGGTTGCTAGTTTGGGTGAGAAGAAATAAGGGGTGCATTCACTGAGATATGCAGTTCAGAAAAGAGGCTAGTTTTTCTGCAAGGGGACAGATTATTACTTCAGTTTCAGCTAGGTTGAGTTTTAGACACTAAGGTGTTTGTAGTAGTCTAGTATATAGCTGGCTAGGTGACGATGAAGCTGTGTGATACTTTAGATATTACTTATGTTTAATAATTTTTCCTCAATTTGTTTGAGTTCCTTCTAATATTACACGGACAGCAACAAATTATGCATAGGAAGGAAGGGGTTTCCTGGAGGAGAAAAAGCCCCAAATATTTATGATGTTTCAGAAAATGTTTGCTCCCATTAGTTCTCATTGCTTTGGAGAAGCTCTTGAAATGACCTTGCCTCGGTTTCGCAAGACATATTTTATCACGCACACTGAAAATGATATATCTTTCACTTTTTGCAAGGAATAGTGTTACTTTGTTAGTAAAAAAATTCATAGGAATGAATGAAACTAACACACAATGATGGGAAGTTTCAGTATCAGAGAACTTTTGAAAATTTGACAAGCAAAACCTTTTGAAATAACAAACATTACCTAAAGGCCTGACTGCTTGTTACAGATGGATGCCTTCCCAAATGTGACTTTGGTAAACAAAGCTGCATTTGAACTACCAGAGAGAACAAGGGTCAAAGAAACAATATTATTTCCAAGGGAGAAAAGTGCGATGGGCAGATAGTCTCAATTTTGTTTAAGGGCAAAAATGACATTATTTTATGATGAGTAATAATTGTAGATAAGTGTGTAAACTATTTCAGAATTGTCACAATATAATTTTTATATAAGTATCTCAATGTCTTATTTGTTATATTTCTCCTAGCTAGTTTATATACCCCCAGGATAGATTAGTGGTTACTAACCAGGGCAATTTTGTCCCCTCTGGGGGACATTTGGCAATATCTGGAGATGTTTTTTGTTTGTCACAATGCAGGGGGAGGTGGGAGGTTTGGGGTGGTTGTTCCTGGCATCTAGTGGGTAGAGGCCATGGATGCTGCTCAACATCCTGCAATGCACTGGCAGCATCCCCCAACAAAGAATTATCCAACTGAAATGTCAGTAATGCAGAGGTTAAGAAACCCTGGGATCATAACAAAACAAGTACCATTTGCCTTAAAAAGTAAAGAACCGATCTTCTCAGTTGATTATCAAGTTTGGATCAAATTCCTCCCTGAGCAGTTACTTGGTGCTGTGAGAGTGGTGGTGGTGGTGGTGATGTGTGTATGTACTCGTATGTGCCTTTGTTCGCTTGTTTTTACCTGGAGTTATTGTCATTTTGAATTAATTGCATTTCATACCTTACACATCTGGGTTTAGATGCAATTAAGCTATATCAGCATTTTATTTTTTTAATTGTACTTTTGTACATATACACATTTAAACAATCAGAGATTTTAATAAACCCTAAAAAACCCCATGTTTCTCAGAATGGAAATTCAGAGCTCCACTGAGCATCCATATAAATTACTGAGTTTTGAATGACTGTGTAGTCCTAGTGTCCATAAACTCAGTGTCTTTCTCTTTTTAAGTAGAACACATTCATGGGGTATGTTTATAAATTGCATTATTATTTTCATATATATTTTCCCATTTGATGCTTATAGACCCAGTGTCAGTTAGTTATTATTATCACAACAATTTTAAAAATGAAAAGATGGGAAAACAGATAAGAAAAACTTCCCCAGCGATTCAATGCATATTCACTTTAAAATAAAGTCAAACATTCACTTGTTCATTTGAATTCAACAAATACTTATTAGGTTCATAGAATGTGTCAGGTACTATGACAAAGCACTATGCTAAGTTCTGAAGTTACAGCCAGAGTCTGTTTTAAATCTCATGAAAAAAGCTTTAGCCTCTTTGGATTAGAATTTGGGTTATTTGAGAAATTCCCGAACCCCCAAAATATTTACATTTAACATATTAATAGCATAATATTGTTCACTCTTATAGAGTGTAAGAGGTGGAAATAACCATGGGGCACAACAGACAGTTTATTTATTAATATCCTTAAGGTGTCAGAAGTGGCAAAATTCTGAATTCATATGTAGTATTTCCATACCTAATTATATTTTTCCTGACTTTACTCACTGGTGGTTATGGATCAGCAAAAGAAACAGTTATATTTATAATTATATACATCTAAGGAATCATAACATCAGAGCTGGAAAAGATCTTTGAGATATCTTATTTCATACTTCTCAGGGTCAGAGGTGCCAAGCCACTCCTTAAGTAAGAGCCAATTACTAAGCATGAACATAAAACGAAACCTCATATGTCCTGGCTCCCACATGGGTTGACTTTTCTACCAAATTTCCCATCTGCTTTCCTCACAGAGCTCCATGTTTGATGACAAATAGGCTGACCAGTCAGTTTGTTTGGGACTTTCTCTGTTTTAGCACTGTTAGTCTTACATTGTGGGGAACCCCTAACCCCAAAAAACTGGGACAGCTGGTCAACCTAAATTGACAAGACACATAGAAGTACTTGTTATATGAACAAATATAACTGATAATAAGATGGTTATGTCATTCACTAGTTTTCTTGCTGCATGTTCACCAGAAATGAGCTTTGGTTTCTATCTTTTCAGGGTGAGATCAGTTGATGAAATTTGAGCCTCTGTCCAACAGTCTGCTTACAATTAATCCTTTGTATCTCCATTATCGCTGGTTGTCTTTCTCTGTCTTTCTCAGTCAATTTCCTAACGAATGATTTCCTCTTGTGAAAATGCTTCTCTTTATTCATTGGGATCCTTCCTTGGGTATCACCTTATAGTATTCCTTCAGCTTGTTCGAATATTTTCTAAATGACCATTGGTCACCAGGAATGGAAATCTGCCTATAGTCAGAGTTTTATAAGATATGAGAAAATAACACAAGGGGTCATGGGCATGTTGAGTAGGAAGTAGGAGATACTATAGTACTCCCACGTAGATGAGATACGTTTTCAGTAATGAACAAAGATTATTTATGTAACATGTCCCAATAACACTAGAAATAAGATTCTAGTCTATTCATAAGCTTAAGTCTTTGAGAAAATTGGATCTATTTGTGAAAAGAACTGGATTTAACCCCAAAGTTTGTGAAATTCCTCTTTGAATTGATAAGTGCCTAGGAAAGAGTCACATTTTCATTAAAATGTGAAAATGTTTAATGTTCTTGATTTATGGCACTAATATTAAAAGTTCTTACCTGAGAATCCTCAGAATTTTCATCTCACAATGAGATATCACTTCACATAGAAGAGAATGCCTATAATTAAAAAGACAATAAAAATCATTGGTGGGGATGTAGAGAAATTTGAACTCTTATAGGTTGCTGTTAGGAATGTAAAATGCTGTAGACATTTTGGAAAATAGTTTGTCAGCTTCTTAAAATTAATATAGATATTTTACATCACCCAGCAATTCTGTTCCTGGGTACCTACCCAAAAGAAATAAAAACCCATGTCTATACAAAGACCTGCACATGGATGTTCATAGCGGCATTGTTTATAAGAACTAAAATGTGGAAACAGCCCAAATGTCCATTGGCTAGTGAATGGATAAACAAAACGTGATTTATCCATGTAATGTAATACTATTTGCAATAAAAAGAAATGAAATGCTGACACATGCTATAATATTGTTGAAACTGAAAAACATTATTCTAAGTGAGAGAAGCCAGACACAAGAGATCACGTATTGTATGATCTCATTTATAGAAACTTTCCGCAAAAGGTAAATTTAGAGAGACAAACAGTAGATTAGCTATCACCTGAGGCTGACACAAAGTCTTTTCTAGGGGTGATAAAAAATTCTAAAATTAGATTGCAGTGATGGTTGCACACCTCTGTTAATTTATTAAAAATTGTGAATTGTGTACTTAAAACAGGTGAATGTTATAGTATGGAACAAAACAATATACCTCAATATAGTTATTTTTAGAAATGAAAGTATGTTCATCTCAAATTACTTTCCCTAAAACAACATAGAGCCAAAAAGGACAACACAGCTTAAAAGACCAAGAGAATGTGATACTGTATGTGCAGGGATGTCCTGGAGTCCATGTTTCTTTTGTCATGGTTATTTGACGAAAAGAATCAAACCTGTGCTAATTGACATTCTCTGTCAATGCATTTTGGACTGCATAAATTCCTTTATCTCAGTCTAGCTCTCATTAGTTCTCTCATTCTGTCTCATCACCTGCTAACTATTTGATGGCATTTAGAGAAAATGTGCAAATGCGTTTTCTTTATGTAAGTTTGAACAGAATTTGGGGCCCCTGCACAATGAGAGAACAAAAACTGAGGAAAATCCTCATAATAAGATTCACGGATTCTTATCATCTAGGAATAATGGCATTGCTCAGCCTCTGCTCTTTCCACTGAAATCACAAGCAATGAGGGAGAGCCAGGCTGGGTTCCATAGTCAGACTCCAGCAGGATACAATTCAGCTGTCCCAGCCCACCTACCATTGGCAGAGAGTGGGCATAAGAGGGAAGAGATTGCTAGTAGACAGTTGAAATAGGCAAGAGAGAGGCCACTGATTTAAATTTTCTCTGACCTTTCTTAAGATGCCTGTCTGCTTATCACTTCTCATTGAAGTTTTAAGACCAATCTGGCTCCCACAAAGCCTTTTCCTTTCCTCCCCCTGCCACCATGGATCCCCTGCCCACACCCTGGCTTGTTTTCCATTGCAATACCTGGAAATCAGCCCTTTGTACAAGTTAGGGACCAAATCAAAGCCAGCACATGGAATGCATAGGTTATTTACGGATAGTTGCTGAACAAATTTAATCACTGGCCTGCTGTAACTCCATCATCATTTCCCTTGACGAGAACATCGCAGACTTAAATTTTGCAAAGGAGGGAGAAGTGGCCATAATCCAACTATAACAGTAACAGCCAATTCTGCTGTGATGGGAAGAGGCGCTGTATTAGTGCCAATACATTAACCAACTTTCCAATTGCAGCGGGGAAACTGATTGCCATTACAATTCCCACGGCACTCCTCCATGAAGGTAACAGAACTGCTTGAATGAGCATTCATTTCCAGCTCTGCTGGAGAGTGTGTGTGTGTGTGTGTGTGTGTGTGTGTGTGTGTGAGAGAGAGAGAGAGAGAGAGAGAGAGAGAGAGAGAGAGAGAGAGAGAGAGAGAGAAATAACTGGTTAAAACTTGAGATTAGGCATGGAGGGATAGATATTTCTGAATCATTCTTTCACCACTGTTTGCATGATGTTGGACAAGTCAGTCAGCTACTATGAAACTTGGACTGTATTTGCAAAATGAGAATAATAATAACACCTACTAGTGGCTTAAATAGGGATTCAAATTCTTTAATACTCTTCCATCAAGAGATGAAGTCTCTCCTCTCTCCTTGAATATAAGCAGGTGCTGTGACAACTTTGATAGAATATGGCAGAAGTGATGTCCTGGCAATTTCTGAGCACAGGCCTTAAAAGACTGGTAGCTACTTTCTGGCTTGCTGGGAGGCCTGAGCTGCCATTTAAGAAGTCTGACTATGCTGAAAATACGAAGATAGAGAGGCTATATGTCAGCATTTCAACTGACTGTTGCAAAAGAGCTTACTTCCAGCCATCCCATTGAATGAGACATGTGAATGAAGCCCTCTTGGATACACCAAATAAGGTTGCTCACCAACCAAATACCCATGTGACCTCAGTGGATACCATGAGGAGCAGGAGAATTGCCCTGCTGAACCATGTTCGAATTCCTTGGGCACATATCCAAGAGTATATTAAATTAGTGGCTGTTTTAAGCTGCTAAATTTTGGGGTAATTTCAAAAAATAACCAAAACACCTACTACAAAGCTGTTGAAAAGATTAAGTAGAATAATAAAATTGTTCATGCAGCTTTTAGTTCTACTTTAATAATGATGATAATAATAAAAAGGAGCATACCCTAGTCTTCCATAAAAAAAAAAAAAGTGACCCCTTAAATAACTTAGAAAGCTAAGGTTTCATTTTTAACAACAGATGAGATGAGGACTTGCCTGGAATAATTGGAGAGCCACACATATAAGGATAAAGTAAGCATTTAGTGATTACCTTCAATATACCAGGCACCATATATACATTTTCTCATTTAATCCTCAGAGCAACCTTTTCAGGTGACTACTGTGGGTCTTACAGTGAACTCAGAGAGATTGAGTAATTTGCCAAGAGTTTCACAGTGAGGAAGTGATGGAACAAAAATCTGAACACATGGCTGTCTACCTCCAAGGCAGAGAAGAGGCCTAAATTGAGTTGAGTCTTGAAGGATGTGTAAGTGTAGAATGACAGAGGGAGGAAAGCCTGGAGGCGTCAGAAGGACCTCTGCCCTGGGGATGGTGAGGAGGTGAGCTTTAGTCTTTTCTGAAGAGCAGGGGAAAATGACCTCCAATCAGCAGAATGTTATTCTCAGGGCTGACATTGATCTCCAGTTCCTTCTCATCCACAAGTTGCCCCTGATGAAGAAGGGTGTGGTAATGGACC
This sequence comes from Rhinolophus sinicus, assembly GCF_057876585.1. Lineage (NCBI taxonomy): Eukaryota > Metazoa > Chordata > Mammalia > Chiroptera > Rhinolophidae > Rhinolophus > Rhinolophus sinicus. The sequence continues at coordinate 40,442,639 of NC_142516.1, read as the reverse complement.
TGGAAAGACTGGCTGGATGCTAGAAATCGGGGTGAGAATGATTGAAAGCACAAATGTTGCTTCGAGACTCTATTTCTGCTGAAGTTGGACTTTATCTCCTTTCTTGGCTTTTGGCAAAGCAAGTACCAGCAGAGAACAAAGACTGCTTCTTTCAGTGCCTGAGGGACACAGCCAATATCAAAGTTGATGAAAGAACAGATTGGACTTGTCAGGGTGTCTTCTGAATTTCTTGCTAAATCATTGTAGTCCATGACCTAAAATAACCCCCACATTGACACTTCTGGCCCATTCTTGCCTTCAATGATCTGTGAACAGCAAGGCTTTCTGCAGCTTGCATCTCTGAATTGCGCATATGCAGTGGGAGGTTTGTGGCTGACAAGAGCAGAATTCCGGGCTCAGTAGCAGCCCTGCTTGCCTCCTGGAACAGGGAGCCTGACGTTGCCCTTGACTCCTCAAATTACTCACCTCATTCCTGATGCTCTGACTTCCCACTTCCCCCCAAGAACCTTGTCATTAAAAATAGTCTCTTGTTGATCTCATCAAATTTTATTCTCACCTTCACTGTCACAAATGTGCAAAAATTAGAAAGTACTCATGTTGGCTCCTCCCCCATCTCCAGCTATGGAGCAGTCACTGGGTAACAGCAACTGAAATGAAAGCAGAAACCATCTCAAGCAATTGTGTCAACAGCAACAGTAGCAACAACAAGGAAGGAAAGGAAAGGGAAAACATGTCTGGATTAAATAAGTACTCAGAGTTAAAGTTACCTTCTTAATTTTCTTTTCTGTCCTTATAGATTATCAAAAGGACAATTTCGAAGGTAATGGCTTCTTCAATGCTATTCATCTTATATTTGTTAGAGAAATGAATACACAACACAAAACATTGTTGTTAGTTAAATACAATAGATATGACAAAGTAAAAATTAGATTTGGACATAAAACCTGTTTAAAAGAATGATCATTCATTAGCTCTTGAAAGCAAACAACCAGTTACTTTATCTGTGGCATAATGGAAAAGCTCATTTGAGGGATGTGAAGACTTTGATAAAATATCTGGGCTCTGCTTTCTCTTCTGAAATTTTGTTGAAGGTTCCATCCATTCCAGGTCCTACGGTATCTAGTCAAAAGTCTGTGGTTTATTTCCATGGAGAGGGAAAACCTTACATTTAAGATCCTTCCCCTAATTTAGTAAGGTTATCTAGAGTGTTCTTTCCCAGCAGCAAACATCAGCCTATTTGTCTGGTTATTCCATTTTAGTGACTTTCTTTCACTAATTTATTTCACTATCCCCAGAGTTAGATAATGAGAAGATACAGGTACCATTAAGTTCATGTCTTACCCAGTTTGGGTATATAAGTGAAATTTATTTGGCCATATTTTTTTCTTTCTTGCCAGAATGGCTTCTTGGTGATAGAAAGGAGATGCGGGGTGTTATGAGACATTTTATGATATTCTAGAATTTTCTGTTTCTTTTTCAACATTTATAGAATTAAATGTGGCACTTTCTGTAGTTTTTGCTAATGAGGTTTTGTTGTAGTCATGGTTGAAGTAGTTAATGTTTGGGGAAAAGGTGTCTGTGATCCATCTTCATCCCATTTTCCTTACATGAAAATATGTGGTCCATATAATTTTAGAAATTCCTTTCCAAATCACCAGTCCTTAATATTACCTAATAATGATATGAAGTGCTACCATTTATTACATGTTTATTTAATAAACCCTATCTATTCTGAGCTTTTCATGTATTGGTAACTTTAGTCCTCATAAGCAATCCTATGAGACAGCCACTGTTATCAGCATACTATGTTTCAGATGAGACAATGAGGAATTATATGGTTAAATAACTTTGCTAAGGCCAGACGACTAATGGAAGGTGTGACCAAGATTTGATCCTAGGCATTCTGGAATCTGACCTGCAACCTTAAGGATTGTGTTATTTTCCTTCAAGAACTCAGAAGGGGGGACCAGCTGTGTTCCATCAAATTCTGCCATTGCCAAGCACGCATCTTTGTGTCAGAGCCTGGCTTTATCTAAATTTGGCCCTTATAGTACCTATTATTCATTTGAAGTGCTTAGAAGTTGTATTAGGAATAGATTTACACATGTGGTAGCAGCATCATTCCAGAGCCTTTCAATATCTTGTGTCATGGTAGAGTGAGCCATGCTTCTGAGTTTTAGTAGGCCTGCCTTGATAGCAGAGCCATGTCTTTTGTTCTTTAACAATTATAATACACTACTGTCACCTACCATATGAAAATAGCCATTATTTATTTGGACTTGCAATGCTTTATCTCCCCAGTTGCTTTGGAGAATAAGCATCTCATTGTCCTTAGTTCATTGCTTTTCACATTCTATTTTCCCAGGTGCAACACACATTCCTCATTCTGCTGGATTTTTCCGTATGGCCCAAGAATGAGTTATTCTTTCATGAGTAAATGAAAGAAAAAAGATACAACTGAGAGCAAAGAGCAGAGATAAGTTGTGTCTGTTTGTCCCGATAGCCTTCTTAGGACATCATTTCAGAACCCTGGCTGGGGCAATGGAAAAAATAACTGAAAACATGAGAGTTTGAGTCATCCTTCTAAGTAAATAATTGTTCTCATTCCTTCTTTCAACCAATCTGTCAGCAAAAAGTCTCCCTTGACCCAGAAATGAAGAATTATATTAATGATCAGAAAATGCATCACATTCAGAATTTAAAAAAAAAGGCATAATGTGCCAGAGAGAACAAAACTCATCTGAGAATCTAGGCAGGGTCAGGGAACTCTGATTTCGTATGGCACGCACCTCATCCTATGGGCTGATTCACTATCTACTGGTGTCAGTGCTGGAAAGACAGGCTCTAATTCGTAAAAGTATTTAAGAGCCCAGTGTAAAAAGAAGTCCAGATATTGTTCTACAGTGAGAGCCCTGTCTAGATTCTGAACTGGTACTTTAATGTTATTTAATAACGAATGAAATCAGAGAAAAAATATGGGTTGCTCTTCCATTTTTAGCACAAGCAAAAAAAAAAAAAAAGCACTGAACCACATGCCTTTAATGGCTCTAGATATAGGGAAACTGTTGACTCTGAATAAAGGAGCAAAACTCCCAAGTGGTTAGATTGTGGGGAACAGTGATTCATAATGCCTGTGTTTGGATAGGTAACTCTCCATCCAAGAAGACAAGTAGACGGGTTTCTATGTGGTATTACTTAAGTTGTGGAGACAAGTATGGTTTTTAAGGATACAGGTGCTTGGCTGTAATTATATTCTGAGCTCTGGTACTTACTGTGATCTTGGATCACTTAAATTCTTTGAGTTTCTTTGTCATTAAAATGGATATATAAGTATGAATAAGGTTATTGGAAGGGTTAAATAAGCTAATACTGTATGTGAAATAGTAATAGTTTCTGTTACATAACAAGTTCTCACTGTTGGTGACAATAATTATTACCATCATCTTGTTACTGTCCCTTACACAGGAGGCCCCACTCCGAGATGTCCTTCATACAGAACACAAACAGTTAAGCAGTGGCCCATCATGTTTTTGCGTCACTTTACTCTTCTCCATGTGCTTTTTCCTCCATTTTATGTTTATGCTCAGTGCCCAGGGCTAACATCATTGTAACCCCAGCTGTGAATCCTTGCTAAAGTCTCAAACCTCTCAGAGCCTCAGTTGGCTCATCTGTAAAATTTACCCAATGCCGATTCTGTCTTAACAAATTTAAAACAGACTCACATCTTATGTTGCCCATGAGTCTAACCTAATTTTGTTTTTACAGGAAGTAACAGTTTAATAGTCTGTAATGTGAAAGAATACCCTCAAAGACTAATCATTCCGTTGCCATTGAGAACCATATCTCAGCCTGAAGGGAGGGTGAGGAGTCCGATACAAAGGCATTTTCCATGAATTTCATGGAACAAATGAGGAATGCAGTGCACACCTGCCTCTTAGGATTAATTCTCAGGCTATAGTGAAGCTCGGAAAATTGCTATTTCTTGACCTAAAAGGAGGTTAAACACTTTCAGTGGAAATCGATTCACTTTAAGGTATTTAGCACTGTTCATATTTTGTAAAAGTCTCTATGACAGGGCTGGTTTCAATTGGCACTTTCTGTCGCAGTTGTAGGAAGCCCATCACATAGAGAGCGGAATCTGAATGAGTGTTTAACAAGATGGGCTATTTCCTTTGTTTCACTTCTAAGATAAAAAGGGAACATGCCCTAGATGCCTAGACAGGCCAGGGATATTGGGACTCATACACATCTGCTACATAAGAAGTTGCAAAGTGGGAAAGTGATTGCTGGAAAAATACAATTAATTTCTCCTGATGCTTTTATTTTTTCCTTGGCTAGGATAATTTATGTTACACATGGTCAAATAGCATTATGTACAATGAAGGAAATGAGGTGTGAGGGAATCATTCAATAAAACATGATAAATCATAAAAGATCATTTAGAGAAAAATGCTGTTAGCAAGAGTTTGAGAAGTATGAAGATCTATTTTCATAGGTTTTTAGGAAATCCCATCACATGAAATTGCACCATTTACACAATTGTTCCTCTTTCTTGAAAAGATAGTGATAAATTTCAAATGGAATTAAATAAGAAATACTGCAGGCTGTCAGTCATGATCTGAGACTAGTTGAGGAAAATTGCTTTCTGAGGGGACAAAATATAATCAGTCATGACCAACAAATTAGAAAGCAAAATGCAAATTGGGAGAATGATTTCAATGACTAACATGTGACCAGTGCGGAATAAAGAATGGCAAGATAAGCTACACCAAGGGGTAGGGAGGATGTAGAGAAATGAGAACCTTCATGAACTTCTGTGGAAGAGAAAATGGTGCAGCTATTTTGAAGAACAATTTGCAGCATTGAGAGAAATTGAGTATGTGCATCTTGTAAGGCATAGCAATTGCACAATCAAGTGTATACTTGAGGAAATGTCTTGCCCTTGTACACAAAGTGTCACATATGAGAATGCTAATGATAAGATTATTTGGAGTAGCAAAGGGATAGAAACAAATGAGAAATAAATAAATAGAAAACCAAATAAAGTGTAAAATATTTGTATGAGAGCCTACTACACAGGATTCCGAAGAAATGAACTAGCTGTACATATATTAATGTGAATATATAAAAATATTATTAACAGTAAACTGAATGGCTATATAGCTCAATGCTGTTTGTGCAAATAAATAAAACATATAGAAAACACTGCTAGATATAAACATTGATATGCATATACATAAAAAATAAGATTTGTGGGAGGTGGATCCAAAGCACAAGCGTGCAAAAAGGCTGACTTTGAGAGGGAATATATAAAATAAAATATGACATAAAAAGATAAATTTGAACCAATGAGAATACATTAATGACATAATGTTGCAAATGAAAAATCTAGTTCTGTGTGCCAGAAGTCAAGTTACATACATATCTATATATAAAGGATATGTGTATAGCTACAGATATATAGGTACAGAAGTTCTCTGTGTGTATATATAGATATAGATCTATATATTTATATCTATATGTATCTATATATCTATATCTATGTATATTTATCTATATAAAATCTGAATGGTACTGAGTTAGAGTGTGGTAGTGTATCCCCAAGGGAAAATCAGAAATTTTAGGATGTTTGTTCCTCAAATGAAGGAAAAAGTTTGCAAGGAATGTCAGGAACACCAATGTCTACTTCACTCAAAATTTGGAACCTTGGAGAAATAAAATTAGTGATAAGATAAAACGGAATGCTCATGGATAGGAAGACTTAACATTGTTAAAATATCCATACTACCCAAAGCAATCTATAGATTCAGTGCAATCGCTATAAAAATACCAATGGCATTTTTCACAGAACTAGTACAAATAATCTTAAAATTTATAGGGAACCACAAAAGACCTCGAATAGCCACAGCAATCTTGAAAAAGAACAAATTTAGAGATATCCGGGCAGCCGGATGACTGAGTTGGTTAGAGCGCGAGCTCTCAACAACAAGGTTGCTGGTTCAATTCCCGCCTGGAATAGTGGGCTGCACCCCCTGCAAGTAAAAATTGAAAATGTCAACTGGACTTGGAGCTGAGCTGTGCCCTCTACAACTAGACTGAAGGATGACTTGGAGCTGACGGGCCCTGGAAAAACACATTGTTCCCCAATATTCCCCAATAAAATAAAATTAAATTGTAGATGTCATGATACCCAATATCCAACTATATACTACAAGGCTATAGTAATAAAAACAGCATGATACTAGCATAAAAATAGACACATAGATCAATGGAACAGAATAAGATCCCAGAAAAAAACCCATGCCTATATGATCATTTAATCTATGACAAAGAGACAAGAATATACAGTGGAGTAAATACAGCCTATTCAATAAATGGTGTTAGGAGAACTGGACAGATACAGTCCAAAAAATCAAACTGGACCACTTTCTTATATCATATATAAGAATAAACTCAAAATAGATTAAAGACTTAAATGTAAGACCTGAAACCATAAAACTCCTTGAAAGAAGCATAGGCAGTAAACGCTCTGACATTGCTCTTAGTAATATTGTTTCTGATCTATCTCCTTGGGCAAAGGAATCAAAAGGAAAAAAAAAACAAAAACAAATGGGACTACATCAAACTAAAAAGTTTTTGCACAGCAAAGGAAACGACCAACAGAAGGAAAAGATAGCCTACTGAACGGGAGAAGATATTTGCCAATGATACATCTTATAAAAGGTTAATATCCAAAATTTAGAAGAACTCATACAACTCAGCACTCCTATCCCCCACCAAAAAAAACCAAAAAAAAAAAAAAAAAAAAAAAAACCCAGAAAACAAACAGTGCAATTAAAAAATGGGCAGGGGACCTGAATAGACATTTCTCCAAAGAGGACATACAGATGGCCAAAAGACATATTAAAAGATGCTAAACATCACTAATCATCAGAGAAATGCAAATTAAAACCACAAAGAGATATCACCTCACACCTGTCAGAATGACTATTATCAATAAATCAACAAACAAGTACTGGCAAGGATGTGGAGAAAAGGGAACCTTCATGCACTGTTAGTGGGATTACAAATTGGTGCAGCCACTACAGAAAATAATCTGGAGATTCCTCAAAAAATTAAAACTAAAACTGCCTTGTGACCCAGCAATTCTACTTCTGGGTATTCATCCAAAGAATTCCAAAACACTAATTCTAAAAGATACATGCTCCCCTATGCTCATTGCTGTACTATTTACAATAGTCAAGATATGGAAGCAACCCAAGTGCCTGTCAATAGATGATTAGATAAAGAAGATGTGGTACATATATACAATGGAACATTACTCAGCTATTTAAAAAAATGAAATCTTACCATTTGAGACAACATGGATGGACCTAGAGGGTGTTATGCTAAGTGAAATAAGTCAAACTGAGAAAGACAAATACCATATGATCTCACTTATATGTGGAATCTAAAGAACAAAATAAACAAAACAGAAACAGCCTCATAGATACAGAAAATAAATGGATGTTTGCCAGAGGGGAAGGGTTTTGCAGGGGCTGGGTGAAAAAGGTGAAGGGGTAAGAAATACAAATTAGTAGTCACAAAATAGTCATGGTGATGTAAAGTACAGTATAGAAAATATAATAAATAATATGGTAATAACTATGTATAGTGCCAGGTGGGGTTCTAGACTAATGGGGGGATCATTGCATAAATTATATAAATGTCTATCCACTATGCGGTACACTTGAAACTAATATAAAATATTGAATATCAACTGTAACTGAAAAAAAAATTTTTAAAGATAAAATGAAATGATTTCAGATAAATTATATTTTTGGAAAAATGTTTGTGCTAAGAGATTTATAAAAATGTGAAAACATTTGATTAAAAAAAAAAAGCAATCATGCTACTGCTGATGACTTTATCATTTGAGTATCCTGAGCAGTTAGAGAAGTAAAGCGTATTTGGCTTAGAAAAGACAAGGCTTAAGAGAGATAGGACACCATGTATGTTAATGAAAGAGTTGAGTTATTTTTTTGTTTCATAGACACAACTAAAACAGTTAATAGATAATAAAGGGGCTTTAATAGTATGACAAATTTTTCTATCTGTCTTTTTTAACACAGTGGATTGGGGGCTATGGACTGTAGTCTCTCTGTTGCATAACACCTGCCAAAGATGTTGTTGAAGGTCTTAGCCTGAGAGAGAGAATGGCCAGATTGGCCCAATAAACTCTCCCATCTTTCACAGTTTATGACACTATACAAGTTAAGCTCTGCCCATTTTAGGAACTGCTGAACTTGATGTGACTTTCTCAGCAGTACTGAAGTTTTTATGTTGAGAAGTAATTTTTTAATTGATAAAAGTTTAAGCCTCAACACTTTTATTCATTGAGTATCTTGGTATAATGACTTTCCCCTCCTTGTGGTTCTTGGTGAATCATCTTTATAGTAGTTAACTAAATAACTTAGATAATTAGAAACAAAAAGCTATCCTTCTGGTACCAACAAATCCTGTCCCCTATGATCACCCACACTAGAAAAACTGATGGCATCCTCTTCTTACCTTGAATCCTTAATGTAAAAATGTCTTTCTATTACCAGTTCATAGTTGAGATTTTGTTAATTGCTTCAAGAAACACCCAAACTGTAATGCAAATGTCATTTTCTCCCAGCGTTCTAGAGCTATTGTACCATTCTCTAAGGGGTAGGGAAGTGGGAAATAAATCTTTGTGTTTCAGGAAAATTAGACATGTGCTTTGACATCCGAGGGAAGCACCTAAAAGCTTGTAGGTAGTCTGAGAGACGATTCCCAAATGGCGAACAGGAGTTGAAGTTATAAAAGAGAGAGAGCAGATTTGAGAGTATTAATTTTAGAGGAATGATAGTTCTGAAAGAACCACAAGATGAAAAATCTAGTGTTATAATTGCTGACTCAAAAATGAGCCACTTTTTTAAAAATGTCTGTACATTACACCTTTATATATCTTTAAAAAGTGCATATCCTTGCTTTATGTCATGGTGCGGGGGCAGATATTAGCATTATCTAGACATTTCTTAATTGCCTTAGCTCTAGTTCTGCCATTAGACTGTATCCTTGTTCTGGCACCCTGAAGACTACACAATGTAACAACCTTCCAGTTTTTATCAGGTCTTTTAAAGTAGATGGCCTAAAACACCAAGGTCATCATGATGAAGAGCCAAGATGCTATCATGGAGGCACAAGTTCCTGACTATGACTTCCTATGGAAGCCTAATCAAAGCCTGCATATAGGTGTGCCATGGGGCTGAGTGAACTGTTCAGCAAGAAATGTGTTATCTGTGTAGAATATAGAGCTGGCTGGATGCAACTATTAAACACATATGATTTATACATATGGGATTTATATTTGTGCACTCATACAATTCATACATATAAAATTGGTCTAGCAAATGATCTCCTGTAGTGTGGGATAATTTAATAAGGATTAGTAATGAGGTAAATGCTCTTGGTATAGGATACGTATTTCTTGTTCCTGATGCCACTCCCATAGGAAATGAGTTAAGTCTGTATATTCCTTACCTTCCTCCAGCTTTTACTAGTTTTGCCCCAGGGAATGTATAATAATTTCCCAAATTGGTAAAATTGGGGAGAAAAAGTCAAACATGTTTGGTCCAGCTCCCCATTCTGTCTCTTACGATCAGGTGTGGTCGTAGGGGTCATGAATCCTCTTGATTCTTCAGTGGTGTAAGTTGACCCCATTGTGAATAGTCTTCCTAGATTCAGAACTGTTTCCAACAGGGTGGGAAAGTCTATTTAATTCAGAAATTCAAATATTACAAATCCCATATGGTTTCATTCTAAACTATATCTTCCACATCGTCATTAGCACAATAAAGTTCACAAACCTGTTGCAATAACATTGCTAACCTTTTATTGTGTGTGAAAGTTGAACTTCTTGGTTTTTTTTCAGTTTCATGTGTATAAAACAATGTAATAGTTAGACATTTATACCCCTCACAAAGTGATAACCCCCTGCCCCAATCTACTACCCCTCTGACATCGTATATAGCTGTTACAGTTCCACTGACTCTATTCCTTATACTGTACTCCACTTCTGTGACTATGTGTGTGTGTGTGCATACATATATATATGTATATATATATATATATACATATATATATGTATATACATATATATTAAATTATAGTTGACATTTATTATTATTCAGCTTCAGGTATACACTGCAGTGGTCAGGCATGTTTCTAACCTTTTTTGATATAATAGGGATTATTCTTTATAAATTTGTACCAACTGGACAAACAGTTAACCAAGTTTACTATTTGGAAATGCTGAAAAGGCTGTGTAAAAAAGTTAGACGACCTGAACTTTCGCCAACAATTCATGGCTCCTGCATCAGGACAATGCATCAGCTCACATGGCACTGTCTGTGAGGGAGTTTTTAGCTAGGAAACAAATAACTGTATTGGAACACCCTCCCTACTCACCTGATCTGGCCCCCAATGACTTCTTTCTTTACCTGAAGATAAAAGAAATATTGGAAAGAAGACATTTTGGTGACATTCAAGACATCAAGGGTAATACGACCACAGCTCTATGGCCATTACAGAAAAAAATTGCTTTGAAGGGTGGACTAGGCTCTGGCATCGGTGCATAGTTTCCCAAGGGGAGCACTTCAAACGTGACCATAGTGATATTTTAGCAATGAGGTGTGTAGCACTTTTTCTAGGATGAGTTCGCAAACTTAATTGCCACACTTTATATGATAATTTGACCTTCCATTGGCCTTAACTTTTTGTCTTATTTCTCATTTTACTCAGAACCTAGGTGAGGGTGAGAAGTATCACCATTGAGGCATTAAAAGGCCCCGTGTTTCAACATATCGGACTAGGGTGACTGGAAGTTCATACTGAGTTGCATGTTAGAAACAGCCCCTCCCGCCTTTCTCAGGGAGAGGAGCTTGCACCTGAGTTCAGTTTCTCATGGGACAGAAAGTTTTTTATCCCCAGCCACAGGGTGCAACTTTCTTTGGATCCCAAGTTTTCTGTGTGCTGATTAGTTGTTCTTACCAGCAATTCCTCTGAACCGAAAACATGTAAACCAAAACTGTCTCACATCCAAATACTCTGCTATCCTTCCACTGATCTGTGCATATTCTTATGCTTCTAAGAAGGGAGAGAAATAGAGTCCACCCCTCTTAGGACACAGATCTAGCAGGGTCTCATCTCTGGAATGACTGTGCCTTATCTTGAAAACCCCTGACTTAAAAATTTCTTCAATAAAGTCTGTTTATAACCCATATGTTACATTTTGGACTTCACTTTTACCAGCTTTCACAAAACCCAGGTAGATACTTTTTTTATATTGAGTATAATTTACATATGATAAAGTTTATGCATTTTAAACGTACAATTTTATTAGTTTTGACATGTGTACACAGGCACGTAACCACCACCACTATGAAGATATGGGCTTCAGTCACCCTAAGAAGATTTCTTGTTGTGCTTCTTGAGGGAGGTTGCAACCAACCTCTTTCTTACTTTCACTCCTAGTTCCTAGAAACCACTGTTTAGATAATTTTGTCTTTTCCAGAATGTCATTGGATGCCCAGAATTCTTGCATATGCTACCTAGCTTTTAGTTTGGGTTCATTCGCTTAGAATAATGCTTTTGAGGTACATCCATATTGTTTTGTGTATCAGTATATGTGTATTTCCTTTTCATTGATGAACAGTATTCCATTGTAAGCATGTACTATAATGTGTTTATTCACCAGTGGATGGACATTGGGTTGTTTCACATGTTTGGCTATTACGAATAATGCTACTATACACATTCATGTACAGGTCTTTGTGTGATCATATATTTATCATTTCTCTTGGGTAAACACCTAGATTGAGAATGCTGGGTCACATGATATTTATATTTATGAGAATTTTTCAAACTGATTTTTAAGATATATGCACCAGGTTCAATTTCCACTAACACTGCCCGGATTTCCAGTTGTTTCACATTTTCAAAAGCACTTTATAATATCAGCCTTTAAACTTTAGCTGTTTTGGTAATTACATAGTGTTATGGTAGTTGTAATGTTGTAGTTATGTAGTGTTATCTTATGGTGGTTTTAATTTTCATGTACCTAATGACTAAAAACTTTTCATAGCTTTTCTTGTATGTGGCTATGCCTTCTTTGTTGAGGTGCCTGTTCAACCTCTGCTTTTTTTTAAAATTGTGTAGCTTGTCTTCTTATTATTGAGGTATTTTAAAATATATATTCTGGATACAAGCCCTGTCATATATATATGTTAATAAGTATAGTTTGGGTGAATGTGAATTTATCATTTTTTTCATGGTTTATGCTTTTTGTATCCTATCTAAGGAATCATTGTTACCCAAAACTTCAAAGATTTTTGCCTATCTTTTCTTCTAAAGGTTTTATAATTTTGGCTTTTATATTTAGTTTTATAATGTATTTTAAGTTATTTTGGTATACTGTGCATGATAAGCATCTTTGTTAGTTTTTTCTGTTTGTTTCCACGTGAATGACTAATTGTTCCAGTATCATTTGTTGAAAAAGTATCCTAAACCATTGGATTACTTTGGCTTCTTTGTTGAATATTAATTCACCATATACGTGTGGCTCTGTTCCTGGACTCTATCCTGTTCTATTGCTACACGTATGTCTTTCTTTGTACCCAAACAACTCTTTAGACTACTACGGTTTTAAAATAAGTCTTAAAATCAGATACTGTGAGTGTTTCATTTTTGTTCTTTTTCAAATTATTTTGGTTATTCTGGTTTTTTGTTTTTTTTTTTTGTATTTCTACATAAATTTTAGAATCAGAGCGTCAATTTCTACAGCAAGGCCAGCTGAGACCTTGTTTGCACTGAATCTCTACGTCAGTCTTAGAGAACTGACATCTGATCCAGGAACATGGTAGATCTCTCAATTTATTTCAGTTTTCTTTAATTTCCCTCAGCAGTGTTTTATAGTATTTAGTGTATGTATCTTGCATGAATTTTTAAAGCTATATCCCAAAGTATTTTATATTTTTGATGTTTTAGAACTGTTTTATTTATGGCAGTGATTGTCAATTGTAATTTCCAATTATTTGTTGCTAATAGAAGAAATACAATTGATTTTTGTATACTATGAATTTTATATCATTGGTTGCTGGATTTTGTTGTATAACTTCAAAGAGTGTTGGATTTTGTTTTAGTTTTGGATTTTGGATTTTTGGTTGGATTTTGTTTTGTTTAGAAAGTTAAATCTTTTTGAAATTTTTAAAAAAATCTTTCTTAAGGTATTTCCAAAGCAACATTTAGTCTAGGGCTTTTATCTCCACACTAAGGTGATACTCTTCTGGGGATTCTATCAATACTTCATGTATCACAAAGTCTTTCAGCTCTAGCTCGTTCAAAAGTGAATTATTCCTAGAGGTCCGTATGAGTTCTATAAATTGTTGTTTCTACTGCTTTCCCATTGTTCTTACCCTGGCATTAGGTTTTTTTTCTCCCTCATTCACAGATCAGTAGTCATCTAAAACTTCACAGGGAGCTTGATCTCTCTGTACAGTTTTCTCCTTTCTGAGGTCCTGCCTCATATGTTCTAACCTCCTCTGTTTCCTCAACTGAGTGAGACCACTGGGCTCCTTTGGGTTCCCCCTCTTTGTGCTGGGTCCTGAAACACTCTTCAAGCAGTAAGGTGGTGCATGTAATATTTGGGCTCACCTTATTTGTTGTCCTTTTTTCAGAGATTGCTGTCCTGAGCTGCCTATGTCCAATGTCTGAAAACAGTTATTTAGTGTATTTTGTTGTTTTCTAGTTTTTACTGGGAAGAGAAATTGCTTCAGCTGTTTGTTTTTCATGGGCAGAAGCAGAAAACAGTACTTTTTTGCCTTTCAAATATCTTAGGGAGAAGACATCTGTGGCTTTTGCGCAGAGAGCAGCTATAGGAGCATCATGGTGGCTTATTCTAAAAAGACTGACACCAACCTCCACAAAGTTTCAATTGACTCTTTCTTATGTGACAAAATACATTTTTCCTCATTTGAATACACTCTATGCTTATTACAAGCCCCTTGAGCCATCCTCAAAGAAGAAAGATAAATCTCAGCATGGCAGGCATTGGCAGCTGTTCTCCATAGAAGAGACCAAGGAACTAGATGGATTTTTGGATTGCATTTCCTGTGCTTGCTCAAGACATATTTGTTCTATTTACTAATGAAAAGAGACACATATTTTTATCCTGAAATCTTTATACAGTCATGATCCTGGATAATCACCTCCAGAGATAACTTCACAAAAGACCAGTTGGACAAATTCCAGGACACATTTTATCTGGACTATTGCATACAATTATGAATTTAGCAAGTATCCACCCCAAGGGGCTGTACTGATGGGAACAGTTTCTGTAATCACGAAAATGATGGCATCCTACAAGAACTAAACGCGTTGTGACTTATGAACCTCACAAAGCTTTCTATCCAATACGATTTCTATCCAATATGAGTTCCTTCACAATTTTGTTTGTCTATGAGTATGATGTGGAAATAAATACAGTTAATTAATGCTATTCTACTTCATTAATAACACTACTAAAGTCATGAGTTGGCAGTGCTGTGTGTGTAAAATGTGATTGGTTTAAATGTGGTTTGACGCAAAGGGCACACAGAGCCTGGCTTTTCACATTCGCTCTGTCATTACTCATCTGTGTGATAGTGGACAAGTGTCATTCTCTCTACACCTCAAATTCTTTATCTTCAAAATGACTTAGTTGGATTAGATCAACAGTTTGCAAATGCTCAGGGGATGAGGATAGAAAGTGGTTCAAGTATAGTAAGAAAGTTGATAATGGGCTCCTATAGATAGGGCAGCCTGAGATTGTCCATGTCAATGCTGAGGGAACAGTTAGTTGGAATGAGGTATTTTCATGACATAGTTTATCATTAGCTTAGAACCTGTGGTCACTACATATGTAACCACTGAGTCCTACTTTATATACATCCTTTAAGTTTGGGCATGTTGTGCTTTTATTTTCTTTCATTTCAGAGTATTTTCTAATTACTCTTGTGATTTCTTCTTGACGTTTTGGTGAGTTAGGAGTCCAGTGTTTAATTTCCATGTGTTTGTGAATTGCTCAACTCTTTCTGTTACCGATTTCTTATTTAATTTCATGTGGTTATACTTTGCATCATTTCAATCCTTTTATATACACACACACACACACACACACACACACACACACACACACACATACATTTTAAGGTTTATTTTCCAGGCTCACATATGGCCAATATTTGAGAATGTTCTATGTTCACGTGAGAAGATTGTGTATCCCGCTGTTGTTGAGCCTCTATTATATATTATTCAAAATATTGTATAGCATATTATATAATAAAAATTTTAACTACAAATTGAATTTTTTATAGATTGTTTTAGTTTTTTAAAGACAATTTTTAGAGTAGTTAGAAGTTTACAACAAAGTTGAGAGGAATGTACAGAAATTCCCCATATGCCCCTGTATCCACACATGCATAACTTTCCCCATGCATAGGTTCCCCCATTATCAACATCACTTGCCAGAATGCTACTTTTTTTTTTTTTTTAACCAAGGATGAACCTATATTGACACATCATAACCACACAAAGTCTGTAGTTTACCTTGCGGTTCACTCTCAGTGTTGTACATTCTATGTGTTTGGACAAATATATAATAACATATCCATCATTATGGCATCTTACAGAGCTTTTTCACCATCCTAAGAATCCTGGGTACTCTGTCTATTCACTCCACCCAACCTGACAACCACTGATCTTTTCACACAGTCTTCATAGTTTTGCCTTTTTCCAGAATGATATATAGTTAAAATGATACAATAGGTAGCCTTTTCAGATTGGCTTCTTTCACTTAGTAATATGCATTTAAGATTCCTCCATATCTTTTTATGGCTTCATAGCTCATTTCTTTATAGTGCTGAATAATATTCTGTTGTCTGGGTGTACTACATCTCACCTATTGAAGAACATCTTGGTTACTTCCAAGTTTTAACAATTATGAAGAAAGCTGTTATAAACATTCATGTATAGGTTTTTGTGGAGACATAAGTTTTCATCTCCTTTGAGAAAATACCATGGAGCATGATTCCTGGGTCGTATAGTAAGAATAGTTTTGTAAGAAACCACCAAACTGTCTTCCAAAGCTCCTGTACCATTTTGCGTTTCCACCAGCAATGTATAAGAGTTGTTGTTGCTCCACATACTCACCAGCGTTTGGAGTTGTCAATGTTCCAGATTTTGCCCATTCTTTCACATGTGTCAAGGTACCTCATGTTAATTTGCATTTTCTTGTTGACATATAATGTGAAGTGTCTTTTCATATGTTTTTTTTTTTTACAATTTTCTTTGGTGAAATGTCTGTTAAGTTCTTTTGCCCATTTTTTAATTGGGTTGTTTGTTTTCTTATTGTTGAGTTTTAAGTGTTCTTTGTATATTTTGGATAACAATCCATTATCAGGTATGTCTTTTGCAAATATTTTCTCCCAGTCTGTGGCTGTCTTCTCATTCTCTTGATATTGTCTTTTACAGAACAGAAGTTTTTAATTTGAATGAAATCCAGCTTATCAATTCTTTTTTCTTTTTTTTTTTTTTTTTCATGGATAGTGCCTTTGGTGTTGTATCAGAAAAGGCATCACCATACTCAAGGTCATCTAGGTTTTTGCCTATGTTATCTTTTGGAGTTTTATAGTTTTATGTTTAAGTCTGTGATCCATTTTCAGTTAATTTTTGTGAAGGGTGTAATATTTGTGTCTCAATTCATATTTTGCATATGGATGTCCTGTTGTTCCAGCACCATTTGTTGAAGAAACTGTCTTTGTTCCATTGTATTGCCTTTGCCTCTTTGTCAAAGATCAGTTGATTATATTTAAGGGGTCTATTTCTGGGTTCTCTGTTCTGTTCCACTGATCTATTATCTATTCTTTTGCAAATATTACTCTGTCTTGGTTACTGTAGCTTTATAGTAAGTCTTGAAGTTGGGTAGTGTCAATCCTCTAACTTTGTTCCCCTTCAATATTATGTTGGTTTTTCTGGGTCATTTGCCTCTTCATATAAACATTAGAATCAGTTTGTTGATGTCCATAAAATAAGTTGCTGGGATTTTGTTTGAGATTGCATTGAATTTATAAAGTTGGGAAGAACTGACAATATTGAGTCTTCCTATTCATGAACATGGAATACCCCTTTATATATTTAGTTCTTCTTGATTTCATTCATCAGAGTTTTGTAGTTTTCTTCATGTAGATCTTGTACATATTTTGTTAGATTTATACCTAAGTATTTCTTTTGTTGTGTGATAATGCAAATGGTATTGTATTTTAATTTCAAGTTTTACTTGTTCATTGTTGACATATAGAAAAGTGATTAACTTTTATATGTTAACCTTGTATCTTACAACCTTGCTGTAGTCACTTAATAGTTCCAGGAGATTTTTTTGCTGTTGCTGATTTTTTTTAGATTTTGTACATAGACAACCATGTTATTTATGAGCAAAGACAGTTTTATTTCTTTCTTTCAAATCTGTATGCCTTTTATTTCCTTTTTATGCCTTATGAAGTAAGAAAAACTTAATATGATGTTGAAAAGGAGTTGTGGGAGGGCACATCCTTGCCTTGTACCTGATTTTAGAGGGAAACTTTTGAATTTCTCATCAGTAAGTATGATGTTAGCTGTAGGTTATTTGTAGTATTTATCAAATTGAGAAAGTTCCCCTCTATTCCTTATTTACTGAGAATTTTTATCATTTATGGGTTTTGAATTTTTTCAAATGTCTTTTCTTCATCTATTAATATAAGCATGTGATTTTTACTTTTTCATTTCTTGATATGAGGGATTACATTAATTTAGTTTTGAATGTTAATCCAGCCTTACATACTTGGGATAAATCTCATTTGGTCATGGTATATAAATTGAATTTTTTAACCTAAATTTACGTATGTTCTGGATATCAAGGAAAAATTAAAAATGATTTTGAAAATATATGTTTTTAAACATTATGTGAATGAAGTTTGTGAGTTAAACTGCTCAGGAAACACTGGAACAGATAGTTTCTAAGTCTTCATTTGGGTATATATTTAAGGTCAGTTTTTGGCCCAGCAAAAAGTCATCCTGTTGACAAGAAGAGAAAGCAAGATGAACAATAAAATTGTAGTAATTTTTGCTCTCTTAGGAAAAGACAGGATATAAAACTATTCACATATAAACATTCTTCCAATTCCTATTCTGTGTAGACTTTGCACTTGATCTTTATGATTATGTGAAATATTTTTATTTTTTAGAGTATAATGTTGGTTTTTTTCAAATGCAAGTTCTGCTGTCAAGAACAAATTACCTAATGCTGCCTCCAACTAAAGTTAAATTTAGAATGAAACCTAATGTATTGGTACTATAGGCAGAAAAGGAGCAAAGAAACCTAGAGTCAGAAACTCTACTAGTATATTTACTTCTGCTGCTTATAATTTCTGTGATCTAGGCAATTAATTATACTGCTCAGTGACTTAGTTTCCTATTTTGTTGAATTGGGAAAATACCACCTGGTATGTCAGGGAGATTGATGACTTTTTCATCTAAATCCCCTTATACCTCATGTTGGAAGTTTCATGATAGATCTTCAAGGCAAAAGTATTTCCTGATCCCATATTTCACTTTCTTTTCCATGTGTTTACAGATTTTCCCCTTAGTTTTCAACTTAAGGACATCTCTATTTTTTGTAATGACACTTTTTCAGTGATAGTAACATAAACACAATGTCCTTTAAAACCAATGGACAATCAAGAGTTACAAAAAAAAAAAGAAAAAAAAATGAACACAGGGCAAAAAGTTAGATCCAGGTATTTTCCTCATTATATTGTGTCCTCTGAAAGACTGATCCTCTTATAAATGCAGATAAATTTCAGAGGAGATTGGGAGAAAGAAAAACTTGTCTTTGTTAATTTCCTTTTCACCTTTTTTCCCCCCTTCTCTTTCCTCCAAAAATATGATACTTCTTCTGATATATTGTATCTTAGTGCTTTGCTGCCCTGTGACTAGCACTGTGTTTATTGATTTTTTTCATTTAGCCGTTCATGAAGAATTTATTGAACATCTCCTAGGTACTAGGCTTATATTAGGCTCCTAAGATTTTTCAAGAATCTGTTATTTTCTAGGGGAATCTGGACATAAATACACATATGTTATTATGTCAGTCAGTACTCAGCACTGAAGAAACATGAGGCAGAGCAACAAGGTTAGAGAATAACATCAGTAGCAGGGGGTGCCATTTTATATAGGGTTGTCAAGGAAAGTATCTTCAATACTGTGACATTAGAGTGGACATGTGAAAAAGTACAGGAGTGAACCATGAAAATATCTGTGGAAAGAATCTTTCAGGTAAAGGGTATAGCAAGTGCAAAGACTGAGTCAGTTAGAAGCTTGACATGTACAAGGACTAACAAAGAGCCTGGTGTGGCTGGAGCAGAGAGAAAGAAGGGGAAAGAGTGGGAGGTGAGGTGGAGAAATAGCAGGGGGCTAAATAATGCAGGGTCTGGAGACCATTGTATGAACTTTGGCTCTTTTACTGACTGTGTTGGGAAGCCATTGAAGGGTTTTGAGCAGAGCAGTTCCATATCTGATGTAATTTTAACAGCTCACTTGGCTGTAGTGTGGAGATTAGATGGTAGGGGCTGTGGTACTCAGAAGTGCTGTTCAACAAATGATAGGATTGCAGTGCGTGGTCCTGCTGTAGGTGGAGCCATGCAGCTAATACTGGCCAATGTACTATGAATGATAGACACATAATTCACTTTCAGATTGGAGAGTCTGATTTCTGTTGTGTGAAACTCTGTAATTTTACTTTACCACAGCAACTGACAGGAATCTAAATGGTGACTGCCCTATCATCAAGAGCGAAAACCACATGGAGCAGAGCCCCTGGCTGACCTCCGATGGACAGAAAACGTGAGTGAGAAATAAACTTGTTTTATTTACTTACTGTTTTAAGCCACTGAGTGTTTAAAGTCGTTAATTAGTAACTCGAAGTAGAATGTTGCCATAATAAAAAACATAAAATGCTGTATTATGGATGGATGTGGAAGGCAACACTATTATCAGAATCTAGAAAGATGGTACTCCATGTTTTGCAAGTTATTTGGTAAAACCTTTGAAAACAGAGAGGTCAGCTCAGGTAACTATTGAATGTGTGGCAAAGACATTGGAAAACTAAATATTAGTAGTGTGTGTTGATTGATGTTGGCTACATTTCATAAAATATTATACAAAGAGATAACCTCAGAAAAGAATACCCTGATTTAAGCATAAGTAAAAGGGATCAGAGATTGTTCATAAATTTGGCAGTATGTAGAGTTGGGAGACACTCATTCTCAACAACGAATAGTAAAAGATAAAATTTAGAAGTGCTTTGAGAGATAAAATTCAATTAACGTTGAGACTTATCGCAATGATTAAGAGTATAGCTACTCCATTTACTATTAAAACATTGAAGTGGTGGATAAGGTGATGCTCAGCAAATGATTTCAGTTGGACAAACAACTTAGAAAAACAAAAGACTGCAAGTGCAGTTCTTCCATAGAAGATGACAAGCCCAACGTGATCACCACTGAGTCTAAAGATAAGGGGCTGAAAAAACACAGAAATATAGAAAAGCAAGAAGTCTGTCAAGAAAAGCAAACTCTGGGTGTGGCTTTTGGCTCATGAACTGACTACCATCAAATACCATCAAACAGGTAAGAAGTCTACTAAGCTTTTAAGACTGTTGTAGTGTTATTACAAAAGAATCAAAAAGTTTGAAAAAATTAAAAGTTTACAATGCAAACATGTTACAGTTAGCTAAGGTTAATTTATTACTGAAGAAAGAGAAATATTTTTTATAAACCTAATGTAGCCTAAGTGTACAGTGTGTATAAAGTCTGCAATAGTGTACAGTGATGTCCTAGGCCTTCACGTTCTCTCAACACTCACTCACTGAGTCACCCAGAGCAACTTCCAGTCTTGCAAGCTCCATTCACAGTAAGTACCCAATCAGTTATATTCCATTTTTTTATCTTTTATGCCATATTTTCACTGTACCTTTTCTATGCTTAGATATGTTTAGATACACAAATACTTACCACTTTATTACAGTTGCCTACAGTATTCAGTACAGTAACATGCTGTACAGGTTTATAGCCCAGGCGCAATAGACTATACCATACAGCCTGGGTGTGGAATAGGCTGTACCATCTAGGTTTGCATAAACGCACTCTATGATGTTTGCACAATGATGAAATTACCTAACGATGCATTTCTCAGAACGTATCCATGTTGCTAAGCAAAGCATGATTGTACATTAGAATTACCTGGACTATTAACAAAAATACTGATGATTGAGACTCACATGTTTTTGTGACTCTTTCTTACGGACTTCAGATTCTTGATATTTTCAGTTCTCTGATCCCACTCGTTTTGGTATGTCTCCTTGTTATAAATGAGAAATTCCCACGTAGGTCATTCTTTGGCCCTGACAAGGAAGAGAGCATGGTTTTGGACAGCTGAGCTACCAAAATGGTGAAAGGTTTTGTCAAGTGCCTCATATCAAACTTTTGATAAATTTTGTTGGAGGGAAATAGAGCAAAACTGAAGGAAATGAACCAAGTATGCTTCATTTTAGTTGGATTAAGTTTGAACATTTTTTTTGTTTTTCTGTCAAACAAATATATGTTGCAAGCAGGCAACTGAATCCCTTTATTCTATAGTATGTATGTTCACATCTGCTTTGGCTAACATCTGCTCACTTTCTTATGAGCTTGAGTATTGACTAAGTAGTAATCACATGTCAAAGTGGTTCCCCATTCTCTTGTCAATTTTGTATTATTAACAATTACATATTTCTTCAAGCTTATTTGTTGTGCATCTGGAGAGCATGAACTGTTCTTTCCTGCTAGGCTGCTGCTGCCACTTGCCTATGTGATTTGATTCTGTGTGTACAATCCTCTCATAGCTACAACCCAATTGTGTTACTAAAAGTCCCTAGGTTCTTTGTTTTATTCCAAGTCTTTCAAAGGATAGACTGTCTCATACATATATATTTTTTTATTTACTTTGCTTTTGGGTCACTCCTCAATGCAACCAACATTTATTGAGCACTAACTGTACACAAGGGGTGTATGCTGTGCATTGGAGACATGCAAAAGTGAGAAAGATGTGATCAAAGATTGGAAGCAGCTTTCAATCTGAGAAGACAGAAGGTGTGTATGTAGGGTTAACACAAGACTAATTTTTGTTGGATGCTTTGATGGTAATGCAGATTGAATACAAAAAGTTGAAAGTAGCTAGTTTAGTGGTGGCACATTGACATTCAAGGTCGTGTAAATCTTCAGTTGTGAAGTAGAGACACTAACCAGAAGTGAAAGTTTCCCATTTCATTTGCCTATTTACATACTTTATATATTCCTAAATGATTGTATTCCACCAGGGTAAGTCTGTAAAGGAAAATGACCCCAAGGCATCCCTTTTTGCTTGACCTATGTTCCTGTCCTTCTAATGGGTATATGTCTTCATTCTGGAGTAGATTCTATGGGTACTGAGCATTTGAACATTGTTATTTGGCTTAACAAATTTCACCCAGTCCAAGCCTCACAGTAGTGTGTATGAAAGGCATTATTATTCATGGGTAGAAATGATTGGAAAATTTAAATGAATTTTGTAATATCTAGCATATGGCCAAGCCATGTTTTGAGCACTAATGTCTTGACTAAATGTCCAATGGCCACAGCATAGGTGCCACATGAATAAATGAACTATCATGAGAGCAACAAGGGGAGGAAGTTATCTTTTCTTCGTCCATCTCACCACTGTGCTCAATTCTGATGTGTCAACAAATCTAGGGTTGGGGGGGTCATCATTCACAAGTCATACAATGAAAGTGATGCCTCTGTTCCAAGATAAACCCTGACCTGTCCACACCACAGAATAAAGGGAACCATGCACAGTGACCCAATAAACTTTAGGCTAGTTATTGGTAAGGATTTTAACTCTACAGAGTATGTTGATATGATTAAGGTGTATTTTGGTAATCTTCAAATCATAAATATTCAAAATACCTATCCACATTATTCAGATGGAGTGTTATGAATGGGTATGTGTGAATTTATAGTTAGGAGGGGTGTGTGTGTGCATGTATATGTATATGTATGTTTGGACAATTGGCCTCTTAAAACTAAGCTATATAAAGACAAAGAATACATTTAACTGATTTTATATGATGACATATTTAGTCAAAATTTTCCCTACTACATATTTGTATAAGTTCTGAGGCTGCTTTTGGTACTTGAAATGGAAGTAAAAGAGGTCTTATCCCTCCTATACGTTTTCTGGAAATTTGACTTCCTCGGATTGAGGAAATCTATGTGCTCGCACAGTCCATTTTCTGCTCTGACATTTTATATGTGATGGCTGCATTTTTAAAAAGTATAAGCATGTGAGAGGCTAAAGCTGTGCTCCTACACTGGGCACAACCTACCATACATCAAAGCCAGAGTAATTAAATGCAGTGAGCTTCTATTTTTTTGTAACTTACGTTCAGATATGAAACAATAATTACAGAAACCTTTACTTTTTGTTCTGCTGTTGTCTCTTGTACTAATAAGTTAAGTTTGTAGAAGACTGATGTTTCTCCTGCAGACTTAAAGTCAGATAGGCAAAGTCTTTGAATCTGGCTCCCCTTTTATTATATTAGAAATTTTGATTTCTCTCCACAGGACAAATGGTTAGACTTTTACATCCCCTTTGGATAGGGAAATAAGGTTCTTGATAGTAAAATTGAGATAACTTAGGTGCTATTATGGCTCTATGACTAATTTGGCATCAGAAAATCATGAATAATGCCAAGATCCTCAGAATTTTAAGAATAAATTAGGAAAAAGTAGACTGGGAACTTATTGTTCCTCATTTGTTTTAGATTTGGCTCTTGTACTGTTCTACTCCGTAGTGTAGAGACGTTCTGGAGAGCAGCTTTCTATTCAAAAACTAAAATTCCCAGCATTTCTTGTATGTAGATGTGGACATATGAGTAATTCTTATCAATGAAATGAGAAGAGAAGTGGGTTCTGTTACTTTTGGGCAAGTGTATCATCACCATATTCCCTTGTTCCTTTTCTGCTGATTAAATGCTGACTATCACGAGGCTTCTTTTTCTCAAGATAGAAGAAAACTGAATTCCTGAATTAGACTAAGCTCCATCAAATAGAAACATATCATCTGCTAGAGGAGGAAAAATAATCCAAAACTTCTACTGAGGTAGCCACTAAATTTGTGGGTTTATTTCTTACAGCAGCTAGTGTTACCTTAATAAAATAACATAAGAACTATTTGAGTTAATATTCTGAGTAGTGGAATTAGGAACTAGACTGTTAAGGTAGAGTGAGTCAGAGTTGAGAAAGTGAGCACACTAAATTTTTACAAATATTTAGCAATGAAAGAAGTAAAAGTGATAGGAACATGAATAGCTAGAGATATCTAGGAAATTGACACCATCCTTGAATGTTTCCCAACCAAATTTGAAAACAAATTCCTTTGTAGTGTTAATATTAACTCATGAAAATCTTCTAACTGATTTTGATTCAGACATCTCTTGCATTGACTTGTTTGGAAATTAAACTCAAGCACGAGTCTGCATTATATTAGAAGAGTATCCTTGTTTGAATTTTGGACAAATGATATAATCATTTAAAATTTGACATGCATTCAGAGGTACAAATAAATTTCTAGTCTTAAAATTAATTCCTCTTGGGAGAAAATATGTATGTACACTGGTCCACAAGAAAGGCCCTCTCTGACAGTTTTAGTATCATGACAACTGGCTTTAAAGCTTCCTTTAAATACACCTTTTTTTTCTTTCTTTTTTTTTTTCCTAACCAAACATTACATGCATTGATGGAATAGCAGGGCCAAAGAATACCAAGAGTTTCCCCACCAAGAGGTAAAATGTCTATGAAGCGACAACACTACAGAAAATTGGTGGAGAAAGGAAGTCAATAGTGGTAAATGCAACATATGTCCCATCTCTAAAGAAAATACAGCCTTGTTTGTAAGGCTTCAGTTTGTTTTAAGAGCTCAGTCTGTTTTCTGAACAGGGACTCAGGAAATAGTGATTTGATCTGTTGCTGCAAAAATTATACACTTCCTCCCAAGGGTCTCTCTGATTTGGGTTTTTTAAAATGAATCTAATAAGTTTTATTCTTGGCTCTATGACCATTATTTTCTCGTGGTTCTCACTAGAAAGGCAAAGTGGCAGAAAAATTAAACCAGTAGTTATTTGGGGAGGAGAGTGTTTAAAATGTCTTTTTCTCATTATAAAAATATGTATATATTTTATGTTGAAAATTTGGAAAATAAAGGTAAGCAAAAGAGGAAATAACTTATACTGGTGGTGCCAAAATAATGTATGCACATTTTAAGAGATGTTGTTTATGCTCAAGCAGTAGTTTGCCATAATCAGAAGTGTCTAGACGCTAATGGTAACCACTTTGAGCACCTCGTGTAGAAACGTGACCTGGATTCATCTTTTGTTATTGCTATGCATTGAGTATTACAATTAATAGTCTTTTCCTTTCTTAAAATATATATACATTTTTTGGCACCCTCTGTATGAGTAATAAATATTTCTCCATGCAAATGTGAGATTTTGGGGAAAAAGTTATATTCTGTTAAATAGATATATGGTTACAAATTTTATTTCTCTCAAATACATATTATACATACTTTTACTTGCTTTTAAATATTATTTAGTTCCAGTTGCGTGCAATAATTAGTTGATTAGAATTTTCCAATACAAAGCTGCTATTATGAATATTCATTTTAGTAACACTTTCTATATATACAGGATTTGTTCTTTAAAACAAATTTCTTCAAGTGACAGTGGTTGGAAAATGATGCTGATTTTATTTCTTATTTATAGTCTGATCAAATGTCTTCCAAAAATAATGTACTAAATTATTATTGTCTTTAAGACAAAGTTTATTTCCCACAACTCTTCAATCTTGAATATCATCATTTAAACACTTTAACTGTATCTTTTAATTTACATTCCTTTGCTTAGTTTGATAGTTTCTGGTCATTCTTTTACAAATTGCTCATGCCTCTGACATATTTGAATTAATTATCTTCTTCCCTCCTTTCTTTTTCTTTCCATTTTTCTCCAGCTTTCAAAAATAGTATTCTCATTTTAAATGTACAGTTTAAAAAATTATGTGCACATTTAGTATTACCTCACAATTGAGACATGGAAATTTTCATGACCCTTGTGGTAGGCAAAAAAATGACTCCCCCCCATATCAATGTCTAATCCTTGGAATCTGTGCATGTTAGCTTATGTGCCTCCTCCCCCATCTCCCCCCAAAAACATGACTTTGCAGATGTGATTGAATTAAGGGTCTTAAAATGCAGAGATTATTTTAGATGATTAGGGTGAGCCCTAAATGCAATCACATGTCTTTTTAAGAGGGAGTCTTGGGGAAATTTAATAGAAGAGTGACATGTGACAGAAACAGAAGGAAACAGAGTTAGACAGAGAAATTCTATGCCACTAGTTTTGAAAATGGAAGAAGGGGCCATGAGCCAAGGAATGCTTTAGACCAGGGGTGTCAAAACTATGGCCCGCAATCCATTGTTAATTGGCCCACAGCAAATTCCAAAAATATATTTAGTTTACTTAAATAAACCAGGTGAGGCAATACATACTTCACCTCGAGTGAGTGGCCCGGCTGTTTGTATATTTTACCGCATATGGCCCTTGGTAAAAAACGTTGAAAAAAGTTTTGACACCCCTGCTCTAGACACTGGAAAAGGTAAGAAAACAGATTCTCCCTAGAGCCTCTGAGGAAGAGTGGCCCTGCTTAATTTTAACCTTTAACCTGTAAGAACTAGAAGAGACTACATTTCAAACTTCTGGCCCTTTAGAACTAGAAGAGACTACATTTCAAACTTCTGGCCCTTTAGAACTAGAAGAGACTATATTTCTTTTTTGACTATTTGTTTGTTTTTGTTTTAAAGCCATTGAGTTTGTGGTAATTTGTTACATCAGCCACAGAAAACTAATACCTTCCTCAGATGTTCCTTCATACTCTTTGCAGTCAGTCATTGGGTGACTGGGTTATAACCTGGGTGTCAGATAACCACTGCTCTGCTCTCAGTCTCTGATTTTGCTTTTTCTATAATTTCATGTAATGGAATTATGTAGTATGCAGCATTTTATATCTGACTCTTTTAAGGAAGTATAACATTTTTGAGATTTATCTGTGTCGTTGTGTGGGTCAGACGTTTTGTGTGTTTTTTTCCTAATTGCCAAGTAGTTTTCTATTGTACGAGTATACCATATTTATCCATTCACTATTTGATGGGCACTCAGTTTGCTCCCAGTTTGGGGCTATCATGAACAATGCTGCTACGAACATCCACGTAAAAATGTTTGTGGTATACGTTTTCATTTTTGGGGCGTAGATACCAGGTTGTGTGCTAAGTATTTAACTTTTTAAGAAACTGCTAAACTGTTTCCCAAAGTGGTTGTAACATTTTAGCGACCAAGAATTATGAGTTTCCAAATTGATTTAAAGACAGAGAAGGAGAGGGAGGGAGGAAGAAAAGATGAATAAGAAGGAGGAAGAAGGAGGAGGAAGAAGAATTATTAATTAAAAGAAAACTATCTGAAGATATTAAGGATTAATGGTTATCCTGTCCAACATTTATCTCCCAGGAAAAGAGGTGGTATCCCGAAAATGTCTATGGAAATTAATCACAACCACACATAAGGCAGTCAGTAGTGGTCAACTTGATGGTTTCAACTCAGCCTCTGTTGTGGACTGAAAGCTTTTGTCCCCCCAAAAATTCTAATGTTGAAGCCCTAATCCCAAATGTGATGGTATTTAGGGGCCTTTGAGAGGTAATTAGGATTCGATAAGGTCATGATGGTGGTACCCTCATGATGTGATTAATACCCTTATAAGAAGAGACATGAGACAGCTTGCTCTCTCGCTCTCTCTCTTTCTCTCTCTCTCTCTCTCTCTCTCTCTCTCTCCCCCCCCCCCCCCCCCCCCATGCACACACCAAGAAAAGGACATGTGAGGATTCAGTGAGAAGGTGACCATCTACAAGCCAGGAAGAGAGCTCTCACCAGAAACTGAACCCTTGATCTTGGATGTTTTAGTGTCTATAACTGTAAGAAAATAAATTTCTGTTTAAGCTACCCAACCTATGGTGTTTTGTTATGGCAGCCTGAGCTACCTTAGTCAATCCAGAGGATGGGCTAATCCACTGCCCTCATTCCCACTGTAAATGAATAATGAAAGGTCATGTCACTCACTTCCTAGAGGCACACTTACAAAGCCTGACTCCTAGCACTCTAATCACTCCAGGGAAGGAGTTGGTGCTTTCTTAAGCATAATGTAGAGCTGACAGAAAAAGGCTAGAGTTAAGTTTCTACTGTCGTTTATTTTCAAAGATGTTTATTATAGTATCATTAGTCTTGACACAAAATATAATATGAAGGAAATGCTCAACTAAAAAATGGTTCAATAATTTATTATTCTCTACCCTAATGAATATAACTCAGACATTGAAAAAGATGAACTAAGTAAGGCTAGTTGATTTTGAAGGAACAATATTGATAAAGAAAAAAACTTAAGATGAGAAGATGTATGTATAAAATGACCCCATTTTAAAATATAGTGAACAAAATTGCATATAATAGTAAATGTTTATGTTTTTACGTGATTACTTTAAAAAAGAAAAGAAAGATATTTCCCCAGAAATGAATGTTGTGTTAGATCTATTCAAATCTCACTCATTCATTGACCTCTATTATCATGTATATAGTGATACCCCCAAATCCCTACCTTTCACCCAGATCTTTTTTCTCTCTCTTTATTTAAACCTATGTTTTCCACTGCCTACTCATCTCAACTTAAGAGATTTAGAGGTATTGGAAACCCTACCTGTCTAAACTACCCTTTTCCTCCACCCCTGCTCCTCCTTCTTTCTCCCTTATGTCCGTGAATGACATCAATCAGCCTGTTGCATACGCCAGAATCCCCCATATCGAATCTTAAATCCATGTTAAATTTAAGGCTATAATTAACAACCCTAAACCCAGAGAGGACCAGCAGCTATTTACAGAAGAACCTAAAATTCTTTTGATATATATGACCCAGGATTGCCTGATCTATATCAACTTGTACACATACTGGTCAGAACCTCAGATGTTAAATCTTAAATGGCAAAAGATAATTAAATTGACCCAGAAATGGACTGTATTTCTGAAAAGTAAAGCTTCTTTTTTTATATAATAAACCTGAAAGTTTAAAAAGGCCCCAAAAGTAGGGAAACATAGCCTAAAGGCCATACTGAAACAGTCCCAATAAGAACCAGTTGGACAATAATGCAGTCATGCAAGTAGAGAAAAGATGAGATTAGAATGGGAAATATTCTTTACCTGAAGTACAGGTGTTATAACACCTGACAGAATATTTTGAACTTGTTTTTGAAAAAATAATGAGACAAGACTCAAAATAAACTTACGGCCCTGCAAATCAAACAGGTGGTGTCACATTTCTCAACAGACTATCTATTGACAATGGCACTTGTAGATGTTTTAAACAGGAAGGATATTTTGAACAAAAGACACCCCATCTTACAAAAGATAAATCAAGGCAAAGAAAAATGTCTCATCTTAGATCAAAGAGGATGTTTAAGGAGAGAAAAATCATTCAGCATCCAGCTTTACTCAAGGTGAATTAACTATAACTATATATGGTCAGTTACATCAATTGCTGGTAGATATGGGTACTACTCTGCCTACATTAATATAAATATATTAATATAGAAGTAAATATATCACATGGGTGCTCTGTATTTACAGTAGCTCACAGTTTTTCCCTATCTCTTACCCCTTAAACGTAACCCTTGGACCTTTGGCTAAAGAGCATTAATTCTGCTCTGTGATACCATCCCTGAAAATTTAATAGGGAAAGATTAATTTTGTAAATGGAATAGTAACGTTAAATGGGCTATTTCTCGAGATTCCAGAGAACCTAATATTAAGAATTAAGTTGTCTTTTCTCTGGATATACTTTTTCTTCTTCATTGAATTTGATGCATATCCCATTAAACACTCGACTGGATACTCTATGGACTGAAAATTCCACCAACATAGAAAAATTAATTGAAGCAGATCCTATTTAAGCTTAGATAGAGTCTACCAAACTGTTAGGCAAACTTTCCCAATATCCCTTGAAGCTAGAAGCAAAGAAAGTCCTCAGACCAATAGCTGAAGGCCTTAGTTTCAAAGTTCTTCTCATACTCTGTATTAGCCGTTGTAACAATCCTGTTCTGCAAGTAAAGAAACCAAATGGATGAGGGTATTAATTTTTTCAAGATCTCAAAGTATTAAAAAAAAAAGGGGGTATCTCTCTTTCTGGTAATACCTAACACAGATACCATCCTGGCATCAATTCTGCCCAAAGCCACCTGTTTCACCCATAGAGAACATTTTTTCTGTTTCCTTTTTTTTTTTTTCTGTTTCTTTTTTTCAATGTGACCCTCGCCCAGGAGAGTTGATATTTTTATTTTCTTAACCTGTGATGGACAATGATATATGTGGGAAGTTAAGCACCAGGGTTCACTAATGACCCTCTTATTATTCCTAGGTCTTCATTCAAGACTTAGAATATCTAAACTTCCTGTGTGACTGAGTTCTTATACAATAAATAGACGATTTGTTCAAAGAACAAATTCTTTGTTCAGGGCACAAGGAAGCCTGTAAAAAAGATTTCATTCACTTGTTCTCAGCTTTAGCAGAAAAGGGACATAAAGTTTCAGAAGATAAATTACAAATTTGCCAAAGCAATATTTGGCATATGACCTAACTAAGGAGGGAAAAACACTCTCCAAATACACTAAAGATTATCAAAACATAGTGTAGACCCCTTCATAAAATGATATGTAACAATATTTTAGGCTCATCTTGATATTTCAGGCAATGGGTGTCAAGTTTTTCTGAGATTGCAATACCTGTTTATGAGTTGACCAAATTATCAGTAAGAGATCCTCTCCTCAGGGAGCCCAAACATGAACAGGACTTCCCTACTTACAACCCCGCCCCTTTTATTATATCTATGCATATGCAATTTGGGCAAGTCCTTGGGATTTTAACTCACCATCATGGAAACCATCAAAAACCTATCCTTTACAATATTTTCATTCTTGACCTGGTTGCAAGAGTTATTCCCTTTGTCTTAGAGCAATAGCTGCCACTTCAAAACTGGTTTATGCTTTTGGTGAACTGTTCTAGGTAACCCATTTGACCTCATGGTTCCCCACACAGTACTGCATCACTATTCACTGAAAACACAAAACACTTTTCAACAATCCAATTAACCTCTTGAGATTCTGTTGCGCTTTCCCTCTTACATTGTTATTTATCATTGCAACATTCTGAATCCTGCCACTCTCCACTCTCCTACCAAATGGAAACTCATGGTGGTCTTACCTCAGGCAGGACTTTCTGTACCTTGCAAAAACATATGAGTATAGAGGTTTTCATTGAGAACTGTGACCTATCATTTATTGATGGATCACGTCTCAAAGTTGAAACTGGAGGCTATGAAGCGGATGTGTTCTCACTAAATTAAGGTCTTCTTTAGGACATAGTTCTCTATCTGAGGTAAAATCAGCTCAGAAGGAGGAACTTTTTGCATTTTCTAGAGCTTGCAAATAAGTCAAAGAACAGATAGTAAAGATTTATACAGAATAGCAAGGATACTTTTGGAGAAGTGCATGATTTTGGAATGCTTTAGAAACAAGGGAGGATTCTCACCTCTGCTGCAACACCTACCGTAACACACAAGTTGAAGAACTTTTAAATGCACTTCTACTTCCTAGAGAGCTGGCTATTATAAAGTTTGAGACCTGTGCAAAAGGTTAAAATATGGAAGCTAAAGGAAAATCTGTATCAGATGATTATTCAAAACAAGCAGCGTTTACTAAGGTTAGGATCCTATCTCCACCCTTGAAGGATAAATCTTTGGAAGGGTTCAAAGAGGCAATTTGGCAGTTTCAATGTATAACTCCTTATTTTGAAAAAGAATGAGAATAATCTGATTATCCTCTTCTCTTAGATAATTTCTATGATCACAAGATGGCCGACTGGTGGCATCAGATGATTTCAAATACATCTTAACTAAATTTTTCCATGAAGCTACTCATCATATTACAGACAAATTACTTATTATCTTAAATTAGCATTGGTTGGGAGGCTAAAAAAAAACAGGAGGACTTATATTCAGGTTGTTAGCTACATGTCAGCAATATAATACTGGAAAAACTTTAAAAGAGGGCAAGGATATTAACCAAAGCTTTAAGGGCCATTTGACCACTTCAGATAAATTTTGTCTAGCTCCCACCCTCCATGGGATTTGAATATCTTTTCATTATTGTACATCTCTTTTCAGAATAGGTTAAAATCTTTCTTTGCTTAAAAGATACAGTGTCCAAAATGCTGTTTGATTTTATGTTTCCAACCTCGGTTTACCAACTTTTATATCAAGTGACAGAGGCACACATTTATGAGAAACATAAAAGAATTCTGTAAAGTATTACCTCTTACTCAAAAAATACACTACCCTTCCTATCTACCATCCTCTGGAAAGGTTAAAGAACCAATGACATCTGTCTAGTATATCTAGTAAAACTTTCCAAAACTCTAGGTTCCCTTGGTCAAAGTTACTCCCACTATCCTGTGTGCCATATGGTTCACTCCCTTGGGGACGTATCAGTTATCCTTCTTTTTACTAAAACTGGAGGGCCCATGCATTTATGAATTTCACTTCTGATACCAGACTCTGCTCTGCTATACATAGGCATGGCAAAATATTTTAGTGGACTTGGGTACTACACCCAATCTTATTATCAATCTTATTATCAACAGTAATCTTTAATCTTTTCATGATCTTCAATCAGGAGATTTTTTTCTATTAGAGGAGACTTTTTTTTCTATTGGAGGGGAACTCTTGAACCTCATAGGAAGTGATCTTATTAGGTACTGTTAATAACAAATGCAGCAGTGAAACCCCAGAAGGTCAACCTTTGGGTTTATGTTGCACAACTAAAGAATCAATCCAGAACTGACACAATTAGAAAGCCACACTAATGGGAACTCACACTGAGGATTCTCAAATGTCTTCTAGAAGCAGCTAGCTTCAGAAAAAGACAGCTAACTCAAGACCTCTGGAATAAGCTAATGACATTGGATAATAGAGAGCTTCTGCTCAAGATACCAGACCAAGACCCCTATATAATTCTTATTTTGTTTTTAGCTGTTTGCTTATGATAATTTCTCATTTCATTTCCCTTGATTGTTGACCACTCTAATTGCCCTTTTTTATTTTTTATTTCCTTTTTATTATAAATAAGTCAGGACATATTCATTCTGATGCTATTCTTAGATTTCCCAAATAGTAACCAGTGTCTCCAATCTTACCAACTGCTGAATATCCATCACTGGATCCTCATGATAAAAACTGCTGGGAAATTCTGGTCTCCATGTATGAGACCATATGGAATTAGAGCTGATGGCATTTCTACCTGAATATACATGGAAAATGACCTTCAGCAAGTCAAACTAACTTTGCTAGTGTCCTTCTCTCTTAGAAAAAGAACAAATAATTATAATCTATTGAATTCATCAGCCTTTGTAAGGCAATGAACTGAATACTTGACACATGAAAGAAAATAATAAAGATCCAAATATGTAATCCAGTTAATGTAACGCCTTGGTTCTGACTTTGTGTCATACACAAATCCTTTCTTTCCTGGATCTCCATGTATTCCTACTGCATCTACTTCCTCTGTGGGCTGGAGAGGCCTGATCCTCTTTGCCTAACATTAAGGCCTCAAGCACCATAGGAATTCCAAGGCTTCTCTTTATATAGAGAGCCTGATTCTATAAATCAAAGGCTGGGATTTCTGACTCATGTGTGTGCTCCAAAAGGAGATCACCATTGATTATTAAGGGACTCCCCATGACAGAATTTCTGACACTGTTTACACAAGCAGTCAGAGCAGTGCTCTCAGTGGTGGCAATCATATAAATAGAAAAGGCAATAAAAAACTTATCACTTGTCAGCTCATTTGGTTAGATTGTGGTGCTAATAACACCAAGGTTGCTGGTTTGATCCCCACATGGGACACTGTGATCTGCACCCTCCTGAAAAATAAATAAATAGATAGATAAAAAATAAAAGAGTAAACTTAAAAAAAAACCACAAAAAAAAAAAAAAAAACCAAAAAAGCTTATCACTGACTGACAGAAGTTTTAATGGTACCACCAATGCCCTACATGGAATAGAAATCAGTCTTAACTTGTGGGCATGAGTAGTGAGGGACAATTCCGTTGCTCTAGATTTGTTGTTGGCTAGTCATTTTGGTGTCACTTAGTCCAATAAGCCAAACCACACCTCTGCATCAATAGGCCCAGAATGGTCAGGACTTGGTCAATGATTGCCTGTTTCCCTATTTTTTGACCCTGCTTCCAACACAAAACCAAGCACAGAAAGCCAAATATGTTCCTCAAACCAATCACTTAAGGTATTCCACTTGTAATTAGTTTACCTCCAGCTTCCCCAGGCCAATGACCTCTAATAAAAACATACCTGAAGCTTCTCCCACACATACCTTTTTTTAACTATAAAGCTTTCCCACTCCCCTGCCTGCCTTGAGTCTCTCAAATGTAATTGATAGGAGCTCACTCCCTTGCATAGAAAGCTCTGAATAAAGTGTCCATTTGTTCTCCTTTAGGTGGTCTTTGATACTTCTACAGCTCTTAGTCATAATCGCTGTTACCTGAATCAAATATTTGAAGTAATACCTCTTAAGACAGTGGTTGTCAAAATACTAGTGTACATCAGAATCACCTGGAAAGCTTCTTAACCCCTGAGTTTACAATTCAGTAAGTCTTGGGTGGGGATTTACACTCTAACAAGTTTTCATATGATACTAATATTGCTGGTCAGGTGACAACATTTTGAGAAATGTTGCATTAAGCCACCAACATGATTTAATAACAACAGCAGTAACACCTGGATTTATGTAGTGTTCTTGCTCATTGTGAGACAATTGTGTAAAATCTATGGGCCCAAAGTCATATTTTAAAACATGACCTTCTTTAGGAACACACACCTTCAGTTGGAGTTATGAGGTTATAAGAGGGAGAGAAATGAATTTGATCAGAGTTGGAGGGAAATCTCTTCACCTTCCCCATAATTATGATTTGTTTTGTCCTTTCAGAATAGTTAGCCATACTTTAGCAAAGAGAACTGGGAGAATTTGTGACAGCTTCTTACCAAACAAAAAAAGGTTAAAAAAAATTATTGGGTTTAAATTAGTTATGATCACCTTTTACCAGAGGAAAATTAATAATTAACAATGGCGTCTGGCCACTAATTGATTACTCCCTTAGTGGGTTCTACTGTCATTTGAGTGGAAATAGTAATGCAGAAACTGAGAGGCGAGGAAGCTATAAATGCAATTTTGGCCAAGGCTGTGAGGAAGACACACAACTATACAGATGGCATTAAGAATCAAGGGATTGGCATGAGTCTCCCTTTGGAAGCCCATGGTCTTATTGCTGCATGTAGATTTTGGTGGTCTATGACTGTCACCCTCTCCCTCTACACCCACCATTATTCTCCATTCTGCCTACCAATAATTGTTTTCTTCCCTGCTTTGCGTAGCCTATGTTTCTAAATACATCAGCTGTGTCAGTAACAAGATGATGTTGCTGTTTCCAACTTTATCTTGTATTTTTTGCTTAAATTGTCTGAATTATTAAAAAAAGATAAATCTCAACATAAATTGTGCATGCTCCTGCGTAACATCTGCCTTTCTCAGTTAATATTTCCTCATAATAAAAATAAGTCAAGTACGTCCTTCTTTGTGCATTCTATGCTAGAGAACATTTCTCCAGTGCACTGAGAAAACATTTTTTATGATATCCAGTTTTGGTCCTTGCTTTTTAAAATTTGAAAAACAACAGAACAACAACAACAAAAAACATACAAAATAATGATGAAGGGGTGAAAACAGACCTAAAGGGGACTACTTAAAAAGCTGGATTGTTTAGCTAACTAACAGAGTAGACTTGGGGTTGCATTAAAGGGCCTACCTTGTGGTCAAACATGACCACCTAATAATTGTTTATAAATGACATCTGGGAGAATGAAGAATGAAACCAATTATAATTTCTAATGGAACATTTGATCTAGTCGATGATTCTGAGGCATGAAATGCCTTCAGGAAGCTTTCTTCTCAGCTGGAACCTAATTTTAGTGGACTGGTTTTACTCTGTATGATAATGCAGATGTCCTTTATGGCTTCTTTGAGGTCAAAAAGGCATCACTCTGTGCTGTTTAGGAGTACGTTTCCTTCTAAATAAGATCTGACTGGGTCATTACCCAGAAGCAATAATTGGGTCATCAGGGACAAGATGAACTCAAAATGAAAAAATTATTCACTGGCTAAAGATGATAAGACACTGAGGCAAAATCAGCAAAGAACACAAATTGTGTCATTAGAATTAGGCCTTCTTCCTGCTTATTTATATAGAAAAAAGAGTTGACCATATATGACTTGTTTAAGTATTTTAAGATGGCACTTTTAACCAAAAGTGATTATTGCTACATTCTCCCCCCAAATAAGAAAATTTCAATTATTATCAACCAGCAAACAGTTAGGAAGAAAATGATATGTATATTTAGAGAGAAAACAATATTATTTATAAAAATACTATCTAAATGTGGCTTTGAAGGAATTCAGATACTTTTAATAAATTTTAAAAATAAAAGCATTTCATATTTTTAAATCAAATAATTTTATTTGGCATATAAGACATTATCATGAACAATGTTTTTTTTACAACATGTAATTGTAGTAAAGTAAATGCTTTGTAAATAGGCATTTTGTTTAAATGATACAGAAATGTTTTCATCATCTGGGAACATACATCTATTATCCTCTCATTTGCATTGTTTTTATTATATATTATAAATCTGAAAATAGGAGATCAATGTGTTCTTGCTGTTCAATTGTTAAACTGCCCAAAATAAAATAATAAAACTTTAATTGCAACCCTCTAAGAGTTTAGTTACTTTTCCTTCCTGGTTTTCTTCAACACAGAAAACACTTCTTATGGGCAGAAAACAATGAAAGTAATAGCTCTATACCTGCATATTTTTATATTTATTTTATTTTTATTTGGGGAGCTTTATTTAAAGTATATTATCATACATGGTATGTATCTAACTTCCTATTAATAGAACTGTATTAAATATTGCACTAACATGAACAGTGTTTTCTCATCTCAACGTTCAGAGGTATGCTTGCAAAGAACACTTTATTCGTGAATCCTAGTAAGTATTATTCCTGCAGGATATGATAAGAATATACCTTTAGATTTTATGCATTCATATCCAGACAATATAATGGTGGCCTTTCAGTTACCTTAAAATTGTTTGTTTACCAAAATCCATTGTTTACGAAATCTAGGGTAGCTGGTTTTATACAATCTACAGCAAAATTGTGGTTAAAGCACACAAAAGTCCATTTCAATTTATGATTTAAATGTGAAAGTGACTCAACTGAGCCATTTTGAAAAAAGTGGACTTAATAGTTACAGATTGTGAACACTTTGTAGGGTGATCAACTGTCCCAGTTTGTCCAGGACTAATGGATTTCCTGGAACACTACGATTTCAGTGCTAAAACGAGGCCCATCCTGGGCAACATGGAGAAGTTGCTCACCCTAATACGTGTTTTCTGAAGGCGGCTCTAGAAAGTGCACCCCCACCCTTAATTCCAACCAGAGACAACATTGAGCCATTTCTACCGTCTCAACTAATTGCTTCATAACAATGAAGTTAGAGAACAAGGGATGGAAATATCTTGGGGAAAAACACTAGAGCAGGAAGGAAAGGATATTAGATTATACTATAAGTGTGAAGAGAAGCCCTTGGAGGGTGTAGAGCTGTGTGTGTGACATGATCTGAATTATGTTTTAACAGGATCCTTCTAGCTGCAGGTGGAGGACAGACTAGTAAGGCGAGAGGAGAAATAGGATGACTATTTAAAGGATTTGTGGAAGTTCTAGAGAGAGTCATCATAAGTAGTGGAGGATTTTGTAAGAAGGAGTTGATTGGAATATATTTTGAATATAGAACCAACAGGATTATGCGTGCA
Organism: Rhinolophus sinicus; assembly: GCF_057876585.1. NCBI lineage: Eukaryota > Metazoa > Chordata > Mammalia > Chiroptera > Rhinolophidae > Rhinolophus > Rhinolophus sinicus. The sequence goes on along the minus strand of NC_142516.1, from coordinate 40,404,345 downwards.
TTGGGATGCAGGCTATGAGAAAGAGGAAAGGAGGGTTATTATAAGGTTTTTGCCTAAGAAATTGGAAAATTGGTGTTGCCTTTTATTTAGATGGAAAATGCTAAAAGAATTTGTTCTGGACGTGTTAAGTTTGATATGTTTATTAGACATTCAAGTAAAAGCAGGTAGGCTATTGCCTACAAAAGTCTAAGGTTGAAGAGAAATTCTTAGGCTAGAGATGTAAATCTAAGACTCAGTGATGTTTTTATTGGTCATATTTAAAAACATGGGACGGGCTGGGCTCATCAGAAGAATGAAGGAAAAAGCTGAGGACTAAGTCCATATAATGTCAACGTTTAGAGGTTAGAAACAGGAGGAAGAGTTGGCCAAGGAGCCTGAACAGGAGACGCCAGTGAGGCAGGAGGAAAACTGGGATGATTTAATGTCATGAAGTCAAAAAAAGAAAAAAAGTCTCAAGAAGGAAGAAGTGATTAATGATGTCAAATGCTGTTAAAATTTCCAGTAAGATGAAGACTAATGGTTTTGATTGGATTTGGTAATATGTATACTTTTAAGAGAGTAGTGTCCTTGTAGTTTGGGGGATGAAAGCATGACTGGAGTGGGTTTAAGAGAGCATGGGGAGAGAATAAGTGGACCCAAAGTATGGTCTGAGGACTAAAGTTAACACCATGTAAATTTCATCAAATTTGGTAGTATTTATTGTTTTTCACAGATGGGCTACACTTAGGAATATTATACATTTGTGATTTCAAAGCATTCCTCATGAAAATCATGCATAATTATAATTTGTGCTTTTTCTGATAAGACAGGACATTTCTTCTATGGCTTTATTGCTCTTATAAGCAGGCTATGGCCACTATTTTACAGCTACAATGAGATGACACACCCATACTTCTTATAAAAATATTCCAGTTAAAATAAATCAGGGGCTTTCCCTAAAAAGCTTATTCATTATAGGAACCAGATCATTATGGTTTACAGACAATCAATCTTGGCTCCGACATGTCAATATGGAAAGGAAAGTCAGCTTTTACTCTCTTTTTCAAGATGATGATATCTTGGTCTTAAATTTTAGTCATAATACTGTCAACCATGATGCTAGTTATGTTAGTACTTAACATGTTACTATACTAAATTTGCTAAATACAAGATCACAAATGAGTATGCTTTTATCTTTCTTTCTTTAGCTGAGGATATCATTGTCAACTATTTCAGCATTTATTAAGTATGTACGAAGCACACACATTGCCTAGTACTAGGTTTAGGTGTTAAGGGGGAAACAATAAGGTAGATCTTGACCTGGCACTGGCTATAGATTGGTACAGATTCAAACATAGGTTAGAATAATAATTTGGGCAAAATTAGTTATTTTTTCTTTGGATTACAACCAAATCTGAAAATAAACAAAGCAAAGAACAGGTAAGAAGTTAAGGTTATAAGTAAAGGGATGTTATTCTAGGATGCCTTCCTTGTTCTTCACAGAAGCAAGCCCAGATTCCATGGGCGCCTTGGCTAGCATGGAATGAGGAATGTCTCAGGTCATGAGAGCCCAGAGCAACAGGCTTGCTGCCTTTCCTAATATTATACTGTGAAAGAATCATATTAGCAATCAAATATCTACCACATTGAAAATTCTTAGAGGTAATACTTGAATTTGCTTTTAGGGAAAGCAAGTTGGGGCAATGAGACAAGAGTGGATGCCAGTCTACCCATAGCAACAGCATAAAACACAGACATAGGGAAATGAACACAAGGGTAGTAGTAATGGCATTGAATAAATAAGGTCTTATTCTGTGGGAAAAACTTGTGTGCTGCTAAAAACAGTGAACTCTAATCACCTAGCGAGGGAGGGTTCTTGTTCAAATGCAAATTCTGATTCAGTAAGTATTCAAGATATGGTGGATGCTGTTGGTCAAGGCACAAACTGAGTAGTGAGGGGCTAAATGCTTAACATGGTGAATGAGAGTAAGAAGGAAAAGACAGGTTTAGAGCAAATTGTAAAGGATACTGAAGAATTAGATTGTTAAATGTAAACAAAGGTGCACCTATTGATGTAGTTAGATGAACTGCCATGAAATGTCATAATTTTAACAGCCATAACATAGAGAGTCAACAAAGGGATCAGACAAAAAGGGATGGATTTCTGAGAAGTATAAAAGGCTGGATAGGATTTGGAGATAGGATTTTTGAGGCCAAGGAAATAGTTGGTAAAATTCCAGTTGTGAGACAGGAGGAAGCGAAAAATATTTTCATTACAAAAATTGGTAAACAAAGAGAATTGGTAGATGGTGAAAATGATACTGGAGAAACTGCCCCATTATATCTAGAGCTATGCTAATATCATTAATAATATTGGCAGAAAATGAAGGGAAACACAACCTTTGGCTGAGAGATAATAAATATGTGCATACCAAAAGAAGGCAAGGAGTTTGGGAAAAAAAATAAATGTTAAATTTTTAAAAGGGTGTTATTAAGAACTGCCAAATGAAAGAATAAAGGAAATGAATGGAAATGAGAGCTTATATTCAGAAATTGATATGAAACTTCTAAAGCAACATATAAATATCGCGGGGTAGAGAGCAAACAAGCTTCAACTGAGGTTTTATTCATAAAACATCAGTTAGAGTGTGTCATTCAAGCTACTTACATAATTACAGTCCAACACTTCTGCTTCATTTGCTATTTATGTGGCTCAACTTATGACTGGAATTTACGACCAGCACTTTTGGTTATTCATTAATTCGTGTGTGTGTGTGTGTGTGTGTGTGTGTGTGTGTGTGTGTGTGTGTGTGTGCATGTGCATATGTGTGCGTGTGTATGGTGTACTTCTTTTTAAAGATGTCCTACCTGCATTTAACTCTGAGGATTCTGATTATAAAGTGACTCTAATGAGTATTTTGATGATAGAGGCTTGAGCTCTTCAAATATTTGTTGTTGCTTGTACTGAATCATCTAGTGGTGGTGCTGTGAGAGGAACTCACTATCCATCTCCTTGTTTTTCCATAGCACTACAGTTTTATTTACATAAATGTCCAGTTAAAGATGATTTTTCCCAGCTTCCTACATGGCCAAGCATAGTCATGCAACTAGGTTTTGGCCAATGTAATACGAGTAAACGTGATTTATGAATAATAAGGTTGTACCCTCCTACTGCAGTTTCTTTCTATATCTGCTGATTGAAACATGGACTTGGGATAAACCATCTTGGACTGTGTAGAACACGAGTGTGACATAGCAGGAGGGCAAAACAATAAGATGATACGAGCCTGTTTTCCCTATATCCTTGTTGCCAGTGACCACACACTAAAATTCTTTCATGAGAGAGGAATACATTTCCATCTTGTATATTTAGGGCTTTGTTACAGCAGCCAAACCCACAGTCTAATGAATATAAGTAACTTTGAGAAAAGTATTCTCAAAAACCCACTGTACCTCTAGTCCTTTCTCCCTAAGCCAAGGCCCTCTCATCTATTTCTGTGGGAAGTTAACTATTTGAGCATCCTTCCACATTTGCCTCTGTCCCTAAACTCTCTGTACCTATTCGTCCATCCCTCTCCATTCAGCAAAACCAAACATTTATTCTTAACAAAGCCTCATTTTTCCATGTATACCCTCAATAGTATCCCGTCTTAATTAATTAAATGATACAACACAGTCATTAACTCCATTTTGCACAGTACCCTTCATTCCTGCTTTCACCTGGTTTCTTCTCTTCACACATGCATATGTAGTTCTCCTTAAACTAGATAATGAAATCTTCAATTGAGTATGCTGTGGTCCTATATCTTCATTTCTTTTTGTTCCAGATTGCTCAAATGATGGGCTATATACACTGTTTTGATTTCCTTCTCACTCACTCTTCAAAGAGGACCCTACAAAAAGTCTTCCTTTGTAATTATGTTATTGAAACTGCGTTATTAAAAGGACATCTTTTGTTTTCCCCTCTGATTATTATAATAAATAATTCCAAACAACTAGCCAATAAGTATAAAATACAGACTTAATCCCTAATCTACTATCAAGGATATATGTGCATATAATAAATATAAATATTATAGAATATTTATCCTATTATAAATATTAAAATATATACCAAATATTATACATAGTGTTATATATAAATAATATTTATATTTACTAACATTTATATATAACATTTGCTATATTCTAATATTTATAATATTTGGTAGATATTATATGTTAAAATATATAAAATGTTTGTATAATAAATATTTGGATAAATGCTAAATATTTTATATATAATATAAAATTATAAAATATACATTACATATAATATTTGGTGTGCATCCTAATATTTACAATTATATCTGTTTTTTATATAAAGAAATCATGCTACATATGTCTTATATTCTGCTTTTAGATGAATAATATAGATTGGACATCTTTCCTCACCAATAACTGTATCATGTTAATACCTAGATAATATTGTATTAAATAGATATGCATTAACTTATTTAAACAATCCCCTATGGTTGAAAATATGAGCTATTTTCAGTTTTCACCATCATAAGCAATGTTAAAACATTCTTCCCTACATACTATGCTCACTTTCTCCTTTTTGTTCCCACTGATGTTGGTCTCTTCACCAAGAAAAGTATTTTCCCATATTCAATTCAAGCAGAATAAGATGCAAATATGATCAACTTCTCAATGAAATCTGACCATTTTTTCCCCCTCATTGGTATCTGTCTATCTAAATTGATATAAGCATTTTCCCCATACATTTTTCTTTTTAATTACATTTGGTCTTCAGTTATTCACAGTTGTATGCATGTTAATGGTGAGACCTATTAGGCAAGGAATAGGCTTCTTCTGTAACTCCCAATTCACTCAGCACCATTACATTGTGAAAAGCATCATCCTCTGTTTGAAGAACTTTGGTCTCACGTATAGGAGTTATGTGAGTGTGTGTGTGTGTGTGTGTGTAAGCAAGAGATATGAGGGGGAAAGGCTAGGCAGAGAAGTTTAGTTCTGATAAATACAGAGGGCGCCAAAAAAATGTATGCACACTTTAAGAAAGAAAAAAAACTGTATTTAAATTACACTGGTAGTAACACTTTTGAGCAATTCTTATAATTGCGGAATTCAAACCTGACTTGTATTCATGTTTTGTTATCGGTATATATTATTACAATTTTAATATACTTTTTTCCTTTCTTAAAATGTGTATACATGCAGAAAGCCATTTAATTCTTCCATGCTTGGAGAAATCCTGTTTATCCTTCAAACCTCACTACCTCTGTTGGGCCTTCTCTGATTTTCCAAGTCACAATGAAACTTTTTTTCTTCTAGCTTCTTATGGTACTTTGGGTCTTCCTCGGGGCATTTAGCCCACTCTGTCATCTTATTCATATGCATAGCTCATTCATTAACTCAACAATTAAGCAGTGTCTATTTGTATCAGGCCTTGGCAATACAGGGTGCTCTCATGGAACCTACATTCCAGTGCAAACCCAGAGCTGAGTGGAGTTCACATCCTTCATTGGACTGGGAGCTTCTTGGAGACAAGAATTGTGTCTGCTTCTAGCTCAGGGACTAGCACCAAAAGGTACTCAGAAGTTAGTTAAATTGAAACTCAGTACTTGACTGAGAAAATTGGGTTAGAGTTTTAGAAAAAGGTTAAAAGTTAGCAAAGGTAGAGGGCCAGGGAATTTCCACATGAAATCTGGCATGGAAGCCAGAGACATCCACAATCACCAAGTGGACTGGGTCCATGGAGTGGAAGGCGCACTGTCCTCCTCCAGGACAAGCTTGGGATTTTGACACAGGATTATTTGGGCATTTATCACGCATTCCAGTTAGGATATTTTTTTGCTTGGATTGAGCGGACCATAGAGGCAAGCAGGTTGTTTCAAGGTCCCAGAAATGAGTTTCTAGCTAAAGGTTAAGCTGATCAGATGATTAAAGATGCACTCTCCGGTTGGCACACAAGATAATTAGTGTGATTAGCATTCCCAGTGGAGGGTGGTAGGGCATTAATTGACACTCAAATAAAAAAGCTCATTTAAATTTTTACTAGGAATTCTCATCCAAAATGTGTTAATTATGTAATAAAACTGAATGACTGGTCTGTCCAGAAAAAAAAATGTGTATACATATTTTTGTCACCCTCTATATATGGCTGTCGCTGCATCCAAATCTCAGAATACATTTTCCAAGTATCACTTGTCAAATTAGCTTTTGTCAGTTCAATTGACATTTGAATATCCTGTTTATGACTCCACTGGAGTCATGGGTGCCATGTATGAGAAAGGTGACATGTAGACAAAAAATGGTGAATGAGTTGGGAGCAACAAGGAAAGAGCTAGAGGTCTAGAAGCAGAAATGCATCAGGGGAAACAAATGGGTTGAGGCAAGTTACTCAGAATTAAGTCTATGATTAGAAGGACCAGAGCTTTCTTTTTACATAACTCTTATTCACAGTTAGAGGTATAGAGGCTCTGGATTTGGTATTCATCCCACTTAAGCCACATACTAATTATTTACATCTAATAGGCCTCAGTTCGTGAAGTGGAGGTAGTATTTATTGTCCTACCTATATCACTGTAGCATAGATACCCAATTATGTAACAAATACACTTTAAAAACTATAAACTCCGTGAATCTGTGGCAGATTGCTTTTTTCCAAGATGGCTATGCAGCATCTTCTATCCGACCTGATCTTTGACAATATAATCCTGCTACTGTTCCATCAAGAGGTGTTTTTTGTGTTTTTTTTTTTAAAGAGGTTGGGTCTATATGCCTTCTTTTTGTATCTGGGTGGGCTTGTGATTACTTCCAATAGACTATGACATTTGTGATGCTATGTGACTTCCAAGGCTAAGCGATGAGAGGCAATACAGATTCTGCCTTGTTTTCTAGAACACACTTATGAGAACCCTGAGGTACCATGTAGGAAGTCCAACTACCCTGAAGCTGCCATGTTTTGAGTGAGCACTAGTCACATGGAGAGACCATGTGTAGGGACTGACTGAAGATGCTTCCAGATGATTTCATCCCTCCATCAGCCATTTCGCTCTTCTCAAGGCCCCAGGCATCATGGGGTAGAGACAAGCCATGTTCACTGGGCCCTATCTAAACTCTTGACCCATAGAATCTTTGATCATAATGAAATATTATTTTATGACCTAAAATTTGGAATGGTTTGTTATGCAGCAAATATAATCATAACAAAATTTAAGATATGACAATCATTATTGTTATGATGAATTGGCTTAGGAAAACACACTCGTGTCACTTGATTTGATATCTGACAAAAAACAAAGGTGAATGAGTTGGGAACTACAGTTAGGAAGTAAAGGAAATTTGGTATCATTAGTGCTTTTTTTCAAGACTTTTCAGGACCAAGAATGTCTGTGGGCACTCAGTCTATAACAAATTAGAGACCTCTTTCTCTGGCATCAACTGGGATTGTGGAACTCACCGAGACACTCTGCTCTGGCCTTGGTCTTTAACGATGAACCTCAGAGAGGTGCAGGCTGCCCCAGGCCCCAGGCCCCAGGCCCCAGGCTCTTCTTGTGTCTCTGCCAGAATGAACATCATGAGCCAGCACACACAAACTGTCACCCTGATCCAGAGCAGCTGTCTAATTACAATTTTGTTATTATTAATTACAGAGTAGAAAATCATTTGTAATTAGCTCAGCCTAAATCATAGTTTAAACAGCCAAAAATTACATTACAAACTAAAGTGTAATTAAAGCACTACACTAAAGTGTTTATTTAAACCCAGTTTAGTTACTGCAAATTTTTCAATCAGCTTCTCAGGCTCATACATAGATTTAATTAGTCTCCAGTACTGACAGTTTAGTGCATTTATTCATTAAGCATCAATATTGCTGAACAAATGTAAATAAAATATAGACAGAGATGCTTTAAAGGGGCAGTCACGAAACATCTGGGAGAGATAATGAGGCTGGGAAAGATGTGAATGTTAATGAGTCTCCCAAGCTGCTGGCAGAGCACTGGCTCTGGGAAGCAGAGGCTCTTAGTACTGAGCAAATCTGCAGTGTAGGTTTGTGCTGCAGGCTGACTAGAATGGTCCTGTGGGCTGGGGCAGAAGTCAACTTAATTCTATTCTTGCTGTTGCTCTAGTGTAGATCTCAGGTACCATTCAATCGAATTCTGGATAGACATAAAAGAGAGCATCACACTCTCCCAACCTCTTGGGTGCTATGTATCTTCTTAAGAAACAGAAGAGCTTATGAAGGGATATCAGGAAGAAGTAGCTTCTTTCTTGAGGGGTTTAGAGAAAGTGAGCTCTGTGGTGATAAGTATCATGCACATCCCAAGCAATAAATTTTCTAGTCAAGGACTATTGTTTAGAAAACCATCCTGGCCACACATGCAAAAATGCCTGCACACACTTCTAAATGAGGTAGAGATTCTTAAAAGTACTCTTCATGGGAGCTCTCTACACGTTTGTCAATAGGACTTTTCATTACTCGACACATTCTTGGTAGTTCTTCTTGAAGTGCCTTCAGAATCACCCTCATCATATCTTGCTGGATTGCTATCATTGCCTTCAGACACCTCTCCCATTTTCCAGTCTTGTTCCCCCACCACCTTTTACTTCTTTTTTTCATCCTACTGCCAAAATTATTTCTCTACAATGAGGCTCTTTGCCATTCCTCTGCCTAAAACTTGTATGGTGGTGCCTCCCTCCCTACACTGTTCAGAAGCCGAAACTTCTCACATGAGGCCCTCTGTGATCTGGCCAGTCTTTACTTCCCTGTCATCATCTCAGAACTCTGTCTTGTGCCTTCACTCTTTAAGACTCCCTGAAAGCATCAAGCTATCTTTTGCCTCCTCCCCTTTTACACATGTGATATCTTGATAAGTGAGCTGATTTCCTTGCCTTGGCTTGGCCAAGTCCTGTGCATCGTTCAGAATTCAACTCTGCCAATATCTTGTCAGGAAACCTTTCCTGATATTCTTGTTCTGTGTTTCACTTTAAGTGAATAGCCCCTCACAATTTTTCCATGTTGTCCTTGCTAATATATCACTTACGCTATGTACAGTAATAATCTAGGCATGCCAAGACCAATAAAGTATGACCTCTGGAGTCATGGAGGTAGTACTCACTTAATGACTTTAGGAAGTAATTAGTCGTTATTCCTTCAGTATCCCCAAAACCCTTCATGGTGCTTGTCACCTCCTAAATGCCAAGTAAATATCTGATGCACAGACCATGGCACTATTATTTTTGGCAGCATTGATGATTGCTAACCTTTACTTCTTTGAAGGTAGATTATAGTTTTGGAAATAGCCGTACATTATTTGAAGACAAGATTAATAAAGGAATTGGTCATAAAGTTGATCAAATCATTTTTCGTAAAATAAAATTACATATGGCTAAAAGTAACTATGTTTTGTGGAATAAACTAGATGTTGATTAATTATTTATAGAAAATCTTTCAAGTATAATAACGTTAGAATGAGGATAATACTGATTTAGTTGTTTTTAAAATACTTAAGGAAATCAGTTGGAATGCTTTACAGTTACCTGTAGCATTGTTGTCATAGTTAAATATTAGTACTGCCACTGGAAAGAAATATTTTGACGAATTTCATTTTGTAAGTAACAATGGTCGTTAACACACTGTGGAATTAGATATTCTTCAGTCAATACCAGTTTTGGCCTTACCAGCTGTGTGACCTTGGGCAATTTACTTAAGCACTCTGTGGTTTAGTTTATTCATCTATAAAATGGGCATTGTAGTAATACCTGCCTTGTAGTCTGTGGTGAGAATTAAAGCAGTGAATGAATATATGTAAATCTCCTAGAATAATTCCTTGTATATAGTAGGTGCTACATAATAGTTTGCAAGTATTGCCTAATATTATTTGCTTACTTAACTGAGATGTCAAGTTTTATGTAGAAGCTCAACATAATTTAAAGAAGACATTGATACTTGGAAAGGGAGCAATTTCACTGTGACAGAATTGAAATGAACTAGTGGATCTTAACTTAGATGCTGATATTATTTTGTTTAATTATTTTGACTCTCATTTGTGTTCACAGTGTTCATTTTCAGATAAGAAACAGATAATACATCCAGAATGTACCTGACATTGCTTACTAAAATATGTACATATTAATCTTCAAAAAGGAAGAATGAATGAGAAGAGTCATGTAAATCTACTTAAAACCAATAAAAGAATCTAGATTTTAGTTGCAAATTGTCAGCTTACATCTGTTTGGAAGTAAATAGTCCACAAAAGCATTGAAATCCTTAGTATGCAATTATGAGACATTAAGATTTGAGGACTTACTTGAATACATTTGACAACGAAAGAAAGAACTGACTGTCTCCAACCATTCACCTTTTATTTTGTTACCATCTAACATCAATTTACAAAACAACTTCTAGTACCATGTACTGATCTAATTCTGGGAAGAGTTTGTTCTACTTAAGTTAAGGCTAATACTCCTAAGGAGTTTCAATATCATTTTGGAATTGCTCTTTTCAAAATAAGTCTTTCGTATTGTGTCACTGGCATAGATTGAAGAGTGTCATCACAAGCAGTTCAATGAGACTTCTCACTCTATTTGTTGTAAGAATGATTTGTTTATTACACAACTCAAAATCCTTCTTATAAGAATCAATGAGAGAAATTTATTTTTTTGTTTTCCTGTTTAGATTTGTTTTTGATTCCTTCTTTGTAAGAATATCTAGAAAATTCAGAGTCAAATTCATGACCATCTTTAGCAAATGTTCAGTTCACATATTTATTTTCATAACTTCTCTCTTACTCTCATTTTCCTTTTGTTTTAATACCTCATTCACGTATTTCAATATATTGTTATTGAAATAATATATAATATATTATTGAATATCATGTTACATATTTAAGAATCCACCTTACATAGGTTTTAGAAAAGAGTCATGTATGAATGAAAAAAATGGAGGAATGAAAGGTAGAAATAGGAAGAAAGAGAGAAGAAGGAAGAGGAAAAAAATATAAGCACCTTGAAGTTAATCCAAATGTAGAGTCTCATATGGCCAGATTTCTTAGAGGCAAAGCAAATGCATTAGTATATTCCTCTTAAAGTCATTTACAATTAATGATACTTGTATCTATACATATGTGAGCTCCTTCACATAATTTTTACTCCCAGGAATGTTTGCAGAAAATTCTATATTATCATAAGAAGGAGTCATTCAATTGAGTGATAGGCCATATATACACACATACATACATACATATGAAACGTGTTGAAAATCCCCAAACTGTACAGAATCCAGTTATTCCAAACAGCATTCCATCATGAAAATCAGTCTGTCTGATGTGTGCATTTCTTTGTGCAGGAAGTTGTAATATGGTTGCCCCAAACCTGGGGATACCATACAAGATCACTGAACTTATCATTTAAAATTTTCCCAATTTTTGGTTTTCCCTTCCTTTTATTTGAAATGAATTCAGAGCCATTTTAAATGCCTGCATCAGCTTTCAGCAGATCACCTGCTTCCATCAAAGTTCTTCATACCCTGACAGCAAACTGAAGTTTCCAAGGTTATAAAAAAGTCAGTTTTCAAGGGAAAAAAAGGATTGTTTTCTTCTGAATATTCTTTTGCATTTTTCTTTATATTGTAAATTTAAAGTGGAGAATGAAAATTTAGTGGATTGATATAATGTTATTATTATTACAGTGTCAGTTGAGAACACCAAATTCAAGGCAGAAAGTGGTCTGCAATTTCATCCTAGGAATTGTGGAAGGAGCTAGTCCTATACATTAAAAGCTTTTGCTTCCAAAACTCTCTCCTTTCTTCCCCTTAAATTCCTCAGAAGATAAAACTCATCATGCCATAATTGGCTATAAAACTTATTATACAAAAACCCTAGGGAGAAAAACATGTTTTCTTAAATTCACGCTAATATGAATGAGATGAATACCTCCCAGCTCCAGACCCCACACTTAGGGGCCGAACTCTGAGACAGTGAACCTATGGGTATAAGTCCAAGTTATATTCCAGTGTCTGATAGTGAAAATTTTCAGTGTTCTTTCCCTTTTGCTAAGAAGCCTTGGAGAGTTAGACCTAAGTCTACATGTGCTTTAATGGGACAGAGAGACCAGAGCCTGGCATGTACAGAATTGCCTCCTGCTACATAGAACCATGCTCACAGTGTGATGGTTCAGAGATTGACTGACAAGAGCCCGTCACACCCAGTCCGATAGTTTTAGAATTGGACTTATTTGGGGGGCAAATATGTGGAAAGAAGAATTACACCAAAGCAGAGACTTCCCACCACTGCCAAGAGATCTATTTTCTTCTCAGAGTTCCTGGAGTGGGATACGCCCTCAGAAGAAAATTGTGCCACTGGAAAAATCCCTGGCCCCTCTGTTCTTAGAGATATGATGCCATCAGATTAATTCTTCCAAAACACAATTCTGTTCATGTCACTCCTCTCACTATAAGACATTAATGGATACAGTCCTTCCTTCTAATATACCTGATTTTCTGGTGTGCATGGCCTATTTAGCAGGAGTCTCTTCTCCAACCCCCAGCTAACATCTTTTCTTTCCCATTAAGCACTGTATCCTCAGCCCAGGATATTGCTCCAGTCTCAGTGAACCACCAAAATGACAGTGTTAACAGTGGCCTGACTTCAAGCGTTTATTTGGGTTTATGGCCGACCCCTTTAGCCATAGATCTATCCTATCTTGGACCTTGCCTTTGAATTCCCAGCATGATGCTGTCTTTCTCCTTCTCTGGTGCTCACATAGTGTACTCATCTGCTTTTTTGCTCTCAGATCCATTTTCAACCCTTTCTCCACTCAGCTGTGTATTACAAGGGACTAAGCCATGCTAACTAGATTTCCCAGGCTCCATGATCTACAAGCTTCCATCTGAGATGAGCTAATGTGAGAGAGATTTGGGATCCTGGAGGAAGGAAGGAGCCAGAGTATGTGTACCTCTCTTTCTCTGCTACAGGTTGCTGCCATCTCCAACATGACTACAGCTCCTATTAGGTAGCTCTTTCTATGGTTCCAGTACACGCTAGGTGGCCTGAATTCATTGGCTCAGGTAACCACGTCTTCTCATTTTGTATCTCCAGCCCTAGAGGTGGTAAGGTGTTTCTGATGTTGCTGTTCTACCAGACCTCTCAGCTCTTTGGGAACTCTTCATTATTCTCCCTGTCCTAGTTACTCAAACCTAACTTCTCTTTTTGACTTGTTATTTAGCAAGATAAGTCTTATTTAATAAGAAGAGCAAAATAATTTTATAACTTTTCCAGTTAAATGTCTAAAAGCTTGCTTAATGTCACCAGAGAGTATGAAACACAACATCCCAGGCCTACAGTATGATAAACAAAAGAAGAATGTGTTTCTGGGACTGCTGCTGATGGTGTTGAGAAATCAATCGTTTGTGAGTAAAAGCTCCCAGCAATATAGATTTTTTGAACTACTTACCATTATTTCAAATTCACTTTAGCATCTGCAAACAGACATACTATGAATACTGAAAAAAGCATTGTTTTCTCTGTTTGCACATAAAGGCCTAAAGTTGTATAGATTTTTATAATCAAGTAAGCCTTATAATTCAATAACAAGCCCTTTATTTAACCCTTAAACACTTGATGTCTTGGGTCATGTTGTGTCTCTCTCATTTAAAAAAACTAATCACACATGATTTATTCCATCAAGACATAACTAAGTATTTAGGAGGAAACTTCCATTTTGAATGTCAGTCTCTCTCCATTCTCAGTTCCTTGAGGACTGTGTTCTATTTCTCTTCCACTTTAAGCAATGGAGAAAACACACAGGCAGTTCAGTCAATGAAATTCCCAGAGTAACATGTATTTCCATAAAACTTCAGCAAAGTGTACCGGCTGCTTCAATCCCAGGGTAAAAATTAGGTACAAACCATGTTTTCAAATTATTCAGGTTAAATAGTCAAGGGTTTGCCTAGATATTCCATGTATATTGGTGAGCATTGAGGAGGTGACTAACTGGGGGATACTGTTATGTTCCAGCTGGTAAGGTGCTGACCAAGAGGACAGAGGGAAAGATGTTTGGGCTTCTTTCCTGGGAGGTGTGTGTGTTACTCCTCAGAATAGTTCACCATGGCCATGGACTCCTTGCCACTCTCCAGGAAATCCTTTCAGAGCGCCATGCATTTATTCATTCACTCATTCAAATTCTCCCCTCCTAACCACTCCTTCCCAACCAACCTCCTGCCAATGACCTAGGAAAGAGGGCCTACACTCTTCATCTCTTGTAACACAAATACTGTTTGTTGTACATAAAATCTTGCCCGACCACTCTAAACTGCTGTGATGTGATCATAACTCCTTATGGTCATGAGTTCAGAGCTGATTTTCAACTATGTTGCGCCCATGCATCAAACAGGTGGTGCCCCTACCAAACTAGTCATTTAGTATTTTGAATATTCCCTACCCTTGTCAGCAAATTTAATTAATAAGTTCCTAAAATGTGCCAGACACTGTGCAGGTAATATATTGTTGAATAAAACAGACGTAACTTGTACCCCCACAGAGAGAAAACAGTATTAGAGAATAATAAAAATAAAGTATAACGATTGTTTTGATAGGGAAAAGAGTGGATATTACGGGAAGGACACTACCATATGGAAGGTAGTTTTAATGTAACACAGAAAACGGACAAGTCCTCCTTGTTTAATTGACATTCAAAATGAGATCTGATGGATGAGTGGAAGTTATTTAGAAAATATCTGTGTTATCTAAAATATGTATGTATGTTGGGGTTAGGGGAGGGAAGGATGACAGTTCTAGTTAGAGGAAACGTATATGGCAAGATGTGACAGAAAGAACAGTGATGAAAGAGTCCAGGAAGACTGGAGTGGACACTGAGAAAGGTGGATCATTGCCGGATAAGGCTAAAGAGGTAGGCAGTGGCAGGACTCCTGGATGTGCTTGTAAAATATGTTGTGAAGTTCAAAATATATCCTAAAGGCAAAGGACTTCTTTTCAGCACAAGTTGTCCTTCTTAGAAGATCTTTCTACAGGGTGAAAAACATGGTTTTGAGGGTTTGTGTTTTTTTTCTTTAAAGTGGGTATATAAGAAAGATAGCTATTACTGCCACCCAAATAAAACAAATAGCCACGGTCAGGGTTGGATTCTGGTAATTGAGATGGATTACCAGATGGACGTATTCAAGAGGTATTTAAAAGGTAGGACCATTTGTTACTTAACATACATCGTGTAGCTTGAAAATTTTTTTCATATACATAATTTCTATGCTGCCCATATGTTCTGAACCCAAAATGAATACCCATTGTTTATTAATGGGGTAAAATAATTGAAATTTTACCTATCTTGGAAAAAAATTCAAGGTGTTTGATATTTACAGTGTTGTCATCCCAATTGTTATTATAAGCCTCTAAAAGATATACGTCATGCTGTCTCTCACAGCACCAAGCAGAGTTGAACATATGTTAGGTGCTCAATGAGGTCTGATGAGTTCAAGTGTGCCTGTGGGAAATTCAACCACTAAGGAGTCTAAACTGAAAGGTACAAGTTCTGGCCTTTTCCTATGTGAAGTGTTGCTGGATTGTTTGCTGCTCGTACACTACTTTTTTATGCCCTAGATAGAATGCATTTAGTAGGAAGTGATAAACAATGTGGTGTTTCTGGAATATCTTGAGTCTGATGACCCCTTGACCAACACTGAGTTCATCACACTTCCAGTTCATAAACACATCTGCCCTTAGGCTGTGTTGGAGAGGCAAAGGGCTTTCATTTAATATGAAGCTGATATTATTGATTATCCTTCCACGCATAGTGGGGATGTGATAACCTAGACCTTATATTTATTAGCCCGACTAATCATTAGTAGTGGCTGAACTTCAGAAAGTTCAGGGCTCTGGTTGAGTTTCAAGTACTCCAGCCTGGATGCTCCTCAGCAATGTGCATGCACTAGGGAAAGCAGTGAAGGTCTCTTCCTTATTCCTGAACTGTTTTCCGAGCGCTATTTGTTTTCCTTTGTCCCGGCCTTTCTGTTCAAATACAATCCTATAATTCTGTCATTTATAAATTTATCATCTATACTTTCTTTGGCCAATTCTGAAGTTTTAGCCCAATTAGTTCTAGAAAGCTCTTAAACAGAAAAATCATTTTATTATTACTGTTGGAGGGTAAACAATTTTATTTCAGATAGTCTCCAATGTACAGCATGGTGTATTAGAAAGAACATGAGCTTGTGACCACATACTGCAGTTTGAAGTACTGTATACACTTGTGGAAATTCCTTATGTTTTTCAGTTTTTATTCCATTTACTGAACGGGGATAAAAATATCTAATTTACATATTATTGGTATTAACTGACAGAACACATGCAAAGGGTTCTTTTTTTTTTTTTTTTTTTTAACCACAACTTGGCGTATAATAGACGGTAAAAAAAAAAAACCAACTTCACCATCCATTTCCTTTTATTATCAACTTATTAGTTAGAGATTAAACTAAGACTGTCTAACGCTTCTTAGCTACCACTTTCAGACTTCAAAATAAGCTATAAAAACCTAAAGAGCCATGTCCATGATTAATTGATTTTTGTATTTCCCATAGTGCTTATTACAGTCTTGACCTAGTACATACTCAGTAAGCTTTGTTTGAATTAATTCATGAAATAAACTTGTTTAAGAGGTTGTGAAGTTTCCCTGTTACTAAGAATGTTATGACTAAGAATGTTATGACAATTATTTTTGTGGTAGTAATTCTGGACTTCCCAGAATCTGCTTATTTCTAGCCTGCCCTAAATTAAATCCAGTTTCCTTTCCAGTTTTAATTCCAGTTGTCCATTAACAAGTAACAGCCCCTATGGTCTTAAAGTTTGTTCTTATTCTTTCAAGTTCCCAGCTTTTGACTCCTACTCCAAGATTCTGGTTTGGATTGACCAAAAACATTCCTAACGTCAGTCATCATCTAGTAGTTGGATGCTTTCCCCAATTGGTTCAGGCCTAGGACTCTAGGTGTTTTCTTGTGTTCTGCAAGCTTGGGGTACTCTGTTAGAAACCAGTATTTAAAAATGGCGAAAACTTTGTCTTGAAAAATAGCACCATGTTAGCAATCAGTGGTACAGTGTCTCTGAAATTCTGAATGAGACACCCTTTGAAACACAGGGGAAAAAAAGAAAATTTACAACACTATTCCAACTAAGAGTAATAATCAACCTACTGCAGCAGTGGAAATATCTACTTATAACAGTCTATAGACTCGAATCAACAAATCATTGGTGGCTCCTGCTGTATGGTTGCTATGGTGAGCGCCAGATAAAAAGTCTTGTCCTTGCCAAATAGCTTCAGTCAAAATCCCAGCAAGGGAACCCTAAGAAACCCACCTAAATGCCCCGAAAGAGAAGAACTCAGTTTTGCATACTTCCCATACCCAACCTCAGATTATTATTGCTTTGATCAAGTTCATTTGGTGTGCTCTTTTTCTCTCCTCTTTCCTCTGCCCCAGACATAAGTGGGTCAAAGTTGGAAGAAGAAATGGAGAGACGCTCTAGTCTAGGGCATTTGGGACCTAGGGAAAGGAAGAAGCTTTAAGTTGGATAAGAGTCCAGAGTTCTGAAATTATGCTGGATGGAAATTGTTAATTACAGAAATAAGATAGATCTTATGACTAAAAAGGCTTTTAAAAACTGCTTCTAGCCTGAGATTTTATCCAAGAATGGAGAAGAACAAACTCATAGAACAGGGTTACAAGAGCAAAAAGAGAAACAATAAAGTTGGTTTTGACTTTCAAGCTACCAAATCCAACTCATTAAAGAAAGATTTTGTAAATATTCACTGAATACCTTTTATATGCCAGACACTGGGTCTTCAGAGATGAACAAAACAAACAAGGTCACTACATTCATGACAATTACATTGTAGTGAGGGACTTAGACGGTAGAAAAATAAACAATGAAGATAACAGATAGCATTGATTTTATGTATAGAATAAAATTGGAGTGATATGATACAAAACTTATTAGGGGGCTGTTTTAGAGAGGGTGGTCAGTCAAGGCTCCTATGAGGATCTGAGATCAGAATGACAACAGGGGGCCAAGCATGCAAATTATCCTGAGTAAAATGCATCACCAGCAGAAAGCACACCTATGAAAAGATGTAAGATGGACACAAGCTGGGTGCAGAAAGGCAAAGGTGGGTTGAGCACCAAGGACTAGGGAGGCAGTAGGCTAGAATAAGATTGGAGAGGTTGGCAATGAGCAGAAAAACTAGAGAGCTCTGTAAGGCAGAGATAAAGACTTAGATTTTATCCTAAGTGTAATGAAAAGACATGGCAGGGTTAGAAACAGGGAATGATGTGATCTGGTTTACATTTTGCAAAGATCCCTCTGGGAGCTATATGGAGAATAGACAGTGGTCTAGAGAACTGGCTTCTTAGGCTCGAAGTCTATTGTTAAATTTCCAGGAATTTTGCAAACTCTGTTTCACATGGTCATTCTAGAAGTTGGCTATGGCAGGGGTATTAATACCATGGAAATTGGCAAATGCTTCCAGTCAAGGTTTTCCTTCCCCTGTTAAACATGTACCAACCCACTACTGAAAAGAGTGATAGGCAAGCAAATGCACCAGGAAGACCAGTCAGGAAGCTATTGCAGTTTTTTCTAGGAATGAGATGATGGTGGCTTGAGCCAGGAAGTTAGCTGTGAAAGTGTATTGATGTGTACTGATTGGGCTGTCTTCTTGTGATGGTGATACCAGGGGAGGTGAAGGATCAGGTGTAGGGATGAAGAGGAGCCATCAGGGATGCCTTGAACAATGATATCAAGAAGGGGAAGAGTGAATGAGAAACCGGTAGTTTGGTTGTGATGATGGTGAGGAGAGTCATGGAGCAAGGGTTCGTGTTTTGTGATGCTCATTGAATACACAAATGGATAATTATAATAAAAGTAAAGTAGCGGTTATTTTTGAGGGGAGGGAGGAGGATGTGATTGCAAAGGGAAACACAGAAGTTTCTGAGATTTTAGAAATGCTTAGAGTGACCTGTCCAGGCGTACATCGGAGATATTGCAGGTTTGGTTCCAGACCACTGTAATAAAGCGAATATCACAATAAAGCAAGTCACAGGAATGTTTTGGTTTCCCAGTGCATATAAAAGTTATGTTTACACTGTATTATAGTCTATTAAGTGTGCAATATCATGTCTAAAAAACAACGTACATACCTTTATTAAAAATAATGTATTGCTAAAAAGATGCTAACCATTATCTGAGCCTTCAGCTGTTCATAATCTTCTTGCTGGGGGACAGTCTTGCCTCAATGTTGATGGCTGCTGACTGATCAGGGTGGTGGTAGCTGGAGGTTGCTACTATATGGTATTGGCATAGAAGTAAACACTGAAAAATGGAGAGCCAGAAATACACTTTCACATATTTAGTTAACTAATATTTGACAAGTGAGCCAAGAATACTCAATAGGAAAGGATAAACTCTTCAATTAATGCTGTTGGAAAACTGGATGATCAACATGCAGAAAAATGAAATTAGACCCCCATCTTGCACCACTCAAAAAATTAACTCACAGTGGATTAAAGACTAAGCATAAGACTTGAAACTGTAATACTCCTAAAAGAAAATATAGGAAAATGACTCCTTGACATTGATCTTGGTGATGATTTTTTTAGATATGACACCAAAAAGCACAAACAATAGAATAAAAAATACATATGTGGGACTACATCAACTAAAAAGCTTCTGCACAGTAAAAGAAACAATCAACAAAATAAAAAGGCAACCTACTGAATGGAAGAAAATATTTGCAAACCACATCTGATAAGGGGTTAATATCCGAAATAGACAGGAAATTATACAACTCAATAGCAAAACACACACAATCCAATTAAAAACTGGCCAGAGAACATGAGTAGACATTTCTCTAAAGAATATATACAGATGGCCAAGAGGCATATAAAAAAATGCTCAACATCACTAATCATCAGGGAAACGCAAATCAAAACGAGAGATCACCTCACACCTGTCAGAATGCTATTATCAAAAAGACAAAAGGTAAGTACTGGCAAGGATGTGAAGAAAATGGAACATTTGTGCATTGCTGGTGGGGCAGCCACTATGGAAAAGAGTATGGAAGTTCCTAAAAAAAAATAAAAATGGAACTACAATATTATCCAACAATCCTACTTCTGGGTACATATCCAAAGGAAATTAAATCAGAAATTGGAAGAGATTTCTGTACTCCCATGTCCATTGTATCATTACTCGCAGTAGCCAACATATGGAAACAAAAGAGTCTGTCTATGGATGAATGCTTAACGAAAATGTGTCAGACAATTACATGGTGCAAAGTTTGTGAACTTAATTGTCTGATGGTGTGTGTGTGTAATACATATCTTATATACATATACATAAATAATATATATTAATAAATGCATATACGTATTATTGAGGTCAGAGTTATTACACTTGCCTTACATAATTCCCCAAGAAGTTGAAGTCGTTCTTCCACATGGTTCTACTAAGCTGCAGTAGCTCCACTATCTCTTGAACTCTTTACATCCAATACAACACTTTACTACACCATTTCCCAGTGCACAGAACTCCTTTACTTTGTCAGTCCGCAAATTTCTTCCATTTTCTTCTCCAGGATTTATGACCTTTTTTTCGTTCAAATGGACAAATAGAGAGACATACTGAATTGATTATTTATAATTGCAGTTATTTCCAATAAGTTGGAAACTCCCTTTAAGATGATTCCAAGCTGACTTTCTCTTCTGCAAAGCCCATCACTGGTCCATGGGAAAAACTTGTCTTTCTGCTTGGCTACCTATAGCTTTTATGGTACCTTTCTCTGAACTAGAAAAAACGTCACCCTTCTGGAAAGATGCATCTTTGCAGAGCACATGACTTGGAAAGTCACCAGTGACATAGTGCAAAAAAAAAAAAAAAAAAAAAATGCACCCCATTGTGGGAAGATGTGGCCCCACTCTTGTGAATCAGAAAGAGGGTGTATTTCAACCTCTATTTGCCACCTCCGCCAAGCACCCTTATGCAACACACACACCGTGCAACCTTCTGCATGGAAGTCCTGGTAAAGGCCAGTGCAACTCCTCTCCTTACTCTATTGTCAAGGTCAGAGTGGCTAGCTAGCCACAGACATCCACCTTTGGACTCTTGCCGGTGTGAATCTGGCATCAGTCTCTGTGTTATCCATACTCCTCAGACATAAATCAAGTTCTCCAAGCACTTTCATCTATCTCACTCTGCTTCTTCTGAAAGATTGGGGTTTCTTCTCCTTTCTGTGAGGTAGGGTATACCACTGCTATCCAACAACTCTGTCTCTCTCAGAAAAGAAAAAATTTCCACAGTCAGACCCTATAATATTAACCCTTTTATATCCTTGAGGTAGGGCTATGCTCATCAAACTCTGTTGGCCACTTCCTTTGCAAGTTGAGCTCAGATGGTCAGTACCTCACTTTGGAATGTGGAAATAGTTGTCACTTAGTGGTTTGTCCCCAGTCTTTTGTGATCTAAATCAAAAAGAAGTTAAAAAAAAAACAACTCAATTTTTATATCCTTTCACATTCATAAAATTCCATATTCATGTTGCTTCCAAAAAATGCAGAATTCTATCTCTCAGTTACATTCAACCAGTTCAAATATTTGAAGACAGCTGTTAGGTGGTCTATACCAACTACTCTGCTTTCCATCGTCTGTTCCTCAAAAATGGCAGTGACTCTCAGACCTTTCCCTATTTTATTTCCTCTTTTGGTCATATTCTAATTTGCCATGGTCCTTAAAATGTTGACCTATAATTGAATATAATACTCCAGATGTGGCTTGGTGAGAATATAGAAAGACGATTACTTCCCATAAACCAGAAATTACACTTTTATTAATGCAGTCTAAGATCCTTGGCTTTTTAGCAGCCACATCACACTGAATTACAGAGTTGACTGTAATTCAGAATAATATCCAATTTAAAGCAAGTGCTATTCCCCTGCCAACTGAACAGAGTTTCCCATTTTAATGGAGCATTTAAGTGAAAATGAGGTTAATATGTGACCAGAAGTGACATTAGCCCACCAAAGCACGTTGTGCTCCTAAATTGGTTGACTAATAAGTGTCACAAATCAGCTCAAGTGAAACTGGAAGTGTCAACTACCCTGACTAGTTGTCAACTGGAGGAGAAATTGGGGTGTTGGTGGTAATAAACAAGTCATTTTGTCGGAGTTATTCATAGGTATTTTGTCTGAAGGAATAGGCTTATTTATAATGTTATACAGCTTGCTCTCTTTAGATTTTAATGTGGTATTTAAAATCAACTCCCTTTAATTTCTAAAGTCAACATGTCTCTGATTTTAAAATACTTGTTCATTGTAGAAATTTGGAAAATATGGCAAAGTTTAAAGAAGAAAAATTAACCTACATCCACAGAGATAACTACTGTTAAGGTTTGCTTAGTGTCAATGCTTTTTCATTTGAAATTGCTTTAGCAAAAGAGATCAGTTGCTTGAATTAACACAGCTTTATAATAGTCATCTTTAATAGCCAAAGATAAATGCCACTGAGTTTCGTCAGCCAGAAAATACTTCCCTGAATAATGCTCATGGTGGACATAACTAATAACTCATTATACAAGAATTAGAGAAATCTGATCCATAATTTATATCTATTAGATAGAACCATAGGACACTGCCACATTTGTAAGTAAAAACAAAAAAAGGGATTGAATATTGGCAATATAATATGGTCCAGTATAGCAAATTTGTGGCAATCTTGCAAGAGTTTCTTGAGTTTTGTAAATGTCTTAAGACATTTCTTCTATATATGATATAAGTAGCTCTATTTGGCAGGAGAGTGGCAGTGACTGGCAGCATACAAGCTGTCCACACCTATGTTTCTCAATGAATAAAACACAAAGACTGAAAAGGTCAAAACTTGAGCATAGATGTTGATGTGGTAACCATATTTTAATATATTTGTAATGCATTTGGTAATTGTGGTCCTAGGTAATATAGTTCTAAGTTTTGATTTTGTAGTCTATTTCTAATACAGATACTGCCGACCAGGAACCACAGATTAATGCCCTCAGGAGGGTCCAAATAATATAGGAGTTTCTTCAGACCCACTCTTTCAAATTTTAAGGAAACCCCAGGCCTACCTATATGTCCATGCAAACACATTTTCAAATAGGGTGAATATAGCTTCCCTCTCTTGATCCCAATAAACGTAGCATAAATTTAATTGCTGATACCATTCTTCCATGTGTGCAGCACTTGAGTGAAATAGAGATACATTTTTTTTGTTGTGATTATTGCTTCATGATCAACTGTTCAATTGAATTAGACTTCATTTTCCATTTTCCTTGCCTTTCAAGGTATAATTAAAGACTGACATCAAATCTCACTCGCATTCTCATCAATAATTTCCACTTAACCACTTTTAAGAAGGCAGTCAGCCTTTGGGCTCAGACAAAGAGGCTACAATTCACAACTTACTGTTTAGATAACCCTTATAAGCAATCCCTGGTCAATAATTTAAACCAATGTCCAACTCTGTATAAGGAGGAAGGAATTAACTTTTCATGCTCTCATAGCAATATTTTATCTATGTAATATAAATCATATGTAATGTAAATCTATGTAATGTAAACCAAAAACATAACAAGATGAACAGATTTTTCTGTCTGCACATGGGTGAAGTGGACAGTCTAAGAAAAGAAAAATCAGTCATTTCCCTTATATTATGCTAGAAACAGAATAGCCATGCTGTGGTTGAACTGAGAAAGCAGCTTGTTAGGCTGGTATTGGAAACAGAGAGGTCAGAGGCAGCACCAGGTAGCTGTAGTGATGGCCAAGAAGCAGGTTACATGGAAAGTAAATGGCAGGCAAGCTATTATTTTAAGATTGCTTTATTACTTACAATAAAAAATATTATTCTATTTATTACCTCCATTAATCCCCTCAACAACTCTGAGTGGTATTATACCTGCTTTATACAAAAGAAACTGAAGTTATGAGAAATTATTGGGTGCTGGACTGTGGAGCCAGAATTTGAATTCAGAACTTCTGAATCTGTGATCTGTGCTAACCTACAGCTGTTGAAATGGTTGTGAGTATTCTCCTCCATTCTCATAGAAAGCCAGGTGGGAAAGTATATTTAAGACCAGTGGTGGAGAGGTATGTCTCCCTTCTGTGTATTGGATATCACAGAGTTGATAATCTTTTACAAATAACGGTAAAGCCAAATTTAATGTCACACTTCAGTCAGCAATGAAGTCAGCATGATGTTTGACAAGTTAAGTGTAAACTTATTATCAGGCAGGATACAGTTTTTTTACCATGATGATACATTTCTAATGTTAATTTTTTGGAAATCATAAAATAAGTATATGTTCATTTTTCTCTTTTTGAACAGACTCCAAATAGTACAGAAGAATATAAAATGTAAACTAAATTATATCCCCATGCCCCTTCACTCTCATGCTCATTTCTATTCCTAAACTGTCATCATTTTAACTATATCTTATTTCAGTTAATCTGGTACTTATCACAATACTTTAAATAATAGGCTCACATTTAACTCTACTTTTTGATTTATACATTTACAATTTTTCTTTAAATTATAAAAAATGAGCAATGAAACCCACATTTACTAACTCCCTCATAGCCTCCATTCCTTACCTTTGCTTTTATAATAAAAATTAGAATACGTTACATAATATAGTAATTATTATCTGTTAATTATCATAATTATAATTAATAGCAATGTTATGTATTAAATATTATATATTAAGTATATAATATATAGCTATTATATATAATATAGTAATTACTGTTTTTTTATTTAGATAGCTTTGCAACTATAAATAATACAGCCGATTAAATACTCATATATAAGACTGAAATACTACAAAATTTGACAGAGTTTTTGTACATGGGTAGGGCGAGTGAATGGAAAATTTTGCTTTAGGATAAAGGGGAAGATACAGGCTTTCTTTATATGGGAGGACTTGCCATAAAGCTAGCTCCAATTTATTGCATTAAAATTTAAAAAAATTGTTAGCATAGGTAAACATAGGAAGTGTATAAGCTTCTGCAGCATAGGTATACATAGGAAGTACAAGCTTCTGTAGGGGAGCAAAATGTGCCATTCTGAAATGTGCCTCTTTGACACGAGGACTGTTTTAGGCTGATTATTCTTAAGAAACAGATAACTCAGGACGTTTTTCTTTTTACCTTCTCCTTAACTGCTAGAAGAAGTTAAATAGAGGGCTGGTTCCCAGAAGAGATCTATCTATCTCCAGAGATAATTA
Source organism: Rhinolophus sinicus (assembly GCF_057876585.1). NCBI lineage: Eukaryota > Metazoa > Chordata > Mammalia > Chiroptera > Rhinolophidae > Rhinolophus > Rhinolophus sinicus. Next base: position 40,379,058 of record NC_142516.1, on the reverse strand, counting down.
CAAATATGAGGGAGGTGTGGTGGACTGAGGATAGGGGGCCGGGCAGGATTTAACAAGGCTGCCTTTTCAAAGTCCGCTCTGTGTCCCTTTGTCTCTGAATGGCATGGCAAACATGTGTTTCCCAAAAGTTTGCTCCTCCCATCTTCCTGGAAATTGTCTTCCTCCTTTTTGAAGTCCCAGACCCTATCCCATTCCTTAACTCAGAATGGCATATAAGCCTCAATTGCTTGACTTGTCCTTGGATCTCATATTCTTATGGAGTCTCCGTATGTATGAAATTAAACGTTTTATTTTCCTCCTGGTAATCTGTTTTATGTTAATTTGATTATTAGACCAGCCAAAGAACCGAGAAGGGTAGGAGGAAAAATTTTTCCTTCTGGTACTTCAGTATTTGATGATTAATGTGGGAATATTTTGTATGTTATGTCTTGTTGGTAGAAGTAGAATTTATTAAATCAGTAGACTTAGACAAACATTCCCTGGTTAAGAAGAAGAAAACATTTTGGTCAGAAAGATACTTGATTCGGAAACGATAAAGGGGAAGAGGCAATTCTTGGGGTTATGAGAAAGGGGAATGGGGAGGTAGGTAGTTCAGTGTGTTTGGGAAGGCAATAATCAAAATGCCATGACAGAGATTCCAAACTCAAGGTAAAAGGGAAGACAGTGAGTCTGTGAGCTCCCAAGCATGTTTTGGCATGTTTTCTGTCTTTTTCCCACCTGCATATTTTTGAACAGTATAGCTAAACCAATTACTTTGGAATCAACTTTGACTTGTATGTATAACTCACTTACTCTGTGAAGGAAACATGGAAATGAGAAATTGTGGGGATCATTGTCCTGAAGGTTTCTGAGAATTAAGAGTGGGTTCCTAGAAATCATGCAGGAATTGATTGCTCTCCCTCAGATAAATTAAACACACACACACACACACACACACACACACACACACAGCAAACAAACTAATATCTTATGACTAACTGCACTGAGAGTAATGAGTTCTGATGAAGAGTCAAGAGTTTATTCTTCTCTCACTGTCTTTTCTAGCTTCATCAGATAGAGTTATCATATAAGATTTTGGTTAGGGATATCTCTCTCTCTTGAAACAGATACATGACTTTGTTACTGGAAGCAAAGTTAATCCTTATAATCAACACAGATTTAGAGATCCATAGACACTACATTTGATCATTAAGAAAAATTGAAGAGATTTCAATATAGAGTAATGTTTTTTTGCCCATGAAAACTCATCCTCCATGCAAGTTCTAAGGAATCTCACTTGTGTTTTTCCTCACTATCAACTACGCTCTGACACCAGATGTATGGATATTCCACACACTAAGCAATTCTACAACACCAGCTGGGTGTCCTACAGTTTAACTCAATTCTGGTACTATCTACCCGGAGTTGACATCAGATCCAATAGGTTAACAGCTTAGTCTCACAAGCCTGCACCACTCCCCATTTCAGATGCCAATTACAAGTCTGGGTTGTTACCTGTGCTTTTGACTGACTGGCTGTGAATTAGAGGTTCATACAACCCCCTTTTTTAATTCAATTAATTTGTTAGAGTGGCTCACAGAACTTAGGGAAAAAAGTTTACTTAGTAGATTACTGATTTATTATAAAAGAATAAATTCAGACTCAGTCAGATAGAAGAGATATACTCGTATAAGGCAAGGTATGTAGGAAAGGGCATGGAGCTTTCATGTCTGCCCTCTCCAGGTGTATCACCCTCCCTACATCTCCACAGTTCACCAACTCAGAAGCTCTCTGAATCCTGTAGTTCAGGGATTTTTTGGAGGCTTTGTTAAGTAAGCACATTTGATTAAATCAGTGGCCATCGGTGATTAAATCAATATCTGGCTCCTTCTCCTCCACAGAGGTCCTGGTGGTTGTGTGGGGCTGAAATTTCCAACCCTCTAATCACAAGGTTGCTTCCCCTAGCAACCAGTCCCCACCCTTAGGGGCTTTTCAAAAGTCACCTCACAAACTAAATCAGGTATGTTTGGAAGGGTTTTGTTATGAATAACAAAAGATACACTTTTTACCTTTGTTACTGAAGCTATTTCAGGAATTTCGGGCTTTTGATAAAAGCCAAATATTTATCAAAAGATAACCCATATTGCTCTAATCATTTAGGAAATTACAAGGGTTTTGGAAGCTGTGAGCCAGGAAACTTTGGACAAAAACTAACATGTGTATTTCCTATTGTAAAACACAATACCACACAAGTGTTATAAACAAAAGTGAAATTAAAGATGAGACAAATTCCCATATTAAGATGAACTATTTTTCTAGATTTATAACCTATTGTTTCTTCTTTACCCAAATGTATATTAGTGCATTGAAGGGTGTATTTAAGAAGTCATACTTTTTGTTTTTTTTTTACAATCATCACTTTTAGGAAGAGAAGATATAAAAGTATTTTATTGCTAAGTACTGACATAAAATATATCACTTATAGTTCAACAGTTCTCCTCAAAATATGATTAATCCCCAAGAATTTCATAGTCTACAGTGTTCTAACTCATAGTTTTTGGATAGAATTCCAAGAAGTAGAAATTTCCAAAACCTATAATTATTAATAATTTTATATTCTACATTTGAAATATAATTTTATAAACATGACCAATAGAAAACAGTTACATAAAAATTACTTAATGTTACTATAAATTTTACATAAAAGTTTTATTTTCCTTTTCTTGCATTTATTAAAAATTTTCTTCTACCTATAATTTTTAACTGACTTAGAAATATAAGGAGGAATAGATAATATCTTTTAAGATATTCCACATACTATATTCCACTTCTAATTTAAGTATAATACATATCATTTATGTATAATTTTAAGATTCTTGAAATGACTATACAAAAAACATCACAAATAACCACAACTAAGTTAGAGATGTTTAGATTCATCCCGATTTTTAGCATATCATTCATATGTCAGCAGGCTTGTACGGCTGAGTGAGAGTTTTGGTCTATAAATGAGTGGTGGGTAGTGTTTTCCCACTGGGTATGGTATATAATCTCTATCTGTGTCATATGTTATACTCCACTGACTCTGCAGTATTGCCGTGACACGTATATCCTCCCAGTTTGATGACACATCAGATTAGCTGTTTACACAATTGTTTTTGATAATGATGTCCTGAATACATTTCAGGCTTTAGGGTAACTCTCATGGATGTACTTTCTCATTCTTTCCATTGTTAAAGTTTCTTTCATCTAATTTTTAAACAGTCCTCTAACATTTCCTAGACTATCCACTATCATGCATTCATCATTTTATCATTAATTAATAGAAATAAGTGTGAACATTAGTTAAGTACCTGGTTGTTATTAGTACTATATTAGTTGATGTGCAAAACTTCTGGCTATTAGGAGCTTTTATAAATATGAGCGATAATACTTACATGGGGGCATTTTCAAGAACATTTAAATAGCCAAATAAAATAATAACACTTAAGCGGTGACATGAGGGTCTGTATATATTGCAAACACCAGTCTGAGTAAGTCCACTTGGATATGGGGCAAAAGGAAGGCATAACTAGGCGACTAGATAATAAAGTTTCAATTGTAGAATAGGGATTCTAGAGGAGTTTAGTTAAGAAGAGCTGCATTTGTTCAACACCTATTGTCCAGTCCCATGTATAGTTCTGAAAGAATCACAGCAAAGGAAATAAATTTATGATATGCAAAAGTTTAGAATTCATTGACTTTCCTTTGCTCTATACAGGAAACAGAACTTAACTTGAAAAAATATATTTGGGGATGTGGTAAGTATAAAAGTAGCAGAGCGGCAGCACAGTCTCATGCATATGGTCATAGCAGTTTAAAGGCTGCGTGACTGACTGACCGAATGAATGAATGGATGAGATGCTCCTGAAATGAATGAGTATGAAGAAGAGTGTTAAGAAGTTCATGAGTTGAGTAGAGGTGGCTCCTATGGGTAGGAAGTCTATAATTCAGATATTTTGGGTGGACATAACTTCAAGTGATCGTGTTTGAATTTAATGTTTTCAAAGTCAAAAGTACTGCCCGTTTAATTTTTTTTTTTTAAGGAAAAAAAAAAAGTCTTATTAAAATACGTGTCCTGATTTGGGAGGGCCATACTTAATCAGTGTATATTTTAATAACTAACTGATGGGTTTTAAGGTGCTTGGGTTCTGCACATTTCCTCCCAAACAACATAAACTACCAAAGATGAACTTCTCCAAGAATATATTGTACTCTAAATATATAATATTTGAAATGAGAGGATTTATGAGTGGTTTTATATTTGCTGTTTTAGCATGGCCTTTCCTCTTTTGCTTATTTTTTTTCCCTTTCCATAACAGATCGGTACATTTTACCTGTGTAATAAAGCAATTTTGTGAAAATAAGTCTCCAATCCTGATTTATTTGAATAGTTTGTGTCAATGACAGATAATTCACAAGCTCTGTCTGCCATTTGTCTGCCAAGGGGGTCTCAAAGGCTAGCTAGAATATAGTTGTATCTAATGCTCCTCTTTACGTCATCCCCAGAGAGTCTTCATTCAGCTGGTCTGTGAAATGCTAGTGCATTTAGGAACAGGAACTTATTTAAAAGAGGGACACAGAGGAAGAGAGAGGAGGAGAGAAAGGAGAAGAGTGAGAAAGAGAACAGGAGAGCAGTAGAATAAAAGCAAGGGAGAATTTTACTTTGGCCTGGTGGGAACAAATTTTTGTTGTGCATGTAAGAGGTAGGTGTTTCCTATCAGAACAAAATAAACAATAATGATGTGTTAACAAAAGGTCCCAATTTATTAAAGGAAATGTGGTGATTTTCTCAAATGAGGTAGAAACTCACAGGAGGAAGCTCTATAAACACTCTCAATGTGTGGCTTAACAGCTGTCTTTTGCTGCCACTACATTGTTAATATGGTGGGAAAAGATGGAGAGCAGCATTGTAGTTCGCTTCATTTATCTCCTTTTAACACACACACACCACCACCATCACCACCACCTCCGCCACCATCAGGCAAATATTTTAATGATTAACTCTTTAGACCTTCATTTGAGACAGATTTTCAAAAATAGTAATAAAAGGTGCCAGCGTAAACCACAGTTCTGACTGGCTTTTATTTCCTGTCCATCATCTCAAACTGTCTTGTTTGCCTCCCTGAATCCTGATCAGGCACCATTACTGCACTCAGTGTCCACAGCACTCTTGTGAAGGAAAAATTAATTCTGAATCACTGGCCCCACAACTGCTTGTTCCTCACATTATCTGTCAGGAAAATAAGCAGACAATAGCCAGCTAAGTGGATTTCTGTTAGCTGCCATTCAAAGGAAAAGGGACAGGTGGTCAATGGGGCTTCTTTCTTTCCTCAACTGCTATTAAACAATACATACAGGAGGAGTTTAATTGCCTGCACCCACCTGCACCTTTGTCATTTCTTGGTTTTATTTGTTTTAATGAAAATATTAAGTGCACTCTAGGAATAGAGGCTAAGTGACATTTTGATTGAAATATACAGGGAAATGTATAATGGAAGCAGGCACTACTACAGTTTTAATAGAAACTGAAAGAAATAACATCAGAACAACATTGTGCTATTGTCATGCATATAGCTAGTCCTGAAAAAGGTAATTGGGGACCGGAAAAAATGGTTGCAAAAAAAGCCTTTCACCTTAGCTACCTGACTTTTTTTTCCCTAGAAGGAAAAAGTGGCCAGGCTTTGACGTATTTTCTTTTATTAGATAACCCTTAGGTAGCATCCATGGTCAAGTATGCTTTAGACTCCCTTTCTGCTTCTCTGGAGTCAAAACTCATTAGAGTTTTTAGAGAAAACTTGGCTTCATTGACAAGAATACGAAATGAAAACAATGATTCATTGCAGCTGACCAGGTAGAACAGGGCCTAGTGACCTCTTTCATCAGCCAGCAAGGGCTTGTGTTTGCCTGAACCCATTTCCTAGACTTCAACAGAGAAAAAAACAAAAAAGTCAAAGTAAAAATTGTGCTTTGAATCATTCGTAGTATATATAATGGCTTAATTTTTGCTATATTTCAATCTTTTTTCACTAGAAGAATTGCTTGTAATGTAATAAATGCAAAATAAAGTAAAAAATAACCATCATTCCCAACAAACATATGTACATACAAGTACACACACAAATTACTGTCTAGACTTTAAACTGCGAGTGTAGAAAGTTAAAGATCTCATAAATTTTACATCCTTATATTTAAAGTTAGAATATTTATTTTTCAGTGAGCATTGAGTGGAAGAAGATAACAATTTGTCCTTCATTATGGTTTCTAAATATATATAGCCATGTAAATGAGTAAATTGCATACTTTTTCTTCAGTGAGAAGTTCTCCGTTCAACCATGTTAGTAAACAAGAAATGTTTATAATATATTGCAATGCTAAAGGATCAAATAGAAACCCGACAGGATATGTGTCACACACTTGTGCATACATGTAATTGTCCCAAGTATTTTTTGCCCAATGCACAAGCAGATACATGATTTCATTCATTCTTTCATTCATTGGCTCATTCATTAATCCATCCATCCATACATTGTATGTTTTCGGCTATAAGTTGTAGAATAGTCCACTAAAATTGTCCTAAGAAATAAATGTCATTGTTAACTCATAACAAGAAACCCTGAGGAACGGTAGTTCTATGTTTGGTGCAATTACTTAATCAAGTCATCAGAAAAAAACAGGTTCTTTTCATATTTCTTTTCATTCATTATATGCCCATTGGTTTTTATTTCTATGCCTGCCTCTGTTGGCTGCAAATTGGCTATGAGTTTCACATTTTTAGAAGATAATATTCAAAGGCAGGAAATCTGAGAATCTCTCATTATTTTGGAAGAAAATCCAAGAAACCCCAGGTTCCATTGGAAGCAGTAGGTCATAGATCTTCCCCTTAACCAATTCCTGAAAAATGAGGCTTGGAAGTTCCATTACTAGCTTAGACCACCCATGATTTTGCCTGGGCCAGTGGTATGCTGGTAAATATTTAATAATCTGCTCTCTGGAGAGAGAGAGAAAAAAGCAAGCACTGATTATGCATTGGCTGATTTCCATGGTGCAAGCACTTTCATCTGGCTGATTTCAAGCTACCAACATGACTTTGCTAAGGCAAAGTTATGAAAAGATGTGCATAATTGGCTCCCACAAAGCAATGTGAACTATCTCCGGCACCCCACTAGAATGGCTTCATATTCCCTGAGCCTAATGCTACCCAAATCCCCAGCTCAAGTGGGATTATTTTAGAAGGAAATTGGCATATAACCTGGAATGTCTGCCACATTCATTTCTTCATTCATTTAACACATAATTTTGAAGCCCCCTAGGTGTCAAACATCATGGATAAGTACTAGACACCTTTGAGGGAACTACTTTGTCTACGCCGCTTAATCAGAGAGTCTACAATTCCTACTGATTGGACAGTAAGCAATGTACCATATGATGGCTTCCCCTGACTCCCCTTCATCCCCCCATTTTAATTTACCTGAAGTACAAGCTGATGATAGGGGTTGGCTGAGAGGACTTATACAAATCAGACTTTTGAAGTTCTTTATCAGTGTTTAATATTGGACCTAGTAGGTTTTGCTCAATTAAATCAAGCTGTCTTTATGCAATATAAATAATCCATTGAATGTGATAAAAAAGGGGGAATGAATGGAGCTGATCCTCTGTGAGCAGAAAAATAAGAAACATGATGGGGTCAGAGATATATAAAAAGAGTGATCCCAATTCTTGCCTTTTGGTTCTAATCCACCTGAGGCCCATCTGTACTTTCCTCTTTGTCCTTGAATAAAGCCTTAAAATACATCCTTGTGGGCCACCATTTTATTTTCTCCATTGATTAGAGTTTTTTGAATAATTATTTTTATTATCTCAAATGAGTTCTCATTCCATTTGATTACTATTTGTAAACAAAATAGTTTTAACTGGAATCAAACACAACAGTGAGTATGAAACTATACCTGCCAGTGAGCCCATGATCTTACAGTGGAGATACGGAAATAAACCAATAGGCAATGGCTTTGCAGTGTGAAAATGCTTCACTTAAAGTACACAACATAGTGGGGGCACGTTGGAGGAACACTTTTTGCCCAGTCTTTAGTGGGCAAGAGAAGGTGATAAAGAGTTTCGGAACCATCTTAAATTGTTGTGCCATCAGAAAAATCCTTGTTCACTCTAATTATAAGATTATGTTTTCAGGTATAACATTTTTGGTCATAACTCTATCCCTAGTCTTTCCAGATTCCAGATTCTAAGAACTCTTGTTTATTGGACCAGAGAGTATAACCAAGTGTCAAGGCAGAAACTCCCCCTAATAAAGAAAGAGAAAGGTATGTCTCACACACACAGAACACATTTTTGTAGAGGGCATTAAGGAATGCATGTGGCATCACTATTTTCTCTAAGTAGTTCTGAAGAATTAGGCTGTTCAAGCACAATAAAAAAAAAAAGATAACAGGAAAAAAATTGGAAAATATTGTTGAAAACACCTTTCTTCTGAAGTGTGATTTAGAATATGGCTCCATAACCACAGTTCTCTGTTTGAAGAATTTTGGCACTTGATTAAGTTCTTCCAGTGAATGCTGGGTAATAGACAGTCTATTGTGGAGGCATGTTTCTAGGGAAAATACAAAAAGAATCAGTTATGTATTTCATGCAAACCCTTCCTCTTCCTTCATTATTGGCCTTTCTTCCTGGCTCAATTCCAGTGTATGCAATTACACCCTGATTATCTGAAGCTCACCCTGCTGTCACTTCAATTGGTTAAGGTGTTCTTCTTTACCTCTCTTTCAGCAGTCTGCAAAGTGTTTGTAGGGACTGCTATTACATTTACTGCATCTTCTGTTGTCACTGAAACCATCTCAGGGCTACATATTAATAGCACAGACTACCAGGATTAGATGGTAGAAATCATACAAGTGCGTTAAAAAATGTCTTTGTCTTTCAATGAAAGAGTTAGAAAATATATCAGTATGAGCATTAAAGGTGTGTTCCATCAGCCACTATGCATTCAGATCTGTGGTAAAAAGCAACGCTTTATAAAATGTCTTTAATGATTTATAATTGTCAAAATCATTAAAGCTGTGTTTCTTAAGTGTGGTCCATGGATCTCTGATACTAGGACCCTAAGAATGTTAAAGATTTCTGTGGTCCATTTCAGACCTCCTGAATCACAATATCTGAGGTTGTGGTCAGACATCTGAATTTTTAACAAGAAACCTTATATCCCTTACTTTTATTTTTTCTTTGGGCACTCCTTACTACACAACCATTTCCCTTGAACTGTTGAAATAATTCTTGAATCAGTTAGAAGAGGCTAAGTTATAACACATGAAAAAATAAACACCTAAACATCAGTGGCTTAAAAGAGCAACATTTTATTTCTCATTCATGCTACATGCCCATTGTAGGTTAGCTGATGGCTGTGCAACATGTCATCTTTCCTCAAAGATATAGACTATCAGAACTACCACCATCTTAAACATTGTAAGTCACATTTGCAGAGGGAAAGACGGTTCTGGAGGGTCTCCCTCAGCAATTGAAGAATCTTTCTGGAAGTGATTCATTCCAGAACTCAAATTATCTAGACCCAGGAAATAAATCCTACCCTATTCCAGGGAAGGAGAGAGGAAGAAATAGTCTTTGAAGAGTATTGATGACTATGGTGCACAAACTTGGAAACGTTCCCTTAGGCAAGACCTCCAAGCAGAAAGAAGATCACACATTCTTGTTTCTTACTTTTTACTTTCCTTTCTTCACAGAGCAAATAAAGTCCAAATACTGCAAATTATACTATAGGCTATAGAGAATACAGTCAGTGTTCATTATTCATGGTACTTCTATTATACAATGTTGCTGGGAACATTAAGTTCATAAATACTAAAACATTGCTCCTAGAAGAAGTTAAGGTTAGATCTTGTGAACCTCTAGTCATAACATTTGTGTCAACCAATCAATGTATAACCTTATTTTTGTGTGTGATTCCATTTCAAGACATAGTTAATACATATTATTGATATATTAATGTTGAACTCATGGCCAACAGTACTATAACTCATGTATGAACAAAACTTATATAACACATGTATTTTCTCCATAAGGCATATTACAGTTTTCTGGTGCTTAGGAACTCTAGACGGCACCTCAGCACTATGCTTGGGGGACATTTTAAACAGTGAAATCACCAACAAGAAGTACCTATATGAGAAAAATTTGGCACTAAATGGACTGCAAAAAGATCATGTCTACACACCTGTTAAAATGGACAAAATTCAGAACACCAACAACAAACGCTAGTGAGTATGTGGAGCAACAAGAACTCTCATTCATTGTTGCTGGTGTGCAAAATGGTACCGCCACTTTGGAAGACAACTTGGCAGTTTCTAACAAAACTAAACATAATTTACCATATGATCCAGATCCATGCTTCTTAGTATTTCCCCAAAGGAGTTGAAAACTTATGTCCAACACAGATATTTACAGAAGTTTTCTTAATAATTACCCAAATGTGGAGGGAACGAAGATGTCCATCAGTAGTTGAATAGAGAAATAAACTGTGGTATATCTAAACAGGTGAGATGTTACTCAACACTAAAAAGAAATGAGCTATCAAGTGATTAAAAGACATGGAGACACTTAAATGCATATTACTAAGTGAAAGAAGCCAATCTGAAAAGGCTACAAACTATATAAGTCTAACTACATGACATTCTAAAAAAGGCAAAACTCTGGAGAGTTTGCCAGGAGTTAGAGGAGAGAGAAGGATGAATAAGCAGAGCACAGAGGAATTTTAGGACAGTGAAAGTAATCTATACGATACTATAATTGTGGACACAGGCCATTATAAATTTGTCCAAACCCATAGAATATGCATCACCAAGAGTGACACCCAATGTAAACTATGGACTCTTAGTGGTAATGATGTGTCCGTGCAGGTTCATCTGTTGTAGCTAATGTGCCACTCTAGTGGGAGATGTTGGTAATGGAGGAATCTATGTATGTATGAGAGGGCAAAGAATGGATGGGAACTCTCTGTACCTTCCCCTCAAATTTTCTGTAAATTTAGAACTGCTCTTGAAAATAAAGACTGTGGTTTTTTTTTTTTTTTTTTTGGGGGGGGGGTGGAGAAGACGTCTTTACAATGTGAGAGCTCAAACAAGAAGGCAGAGCAGTGCCTTGTTCAACCTCAGCTGGGAATGTGTGCATTGGGCAACTCAAATTTTTTGCCACTCTGCACATATCCACAAATGATCAAGGAAGTGCTGTGAGTATTGATTTTAGGCTTACAAATAAATTTTAGAGACTAGGCGAATGTACAAAATATGGAATCCATGAATAATAATAATCGACTATATAACTCAGCTTTATTCTATGTAATTCTGCCGCGATTCTTGACTTGTAACATGTATTTGGCTTATAGTAGGTTATATCTACCATTCCTATGATTTTAATATGAGAAACGAAATTTCTATTTCCTTGTAAGATCTCAATGTTGATTATCGGACAGATCTGCTTTGAAGTACCAGTTCTGCCCCTTATTTGCTATATGTCCTTAGACAAGTTGTTTAACCTTTTTGAACTTTAGATTTATCATCTGTAAGTGGGAGGAAATGATACTTAACCCTGCATAATCATTGTAAAAGTAAAGAGATGATGAATATAAAACAGCTACCACCCTACCTGGCCCATTGTAGGAGTTGATGGGTAACTACTATAATACCTATTACAAAGGCCACCAAAGAAAAGTAAATGGGTCCTGTGAGTTTGACATAGGCACAAATGAGAGCTTGTTTATGTAAAAATTCATTCTTCCAAGCATTCATTCACTTATTCATTCATAATTTTAATATTTACTGAAGACCTACAAAATTCCAGACATTGTGCAGGTGCTGAAAATGCAAAAACTAACATTGAATTGACTAGGTGATATGTAAGTAAATCATATAAAATCAAAATATGTGTTTGGTTGAAAGCAGCACAGATTTTCAAGACTAGGGGTGGCTTCACAAAGAAGATGATTGCTACGCTAAATCTTAAGAAGGTATAAGAATTTATCACATGAAGAAAATCACTAACATTTCAGGTAGAGAAATTTGCTTGTACAAAAGACTTGAAATGAGAAAGAATATGGCACATTTTGAGAACACCAAGAATTTTAACATCATGCAAACGAAGGGTTGAGTATTAAAAGAAGGTGGACATATGTGTAAGAAGAGACCAAATCAGTTTTGCTGAACATTTTAAAACTTATTCTGAGCTCAATGAAAAGCCAAAGAAAAGTGTTAAAACAAGGATTGATATAATTCAACTGTCATTTATTTCAATCACTTGGTCACTGATATGGAAGACAGTTTGGAAGAGCAATACTGGGGGAAGGGAGAGAATTTATGAGGTTATTACGCTAGTTTATTGTGGAGGGGTTGGACACTAATCAGTGGTGTGGAAATAAATGCAGATTCACCCAAACAAGAACAAGCAAAGGCTTTTTATTCAGAACTTGCTATACCAAGGGAGTTAGCCACCATCACTTGCATTTGGCAAAGACTCAAAGGCAGGAAGAGGAGTGGAAAAGCTTGATAGTGGAAAGAAATGGAAAGCCTTAGGTATGCCCAGATTGGAGGCAGTTGACATTCAAAAGCCATAAGCAACTAACTAGAAATGGGACATACTGTGTGACTGGTTTGGGGTGCATATATGGCTTTCTCTGGTTGGTCCTTAGTTGGATGTGGGGGGAAATCAGAGAATACTTCAGTTATTAATCAAATCCTTGCTGTTTTGAGCCAGTGGTTACAGGAATGATTGTTTGACTTCCTGGACAGCTTGATAAAGACAGTAGTTAGACTTCTTGGACTTCTAGCTATAGGTAGGAGGTTAGCTTCCTGGGCTGATTGCTATAGACGGTGGATCAGAATTCCATTTTTCATACAGTCTGGCCATTGTCTGATTGTATATCCAGTCTCTCAGTGCATTCTAAGAAGATCATAAGTGATCACTGAAATAGAAAACTGATATTCAGACAGGATATGTGACTTGCCTGTGGTAACATACCCCAGAGTAAGATGGGACAAGAATGAAAAATTTCTTGGTGCTATCTACTGCAATAGCTAATTTTCAACACTGCATCTAAACTGACTAACAAATAGCTATGATAAAAGGTGGGAAGGTGACACAGAAAATTTCTATTCTACTTTAAGAGGAAAAGTAAATTAGATTAGTATATACCACCATGTTGTAGTTTTTCAGTAATCTCCATAAAAGGGAAAAATCTCCATTATCTGCAACTCAAAATATTACCTCCCATTCTGAAAACATGCTCCTTTTCATCAAGTGGCATTATGATTTTCCTGCTACTGTATACTTTACTCTTTATATTCTGCACAAACTTGAAACTAAAAGACTAAAGAGAAACAGTTTTTATTTGGATGAACTCTTTGAACCTGTATGTCTTATCTCAAGGAAAAGATACTTCTTTATTTATTGTATTTCTGCTATGTAAAGTATTTTTCTTTCTTATTGGATGAAAAAAAAAATGAACAATTTAATTTGAGACAATGGATTAAATGTCAGTAAAAGTTTCTGGATTTGATGCTGAGTAATACAGACCAATGTCTAATGATTCAAAAGCTATTGGCAGAGTGAGAAAGCCTGACAAAACTAGAGATAAACTAGAGCTAATAAGCATATCACTTTGGTCTTCCATGCTTGTCCCAAGCCCAGTAAGTAAAGACTGACAATATGAAAGTGCTTTTTTAAAAAAGGAGTGGGTTGGGGGATTAAAAGAAACTGCTAGTAAATTGTTTCAAAATGTCAAGAGCAAAATATTTCCAATGCCTCGAGTAGAGTTATTTTCACCCAGTCAGATACAGCAGTAGAGTGAAGAAGCTGCTTGCCTAGAACTAAGGCCTTTTGTGTGTACCACTACCTCTTAATTTTTTTAAACTCAGTCAGACCCCTTCCATGTTGTAGGCAAGTCGTACTTCAGTGAACACCTTCAAATACCTAATGACTGAAACCTTTTCACTTGCTAGCCCTTCAGCTTTGCTTGCCCTCACTAAAAAAGGTTGGAAGAAATGAGTTTAAGCACTAGAGCATTTCCAATCTCCTCCCCCTATAAACAGGGGCTTAAAAGGAAAACTATTTCAAGCAGGGAAAATTCTACTGTCATATGGGTTCACATTCCTCTTCAACCCTCTTTATGCCCCCAGAACTGACTACTTAGTGTCAAAACTGATGAGGAACTTTATTATGATCTTTGGGGGGGAATACCAACCTTAGACCACAGTATAGAACACAGACTAAAGTTTTATTAACTGACAATATGAAAATAATATACATAAGCATGTGGATCAAACACTTTTTAACTTGTTTTGCCGAAGTAGGCCGTTCAGAGAGTCAAAGAAGTAATGGTATCAAGATTTGATTTCTAGATAACCACATACCCCAAAATAAGATCTGCAGAAACTGCGGGGACTGCTAGCCACAGAAAACCCCCAGACTCCTACTTTCTGGGAAGAGAGAGAAGCAGCAAGGATGCAAACAACTGAAGAGTGGAACTGTCACATTATGTCAAGCTCATGAATCAGAGCGCTCCACTAATTAAAATACTTTAAAAGCTCCATGCCTTGCAGGGTAAGGTATACACTCTTTGCAAGGTGTGTCCACCCTTTCATGACTTGACCCAGGGCCACTTCTCCAGCTCCTTCTACTGCCAACCCGACTGCCCTCAGTGCTCCTCTGCAGCCGTAGGACATTTTAGCTGGCTCCTACCCTCTTCACACTTTGCCTGCCTAACCAACTTTTCTATTTCTCAAAACCTTGGGCCATTATTGTTTCTTCTATGATGGTGTAAAGCCTTCTACGATTTCCCTTTTTTTGTCCCAAGAGAATTGCATCTCTTCTTCCTTTGTTCTACCACCATTTCTTGTATTTACTCAATAATCTTTGCACTCAGTAATGTTTACTGCAAATATGCCTGTCTTCTCTCCCAGAGGGAGAGCCCCTTGAAAGCAATAAATGTATCTGTCATCACTCATATCTAGAGCCAAGCACATTCCCTGCTTAATAATTATTTACTGAATAAACGAATTAATATATGACAGTGTCCCAAAATTCTGCATCTGACCAATAGACTTAACATTTTCTTTTAAAAGATATACCCAATAACTCATTTGCCTTGTTAAAACATTGTAAAAAGGGCATCCATAAATATAACTAACACTTTTATCACATAGGTATTTGGTTTATATTAACATTTGGTTATTCTAATATCTGCACTCTTTTAGCTTCCTGTTAAGTTCAGTGATGTATTCTATTGTGAGTTCATACACCTTGAATGCTTATCTGTGGAAATCCTTTGAGACAAGATCTTAAGTGTGTGCCTCCAAAGAGGTTTGCTATTCAGTTATGATAGACACCTCAGGGCCATCAGCAACTCTGGCCAAACATAAACTAAATCTGGGATTTGTGGATTTTTCAGACTAGGGGTTATTCTAAATTCTGGCCTAAAATCCACATTTATGCAGGCGTAGGTTAATAATTCTCAGAGAATGAATTTCTTTTTCTTGGTTCTACCAGAGCAAAAATGACATAGGCATGTGGAATTTGGGAGGTCCCCCATACCACTCCCAGTTTTAATGATTTGCTAGAAGGACTCACAAAACTCAGAAAAGCTATTAAATTTGTGGTTACAGTTTATTATAACAAAAGGATACAGATTAAAATCAGCAAAAGGAAGTGGAACATAGGGCAGTGTGCAGGAGAGTTTTAGGCATGAGATTCTAGCTGTGTTCTCTCAGCAAAATCATACAGACAACACTTAGGGCTCCCGGCAATGATGTATGGCAATATACATGGAGTATTGTCCACCAGAGAAGTACACCAGAGCCTTGAGGTCGAGAGTTTTATTGAGGGTCAATCACATAGACATGGCTGATTATCTGTGTGGCTGACCTTAGTCTCTAGACTCACCAGGAGACAAGTTGCTCCTGCATGACCCAAGGCTATCACCATAAATTAAAGAGTTAAGATGGACTATCTGGTGTGGTCCATGAATATCAGGTAAACAAACACATTTTTATCAAACAGGACATTTCAAGTGCTTAGAGGCAATCACCCAGAAGCCAAGGGCAAGATTAACTCTTTATTGACTAGCATATATCCCTAATGGCTTCCTGTGTGGGTTCCCCACCCTGCATAGTTCACCCTTTAAAGTTGTGTGGCTTGAGAGGGTCTACACTTATTTGGGATCTCAAAATGAATCTTGCACCTTAGCTCATCTCATATTAAAACCTACGTTCTGGTCTACCTGCAATGGACACATCCCTCACACCAAACACTGGGTCCAGATTTCCCTCACCTCTGTGAATTTGTGATATCTTGTTATTTTTGGCTTCTGAAGAAATACCTTCCCATCCTGTCAGCCATGAATTAAATTAGATGTAATATTTTAATATCTAAAAATTTTAATTGTAATGATCTTTGAGTGGATTCTGTAAACATCTAGTGTTTCAAACTTTAGTCATGAAAATTATGGCATCTAGAGGTTAAATCTTGGAAATATTTTTTATCCTTGCATTTCCCATGGAGTCTGCTGGTGAAACTAGCTGTTTACTATCTATCTCACCTGAAACAGTCTCCTTTGGAGTAAAATTTCTATTAAGGTAGACCCTTAAGAAAATCCCTTGCATGGGGCTTGAGAGCCTCCTGACCTCAATTTTTCCTTCTCATGGGAAGCAGATCAAATGAAAAGACTCTAATTATTATGCACAAGCAGCATATACAAAAATCTCTGACTCTTTCTGGAGATAGGCTTTCTATCTGCAATTAGGAAGGAGAACATGTAATGTCTATGAGTCCCCTGTTATTCATTTGTTACTTGCTTTTTCTTTTGATATACCTATATGATTTATCTTTTTTTTTTTTTTTTTTTTTCTGGAAAAGATGAAGGGCCAACTTGCTTATTCCTGTCACCAAGAAGGTAAAAGAAGGTATGATTGTAAGTCACAATAGATTCTTTCAGCATCAAACAAGACAAACCCCACCCCCCCAACATTTTACAAATTGTCCCATTAGGGACTTCCTGGAGGAAGAGGAAGCAGACTCTAAAATAATTTCCTCTTGCCTGACATGTTGTAGTGATATAGGATGTTGCTTATTGAATGCCAGGGTTCGTAGTCTCTTGGAGCCGAAGAATGGATACACAGACCAGAGAAAAGCAAAAAGTTGCACGGGAAAATAATTTATTATAGCAAAGAGTTACAGCTCCCGAGCGGGAGGGTGTAGCCCAAGCTGGGATGCCCATTAGCTAAGGCAAAAGCTGGTGTTTATATACTTTATTTCTACCTGGGAGGGGGATGTCGGGATGTGGGTACCTATGGATATAATAGTTCCCAGACTCGATCTACTGCTCAGCTTGGGGGGAGGCCTTTGAAACAAACCCAATTGTCCCGGAGTATAATTGATGACATTTTTATCCTGGTACAGTTGCCCTGTGTTCTGTGTTTGTTCTGTTTATGCTCAATCTACCAAGGAATTTCTAACTGCCTGATGTCATGCTAACTAACCTGTCTCAGTAGTAGTCAAATGTCCCTCTTATGGGCTACCTGTATGCTTCCTTTTCACTTAACATCTGATGGTCCATCTTCACCACTAGATTGTTCACTCACTGAAGGCAAGTACTGTGACTGTGAATAGTAGATATTTGCTAAAAGTCTGTTGACTAGAAAATTAACCTCCTTCCGGATCTCTTTATTTAAATGTATTTTAAAATAAAATCTTAAGCTTGGCACCAAAAATTGTCTTGTATATATCACTCCCCTGTCCAAAAACATTTTATTAGATCTCTGTTACTGAAACACTGAAGTTCAAAATCCTGAGCCTGGTGTCTTGCATAATCTGCTGCTAATCTGACTTTCCAAATTCATTTCCCACTCTTCCAGGTATGCCCCTTATGTTTTAGCCAACTAATTTATTCTCTGTATATATGCTGTATTCTTGAACATGCATATCTTTGCACAAGTCATTTCAGAAATCTGAGGTGCCCTACTTTACATCTTCATGTTTCCAAATCTTACCAACCCTTTAGAGTCTCTCTGAATAATGCCTTCTATCCAGATTCGGCCTCCTATCCTAACCCCACCAACACCAGTCCTTTATTTGCACCATTATCAGGTATTTGGCACCAATTATACTTTCCAATTCCTTTGCCATTTGCTTTAAGCATAACAATAGTCCTATGTAGTTATCATTATTGTCATCCTCATTTTACAGAGGACAATCTGGTACTTCTTGTGTTGTCTCTGACAGTGCTCATCAAACTTTAGGGCGTATCCATATTACGTAGAGAAAGCCTTAAAACACAGATGGCTGGGCCCCACACCCATAATTTCTGATCCAGTAGATCTAGGGTGGGTCCAATAATCTGCATTTTTATTAAGTTCCCAGGTGATGTGTGTGTTGCTCTGCCAGAGATTATGTTTTGAGAACCATTGGTCTTTGATGTTGCAGCTGCCTTCCTGCATTCATTTCACTGAATGAGGCAGAGTGTGTGTCTGGGCAATGGTAGATTTTACACAATCAAAAGAAATAGTGAATATCTCCAATTCCACACTGCCTCCTCTGTAACTGATATTTAATTTTATTTTATTAGTCAGGTTAAAAATAAATTAGAGGAAAAGACACAAAGTGAAAGAAGGAAAGGAAAGGAGTTTTGTGAAGAGGGCTGTATTATTTATTTATATTGTGTCATTCCAGTAATAGTGGGAAACAATTGAGAATGTTAAATCATGATCCAGTATTGTCCAGTGGTAAAATTTTAGACAAATTGGGGTGAAAATAAAACATTTGTACTATTCTAACTTTATGGATGATAAAAAAAGGAGCTTTGGGAGCTTAATTTTACTTTAGATTCAGAAGTGTGCTTTTTAGTGTCATATTGAATGAATGAAACATTTGTCTGTCAAGAACAAGTTTTCCAACTTTTAACCTTAATTTCCTCACAAAGGGAATAGGAATATAGGCCTCTGGAGGATTTTTCAAATCGTGTTTTAATTATCAGATGCTGTTAATGGGAATGTTGTAATACAGTTTTTTGTTTGTTTGTTTTGTTTTCTAATTTCCTTTAGATTTTTTCTGAGAGGCAAAATAGTGTAACATTTAAACAATGCAATATGAAAAAAAGAAAAAAAAAAGCCCTTCCCCCTTTTGGGCTTTCAGGAATGAAATTAAAATTTCTGAAAGGTGATTTCCCATCAAGTAGGTCAAAGGTGCAGCAATGTGGATCTTTCTGAAATTGAGATTTATTTTTATTTTCCAAGACGTTTCTGAGAATTGACCTGTTACTGCTCTCTGACTATCTTCGGATATGGTGTAACCTAGTGTATGACCCTCACATATTAAAAGTCTGAGATAATGAGTATA
The DNA here is from genome assembly GCF_057876585.1 of Rhinolophus sinicus. Classification (NCBI taxonomy): domain Eukaryota; kingdom Metazoa; phylum Chordata; class Mammalia; order Chiroptera; family Rhinolophidae; genus Rhinolophus; species Rhinolophus sinicus. The sequence continues at coordinate 40,359,636 of NC_142516.1, read as the reverse complement.
AAAAAGAAAACTCCACAATTTATAGGCTATCATTAAAACACGCAAGGTTGTGAATAAGATGATTATTTGAAAAACAGAAATAGCAAAAAATAAATTAAAAAAAATAAAATAAAACATTCTTAGAAGATATTATTCAGATCATTATCTCTAGCCTGACCTACTGTCCAGTATGCTACCAGCCTCCTGCCTAAGTGACCTCCATTTGAGTGCTCTTTCTAAATGTGATTGCAGTACTGCCCTACTTAGAATTCCCCAACAATTCATGATGGTCTACAGGAAGAAAAAATATCTACTAAGTTTTGCTTTGTATCTCACACAGAGTGGTATGCAACCTACATTGCTGCCCATGTTGTCTTAAATTGCTGTAATATTGAGCTCACTGCCCTTCCCTCAAACATGACATTCTTTCTCATGCATCCCTACATTTTTTCCTTAGCTTTCTTCATTCTGGAAAAACTCTTCTATTCCAAACTCTGTCTCGTCCCTCCCCTACTTTGTTGTTTTTAATTTTTAACAAGCCAAATGTTTACTAGGTCTTATACTACAACTTACTCCTTTGTGCAGCTTTACTTAACTACCCAGATTGACTTGGGCAGACTTCCTTATATACCCTTCTGTGGGAAGCTGAGTAATGTCCTCCAAGGATGTCCAGGTTCTGATTCCTTGGACCCATGGACCCATGAATCTTACTTCATGTGACAGATATGACTTTGCTGGTATTATTCAGTTAAAGATCTTAAAATGGGAAGATTTTTCTAGATTATCCAAGTGGCCTTAAATGTAATCACATGTATCCTTCGAAAAGGGAGGCAGACGGAGTTGAGACTTTAGAGGAGAAGGCTGTGCAATAACAGAAGCCGAGATTGGAGTGATGTGCTTTCAGGACGCAGGAAACCATCACAAGCCGAGGAATACAGGCAGTTACTAGAAGTCAGAAAACACACGGAAACGAGTTCTCTCCTAGAGCCTCCAGAAGGAGTACAGACCTGCTAATACTTTGATTTCAGCCCAGTGAAACCCATTTTGCACTTCTGATCTCCAGAACTACAAGAGAATAAATTTCTGTTGTTTTCAGCCACTAAGTTTATGGTAGTTTGTTACAGTAGCAATAGGAAATTAATATACCTTCTCTTCACTGTTCAGTTTTCCATTTTAGCAAGTGTTTCATGCTTTTGTAATCATTTGTGTACTCACCTTCCCTCTAGATCAGTGGGTCTCTACCGGATCCAACAACCTATCTTAGCATGCACTTTTCACTATCTTGAAATGAAACTCGCCTACACTCATAATTTGAGAAATCAACACAAGGCCCTACCTATAATATATGGAGAAATACAATGAAAGTAATTTATAATAAAGTGATATTTATTTATTTATTTTGATATGTAAATATTTGGGCATGGTCATATGTTAAGACAGTTAAGATAGGAAGACACTGATTCCTATAATAGAATTATTATATTATGAATGTGACAGCTACATATGCAAACCAATGCAGGTGTGTTTTGTTGGTGATTCGAATACCAAAAAGTGTCAATATTGTGCATGAAATTTGTTTTGTAGAACTCTTGGTAAGTTTCTCTCAACAAATAACCCAAATTAAAGCATAATCATTCCTTGATATTCATGGTAGTTGCATTCTTGGAGAATTCCCTATAAATTAAACTGTATGCAAATTCTTTTTGTTTATTGGTTAATATCTGGGGTTAGATAACATCAAAAAAGTTTTCACCACATGAATGTCTGGTAAGACACTGGGAAGTCATGTGGGATAAAGGATATTTCTTCACATGTGAAATATCCTGTGACCTGCCGAATGTCCAACCTCTCGAGCCTCTGCTCACTAAATGTTAATGGAGCCATGTAACCATTACAACAACCAAAAGTGTCCCCACAGATATCCAAAATCCTCCACTGAGAACCGATGCTATGTACTCTCAGCTCCGTGTAATCAGTGATTGTGTCTTAATCATGTAAATAACTCCCTGAATCTATCATGGCTCCTATCACATAAAAGATGATAAGTATCTACGTGTATTATGAAGAAAAGGTTGTGCAAATGTTGCGTAGTGTTTTATAACTATCGACAAGTCACAGGGGGTTGATAATATTCAAATCCTCTATATCGTTTTTGTTTGCTTTAAAAGAAAGGTTTATTGAGATATGAGTCATACAATTTAACCATTTAATGTGCACAATTCATTGGTTTAATTACATTCATAGATATGTGAAAGCATTACCAACATCAATTTTAAGACATCTCTTATTACCTCAAAAAGAAATCCAACACTGTTTAGCAATTGCCCCGCTATCCCTCCATTTCCCTCAGCCCTAAACAACTACTCTCTATAGATTGTTATTCTGGATATTTCATATAAATGGAATTAGGTAATATGTTCTATTGTGAAAGACTTCTTTAATTTGTCAAGTTTTCAGGGTTCATCCATGTTATAACATATATCAGAACTTCATTCATGTTTTAAGATATAGTTTTTCTGTCAATTGCTGAGAGAAGGTGTTAAAATTTCCTCTTATGATTGTGTAGTTGTTTATTTCTTTTTTAATTTTGTCAATTGCTGCTTTATGTATTTTGAGGCTTTAGGCATATATATGTTTATTACTGATATATCTTCAGCTATATATTGACTCTCTTTTATCATTATGAGATGTAGTTCTTTACTCTGGATAATATTTGCCTTTGTCTATTTTATGTACTTTTAATATATACAAGCCAATTTTCCTATTTGCATTATGTGTTTTTCCATATATTTGCTTAAACATTTTCTGTGTGCAGTTGGATCTTGCTTTTGTATTCATTCTGATAACCACTTTCTTTTAATTGGAATATTTAATCTATTAACATTTAATAAAATTATTTTTTATATTTGGATTCAGGCATATTATTATGTTGTTTTTTTACCTCTATTTTCTGTTTCTCTGTTTTCTTTTCCTACCTTCTTCTGAATGTTTTATAGAATTTTTGTTTTAATTTTTTATTAATTGTTTAGCTCACAGTCTTTAAATACATTATAAACTCATTTTTTCTTTTAATCAGTACTTTATATAAATTATGAGATAAAATATTCTTTTGTAGTTGTCCATGATTTTGTAATTATTGTGTAATCATTTATTAGAATTTTGGGTGCTTTTATTCATTTCTAAAGATCTGAGTTTCCCTCTGGTATAACTTCAGCCTGAAAAACTTCCTTTATTATTTCTTGCAGCATTGCCTTGTCAGATCAAATTCCTTTGGTTTTCCTTTATTTGACTGTGATATGTCCAGGCATGGATTCTTGGAATTAATTCAGTTTGGGGTTTGCTAAGCTTTTTGAATCTATAAGTATATATTTTTCAGCAAATTGGTAAGATTTCTGTTATCATGTATTCAAATATTTCATTCTGCCCCATTTTCCCTCTCCTTCTAGGATAAATACCTGTATATAAGACCTTTGAAACCCGAGGATTCCTGAGACTCTTTTCATTTTTTTCCACTCTCTTTTCTCCTCCTTCTTCAAATGTTACAGTTTCTATTGATCTACTCGTATCTCAAGATTATCAACTCTTTCTTTTTCATCTCTATTCTGCTAGTATGATCATTCAGTGATTTTAAAAAAAAATTGAAATCTTATATTTTCAGTTCTAAAGTTTTCATTTGTTTTTTTAAATTGTATTTCCTATTTATTTTCTGTTTTTATTCAACACAAGTGTATTTTCTATTACCTCACTGATCATGAATAAAATAGCAGGACTTTAAAGTTCTTATCTAATAGTTTCAGCATCTGGGTGATCTCAGGGTTAGTATGTACCAGTTGTCTTTTCCTTTTAAAATGAGTTACATTTTTTGGCTCTGAGTAAGTCAAGCAATTTTTGAACGCATATACTGATATATATGCTGTGTTATGGATTATCTGGATTGTTATACAAAGTCTGACAACTAGTTAGTGAACTGGTTGCAATGATGTTGTTAACCTTTTTTGATATCAGAGGGATTATTCATTATGAATTTGTATTAACTGGACAAACAGTTAACCAGTTTTACTACTTGGAAATGCTGAAAAGGCTGCGTGAAAAAGTTAGACGACCTGAACTTTTTGCCAACAATTCATGGCTCTTGCATCATGACAGTGCACCAGCTCACACGGCACTGTCTGTGAGGGAGTTTTAGCCAGTAAACAAATAACGGTATTGGAAAACCCTCCCTACTCACCTGATCTGGACCCCAATGACTTCTTTCTTTACCTGAAGATAAAGGAAATATGGAAAGGAAAACATTTTTATGACATTCGGGACATCAAGGGCAATATGATGACAACTCTGATGCCCATTTCAGAGAAAGAGTTCCAAAATAGCTTTGAAGGGTGGACTAGGCACTGGCATCGGTGCACAGCTTCCTAAGGGAAGTACTTTGAAGTTGATGGTAGTGATATTCAAAAATGAGCTATGTAGCACTTTTTCTGGGATGAGTTCACGAACTTAATTGTGCAACCTCATATTATTTCAACAAGTGTTGATATTTTTACTTTGCCAGACAATTAATTCAGATAGATGAAAATTGTAGACCATCACACCTGTGATGAGCAGTGGCTGAGTTCTGAGTTCAGTTATTTAAGCCTCAGGTCTGAGTAGATTCTAATCATTCCTGTGCAAGCCTGATTGAGGGGCCAGCCAGCTTTCTCTGATTCCTCTGGGTAACAGATGATTAGGGGTGTGTGTGTGTGTGTGTTAATCATAGTTTTAACCATCACTTCAAATGTGGCTGACGTCAGGATAAAACTGCAACAAAAGTAACTCACTCTGTGCTGGTCATTTGCTGCAAGTTTCTACTCTCCCCCAAAATTTGCCTGCTTTTTAGTCTTCAGATGGAGATCCTTCTAGATTGTTTCATTAGTTTTTTGTTTTTGTTTTTGTTTTTGTTTGGGGAGGGGCTCTGTTCATTGTAGGAGGATTGGCTTCTTAAAATCTCACTCTTCTATATTGGAAATGTGTTAATTTCCTTTTCAGAAAAATAACTTACAAAGGTATTCAAATAAATCATAGTTAAGCTCTATATTATTTTACTTGAATTTGACATTCATGATATGTGTTCCTCTTCCATATAAGCAATCAAAGTCATTAAACTGTGTTTTGCTCTAGAAATTCAACAATTTCTACATCAGTAATAGTTCAGACCTCTGGATAGCAGTGTGCCTGTTTAAAGCTGCTACTATGACTCTGTTAAAAGTGGGAAGGTTCTGTGACAATTTTGCAAATGGATAAAAATACTAGTGGGCTTTCTTTGAATTCACCCTGGGTGTTAATTGCCCCTATTTCTGAAAGCAGCAGGGGAGAGGAAAGTTGGCAAGGAAGAGTAAGAGCAGCCAACACTGCCTTCTCTTTTCTGTGTGCTCTAGTGAAAAGGGAATGAATTATTACAGAAAGATGAAAATCTTTTGGTTTGCCCTGAATCAGGCCAGCATGCTTGATGACTCAGGGAAGGCATTGATGGGTACAATGTTAAAAGAAGAAAGTAACAGCAAGGGCAGGTTATGAACACATTGTTCTCCTTGTAAAATAGCCACTTGCCTACTTGCCCGATACAAAGAACGATTTATCCAGGCAAGAACACCCTGTAGGGAAATGGATCAAAAGAGAAAACCAACAAGTGAGATGAACTAGAGCAGGGCTTCTCAGACTTTAATGTGCAAGCCAGTTTTCTGAGGGACCTTGTTCAAATGCAGATTCAGACTCAGCATTTCTGGGTGGTCCTGAGATACTGCATTTCTACCAAGCTCTGGGATGATGCAGATGCTACTTTAAGTAGCGACAAACCATAAGCTTTCACACAGCAGTATTTTACCTAGAACTGACCCTGGTGCCAGGTGAGGAAAGTCAAATGATGATTTCATTTATTTTAGTGCCAGGAAAAATTCCATGGGGGAAAGTAGAACAATTTTTGCTTGGGTTGGTCAATTTTTTGTGCATATTCGAAATATGATGTTAATTTATTATCAGGGATAGCACTTATTAAGCTCCCACTCATTCTGGCTGCTGTGCAACAACACAGTTTGTTATGGTGTTGTGAGATGCCAACAGCTGTGTTGTTGATGCTAATGCAATTTTCCTCACTCATAATTATTATAAAAGTACTATTTGAAGTTTGAGATTGCATTACCCTGGTAATAGTTCTTTGGGGGAGCATTTCACACTGTACTTTAAATCTGTGGGGTTTTTTTCCATATGCATTAAAAAATGAGCATCTATTTCTATTTGTAAATAAACATGTGTTTTTATGTTATGTTTTATTCTAGATTTTAATATTTATGATTATAAGATACAGAGAAAGAATTAAATAGTTTGTTCTTTGCTTTGTAACTATATTCTATTCTCTGAAACAAATTAAAACAGCCATGAGTTTTCTGGTTTTGAAAGGCTGTTGGGACAGAGCAAGGACACTGAAATGTTAAACTATTTTAAATCAGGATACTTTGATGGTTTAATAGGACACTGGGAAATAATATCAGAACAATACTTTCATGGAAATTTAATAAATATGGTTGGCTAATCTTTAAAATTGATGTCAAAATAGTCCGGAAAAATTTATTTGGCTCCCAAAGACACTCCCCCCATTTCATGCAACCTGGTCATAATTAAGATTGTCCAAACAAAACTCAGTTACTTTGTCTTTAGTTCCACAAGCATATTTTACCCTGAAAAATTATATGCACACTGAGGATTTACATTCTCACTCAGCAAATATTCACTGTTTCTAAAAGGCCATGTTGAGAGGTATATATGAAGTCCATTTTGATCCAGTAGAGAAAAAACATCTATTCTTTAAAAAAATATTGAAAAATAATTAAAATAAAATTAAATCAACCACCTATATGAGAGGCAAAGTGATTTAGTGACTCAAAAGAGACGGACAGAACCGTGTCCCTCTGGAGTTTTGAGGGAAGCGCATAGCAAAAGGGAGTCATGGAGGCTAGTCTTGAAGGATTGGTGGGTTTTTGACAGGCATGCAGAATTGATCATGCTTGGAGCTAAACGGACCTCTATGTCAGAGGCTCACAGGCTCATAGACTGAGGGAAAGGCAAGTAGGGGTATGTTTGGAGAATGAATGCTGTAAATGAGTTCCAGGTAAGCTAAGCCTCACTCTGGACTCCTGTTAGCTTCAGCTGTTTACTCCAGTGAGGTGAAGCACTGTTATCATTTTCACACATTTTTCGGTTAGTGTTTGCATTATCTATTACTGTGAAATAAATTACCCCTAATGGCTTAAGAGAGCACCCCCACTTCTTCTCTTCTCATGATTCTCTGTGTTGACAGGGTGGATTTCCTTTGGTGTCATGTGATGTCTCCCATATGATAACAGTCAGAAGGTGACTGGGGCTGAAGTCACTTAGAGGTTTGACAAGGGCGCTGAGATAGCTGGAACTCTCTCCCTTTACATGCGGTCTCTTCATATGATTTTCCATATGGACTATCAGGATTTCTTACATGGCGATTCGGAGTTCCCAAAAGTGAGGCTTCTAAAAGTAAGGAAATAAAATTTGCCTGCCTTTTTCAAAGCTAGTTCTATAATTGGCACCTCTGGCATATTCTTCTGGTTAATACGTGTCACCAGGTCAGTCAGCCCAGTTTCAAAGTGGGAGGGGACTGCATACCATGTTTCTCCCCAAAATAAGACCTGATCTTATATTAAGGTTTGCTCCAAAAGACGCATTGGGGTTCATATTCAGGGGATGTCATCCTGAAAAATCATGCTAGGGCTTGTTTTCTGGTTAGGTCTTATTTTCGGGGAAACACAGTAGTATGTGAATATCAGAAGAAGTGGCTCATTGGAGACCGTCTTTGGAGACTAGCTACCGCAGGAAGCAATATTGAAGGTTTAAATTATGTAATATCAATGAAAAATTAAATAGGTAAATACCACTTTTTCTTAGAGCCATTTTATGGTTGAATTGAGATTTCGTGATCATTTTGGCTGTGTAATGTAGGGAAGAGAAAATCAAAGACAAAGCTAAGATGTGAGCCTGCGTAGCTGTAAAAATTATGGCATTATTAGTAGTGATTATATAGGCAAAACAAGTTCTTAAAGTAAGTTATTAATAGAAAAGCAGTGTTTGGAAGCAGATCTTCAGTATGAGGTATGAATTTAATTGGCTGAATCTGAGTTACCAACGGAACACTCATGATATGGAAAGGCAAGTGCACAAGTGTGTCATTTACAGTGAAGTCAGGACACGTTTGTGTCTTATCAGATGGTAGTATTAACATCCTAATAGTGTCATACAATGAGTTGAAAACCTGTTCCTCGATCATGTATTTCTTGAACTCTGCATCTGAAAGATCTGTTTTTAAAACGGTGTTTTTATAATCTTCCTTTAAATCTTTTAGGCCACATGTTTCTGTGGATGGATTTTTTTCCATGGATCTATCCAGTTTTTCTATTTCTTTTTAAGTCATTTCTGGCATAATTTGGTTTTACGCAAAACTGTTCAGTTCCTCCCAAATTTTAACTCTATTGCCATAAATATTTGTGTGTCTCATAAAATTTTAATCTATAGTGTATCCAGAGATTTGTCCATTCTTCATTCTTGATGTGTGTGCATGTGTGTGTGTGTGTGTGTGTGTGTGTGTGTGTGTCTTCATTTCACTAGGCTTTTTTAAAAAAAATTGCCTTTAATTTTTTAAATCCTCGCATCATGTCTGTGGCAGGCAGAATACAATACTGGTTTTCTCAAAAAGGTCCACTTCTTAATCCCTAGAACTTGTGAGCATGTTTTGTTACATGACAAGGCACTTAAAGTTGTAGGTGGAATGAAGGTTTGTAATTATCTGACCGTAAAATAAAGATGTTATCCTGGATTATGGATATCCTGGATATGGGTGGACACAATATAATCACAACAATCCTTGAAAATATCAGAGTCAAGTGGAATGAGAAAGACTTGACTGGCCATTGTTGGCTTTAAAAGTGGAAGGAGGCTACAAGTCAAGGAATGTGGTCAGCTTCTAGAAGCTGAAAGAAGCACGGAAGTTACTTTTGCCTCTAGAAACCCTGCAAAAACCCAGCCTTCCTAACACCTTGATTTTTAGCTAATGAAAACACATTTTAGACTTCTGACCTTCAAAACAATGATAATAAATGTGTTATTATTATTATAAGTCACTAAAATTGTGATAATTTCTTACAACAGCAATAGGAATTTGTTATTTTGGTATCTGGAATGGGGCTGCTGTACTGTAACCGAAAAATGTGAAAGTAGCTTTGGAAATTGGTAGTGAGCAGAGGCAGAAAGAATTTTGAAGAAAGCAGAAAAAACCTAGATTGTCTTGATGAGAATGTTAGCAGAAATATGGATGTTAACAACTGTGCTACCAAGGGCTGACAAGGAAGTGGAAAGCATGGTAGAGAAACATACATTGTTTTTGAGCATACCTAAATCGTCATGAGCAGTCTGTTAGTAGAAGCATGACATCAAAGGCTCTGCCAGTGAGGGTTCAACTGGAATTGAAATGAGGATTGTATTATTGGGAATTGGAGGAAGGTGGATCCTTATTTAGTGGCAGGAAATATGCTGAATTGTGTCCTGGAGTTATGTGAAACACAAAGCTTGTAAACGACAAACTTGGATAATTAGCTGTGGAGATTTCCAAGCAGACTTGTAGGTGTGGCTTAGTGTCTTCTTGTTGCTTATATAGTAAAATGCAAGAGGAATGTGTTGGATTGAGGAAGAACATGAAAAAAACACCAGTACTTGATGACTTGGGAAGTTCTCAGTCTATCAAGACTAACATTTGTGTTCTGGAAAGAAAGCTAAAAATGTGTCTGGAAAAATTTTTGCTAGTGCCTTAGAAACATCAAAAGGTCAGAGTATCCAGTTACACAGAGGGCTCTTTTATTATTGCATCATGACTTTATTTATCCATAGCAATGCTTATGAAATCAACTTTGTCGGTATTATGTCTTTTGGGTAGATTGTGTGTGGTAACTTTTTGTCTATCCCTTTATATTAACAATGTTTTGAATTTTTCTTTTAGGGGTCACATTTGAAATATATACATAGATTGTTAAGATTTTTAAAAGCAATTTGAGAATCTTTGGTGATTTTAAATCATTTACATTTAATGTTATTGCTACATATTTGCTTGTATCTCTGCCATCTTATATTGCTCTTTTATTTGATATACTTTTCTTTACTTCTATAATTTATCTTTCCTGTACTCTATAGGATTGACAGAGTTTGTTTTTATTCTCATGTCTTCTTTCTACTGGTTTGGAAATTATACATTTATTATCATTACTTTAGTACTTACCTTTAAATTTTTACATATGCAGTAATAGAATGTTCAAGACCCATTTCTGCATTCATAAAAGAATTTAGCAATATGCTTACTGTAATTCCATCAAACTTTACCCTTTTGTTACTTATTGGTTATCTGAATAGCTCCATGAAAGTTTCTCTTAATACCCCGACTCTCAGTTCCTTAACCTCTTTTCCTCTAACGATCTTAATCTTTCATCCAACCTCAAAAGGTCATTATGTTATCCTAACCTGGACTTTTTCATTACTAATAAATGCACTTCTTCCATAATCTCAATTGGTACATATCCCACTCTCTCCATTGTCTCGTCTTTTTTCATCTCTTTCCTTTCTCTCATGTCCTGAATGTAACATTTTTAAAAATCCTACTTGGACCTATGATTCACTGATTTTTTTCACTTCTCTATACCTCTCTTTGATTTTTCTAGAACTGAAATAAATTAGAAATGTGACATCTTAAATATTAACTTGATATTTTTAATGACATACCATCTTCCTCCAAAAGATAAGGAAATATAAGGTGAGAAGAAAGCAAAAGAACAAAAGAAGTCCTAAAGCTAACCATAATCTTCCATATATTCCTTCTAAAAGGGGAGAGCTGATAGAAGATATGGGGAATAAGATCTTTACTGTAATGTTGTTGTATTGTTCAAATGAGGATTTTAAAGCAACTAAAATAAAAGTTTGAGTTTCCTGCATTTTAAATCCCATTTCACTGATAACTCTGTTTTCTTCCACCATTTGGGGTTGAACTCAGCATAAAAACTTTTATAAGAGGATCAAGATGGAAGAAATGGATCCCAAACTCCTTCATTCTACCAATTGTCACATGTCTTAGAGAAAATTTATTAATGTATGCATGCACTGAACGTATTCATAAGTACCTATTTTCTGTCAAGTGCTGAGACAGGAGCTACGAAGTCAAAGGTGAATAAAAGGCAGACAAAAACAATTGCCAAAAAAATTATTAAAATAACAATAATTTATAAAGATATGAATAATTTATTTTTCTTGCACATATTACTTGTTCAAAACAAAAAACGCTGGTTATGTGGTGGCCAGTTAGCTCAGTTGTTTAGAGCATGGTACTGATAACACCAAGGTTGCTGATTCGATTCCCACATGGGCCATAATGAGCTGTGCCCCCCTTAAAAAAAATGCTGGGCCGGCCTGGTGGCTCAGGCAGTTAGAGCTCCCTGCTCCTAACTCCAAAGGCTGTCGGTTTGATTCCCACATGGGCCAGTGGGCTCTCAACCACAAGGTTGCCAGTTCAATTCCTCGAGTCCCACAAGGGATGGTGGGCAGCGCCCCCAGTAAATAAGATTGAACACGGCACCTTGGGCTAAGCTGCCGCTGAGCTCCCAAATGGCTCAGTTGGTCGGAGCGCATCCTCTCAACCACAAGGTTGCCAGTTCGATTCCTCGAGTCCCTCAAGGGATGGTGGGCTGTGCCCCCTGCAACTAGTAACACAAGATTGAACTAAGTAACACAACTAAGACTGAAAGGACAACAACTTGAAGCTGAACGGCACCCTCCACAACTAAGATTGAAAGGACAACAACTTGACTTGGAAAAATGGCCTGGAAGTACACACTGTTCCCCAATAAAGTCCTGCTCCCCTTCCCCAATAAAAATCTTTAAAAAAAAAAAAAAAGGAGAGAGAGAAGGAGAGAAAATAATAGTGAACAATGCATTGCTATTTAATTAAATGAAACGTAAATGATTCTTTTAGAAGATAGAACAGAGATATTGAGGAATAAAAGAGAACATACATTCAAAATAAATTGGCAGGGTTTTAAAAATTCTAATTAGTACTGCCCCTATATGGCTAAAGAGGAAGACTGGTATATTGATCACAGTTAAATTGCATACTACAGAACTCACTCTAGTTAATCAGAAGGGAATTTTTAAACAAAGACATAGAAACTGATCCACTTCTGTTGCTACTGTTAAATTTACTTTGCCTTTAGAGAAAACTGACAATCCAGGAAGCTGCTGTCACCACTGCTGACTGCAAAACACACTACCTCTGCCATGACCAGGAAAATAAGCTGCAAATTGGGAGCTGCTAATACAGCTCTGGAGCCATGTCATATTTGCTGTATTCTGTGCCAGTGAAATGGGGCTCTACTCCCAACCTAGCTACTCACATGAAATCGAAGTTTATACAAGGGTATTGTTTGGTGGAAAATAAGTCACATGGAGAAACCTAGCTACAAGGGGATCTGGGAAGGTTGTTTTTGTTGTTTTGTTTTGTTTTTTTAATAGAAAGGCTTTTGTAAATCTTTATAATAGTTATGCTATTTTAGCACAGTGTTCTTTTGACTTACACTAATCACACAAATAAATAGAAACAAAATTTAATTAGAAATTTGAAAAATCACACGTGTTTTATATTGTCCTTTTTCACAAATGTGGTACTAGGTAGAAATTTAGAGTACTACAAATTAAAGGATCTTTTTTTCCTAAGGTTGATAAAGAAGAACAAAATTAGCTATGATTTACATTTAATGAACTCTCATTTAAAGAGGGTTAAAATTCGACATAAGATTAAATATACTTTTGTTTATTTACATATTCATTTTTTTAAAAAATTAGCACTTCCCTCTGTCCCTCCCCTCTCTGTCTCTAGCTCTCATAAATACATGCTTTACTCTGTAAGTCCCTCCACACACGACTTAGTTTTTGCAGAATTATTTGAAAGTAAAGTGCACATACATCATGACACATCCCCCCTGAGTAATTCAACATGAATGCCCAAAGAACAAGGACATTTTCCTACATGATCATAATACTATTAACATATCCAAGAATTTTAACATTGACTCAATGGGAAATGTAACTTTTAACTTTCTCTGCATTAAAAAAGGGGTTGGAATGGATGTTTATTGGAACTGGGCACATCATCTCTCATTTCTAAGTTCAAAAAATGCCTTTCCTTATTCCTTATACTTTGATGTCTAATACTGTCACTATCCTGTCAGTTCCCGAAGGTAAATTTCTTACTCAATCCCTTTCAAAATCATTTCCCTTCTGGAAAGAAATTATCATCAGTGTAGCAATTTACTCATGTTATGTCCTGAGAATAAACTCAGGGTAAGTTGAACTTGCAGTGCTAAGTCAGGCTCTGACGGAACACATCTGTTCGGTGTCAGCAGCTGTGGCTTTGGTCATGGAATTTATTTTCAAAGTGATGAACAGGGATGGAGTGGGAGTTTGGGGTACCTGCTTAGTTTTAATGATGTTCAAAAATAATAAGGAGGGAATGAAATATGCTACATTTATTGCCTTTTCTGTAACTGAGTCTGAAGAACATTCATATAAAATAATTTTAAGTTTCAGAAGGAAAAGCAAAAAACAAATCTGTTTTCCTTTATAAGTTCTATAGGATAAACACAACACGATTCAACTTTCTCTGTGGCACTGAGATAAAGTCATTACCTAGAACTGCAACTAACTACAGCTTCTTCTATATCATTCATCTCTGGAGCGAGGACTTTTAAAACTACGCACAATTGCTTGTTCACCCACTTTCACAGCAGTTCAAAATGGAGGGAGAGAAAGGTAGAGACTTTTGAAATAGAAGGAAGCAGCCCCCGGGGTTGATTTCTCCCTAATGACCCTGGCTTTCTTTAAAGATGTCTTACTATAAATCAAACTTGCACATTTCCATTTTAAAAATGACACAAGCTTTCCATTCCCCCAAGTAGGAGTATTTCTGGAAAAGTATAAAGCCCACAATTCTTAGATATTCCTTTAGGTGCACCCACACCTGTAGCTTCTAGTGTAGTTATAAGAGGCTTTCATTTGTTTTCTGGTAAGAGTTTAAAATTAATCCATATTAGACTTTCACTGTGTTCATTTCCTTCCTAGAAAGTTGAAAATTCTGATATAGTAATTTCAGGATTGTTTAAAATAGAAGATAAGAAAAGTGGTTTATGAAGAAACTAATTTCCACTGAGGGCTGAAGTATCACCTATGATCTTCTAGGTCATTTCGAAAAATGTCTACAGATTATTTGATAGCATTTTTTGATGTGTATGTATGAAGGTGCCAATAGATGTTAATTTGCTATTTATCAAACACAATGATACACTGAAATCTTTGGGAAAGACTCAATTAAATTTGAACACATAAGTCTAACAAAGAGGGAAGATGTTTGCTCAAGAGCTTAAGGGCAGTAACCATAATAGGAAATGTATCTTTTTATGTTTTACCTAGCTGGAGATACCATGACGCTTAAAAGACGGTCTCAAAAAACGAAAGTACATTGTGGTAGACCTTAGAAAGAAAAATTAACCATTTTTAAAAGATGATTTAAGAATATGTTTATTGAGGCCCTGCAATATTCAAAGTGCTGTGGAAAGCATAACTCTATTAGATGATGAAAGAACATTTCATATATTAGTTATCTTTAATAAAAGGTACCAACATTCCAACTGAAACCAAAGAGCAACTTCTGATACTCTCATGTCCAACCCCATCCCACGCTCTCAGCCTCCACTTTCCGTCACTCGACTGGTATGATTCATCAGTGGCAAAACATTGATTGATGCATATAGAGAGATGCTATCTCCATTCTTATCATTTGAAATAAAAAAATTGTTTTTGTTTTTCCATCCTGACTTTGCTTTGATCTCTATGCACTGCCCTTAGTTAATGTATGATGTCTTTGTCTAGTAATATAGTAAATACAATGCTTTAATCATGGACCAAGGAATACAACCTATCTATCCAGCCATATCTTCTGTGATATCCCAATATGGACCATGCTCCCACACCTCTTCGAATTTTTTTCTCATTCTCGAACATTCATATGTCTTAGTTTCGATCCCCTCTAAAATAGCTTTGGAGCAAGGATTTCAGTTTGTTTGGGAGGTGCAAGAAATAGTAGAAAAACGGAAAAGTGAGACAGAGAAGAAAAAGCAGTCAATAGAGGACCATGAATAAAGGGTGATAGAGTCTCTTCTAATGCAGGCAACTAGAGCTTAATTCTGCCGGGAAAACTGAGAGTCAGTGTGGAATCACCAGTCAAGGGAGCTGAATATAGCTGGTATTAATTCCCAAGCTCTTTGGCCAGTCATATCTATGGGAAGAGTGACATGCTGCCACTTAGGGAAGGCACTCTAGCAAATGGATAAAGATACTAGTGGTTGGAAGTTGGCCACTGCGGTAGGATGCCCGAGGGATATGAGTAGCACGCTTCTGTCATTTGTGACCTTGCTTATTCTCATTCCTAGCTCTTTGACTCCTGTGTCCTCCCACCTTCTACTCAACCAGTATCTTCCCAAGTTATCTCAAATATCACCTCCTTAATGCTTCTCTGACCACCCATTAAGGTTTATTTCTTCCTTTGTTATCCTCCATAACACCTAAATGGTTCTTGCCTTTTGTTGTTTTGGAGCAAGAATATTTGGGTATATATTTTAACTTCACTATTAGAAAATATATAGTTTTTGGAAAACAGAGGCCTTGTAAGTTTATCTCTTTCAGTGTCTAGTAAAGTGTCTTGCACACAACTGGCACCCCAAAAACTTAGTTGAGTGAATTTACTGAATTGAATATGCCCTAAAAACTAATTATTGCAAGGAAATAAAATGCCAGTATTTTAGCGTAATCTAGCAAAAAGATAAGTTCTGCTATAAAAATATATTTTATTCATAATACCAAATGAACCAAGGACTTACAAAGAAAACTTCAAAGCACAAAGTGATTCCATATATACTCGTATTCTTTCAACCTGATTGTTATAACTTTTCTACAGCACTTTTAGATTTTTGTTATCTGCTTTCAAGCCCTCAATGTTCCATTGGTTAAATACACTTTTTAGTATTAATTATGAAGTTTTTATAAATCCCATAAAATTGAAATCACTACAGTTGAATCTTTCATTATTCTCATAGGAGACAAAGCTGTTCATCTTTATCATTGTGAAGGTATCTCTTTTTACTAACGGCCAAAAGATACATTTTTCTTGCTCTGTATGTGTTTATAGAGAACGTGTCTTGTATCACTCTATTTTCAATTTGTCTTTTGGCACCACTCTTCCAGGCACTCTCTTGTTTATGGTCTTATTTCAAATTTGAAATGTAATCTACATACATTTAATTTGTTAAAATTATTTAAAATCATATCACATTTGTAAATAGATTTATTTACAATCGAAATGGGGAAAAGGTCTTGATAATCAGGTATGTTTGGACCTATGGAAAGAGAAGTTGAAAAATAGAGAAAGTGAAATTATAGGAATGTATTGGTTGGCTTTCATCCAATGGTTAAGATTTTTCTTCTAGCACTATTTGAAAGATAGACATTTTAATCTAGGATTTAATAAATTATGGTCCATGAATTAGAAAGCATTCCAATTGTCTGTGTCTGGTCTTACCTTTAGTTATATAGCATTATTAGATGGTATGTCATGAGTGCACATAGACAGAAATATATCTAGGGATTACTGACTTACAATTAGATCAGTGGATTACAATGTACATGTGAAAGACAATGCTAGTACATAGATGGACCTATGTATAATAAATAATGCTATTCCATGACTTCATTGATGAGTAGTAGGGTCATGATGTGTAAACATTTGAATAAATTTACTGTACTACTATAGATAAAACATACAAGAAGAATAGTAGTGGTTTTAGTCATTTGTATGGAATAAATTAATATGTACCCATTTTCCTCTTTAGTTAAGACTCAAAACATGGTATTTGTAATATCCTTTTCTAAATGTATGGATATCACTGTCTTTAATCTTCAAAAAAGATGAAAGTTAGGATATGGCCCAGTAAGAAGGTAAAATCAACTGTAATAATTGAAACAACTCTTTCTCTCTGCCATGATATGTTATGCAAAGTTTCAACTGTTTTTCCACATCCAGAATTATAGAATTATGTAATATTTGTCTATACAGTGTCTCAGCAAAATAAAGCTCAGATTTGAGTCATTTAAATAGATGAAATGGCAGTTTTCTTATTAAAATTTTTTTTTCTAAAGAATTCTGGTTTGCTTCAAAAGACCAGATTTCAGTCCATTTTTATCAATTATTTACTGTATAATGTTGGGTAAATTACATAAGCTTTTCTAGATTTACTTGTATAGTTCTTATTCAAAAAAAAAGAGTGATTAACTGAGATACTGTATTTAGAAATACAATATAACATTTTATACTACAGTTTAGAAGTGTTTATACTATGTATATTTTAGATATGACAGTTAAAAATTACCTCCAGAGTAAATGTAGTTACTTTCATGTTTTGACATCTATATCCCTTCACAGTTTTTGGTTGTTTTTAATACTAAATAAATAAATAAATAAATAAAAGAACTCTTCCTCTGTCCCATTTAAGTCCCACTTGTTGCCTAATTATCTCAAGAGAGAATTTCTTATCAATTAAATTTTACCAGACAAGCAAACAAATATTTCTGAAGTCTACTAATTCTGGGATGGAGATTATTCCTAGTAGATAGCATCCAATTCAGCCAAACAAATAAATTTTCAAAGCCTCATTTTGTTGAATGAAAGCAAATCACACTGTGACTTTAGTTATGAGGAAATGCTGTTGGAAATCAATAAAACAGCAGGTTTTTTTCTAACCCAACATCTTTTCTGTCAATAAAAGTATACATTTATATGAAGGAAAAACATGACATTTAAGGAGATTTTAGTGGAACTAGACTATATCCCACTTGATATATTCAGAGACAATTTATAAGTGGCCTTTTTAAGCTTGCCCCTAAAGAGTATTAATTTGTTGTGACTGAAAGAGAACAGCTGGGGCCAAGGACTGAATTGAGATCACAGCTGGACAAACAGCAGCCTTTCGCCCCACAGAGGATATGTCTGGTCAGAGCCATTTCCTGCCAGTACTATTTCAGCCACCCAGGAATAACCCCCAATTTATCTTCCTGAAGTATATTCCCAAGCAACTCAAATTTTTATCAATTCTGAGAAGAGGGGATCTTTAGAGTTCTAATATTCTGGGAATACTTGTATTCCCCTCAGTATTTACCTCAGTATTTGGGGGAACCCCAGGGAATTTCTTATGAATTTTGCCTGGGAAGATCACTTCAAATTTTATTTTTGTGATGGTGGGAAGAGGCAAAGACTAGTAACATGGGTGACTATTAAGGAAAAGTTGACAGTAGTTCCTCTACCTCCTTACACCTTAAAAAAATAACATGACTAGTAGATGCTCATTTTTTTCCTTTGGATTGTTTCTGTAATTTTTTTGCTACTATTTTGAATGAAATGTGTTTTTTCTTAGTCATTTTTAAATGGCAACAGTGTTCTTTTTTATTAATTTTTCTTTTTATATTTTTGAGGTAAAATTCACCTCAATAAAATAGCATAAAATTCATCATTTTAATCATTTTAAAGTGTACAATTCAGCAGTTATGGTATTCAATTCACAATTTGATTCAACCATCACCACTATCTGTTTCTAGGACATTTTCATCACCCCGAAAAGAAGTTCCATACCCATTGGAGCTTCCGTACCCATTAAATCACTCTCCATCTGCCCCTTACCCCAGGCACTAACAATCACTATTATCTCTGTCCCTATAAATTTGAACCAGAAGAATTGCTGGGTCATATAACTCTATGTTTGACTTTTTGAGGAAAGGGCAAAATGTTTTCTACAGTGGTTGTATCTCTTCACTCACCCACCAGCAATGTAATTTCACCACATACATTCTCACCAATGCTCGCAACTTTCTGGGATTTATGTTTGTTTGTTTGTTGAAAATATAGGTATCCTCATGGGTATGAAATAATATCTCATTATGGTCTTCATTTGCGTTTATCTAATGACTAATGGCATCAGCATCTTTTCATGTGCTTACTGGCCATATATATATATACATATATATATATATATGTATATATATATATATATATATATATATATATATATATATATATATATATATATTCATTAGTAAAATGTCTGTTCAAGTCCTTTGGCCATTTATTAATTGTCTTTTTGTTGAATTGTTGCAGAGTTCTTTAAATATTCTGATTACTAGACACTTATCAGAAATATGATTTGCACATATTTTCTTCCATTTCATGGGTTATCTTTCTGCTTTCTTGATAGTGTTTTTTGAACCACAAAGTTTTCCAATATATCTAACCTTTGCTTTATTCCTTGTGTTTTTGGTATCATATTTAAAAAAACAATTAGCTAATCCAAAGACCTACACTATGTTTCCTTCCAAGGGCTTTATAGTTTTAGCACTTACATTTAGTCCTTTGATCCATTTTGAGTTAATTTTTATATATGGTGTGAGGGTAGGGGTCAAAGTTTATTCATTTGTATGTGGATATCCCATTATTTCAGTACCATTTGTTGAAAAGATTATTTTTGCCTTAGTGAATTGTCTTGAAAACCTCATTAAAAATCAAATTGATCATAGATGTATGGGTTTATTTCTAGATTTTTAAATCATATCGCATTGAGTATTATGTTTGTCCTTATTCCAGTACCATACTATTTTGATTACTGTAATTTAGAATTAAGTTTTGAGGTAGGGATGTGTGAGTCCTCTAAATTTGTGTTTGTTTTTCAAGATTGCTTTGGCTGTTCAGTGTTTCTTGCAATTCTATGTTCCTTTTAGGATGAATTTATTCTTTTCTGAAAAAAAAAAAAAGAAATTAGAATTTTGATAGAGATTACATTGAATCTGTAGATAAATTTAGAGAGTATTGTCATGTTAATATTAAGTCTTCTAATCAATGAACACATTATACTTTCTCATATTTAGGTCTTCAGTTTCTATCAAAAATGTTTTATGATTCTCAGTGTACACATCTTACATGCTCTGGCTGAATTTATTCCTAAATATTTTAATATGTTTGATGGTATTGTAAGGAAATTTTTTCCTTAATTTGATTTGCAGATTATTCCTTACATGTGTATAGAAATACAATTATTTTTGTATATTCATCTTATGTCCTGCTACTTTGCTGAACTTATATATTACTTTTAATAATTTTTAAGTGAATTCCTTGGGGTTTTTATATATATATATAAAGATTATGCCATCTGTATGATTCCTAACAGATTATTTACTCATAATCATCTATTCATAATTGGTAGTTTCACTTCTTCCTATTTAACATAGATGCTTTTTTATTTATTTTCTTTGCTTACTTGCTTTGGCTTGAACTTCGAATACAATGTTGAACAGAAAAGGTGAGGGTGGACATCATTTTCTTCATCCTGACCTTAAAGGGAAAATTTTCAGTTTTTCACTCTTGAGTATGTTATTAGCTGTGGGTTTTTCATGGATGCTCTTTATTAAATTGAGAAACTTCTCTTCCTAGTTTGTTGATTGTTTTTATCATTGAAAAGTGTTATATTTTGTGAAATAGTTTTTCTTTATCTATTGAGATGATCTCTTAATATAAAATATTAATTGATATTTGTATGTTGACACATCTTTCCATTCCTGAGATAAACCTCACTTGGCTACGGTGTTTAATACTTTCAGTGTGCTGCCGTATTTGATTTGCTAGTGTTTTGCTGATGATTTTTTTGTGTATTTAAAAATATTAGTCTGTATCTTTCTTTCCTTGTGCTATCATTGTTTTCTTTGGTAATAATGGCCTTATTAAATGAATTAGCAACTACTCCTTCCTCTTATGTTTTTTTGGAAGAGTTTGCAAAGGATTGGCATTAATTCTTCTTTAAATGTTTGGTGGAATTTACCAGTGAAGATATTTGACTCTGAGCTTTTGTTTTTTGGAAGTTGTTAGATTACTGATTCAATTCTTTATTTGTGTGGATCTATTTAGATTTTCTGTTTTTTCTTAAGTCAGTTTTGTAGTTTGTGTATTTTGAAAAATCTGTTCGTTTCATCTCTAGGTTACTTAGCTTGTTAGTTATATAATCATTCATACTACTCCCTTATAATTTCTGTAAAGACAATGGTAATGTCCCCACTTTAATTCCTGATATTAGTGATTTTGGTCTTCTCTCATTTTTTCTTGGTCGGTCTAGCTAATTTTGTTGATCTTTTTAAAGACCAACTTTGGTTTTGTTGACACTTGTTTTTTTATTCTCTGCGTTATTTATCTCTGCTCTATTGTTTACTATTTTCTTCCTTCTTGCTCTGGGTTAAATTTGTTCTTTTTCTAGTTTTTTTAAGGTGGAAAGTTAGGTTATTTACAAGATTCTTTGTCTTTTTAAATAATAGATATTTAGAGCTATAATTTCCCTCTGAGCACTGCTTTAGCTACATCCCATAAATTTTGGTATATTTTATCATTTCATTCATCTCAAAATATTTTTTACTTTTCTTGTGACTTCTTCTTTGTGAAATTGGGTATTTAAGAGTGTTGTTTAAAATACATATATTTGTGAATTCTTTAAATTTCTTTTTGTTATTTCTAATTTCATTCCATTGTGTTTGGAGAACAAGTTTGTAATATTACAATATTTTTAAATTTATGAGATTAATTTTGTGGCCCAACATATAGTTTATTCTGGAGAATGTTCCTTGTTCACTTGAGAAAAATGTGTATTTTGCTGTTGTTGCGGATTGTTTTAGGTCTGTTATATCTAGGTGGTATAGTGTTGTTAAAGTATCATCTTTCTTTGCTGATCTTTGTCTACTTATTTTGCTTGTTACTGAAAGTGAGTTATTGAAATCTCTGACCATAATTGTTGAACTGGTGTTTCTCCCTTCAATTCTGTTGGGGTTTTTTTGCTTCATATATTTTGTAGTTCTCTTGTCATGTTCATATATGTTTATAATTGATGTCTTCTTGATGGATTGACCCTATTATATGATATTCTTCTTTTTCTCTCATATAAGTGTTTGTCTTAAAGTCTATTTTCTCTGATATTATCATAGATACTTCAACTGTCTTTTTGTTACTGTTTGCATGCAATATCTTTTGAATCCTTTTTTTGTAAAGTCATTTGTCTCTTTGGATTAAAAGTAAATCTCTTATAGACAAGTTATGATTAGATCATGTGCTTTTAAAAATTATTCATTCTAGCACTTTACCTGTTAGTTGGACATTTTCATTCATTTACTGTTAATGTGATTAGTGATAATGAAGAACTCACTTCTGTTGTTTTACTATTTGTTTTATATGTATCTTATATCTTTTTTTTTCTCCATTTTTCCATTACTGTTGTCTTTGGTGAAATAGTTATTTTTTTGTGTAATGTTTTAATTCACTTTAGTTTCTTTTATTACATATTTTGAGTTAATTTTAAGGTTTTCTTTAAGGTTACAATTAATATGTTACTTTATATCTATCTAAATTTAGATTTATAACAACTTAATTATCATACTACAGATAAACTTTGCTCTAATAAAGTCCTAGCCCTTCCTTTATGTTGTTATAACAAATCATATTAATGTACTCATTAATATAGAGTTACTATCACTTTATGCAGCTGTTTTAAAAATTACATAGAAAAAGAAAAAAGGAGTTACAAACGAAAAATACTGACTTTTATATTTACCTCTGTAGTTACCTTACAGGCATTCTTTATTTCCTTTTGAAGATGCTAATTACTGTCTGTTGTCATTTTATTTCAGTCTGAAGGATTCCCTTTAGCATTTTTTGTAGAGAAAGTCTATTAGCAACAAATGCTAAATTTTTGTTTATAGGAAATGTTATTAATTTTTCCATTCATTTTTGAAGAATGTTTTCATTGGATATAGAATTTTTAAATGGCAGGTTTTTGTTTTTTTTCTTTTATCACTTTGGTTTTTTAAAAATTGTTTATTTTTTCAGTTACAGTTGACATATATTATTTTATATCAGTTTTAGGTGTACAGCATAGTGGTTAGGCATTTATATAATTTATGCAGTAATCCCCAACTAGTCTTGTACCCATTTGGCACTATATGTAGTTGTTACAATATTATTGAATATATTCTCTATGCTGTACTTTACATCGCGGTGAGTATTTTGTAACTACCAATTTTTATTTCTAAATTCCTTCACCTTTTTCACCTAGCTCCCCAAACCTCCTCCCATCTAGCAATCATGAGTTTTTTCTCTGTATCTATGAGCCTGTTTCCGTTTTGTTTGTTTTTTTGATTGCACACATAAGTGAGATCATGTGGTATTTGTCTTTTCAGTCTGATTTATTTCACTTAGCATAATACTCTCTAGGTCCATCCATGTTGTCACAAATGGTAAGATTCATTCTTTTTTGTGGCTGAGTAATATCCCATTGTATATATGTACCATTTCTTCTTTATATAATCATCTATTGACAGGCATTTGGGTTGATTCCATATCTTAGCTATTGTAAATAATGCTGCAATGAACATAGGGGTGCATATATCTTTTCGAATTACTGTTTTGGATTGCTTTGGATAAATACTCAGGAGTGGAATTGCTGAGTCATAAAGTAGATCTATTTTTAATTTTTGAAGGACTCCAAACAATTTTCCACAGTGGCTACACCAATTTGCAGTCCCGTCAATAGTGCACAAGTGTTCCTTTTTCTCCCCATTCTCAGCGACACTTGTTGTTTGTTGATTTATTGATGATAGCCATTCTGACAGGTGTGAGGTGATATCTCATTGTGGTTCTGATTTGCATTTTTCTAATGATTAGTGAGATTGAGCATATTTCATATATCTATTGACCATTTGTATGTCCTCTTTGAAGAAATGTCTATTCAGGTCCTCTGCCCATTTTAAAAATTGGATTGTTTGTTTTTTTGGTGTTGAGTTGTATGCATTCTTTATAAATTTTGGATATTAGCCCCTTATCAGATTGTCATTGGTGAATATCTTCTCCCATTCAGTAGGCTGCCTTTTCCTATTGTTGTTAATTTCTTTGCTGTACACAAACATTTTAGTTTGATGTAGCCCCATTTCTTTATTTTTTCTTTTGTTTCCCTTGCCTGAGGAGATAGATCACTAAATATCACTAAAAGCAATGTCAGAGAGTTTACTGCTTATATTTTCCTCTAGGAGTTTAATGGTTTCAGGTCTTATATTTAAGTCTTTAAACCATTTTGTGTTTATTCTTGTATATGGCGTAAGAATATGGTCTAGTTTCATTTTTTGCATGTATCTGTATAGTGTCCCACCCTGATAGTCAAAATCCCCATTGTTTTTCACAGCTGGATGTTGTAAGGCCTCCTCTTCCTTGCACCAGTACTCTGGTCTGGGGAGCCCGGTAAGGGGTTGGGGTCCCTCACTCCTCCAGGCCAAGATATTCCTCCCAGTTCTCAAGTGCCATTCAGAGGTGTGGGGCCAGACCATTCTGCATCTCTGTCCCTTATCCCAGTCTTGACATAGCTTCTTCTTTATATTCTTAGGTATAAAACTTCTGTTCAGGACCATACTTCAGATGGTCCTCCAGGTTGATTGTTCTATAATTTAGTTGTAATTTTAATGTGGTCATGGAGGAAGCAATCACAGCATTTACCTACTCCACCGCCTTGGATCCTCCTCCCCTCTTTCATCACTTTGAACGTGCCATCACACTGGTTTCTGCCCATAATTGTTTCTGATGAGAAATCATCTTTTAATCATATTGATTGTCCCTGCACATAACAAAATGCTTCTCTCTTTATGCTTTCAGGTTGTCTCTTTAGCTTTGACACTTTGATTATAATGTGTCTTGGTGTAGATCTCTTTGATTTTATCATACTTAGACTTGTGGGGAGTCTTGGATGTGTAGATTAAAGTTTTTCATCAAATTTGAGAAGTTTTTGGTCATTATGCCTTCAAATATTCTTTCTTTCCTTTCCCCTGCTCTCTCTTTCTCCCCGTCTCTCTTTCTTCCTTTTCATTTTTTTTTTTTAAATTCTATTGTCTTTTTGCTCTTTTGACTGGATAATCTCAATAGACCTATCTTCATCTTCACTGATTTTTTTTCCTGCCTTCTCAAATCTATTGAGGAGAAATTTTAGTGAATTTGTCATTTCCATTACTGTAGATAACAGCTCTAGGATTTCTGTTTTATTTATTTTAAAGTTTCTGTCTTCTTATTCATATTCTCTATTTGGTGAGACACAAATTCATGGTTTACTTTTGTTCTTTGTCCATGGTATCCTTTAATTATTGATCATATTTATTCCAGTTGCTTTAAAGTGTTTTTCTAGTATCCAAATCCTTGGCTTTCCAAGAGACAATTTTTATTAATTAACTTTTGTTTCTATGTATGGGCGTAGTTTCCAGTTTGACTAGGGCATATCCTTTTTAATGTTGGCCTAGACAACAGGAGCTATATAGGGCCTGCACCCTAATTGTCAATGTGTAGTAGGTATTCATTTTGTGAATACCACAGGGATGAGATAGAATTTTTCTCTTATGCTTGTATCTGGTTCAATAGTCCTCCAAACTGGTAAAATACAAAGAAATATACATATTTCTGCATTTGTAATACCTAATGTTTGAGAACAAAATAATTATTGATGTCATTTCTTAGCTCCTACTGTTCCTCCAAACAAACACACACATTTCCTATTATTTTGTATTTCAGTGCTGGCATGGATATAGAAAGATCAAAGGTGAGTGGCAGACTTCATCTCTAAACATGGAGGAATGTCTACCTGGTTTTGTTGTTTGGCATGGAGCAGACAGTAAGGAAAGATGAAATAACTTCCTACCCTATTTATTTTCTGTTTTATAAAACATTGCTTATAGAACTACATATGTATTTTTCTTAATCCAACACTTAGAACTGGGTAGCAATTGGAAATTCCAAACTTAACTAATAGGTTTTGTATCAATCTTTATTTTTGGAAGGTGTGAATTTTCAATTTGTTCTGTATCTTCACAGGTATTTTAGTGATAAATCGGAGAGGTTGCAACAGAACTTCCCAGCCAGATGCACTTTAAGCTGGAAGGAGTGTGTTCTTTGTGTTCACACGTGTCCTGCAGCCAAAGCATGCTATCATATTCCTTTGGAGGTTTTGATTTTTTTCCCACAGCTGAACCAACCCTGACTCAAAATCTTTAAAGCTGATGGACTGTAAAGTGATCAGATTCACTTGACACTATGTAAAGCACAAAGCCTCTGGGTTTCATTATTTGAGCTGGATTTAATGAGCCATAAGAGAAAAATAAAATTAACACCTCATTATTGTGGGATGTTTAACACAAAGACAATTAGCAGCACAGGGAGATGTCCAGCTTAATTGGAGATTCTAACTATCACTAAGGGTTAGTTTTGTTGTTCAATGTCGTTCTCAGGAGTTGTGAACTGAGATTTCTGCATACTTAGGTCCTGGCTTTAGATGAAAACCTAAAACATGAGCAATCAGAGGGATTGATGCTCTGGATGCGTTCTGTCATGTTGACTACATTAAATGTGCTTTTCTCTTAGGTCTGATTCCCTTTATAAACTTGAAAAAGATCAGGGGTTGCAATTAAATAAATGAGTCTCCAAGTGAAAAATACTTCATCAGCATAGCACATCTGTGGAACAAATGTGGGAAACAGCAAGAGAAGTCACAAGGACTGCTGACAGGGACCATTCATTTCACTTCCCTCAGAAAGAACGTTTAGCATTCCTAAAACAGAGTTCAAAAGAGAAAGCCATCAGTCTTTACACACACACACACACACACACACACACACACACACACACGCACGTACGCGTGCATGCACACACACACACACACATTTACACATACCAGTAGCCTTTGGTTTCGTTTATTATCTCTGTTCTGAATTTGTATTACCTTAAACATAAGCTCAAAGTTTAATGGTTCAGTCTGATTAAACTTCCATCAAGGGACATCTGAGAGCACATATTCAGGCAACTTAATTCTAAAACCGAATTTTTATTAGCAGTAACAACAAACACATCTGTGGCAATGATTCAACTAGAAGTAAAGAAATAGATTGACTTGAGAAGGCTTTATTCTATTTAAGCTTGTAACGTTGCTTTACTTCACAAAAACATATTCTTAAAGTTGGCCTTCAATTATGTGCTCATCCTACCTGGATTTTCCCAGAGTTTCTGTAACAAAATCTTATTTCCTTCCCTGTGTTTCCCCCAAGATCTGTTCTGTCCATTAGAACTTTCTTCAATTATAGAAATGTTCTATACCTGTACTATCTAATAAGGTAGCCAATGTCCACACATGTCTATTGTGCACTTAAAATGTGGTCAGTACAACCAAAGAACAGAATTTAAAATTTTACTTTGTTTACTTTAACTTAAAATTGAAGTAACTTCATGTGGATAGTGGCTACTATACTGGACAACACAGTTCTAGATTCTTAGCATGCAAAGTTTGGTCCCTACATCAGTAACATCATCTAGGAACTTTTAGATATTCAGCATCCCAGAATCCACCGAGACATACTGAATCTGAATCTGCAATTTAACAAGATTCCAGATGATTTGCATGTTCTGTAAAGTGTGAGAAACACTGCTCTAGACAACTGTTCATCCTTCAAAGTTCAAGTCAAGAGTCATTCCTTTAGGTATCCAGGACAAACTCATCAATGGTAAGCAGAATGCCAAGGGCATATTTTTAGGGACCCATGAAGACATTTTAATTTCTTTGAAAATCAGAAGAAAAATATAAACTTGTAGGTCAAAGAAAATGTTTTAATATATTCATATTTATATACACAGTCATAAGTTATTGTAAGTATAAAACAATTTCCTGTAAATGCGAGCATGAGTTAGAGGTGGGTTAGTGGGGCGTTAGAAAGACCTGATCAACTATAGGTACAGGTATGATTCAGGAGACTCCTGAAATACACCTAGAGTCTGTGTTCAGTCCTTTTCTAAAAACGCATTGCTTATTACATTGTTTATCATCTATGGTTGTCCAATGCAAATTAATTGTTGGTCATGTCAATATGTATAAAATAGTGGACATCAGCAGAGTCAGCCCATGAATTTCTTCTGTTCTGACAAGTGATGGTAATTCTAGGGCAAAAAGAGATTCAGAGGCAATCATCTGAGTCCAGTGTGAAAATGGCCACTATTAGCTAATGAACTATTGTCAGAGACTGTTTGCCTATCATAGACAGACCAATTTGGTATGCTGTCCTCTCTTCTCAAACTCTCTGAGCTGCATTTCTTCTTTTGGTGGACCAATTGACCTTCTAGAGTAAATTATTACATGAATTGTTTTGTATTTGTACCAAGAAATAAAATTTGTTGAAGGAAGTTTTGCTAAAAAAGATTTTTAAAAAATGTATTCACCTTATGTTAAATCAATCAATCAATCAATTGTATCACTTTATAGTCTACTGGAGTTGATTACTCCATCTCCTTAGTCTAGGAGGATAAAAAGTAATCATGCAGGGACTACCCAAATATCCTTTCCTGCCCTAGCTCCTACTAATTCCTGTTTCTCCACACCCATTCTTGTCTTTTCAGAGCCTATGTCAGAGAATGAGATTTATCTATGTTTTGGATTGTATGTCTTCTTAAGGTACCTTGTTTCATCAATTTTGCCCTATTCTCAACTCCCACCTGCAACCTTCAGACCTTATCCTCAAGTTATCTATTGAAAATGACTCTTCCCTTTAACCAATAAAATGTACTTTCCTACAAAACAACAATATAATAAGACTCCTTTATAGTTATGCATATCCCTTCTTAACATCCCATTTCTTTCCTTCTTCTCACAGTTCATCTCACTGAAAGAAAATAGGCATCTTGCATCTACTCGTCTACGTGATATCATTTAGTTTTCTTTCTTCCCTTTCTACTCAATCTCCTTTTGCTAAAAGTCAACAATTGATGTCAAATCTAATAGGCACTTTCCAATCCTTGCTCTATTTACCTCTGTTTGATCTCATGCCTTTGGCCACTCAGTCTTCTTAGAGCCTTCACTTTCCTTGACCTCAGTGATAACTATTACTTCTGATGTTCTTCCAACATCTCTGAACGCATTTTCTCTTGCTTCTTTATGTATTTCCCTCACTCTGCTCCTCCCTTGGGGAGAATGCTCCAATGTACTACTCAGATCACCCTTGGGGAATGAAGTGCTATTCCCCCAGGACTTGGGAGCACTGCCAGAAGTTAGCCTTTGGCTGCCAGCCCTCTTTGGACATTGCCTTGGTGGCAAACAACTGCTTCATCTGAGGTCACACCTCAGGAACGGAGAGCCTACAACTAAGCACTGATCACCAGAGGGGCATTGAGACCACCTAATTTCAAATCTAGAGAATTATCCCAGCTCTCTATGTTTGCCAACAACTCGGTTGGGACTGTAATGCTGCTTAGTTTTGCTCTCTGTCCAATCACGCTTCCTCTCCCTTCCTTCACCAGATACTGACCCAAGAACTTCCTAATAAATACCCGGCATGTTAATTTCCGCCTGAGGGATGCTTTCTGAGGTACCCAATCTGTAGTACCCCTGAAAGGTTTGACTACTTGGACCACTAAATTACTGTGTTTCCCCAAAAATAAGACCTGGTCTTATATTAATTTTTGCTCCAAAAGACACATTAGGGCTTATGTTCAGGGAATGTCATCCTGAAAAATCATGCTAGGGTTTATTTTCCAGTTAGGTCTTATTTTGGGGGGAACACTGTACTAAAATTAACTAATTTTAATAAATATTCTAAAAATTATTAACCTGGCCTTATTAAAAATGAGGAGCTGTCTTTGAATTTCCACATTCAAACACTTTACAATCCAATGAGAGAAAAATGGTTAGAAAAAAGTTTTAAAAAGTAACTAAGATGTCAGAAAAGTAAAAATCATAATTTTGCATAGGACGATGTCATTTATAATGCATTTTATCTCTCACATTCCTTTATAATCTAACAATAGAGACAAAGTTAATAAAGATGCCAAAAATAAAATATGTCAGAATGAGTAGTTGTCATAACTTTCACATAGAACCATGCAGGTTATAACAAACTTTTACGGGCATTATTTCATTTGATTGTTGAACCATTGCTTTAAAGTGAGTTTATTTCAGCCCAAGTTTATGAGCAAAAAAGTGAACTCAAATCTTGTAAGTGATCTGGCTAAGACCACACACCTAATAGGAAATAGCATATTCAGTGTGGGGAGGAAATGAGAACAAGTGCATTCCTAAATGCTTTTGTCCTTTGTCCATCCTTTGTTATGGCATTGGATTGATGTGGCCAGGACTGTCATGTGTCTTCACTCTGTAATTAGTCTTTGTGTCATCTCTCCTTTGACAATAGTTTATAAGAAGAGAAAAAGGTCCTCAGTCAGTGTCCTGTCCATCCTCAAGTTCTAATAATCTTAGTACTTTTTTCACGATTTCTGTGTAGGTTCTGGTTTGGTTTCATTTTTATCACTGCTTATCTCTTTAGTAATACTCGCTGCCTTTTATTCACGGTTTTAAGCTAGCACTTAGATGATTTTGCGATGATAGAAATATTCTGTATCTGTGCCATTCAGTGCTGTAGCCACTAGTCACTGTACCTATTGAGCGCTTGGAATGTGGTTAGTGGACTGAGGAGCTAATGTTTAAAATTTCATTCAACTTCAATTGATTTAAATTTAAATAGCCACATGCAGTCAATATTTACTGTATTAGACAATATAGTTTGCACTTTCTCTGGTGCCAGAGCCCAGCTCTCTCTCAAGTCTCCCATTTCCTTCTCATCCTGATTTCTCCCTTAAGAAAACGCTGCAATTCCACCTTTTCTCTCCTTATCCCACTCGGCCTGTCCGCTTCCAATGCCATGGGTACCATCTCCAACTATGCATTTCAGAAGGCAAGGAATGCTCTGAAGATGCAAACACCAGGCAAGTGTTGCCGCAATAGGGACTATGACCAAAGCGACAACTTGATCTCTTGATGGTAGTTTATTCTAAAATATTGTGGATATTCATCAATTGATTAGTTTCTCGTGGTGTGAAAAAATAAGCTTTCTTTAAGTCTTTCCTGATTCGTATAGATTTTCATGTGACTGGTTAGTTCATCATCACTATAAGTAAGTAATTTTATATCTCTGAATCACATATTGCCTTTCCTGTTTAGTAAGGCATTTGTCCCTATCTCTACTCAAAATGTTTTTTGCTTAGTGTATCTCAGTTAGAATTAATGACTCACTTCCATACATCTTCATAGATCTCTATTGTCTTGCTCATTACAGCAGGAACCAGATTATAAGGATTTGTGTTTCTTTGTCTGCTCTACTGAACTGTGAATTGTTTAAGCACAGGATCATGCTATGCT
The DNA here is from genome assembly GCF_057876585.1 of Rhinolophus sinicus. Classification (NCBI taxonomy): domain Eukaryota; kingdom Metazoa; phylum Chordata; class Mammalia; order Chiroptera; family Rhinolophidae; genus Rhinolophus; species Rhinolophus sinicus. The sequence goes on along the minus strand of NC_142516.1, from coordinate 40,328,191 downwards.
GTATGCATGTTGGTTTCCCCCACTGCTAAATAAAGTGCCCAAAACATAGTAGAATCTCAATAACTCTTCATAGAATTGAGACGTCCACTTGGGCTCTGAAAGTCAGCCTTCTCTTCAGTAGTTCATCTACTTTCTTTTCCTGAGGCTTCACACTCAAAAAATGGTGTTTTGAGATAAGAATGCCTTTCACACACTGTCCTAATTGCCTCCTACCAGTGTCAGTGTCGATTCCATTTAAGTGAATTTGGGTCCTAGAACATTTGTTTATCACCTTATTTCTCTGTGTATATTTGTTATTTTTGCATTTTATTCATTTCTGATATGTTACATATTTCTTTTTTATTTCTCATAAATAACACAACTGTGGAAGCAACATTATCTATTCAATATCTCAACAGTCAGAAGCATTATTATATGGCTTGAAGTCATCTTTACAATCTCTGTGTACCTCATCTTGCCTTCACCTCTTCTATTTTTCATCACTATCCTTTATTATGCCAACAAGTCCCATGATAGGACTGCCTCAATTGTAAATTCTCTGTAATTATTATCTCCTACATATGCCACATGCAATGAAATTTACAAGAGCTCAATATATGTTTGACAAGGTATTAAATACTAAACCAAAACGTACTTTAACACCTGCACATGTAAGCTGCCACAGTAAATAAAAGTTTCTGACAATGAAAGGTATTTATCCCATTTGATAATTTCAATTAAACCATTTCTGATGTCGAATTTAAAACATTTATTTTTCCCAATCATAGCTGTATTTCTTCATAGTGGGAACATGACTCTTGAGTCCCTTTGGCTTATGACACAATGCTGTATCAAATGTTTTTCTAGCTGCAAATTTCATTTTTGGCTTATCTCATTGTGCACTGTTATTATACCTATCAACAGAGAATGCCTGCAGTTTCTCCTTCAAAGCTTAAACACGTTTGGTGATCTGCAGGAGTGATATTAAAAATATCTTAACAAGGGCTGTGGCATCAACCAATTAGAATGGACACCAGCAGGAACTCTGGGGCTGGATTCTGTGGGCCCCTTCTGGGCCTGGCTTTAACCCTTTAGTTATAGGGGAGTGCTTAGAATTATCCGAGGTGAGATGTCAAGGCAATAGTTGGGGGTGACACTCAAGGTCAGGACAGCCGTAGTTTACCAACTGGTATGGAGTAGGTCAATATCAATGCACATCTGCTGGATATCAGCTTTGCTGATGTGTTTATTTAGCAGCCAGCAGAAAAGACAATACTTGTCCAGGTGTTTAGAATGTGTGTTAGAACTATTGTTCATCTAACTATAACTTTTCCTTGGTTTGCACACTTGCATTTGTCATTAAACAATTACAAAGAGGATGCATTCTGTTTGGAGAGACATTCCACCTATTTTTCTGAGAGAGATTTAATACATTGTGTGGAAGGTGAGAGACCTGAACTCCCAGAATCCCACAGAACTTCAGAACTCAAGTAGGAGTTGGGAGAAGGATTCTGTGAGTTCACTGACCCTTCTCCCTGAGTCCAAGTGATAAATAGGAATGAGCTTAGCATTAGGGATGGGGGAAGTGATGGGAAGAACCCTCCTGGAAGCATTATGTGCAAAGGCACATAAGGAAGGATCATGCCATGGGAAGATTAAACAATCCTCAAGAAGGTTAGAATTGCTGCAGGAGTGGGGAGAGGAATGGTTGCTGGTGGGGTTGGTGAGACACAAGGCTGGACAGACATATAGGAGCTGGTTATAAACATGTTATAATGAGAAAAAAGTGTTTATTCTTTGCATGACAATAGCAATGAAAGGATCTCCAATGAAGAAGAAGAAAGTTGCCTCAATACAAGAGGATAATGGCAGATCACTGTGGGCCTTGAACCAGGGCTCAAAGGAAATGAGTGTTCCTTATGGGGGAGAGACAGAGATTGCCCCTCTTCATTTGTAAAATCAGAACTATTCACATCTTTTATTACAGGAGGTTTCTCACAGAAGCTTTCTATAACCATAGAATGATCTTGGGGAAAGTACTGGAATGAAACTTTATGATAGAGTCAAATCTTACTGTTTTAAGCAAAGCAAGAGTCTTTAGGCCTAAGGCCAAAAGTTGGAGGCTATCACACAGTCCTAAAAAGATCTATCTGATCACCTCCACCTGAGTCATAACCCCGGCTACTAATGACATAAAAATCTCTTCCAGCATGACTTTCTCCTTCCGGCAATGCTCAGTTAGAAGCAACCAGCTCATTGCTCAGTGATCAGAACCCATTTGCAACTGGATCTCTGTGTGTGCAAGACTGCAGGCATGAGGTACAGAGGCGTGCCACAGGATCAGATTAGCAAGGAGTCTATCCTTCTCTCTAGCCTATAGCATTAGCACCTCTGATGGTAACTTGGAGATGCTGAGCCCTTAAGTGCATGAATCATCTCCAGAAGCCATTAAGTGTGAACAAGGTAGCTTCCCAATGTAAACTTACCAGAAATTCTGCTTTCTCTGCTAAACGCTAATAGGTTTGAGATGTAAAAATCAGGTAATTAGATTAATGTCTCACTTTTGACTATTTGCAATCTTTTAACTGTAATGATTGTGTGTGTGTGTGTATGTGTGTGTGTGTGTGTGTGTGTGTGTGTGTGTGTGTGTACAGGATTGCAGAAGTAGAATTGTGGAATTGCTGGGTCATATGGTAGTTCTATTTTTAATTTTTTGAGGAATCTCCATACTGTTTTCCACCGCATCTGTACCATTTTACATTCCAAACAACAGTGCACAAGGGTTCCAATTTCTCCACACCCTCACCAACATTTGTTTTCTGGTTTGTTGGTAGTAGCCATCCTAATGGGTGTGAGGTAGCTGGGCAATAGTTTTTAACGACCCAAGACAACGAAAGAGATACTAGTTTCTGAGTGTATGGCCAGGTTATAAAATTACAAAGGGTTATAAAATTAATGTGTTCTGATAACAAAAAAACATGTTCATATTATATTATACAAGTTGTCAACCTGAAGTCCAGGCCACTGGAGAACATTTCTGTGTTGACTAAATGAGTTTGGAAAATTATTCTCTATGTTTTCCCACAAACTTTACTCTATCCTCTTTTGTTATTCCTTGTACTTAAATCCCGAGGGATTGAGATTACTAAAGTTATACATTGAAAAAAATAGGAAAGAGTTTAAAGAAGTTCAGAGGGAGGAAGCATAGAATAATGATTAAGAGCAAAATGTCATTCTGCAAAACAATCTGGCAGTTCGTGGTTGAAATAGGTGTTTTATAAACCATAACCCATATCTCCTACTCTTGGGTACCTAGTTTAAATCAAGTCTCATATAGATTCATAAGGGAAAATTTGTGAAGATGTTATAATAGCATTGTTAGTAAGGTGGTGGGAGTTAGAGCAAACTCGATGTCTCTCACCAGAGGAATGAACAGATGCATTCATTTGAATATCAGTACAGCTGCACTAAGAAAAGCAAGAATAATAGTGGCTTAAATAAGACAGAATGTATATATCTTCATGCAATAGACATCTGAGTTTCAGGAGTCCAAAGCTAATGTTGTAGCTCCCTGGTATCATGCTTTCTATTTTGATTCTCTGCTATCTCAACACATACTTCTGCCTTATGGTCTAAGAGGTTAGCTCTGGCTCCAGCTAGTGGGAAAAGGAGAAAGAAAAAATGGAGGGTATATCACTTCTACTTAGGAACACAACCTAGAAGTCTGATAAATTACTGACACTCATATGTCATTATTCAGAACATCAGTCATGTGGCCACATATAGCTTCAAGGGACTCTGGGAAATGTAGTTTCTAGCTGAGCAGCCATGTTCTCACCTGTCCACTACTACTAAAGGAAGAGGGCGGAATTGATATTGGAGGAGAATTAGCCCTCTCTGGCACTGTGAGTAAGATTATAATAAATACATATTATTGAATAAAATGAAGAAACAGAATCAGTGAATTGTGTGTATTCCAGCAATATGAATAGTTCTTAAAAATAGAATGCTGAGTGAAAAAAAAAACACACAAAAAACGAGAGAGATAGAGAGGGAATGAGAATGGGCTAAAAGAGAATACATTAATAAATAAGCATAAATATATAAATATTTCCTGTAAACAAGCATGGGTCCTGGAAAGGACAAATGATAATATTGTGCTAAGAAATAAAGGTTTAGTCAGCCAGATCTCCATACTAAATTTAGTGCTAGCCATATGGTGTATTGGAAGTTACACAAATACTCTAAGTCCTATTTTTTTCTGATCTGGAAATGCTAATTATAATATACTCATCTTACAGAAGTAAGATGAGCTTGTATAGTTAAGGCACTTATCACAGTGCTTGACACAGTAAATTCCCAGTAGAGATTAGTTGTCATTACTATCTTATTATTATTTTTATTGTTAGAAAAATTATATGAATATGTGAGATCAGGATTTTGTGTAAAGTTGACTCTTGGTAAATGTTGGTTGGATGCATGATAAAAGACCAAAGAGTGCATTGATTACAATTGTTAGAGAGGAATGAGCTGGAAGTATTCAGTCATATATCAAATATTTATTAAGTAATTCTTATGTGTCAGGCCCCTAGAACAATAAGGTAAGTAAGAAATAGCATGGGCCTTACCTAGTGCAGGAGAAGGAAAAAAAAAAAAAAAAAAAAAAAAAAAAAAATATATATATATATATATATATATATATATATATATATATATGAAGACATGTAAAGTTCTAAATGCTATAAATGCAGTATTGGAGAGAGATACTATGTGTGTGTATGTGTGTGTGTCAGAGAGAGAGAGAGAGAGAGAGAGAGAGAGAGAGAGAGAGAGAGAGAGAGAGAGAGAGGTGATGCTTGAATTGACATAGATTAGGAATAAACTAGAAAAAAAAATAAAAGAAAGAGCATTCAAGGCACAAGTAACAGCATAAGACAAGGCCCTGTGACAGCCAAGGCATGGCAAATATAATGGACTGAAAGAAAAACAGTGGAGCTGAAGCAGAAAGAATAAGATAAGTTGACATGGGAGAGCAGGTAGAGGCAAGACCATATTGGAGACATAGGCTTTTTGAAAGGGTTTTGTCTTTACCTCATAGGAAGGGACACTGTATTAGTTGCCATTGCTGCTGTAATAAATTACTACCAACTTAACTGCTCAAACCAATGCAAATTTATCTTATTACAGTTCTGGAGGTCAGAAGTCCAAACTCAGCATCACTGGGCTAAAGTCAAGGTGTGGGTAGGTCTTGCATTTTCAGGTTGTGGTGGTCACCTGTATTCCTTGACTGATGTCCCTTCCTCCATCTTCAAAGTGCATCACTTCAATCTCTGCTTCTCTCCTCATATCACCTGCTGCTCTGACCCTGAACTCTTTCTTCTGCATTTCTCTTGTAAGGACCATTGTGATGACATCAGGCACATCCATGTAATGGAGGATAATCTACCCATCTCAGGATCCTTACTTAATCACATTTGCAAAGTCCTTTTTTGCCATATAAGGCAACATTCACAGCCTCTAATAATTAGGACAAGGACATAACTGGAGGTCATTATTCAGCCTACCACAGAAACCATTGCATTTGTTTAAGCAGAAAAAGTGATGTCTTCAGATTTGCATCTTAAGAGATCACCCTGGCTGCCTTGTGAAGGACGAATAGGAGGAAGACCAACCAGGTTTATGTTGGTGAACCAACTGGGAGGCAAATGCAGTGGTCCTGGCAAGGAGAGAAGGAAACTAATTTCATCCAGGAGATGTGAGCTGTAACATCTTGACTAAGAGTCCTAGACTGTTAGCGCTAGCAAGACTCTTAGAGAACACTATCAGTGTGCCACTGGGTTGGCTTCTACTGGTTTTCAAGAGCTGATGTGTATCTCTGGCCTAACTCCACATTCAGTAATATGGTAATGGCTTGAATTAGCCATAGTGGGAGCATTTACACCATGGAATTCACAAATGCTACAAGTCAGGACTTTTCACTTGCCCCCACCCTGAGATCTGGTTTACCAGCACAGCACAGACACTGTAACCTGTGGATTGGGCTAAGTGAGCTCCCTGTCTTTTCAGACTCTGCTTCCAGTAACACTGAGCTCACCCCTCATTCTGCAGTTGACCCGTCCTGATGTTGAACTGTTGCTTTGTGGAGACAAATGGTAACAGAAGCTGATTTTTCAGGATGGGATCTTGCTCTCCCACTTCAGTATTTTCTACAAGTTTTACAATAAGCATGCAATATTTTTATAATTAGAAAGAATTTTTAAAAATCAACTTTATATTTTAAATGTTATTTTTAAAACACATGTGAATGAGGGCACCATGGAACATTTGTTTTATGGCGTTGATTGCTAAACTGTGATATAATCACTAAAAAAATGGATTCCTAGCCACAATTATCTACAAGTTAGTCTATGAGTTTACTGTAGAATTTTACAAGATGTGTTCTATTGATTTGTTCAACATAGGAAGAGGATCTAAGTTATGAAAATGAGAACAATAAAGAATACTTAAAATTAATAAGCATTCAAACATATGAAATTATAGACTATAAAACACATCATGAAAGAATTACAAAAGAAATTTCATTTTGGCATTAGACATGGTCTTGAGACAATAAGAAATGACTAAGGCTATGGTCTCTGGAGCAACACTTTCTGGGTTCAAATCCCTGAACTACCGCTTGCTTTCTGAGCTTTCTGGAAAAGAACTAAACCTCTCTTTGCTTCAATTCTTCATTTCTTTTCTGAAATGGGGATAATGATAGGTGTTCATGAGATTTAAATTAGTTATTCCACATGAACCGTCACTCTTGTGCTTGGCACACATTAAGCACTCAAAGAGTGTCAGTTACTATTTGTTGATATTCAATTGCTTATATTGTCATTTACTTCAAAATAGATATTTCTACAAGAAAAACAATTTAAAGATTTGCTTTAGTTGTAGGACTCTATCACCTTCTTTCCCCAAATGATCTGTCCAACTGAGAAAATGAGTGATTCAAACAAATAAAATTGATGTTAAAAATTTCCCAAATATGTTAGATTTTTTTTTTTCTCACATTTGTGTATTTTACTTCAGTCCTTCTGCATATGCCTCATTTATGATTTATAAGTATTATTGCTAAACTGGTTATTAAATTCCCAAAGAATATTACTACAGCAACCTGATTCAGGTATTACTTCCTCTACACTTCCTCCCTCCCCGACTGAACACACACACACACACACACACACACACACACATCGCTCCTCATTTCTTTCTCCTGGCAAGTTTTCTGAGGTGTGTACCAAATTCTTGAAGAGCTGAATGTCATCTTGCCTTGAGTTAAGCAGAAGCCAGCTGGCCCTATTTATCTCTTCAAGTTACAAGAAAATGTGAGAAGCAATAGGGTGTCTATACAGGGTTGGGCAGGGCCCTAAAGGGCAGCTATGTGTGAAAGAGTGTATCACGGCAATAAGCTTGAGAATTAGGTGTAATCTTGGAAGGTTCAGACTTGACAAGACTTATGTTAAGGTGGTTTCATGATAAGGTTTTTAGATTCTTTTTTCCTACCCTATCTAGCTATATCTTCTAAATTTAGATATTTCCATGAGAATGATAATGTAGGAGGAAATTAATTTTCCTACTTTTGGGCTAGAATCAATACACAGGTTTTTTTGACGGCTCTCTCAAATCCCAGAAGATATCAAACATTTAAGTTTCCTAATTATTCATTATTTTTGTTGAATTCTGTCAAAAGATGATTCTTTTGATGTAGGTTAAGTTTTATAATGTATCCCTTTGAAAAGAAACAAGCACTCCTTTGTAAGCATTCTATGCCCCATATGAGTTTGATATTAGCGAAAATTCATAAAGTATTTTTATTTCAATGAAAATGTTATAAAGTAATCTATTTGAAACCCCATACAGAAAGATTAGCCAAGATGAATGTATGCGTGATATTTTTAGAAAGTAGAAATAAGTAGAAATCTTCCTTAGCACTTCTTTCTGTGTATGCCTTAGTGAAAGAAGAAATTACATAAGAAAAATCATAAATTTTAAATCTGGATTATTAGGAAGAAAGCATAAAGGTTCATCCTAGAATAGACTTTTTAAATATATTCATTTTTGTTACACATTTAAGAAAACATAAGGCATAATGACAGGATATTTCACTTTAAAACATGCATAATTGTAGAATGTGAGGGAGTTGGTTGAAATGGGTATAACCTTGAGAAAGGTTTGTACATTTGGACTAAATGAAAGAAAACTTTAGAAATTATAAAGTTTTCTCTGTTGCATGAACAAACGAATGTTATATATTTCAGAAACTAGTTCAGGAATTTAGTATAATAAAAAAGGAAAAGTACAATATCCTGGGTCAGAGTCAATATCACTTTCCAGAAAGTAGCTTTTTGGCAACATTGTTCAAGTAAAATAAAAATGTATTTCAGGATACACTGCAAGACTGAAAAATCTACAATGAAAGTGTACATGCAGTCTTTAGAATTTTGATTCTGTTCTATCTGCCATTCTTATCTAGGGTTCACAATAGGCCAACATGCAGCTAGAGCAGCACTTCTCAAACTTTTTGGTCTTAGGATCCATTTATTTTCTTAAAAATTAATGAAGAGCCCAAAATATTGTCTTTGTGTGGGAATATATCTATCAATATTTATTGAATTAGATATGAAAACGGAGAAATGTTTAAAACACAAGCATACACAAGCACACATTCCCTTAGCTATGGATTGGCAATATCATCACATGTCATGTAGCTTCTAGAAAACTCCACTGGACACTCATGAAAGATAAAGTGTGAAAAGCCAACTACGTTTGTAACATTACTGTGAAAATAGTTTTGACCTCACAGAACTTTGGGTGTCAGTGGCCCCAGTGGTCTCTGGAATATACTTTGAGAACTGCAGTGCTACAGGGTTGGTAACTGGAGGATTATCAGTACATTCAGTGATAGAAACTCTAATGGAACTAAGGGCAAAACATTATCAACTAGCATCCCTCAGGATGTAAATTCTCTCTGACTGAAAGTTAGTATTTCTGTTAAAGATCCCTGGATAACATCTTCAAGCATATGATTTTTTTTTTTATTTAAGGAATAAAATAACGGAATTAAAAAGGTAAGGGATAGGGAGAAAGATTTGGCCATTATTTGATAAATATTTATTGGGTACCCACATTATATAGCAGTCATTGGAGAGACAAAAAAGATCTCAAAGATGTGATTCTGTACCATGATATGCTCGTAATCAAAGAAAAGAGGTCCCAAATAATTGCTCCAACAGAGTGAAAAAGAAAATTCTCAGACAACCGAGGGGAGGCAAAGATGATTTCAGGAAGTCTCTGTAGAAGAGGTGACATGTATGATTAGGCATACGCAAGAAATGGAGTGTCATGGGCAGGAGTGTGCAAGGCAGTTAGCTCAGCAAAGAGCACTGCAAGCAGAGGGTGACTAGGTAGAAAAACATGGAAGGGCATGACTTCAAGGAAGGGTGATTCTTTCAGTATCTAGAGTATCAATGTGGGGTAGAAAGGGTGGGATATACAGGGAGGGTGGGAGAGGTTATGTCAGATTGCAGATGGCCTTACATGCTCACCAAAGAGATTGAGCATTGTCCTATGGACAATTGGAAGCTGCTGAAGTGTTTTAAGTAGAGGGAAGATTTGTTCAGCGTTTATTTCAGAAAGCCAGCTTAGTGCCTTCGTGGAGGATGAAAGGTTTGAGGGTAAAATTATCGTTTGGAAGAGCACTTTGGAGCATCTTTCAGTAGTCCAAGCAAGAAGAAAGCTATGTTGCATAGGCTCTGGAATCAGTCTGCTTAGGTTCAAACACTGATTTCTTCCTTGGTTTGGGGACCTCAAACAATTACCTAACTAATATACGCCTTAATTTCCTCATCTGTAGAGTAGAAAAGTAAGAGTAGCTACTTTACAGAGTTGTTGTAATAATAGAATGATTTGATGCCATAAAATAAAATAACATAAGATAAAATAAAACTGCATTAATACTTTATGACTTTGCAATGCATATTAGCTATCATTATAGGTGTGTAACACAATAGGAAAGCAGGCAAAGGGAACAGATGCTAGAGGTATTTAGGGGCTAGGATTCACAGGATTTTTGTGACATTGTTGGATGGTGGTGAAAGATAGTGGAATCAAATGTTTAGATTCAAGAGAATCCAGGGGAATGTTAGATGATAGGTGATGAAGGAAGGGGCCAAAGGGCACAGAAAGGGTGCAAAGAAACTGAGACCTATTTCACACAAATATGACTTTTATAAAAATGGTGGTAAATGTTTACATAATAAGATGGGGAGTATGTGACTGATGATGAAAGATACCTAAGAAGTTTTAAGGAATAGAGGGAAGAATTCATTTGTGGCAATTTCTCAGACCAAATCAAGGGAAGAACAGAGTAACTAAGCCTCTAACAAAAATTAAGTAATTTTCTCATTAAAATTAAGTGCTCTCTTTGAGACCTGGAGGCTGATGTGCACCCATTAAGGAAATAATTAGGTACACATTAAGAGAAAAGCTGGGAATTAAAGCTTGATGGATTTTTTTGTTTAGCATGAAAAAAATTAGAAAACTATCAATGTATTGCAAGGAAGACAGAGTGTTCCTTGTACCAAAAGGCCCAGACTAGGTAAACTTCTGTTATAATGGGTCAGATTAGGGGTAATAAAAGGTGCTATACAAAGGGAAGTTTTTGTTTACCTAGATGGTCAAAAGGTGCTAATTTAAAAGAAACACAAATATTCTAAAATATGTACAAATTCCTTGCTGTGGATCCATCAGCAGTTACTAATAAAAAGGAGTACGTGAAAGCTAGAACGAAGTAATGTTTCTTCAAACACAAATAATCCATAAGGTAAAAAACTCAAGACATCAGAGGAACATGTAAGACAGGCATCTCTCCATACTCTACTTATATTAACTATTTGTGAAGATGTGGGGGGAAATCCACACACACAAAAAAATTGCTTAGACAAATGTCTTCATCTCAGAATAAGGTAGAGGAAAAGATAAACAGATTAAATGGAGGGATTTATGTTACAGTAGTAATATTCCAGATTACTTGTTTCTTCAGAAAGGAGAGGTAAAGAGGAGTGGGAAAATGTCCTCTTTAAAATTAGAATATCTCATAGAAGAGTGTAGCCAACAAATAACATGCTGAGCATTATTAAAATCTGTGCCAATTTATACTCTTTGCATTCAGACGCTAGTGATATTTTATTATAATCACATGTGAATTCACAAAATGTGAACATTTTGTTCTTACATTTCAATGGAATAACTTCTCTACCCCCACTTCTAGAATGTATTGTTTAGCTTGAGAGACAATTGCTCATGTTCTCTGAATGGATAAGGACCTAAATGATAGTATCATCAAATTACAGTCTGGTCTTAAGGCTTAAAGTTGATTACTAGGTATGTCTCGAAAACCATTTTCTTCTGTTTCCCTTCTATTCCTTTACTGAAATACCATTGATCAGTGCTTAGAATGGGAATTTGGATTTGTAATTGCCTAGGTGGGTGAAAGGATGCCATGCAAGGGTGCTAGTTTCCTACCCCAGGATGAGAATTCACAGTCTCTGGGATAGATGTAGCACCTCACACCTGTTCCTCCCCCAACACGTACACATATGCCCTTCTTGCTGGAAACCTTCCTAGGGGTTATAAAAATGGGATGAGATCTTTCTGAGATCTAAATATACAGGAACACAATTTTAACATATTGTGTCATTAAGAAGTTTAGGAGCTTTTAGACACAATCTGGAGGTAGTGGGAAATTAGATGCAGTGTTGCATTAGACATGTTTTTAGTATTTTCTTCTTTTGTAAAAGCTGTAATTTTCAGAGTTTAGAACCAATTTAATGTCCCTGGAGTTACAGCTTTTTTTGTGTCCATTGTCCATTAGGTGAATTACTAAGCCAAGAATGGAATCCATTTATAATGTATAAAATACTGTGAAATGTCTTAAAAACAGAAGTGGGGGAAGCATTGGGAGTCCATTAAATTTGCAGACAGAGAGTTCTGAGGTTCTTCTTATAATCATATAATGGTTTTCTGTGCTTTGATAATATGATGCATTAGATATTGGAAGATTTATTTAAAAGTTTGAGTTCAATGAAAATGTATATAAAACGAATGCAAAATGCATTGTGTTTGACATTCCAGACAGCTTTCAAAACTGAGTGGATTATAAAAAACTTTAATTATGTTTATTATCTTTTAATACAAATTAATAAATAACCAATACTATACTACTAAATGTCTTATCAATGATGGTGTCTCTATTACTGGCATTTAATAAGCTTATAAAATTTGGTTTTTAAATTCTTATTTTGAAGAAATTCTATGTGGCCTGAAAATTAAAATAAATTGATCTAAAGAGAATCTTTGTAAGATATATATGACATATGTATGTGGATATATGTGTGAGTATGTGTGTTATATGTTTAGACACCAAGCTATCTCCAGTGATAGGTAACTAGCAGCTATTTCATAAGGTTTAACCTACTAGTAACCTTTTTCATAAATATAAGGCTGTGGCACTAAATTATGGTTAAAGTATCAGAAAAAAATCAAATCATACTTTTCATATTCACTAAAGCAGAGAAATGTGACATTTTACTATAAATTCTAATAAATATTGCTATAAAAAGTGTTTTTCCTAGCTCCCATTAATAGGATTTTAACTGAAAATCTTATTACCAAGGTCCTGATAATTTTCTGTGTGTGTCTATCTACCCATTCATGTTTACTATTATATCAGAAAAAAAAAAAAAAATTTCAACTCTATGTTACAGAAAATCGGGTTAGGCTTGGCTTAAGCAAATACAGGTTGTTTTTCCTCAGAAACAGATGTTTGGGGGTAGAAAGTGTAGGGTGGGTGTGATGGGACTATCATATGTGCATGGACTCAGTTTCTTTCTGTCCTTCTGATCAGCATTTTGAACATTTTAGTCAGCTGACAGCTACAGGACAAACCCAGGGCAGGAAAAAGAGAGAAGGGACAGCATTATACCAGCCTCAACCACCCCTTTTATTAACAAAACAAATGTCTTTCCAGAAGCCCCAGCTTATGTTGTATATGTCAGAAAAATGCCCTATGACCACATTTGACTATGACTAGAAAAGTTTATTTTCTTTTCCAAACTCTAGGAAGTGTGAGGGAAAAGGGGTGGAGAAACATTGGGAAAATGTTTGATTACCAATCAACAAATCAACAATGTCTTTCAAATTTCACTTATTTTTCTTTTCTACTCTTTCTCATGTTGGCTAGCCTATACATTGTATTATCATAGACTGAATTATACAAAAATTCTAATATCTGTACATTGTAGATTTATAAAAACAGTAATTTCATATGGCTTGTTACCAAATACCCAGAAAATAACTATAATGTCTTAATATCAAATATTGTACAGTCCGTGTTAATTTTCCAATATCTTTGGGAAAAAACAATTTTGAATCCATGTGATAAACCATAAATGAGTAATGAAGTTACTAAATTGAATAAAGTTTAGAAATGGCATGCATTTAGTTCTGAAGTCATGCTGGATATGTTATACTGGAGATACTATGTATGTAACATATGTTTATTAAAGTGGCATCAATATGTTAAACAAGATTTACACATGGATATTGATCAAAATGCAAGTTTAAGTTTATGTTTTACCATCTCTTTAAACTTTATTCACTGCAAGTGATTTTCCCCTGTCCAAAATTCATGTAGGCCAGTGATTATTAGGTATTAGATGCCCCTATAGCCAATTCAAAACTTCAAATGTTTAGACCCAGAACTTCTCCTCTTCCCCGGTTCCAGCTTGCTTCAGATTGAAAATATGCCTAAGGGAGGAAGGCTCTACCAGTTACCTACCTCCTGCTGCATTATAAATTGGCCCAAAACCTACTGACTTAAAACAATAATAATTATTTGTCCACATGTCCATGGCTCATCAATTTGAGTAAGGTTCAGTGATATGGTTCTTTTTCTGGTCTCAGCTGAGCTCATTCATGGGTCACCTGTCAGCTGGTGGTCAATGACCTCATTTACATATGAGGCTGTTGATTGGCTATCAGCTGGGGCACTGCGATACTTATTTCTCATCCTCCAACAGGCTGGCCTAGGCTCATTCACAGGGTGGTGGTTATAGGATTCCCAAGACCAGAAAGAGAGGACAAACCCCAAATGCGTAAATGTTTTAAGTATGTTCCAGGTTTGGCCAAAGCAAGTCAACCAATCAACGTTGATTCAAGATGTGGAGAAACAGACTCTACCTTTTGATGAGAGGATTTGTAATACTGCATTTCAAGGGGGAGGATATGTGGCCAATTTTACAATTTATCATGAAGAATTTGAACTTCTTTCTATTCCGTATGTTTTACCCTCTCATGTCCTCTCCACTTCTCTAGCTACTATTCACTCTCTGCCAGAGTCAAAAAAAAAGAGGAACAAAGAGAGATGAGGGGATGGGTGCTACTCAGATAGATGGGTTCTTTCTCTCTGGACCTGGAAATTATTAAAACTTACTCTTGTGTGGGACATAGTCATATTTTCCTCAGTGGTTCTTTTCACTAGACATCACTATCATCCTTGACCTTAGCCAGATGCACTTGTAGTCTGGGTGATTGCTTATAATTTTTCCCTTGGCACCAGACAGCCAGTTTCATATCTCCAGCTTCTTAAATAAGACTCAGTAGGGCTCAACCTGATGCCTGCTCTCTTTCTGTATCATGGCCCACGGTGGGGTGGGGGGGGGCATGATACAGAGAGAGAGCAGGCATCAGGTTGAGTCAATAGGGGGGTCAATAGAATAAACTACCATGTCTTTGTCCTGACAAATTCCAGAACTGAAGGACAATCTCAGCACAGAAACAGTCTCCTAGATCTGCTATCAAAACAGTTCAACATTCTTTCTCTTGCAATCTAGATTCCCTGGGTTGGAATCAGACCTTGGTTCTCAATCTGTTAACTTTATTGGTCATAAGAATATCACCAAGTCTCTGTTTCTCCCATATGAACAAATTTCAAAGCTTTTAATGTGTTTCTCCAGGCTTTGGGTTAGGCAGTGACACTATTAACCACTTTTCCCCCAAAGAAAGGAGCAGGGACTTTCAGCTTGGAGAGACTTTCTCCGAAGAAATCTTTTTACCAGTCTGTTCTCTTTAATTTTTTTTTTATTCCTGTTTATGTCTTTTATCTGGCTGAGGGGTACAGGAGTCATAGAACAGATTCCATTTGTAAATTCTGCATATGGTGTGTGTATTGGCAGGAAATCTTTATTCCTTTTGTAAATGCCACATATGGTGTGTGTGTGTGTGTGTGTGTGTATGTGTGTGTGTGTGTGTGTGTGTGTGTTTTGGGGGGAACATTTTTGTGTCTTAGGAAAAATGACTGGGACAGGAAGGATTCCATTCTGATATGAAAGAAGGGAGGAAAGGAAGGAAGAGAGAAATTCACGTTTTCTACGTCTCATTCTAGAGCCTGCTCATCTTTATTTTGTGGATATTGAATTCAGGACACAGAGAAAACAAGGTGATTACACACATATACTTCATAGACTGTCATCTTCAGTGCTGAAATCTTTATTTTATTTTCTAAGATGAAACATGCCCTGGCCTTTTTTATGTGATACTAAAATCCCCAGAACCACCAAAACAGACTGGAAAATTCCTTCATTTGAACAGCTCATGGCATGGGTCTTGCAGGATTCTGAAAGAAAGGGCTGTTTTGGGATGCCCAACATGCAGACAGACCTAAGGAACAATTGCATGGAAACTCATGTGAAGTTAAATTGGCAATCAGCTCTAGTATTTCTTATGGTAAAGCTGCCTATTGGGTAAATAATATGCATTTTATAAAAACATTCATAAATGTAAGTTCACACAAGAGGCTGAAATGGCTCCTTAGGGTTAAATGAAATACATATTAACGACACTTATGAATAGTAAGTAGCATTCACTTTTAAAACATGCTCAATGTGTATTTACATAATAGCCTGTAAGAGTTCCACTGTCAAGTAAATAATACTGTAGTTACCCTTAAAAGTCTTTAATTACCTACAGTATTTGCAAAGTACGCTGTAATGGATTTCTGGTTCCTGTTAGCACTCCACTCTCTTCTCAAATTTGTTCCTTTTCTTTTCTTCCCTGATTTCAAATGCATATATATTTGTGAAAATAATTTTAAATTGGTGTGGAAAGGAACCACCCATCTAGGTAAAATGGCCTTGAATTGTTTCACTTGTGTGAGAGGAAACCTTTAAAAGTGAGATGGCAATATCATGCTGGCAGAGTACCCATAAAGAGCATCTTATAAATGATAATAAATAAACAAAAAAAGGCAACACCGGGGCCATTATTTGAGGGCAGACTATGCTTTGGTGAATGGGAGCCAGTGTTTCAGTCCTCTCCTGTGCTGTTGTGGGACCTGGTGGAACTCAGCCCCATTTTCTGTTTTTCTACTGTATCATAATGCCTGTAAACTATTATTCCAGTCTCTGTTATCAACTAGTGTCTGGCCTTTTTAGGGCAATGGGAAGTACTGGCTGGAAGCTGGAAGGCAGGCAAAAATGTAAATCAGAAGATGTCCTCCCTTTTCTCTCCACTTCAGGCCATAGCACGGCCCCTGTCCCACCTTCCAGCCTACCCTGCATGTCCACCACTGTCCATGTCCACTGTGGCCCAGCCTCCTGGGCTCCAGTCACGTTGCCTCCTTGCTCCAGTCCTCAAGATGGTAGCAGCTTCCTGCAGTGGCTAATCTCTCTGTTGCCCTGTATTTTCTTGGTTGATCTTCCAGTTCTTCTTACCTCTAGTAACCAATTAAACAGATTAAATTATCCCTATTGAAAAACTTGGTGTGGTGGGTTTTGTGTTCTTGGCTGGCCTCTGACTGATAAAACTGACATATGGAAGTTCTCTTCCCTGAAGTTGTCTAGGTTCAGTTAAAGATATAATTGCCCTGTTTTCTATTCCCTGAAAAATGTCTCTTGTGACTCCACATTAAATCTGTCAGAACTCATCTGGTATTAGTACATTTTTTAAGAAGAAGGAGGCAAATTTAGACATTACATTAGACATAACAGAAGTAAGTCTAGGTATTCAGACCAACTACTTCAAAAGACAGCATTGCTCCAGAAATCTAATTAATGCCAACAGTGACTGTTGTATTTGACTAATTTTGGTCTCGCCTCACTGCTTTAACATCCCCAACTTTTGGAAGTCCCCAACTATAATACTTTTGCTTCTTACTTGTTTGTCATAGCACTACCCTAAAGCTTTCTGGTTACAATCTGAAATAACTTTGGGGCATAATACATAACGGAATCAGTGAAAAGGTGATGGAGGGGATCGTGCTGAAATGATGTACCTCAATGACACAAAACACAACTGTTGCCAAATCTGGCCCACTGGGCTTCCAGTTTGAACCTTTTTCAGTTGACTGTTCCATCTGGCAAGAAGTACTCATCTTCCCTCTTTCATATTCCCATTCTTCCTCTGCCACTCTTCCTACCACCACTATCAGTCACATTCTAGCCTTGGATTTCATTGATTCATAGGTCCAACTCCACCTCCCAGTCAGTTAATACCCTACAACCCTATGTCCTGTGATCAATCCCAACCCTATTCATTCTTCCTCAATCCTTGTCCTTCCCATCTTGTCATGAGAAATGTATGGCATTTGAAAATCAACTATTAGAAATTCATTACTTTGAAAGTTTATCATAGTTAAGATTTTCATTCTTATTTTATTAAAACATAAACTACTTCACATTTTATTTACTATTTATATCAAATATCACCATTGCTAGGTAGAAAGAAATGGAGAAAACACTGAGTGCTTACGATGAGCTCGGCACTGTTTTAGGAGTTTTAATTAATTCCATCTCATGGTATCCTTACCCTATATAATCTTTCTCTCTATGTGATTGTAACTGAGAACAGTGTCCCGCCCCCTCCCCAGAGGAGAAAGGTTATATCTAGAATAGGCAGGGGGTTGGGACAGGTGGAGAAAGATTGTAAACAATTTACCTAGCTCAAAGTATTGCCAGGAGCTGAGAATTATCCTAGCTAGAGCTGTGTGGGCGTCCAGTATACTGAAGCTGGGATGGCCCAAGACAATCGTTGAGTCTAGTTTCCTCTGTTCATCCATATTTGACAAGAATCTGCTCTCCACTAATTCGTGTCCTAAATGCTGGAAATAAATGAGTGAGAAGGATATACAAGATTCTTTTCCTTATGGAAATTCTGATTCTAATGGAAGGGGGGAGGGGAAAGGGTTGTTGATGGACATTAAACAAGTAAACAATGATATAAAAAGATAATATTCGAAAGTGAAATTAATCAAATGGAATGCTGTGAGAAAAAACATTAATGAAGCAAGAAGCAGTATGAGATTGGGTGATGAGGTAGAGCCTCTGAGAAGGTAATAGTTAAATGATGGGACGAAGACAGCCATGTTAAGCTCTGGGGGTGTAAAGTTACATGTGACAAGGAAAACAAGTGCAAAGGCCCCGATTCTAGATGAGTATGGCAGCTTTGCAAAGCAGAAAGCCTAGTGCAGCTGGGACCACAGGGAGAGGGGTATAAGAACAGATTTTAAAGTCAGATAGAGATCATCAGGTGATGATCAGGTGGGGTATTTTTACCCCATTCGAATTTTATTCCAGGTGCCTATAAATAAGCAAGCTGAGGTTCCAAGAAGTGAAGTGCCTTGCTGGATTTTACATGGTTTTGTAGTTGTGGAGATGAAAACCCAGTCTGGAATTCCCAATTCAGTGTTCACCAGCTATATTATTTTTGTAATATTCAAATTGATATATTTACCTGCTTAAAAATAGCAATCACCACTTTATACCTATTTTATTTTCAGTTTTTCAGTTTTTTTCTTGGCTGCTGAAATCCTTTAGTACCAATTGATCTGACCTTGTATTAGTTGTTAGAGCAAAGTCTTGGTAGACTTCAGGCCCAGGAGATCGCTAGGAAAAACATAGAAGCTGCTGGGAGCACAAAGTGCTTTTAAATCAGTAAATGGTATTTCGGTGTCATTCATCACCTGGAGTTTGTTCAGTGTGCTAAGCGGAGTTGCCCTCTAAAGAGACCAGCCTACACTTGTGAATCTAAGACCAGGCTTGCTTGTGATTATTAAAGATCCCCTGGCAATTTTTGTAAGAGATGAGGTATTAATTCCAATGTCCTGGCTCAAATCCAACCCAGGAAATTACTTTTTGCCTACCTAAATTATACTTAGACTTCCAACTGGAAATTAATTCTCAAGTTCTTTCCTGCAAAACATCACTGCAGCAGGTCTGCAACGAGTCTGTCCCAATGTGCCCAAGAAATTCTTCCTCCTCCTCATCTTTTTCCTGGCCACTTTCCCTAGCCCACTCCCCCAAATGTGTGCACTTAACCAGCTTGGTATGATTTGGATATACCCCAAGTCTCTCTGTTCGGCAAATATCTATAATTCTTCATGTTTATGGGTGTAAGTTAAACCTCTTTCTATCAACACCGTTATCTGCCTTGGAACCATTAAAGCTAACTCATTATATTTTTTATTCCTCTGTGGATCAGTCTTCATAAGAAGCAAGGATCTACAAGTAATACCTTTTCTTCTGAATTCCATATTATTCTATTCAATTTTATTCTGTTCTATTCTGCACACACACACACACACACACACACACACACACACGAGACACACACATTTACACAGAGCCCAGAACTCATTATTCCTCTTTTCTGTAGTCAGTTTTGTTTTCTCCCAAAGCACTTCTTATTATCTAACATATTATATATTTTAATAATTTATATATTCCCCAATGCACTTTAGAATACAAACATTATGAATGAAGAAATTTTTAAAATTTTGTTTGTTGACTGTCAATATCCCAGTACTAAATATAGTGCCTGGCATACAATAGGTGCCCCAAAAATGCTGAAATAAATGAATGGTTAACCACCCAAGCCTAGTTATTTGGGTAATAGCTAAGAGATGCAATTTGGACACTCAAAGTATTGTCTGTTCATTTATTCATTCATTATTTATTCATTCATTTGATAAACATTTATTAGTACCTACTACATCAAAAAAAGTGTAAAAGTGTAACATTAGGAAGATGAACATACATATTCTGATTCTCATAAAGCTCTTAATCTAAATAATAAACATGTAAGGAATTAACTCAAGAACTAACTATATACCGGTAAGATAAAAGCCAATTTTCTGATACATTGGAGGATGGTAAAGGCTATAGAATTATGACTCAATACTGTTCATATATAGTTCTATTTGATAAATTCCTCTTAAAATATAATAGCAGGGATAAAATCCCTTTCCTAAAGAAAGTCAAGATTCTTCTTTTTATCAGAGAGGAACAATCTCTGTCATGTTTCCCTTTTTGCTTTAGTGGCTAGTCAATGAGAATCTAAATGTAATAATCAATTGTAATCAAAATATATAAAATTTGTCAATGAGATGTGCCTGCCTTTATATAATTTCCAATTGCTTCTTCTGTGTATTTTAATTGTTGTGTTATAAACAAATACATACACTCACGTCTACCAGTGTGTTTGTTGTCATTTAACCTTCTTTAAATTCTGCATATCAGTAGGGCATAGATAATCAATAAAGCTTCACAGATACAGATGCTGGAGATGAAATAGTTGACCCTGTTGATCCATGCTAAAACATTAAATACATAAAAATATAAGATGCTATGCCCAAATCCAAGCCCCAAACCCCAGGTTTGGGGATTAACTCCAGTCTTTTTGCACATGCACTTCTCAGGCTATGATAAACCTTTTTGCCCCCTCTTTCCCTACAAGCAGCCCTTGATTGTTTTAAATCATTTTATGCACCTGCAAATACTACTCCTTGTAGAGAGAGGGTTTAACTTAATTTACTTCACACAACATCCTGGGATAGGCTTTGTATCCCAACCTCTGCAAAGAACCCCAGTGCGTCTAGTCCACTAGGGTGGGCTTTTTTGTATCACCTTCATCTGTGCCAACATTTCACTTTCTTAGTTTTAATTTTCTCTCTCTCTCTCTCTCTTCTTAAATTTACTTTAAATTGATCTTGCTATATTTTATGTGTTCTGATAAGCGGCATTAAATCCATTCTGAAACAAGGTGGGACACAAACAAATAAACAAAGTTTTGTAAAATAAGGGTATTTGAAACCAAGCCTATACATTGAAATACATAGTAGAAGTGAGCTTTCAAGGTAGTATCCTAGACTTACTTATTCAGTAATTGGGGTTGGAAGTCTGTATTTCCAGATATAAGAGATATATGATATATAGACATTATCTTAGTCTGTTCGATGGCTATAACAATTGCAGAGACTGGGTGGCTTATAAAAACAGAAATTTATTTCTCTTAGTTCTGGAAGTTGATCAGGGTGCCAGTAGATTTGGTGTCTGGTGAGGACTCGCTTCTTGGTTCATAGACAGTTATATTTTTACTGCATCCTCACATGGCAGAAGACATGAGTTGCTCTCTAGGATCTCTTTTATAAGGGCACCAATCCTATTCATGACACCTCCACACTCATTATCTAGTCACTTCCCAAAGTCCAACTTCTAATACCATCATGTTAGAGGTTAGGCTTCAACTTAAGGAATTTGGGGAGACATAAACATTTATTCTATAGCATGATACCCCTTGTCCCCCAAATGTCTGTCCTTGTCACATGCCAAATACATTCATTATATTCCAATAATCCCAAAAGTCTTAACTCATTCCAGTATCAATTCTAAATTCTATAATCCAGTCTCATTTAAATATCATCTAAATGAGACATGGATGAGATTGAAGGTATGATTCCTCCTGAGGCAAATTATTCTCCAGCTGTGAACCTATGAAACCATGTAAGTTATGGGCTTCCAAGATACAGTGGTGGGACAGACCCAAGATAGACGTTCTCATTTCAAAGGAAGAAATAGGCAAGAGAAATGAGTAATTCATCCCAAATAAGTCCAAACTGTAATTTAAGTTTATTGGGATGACAATAAGGCTCAAGAATAATCTTCTTTGGTTCAATGCTCTGCCGTATAGGCCGAAGAGGATGGAAGTCCTACCTTTTGGACCCACTGAAGTGGTGGTTCTGCCCCCACAATTTTGGGTACAGGTCATTGGTGTCTTGAAAACTAGGCCATAGTGCCCCCTTTTGAGACCAAGGAGCCAACCCTGATGATCTCTGAATTGCATTTGGGGTCATTCTTCCATTGTCTTGGAGAATAGCTTCTGGCTTCTGCTGAGAAGGCTGATTCATATGAATCTCCTTATCAAATGGTCAGTTGGCCACACCCTTGGTGTTCTCTTCCTACCATGCCTTCTCATTTTTTATAACATGCAATAGATAGGATGAGAATTTTCTAAATCTTACGTTCTGCTTCCTTTTTGCTTGTAATTCCATCTTTAAGTCATTTCTGTCATCTTGTCTTCTATGATAAACAGTCAGAAAGCCAAACCATATCTCCAACACTTTTCTTGTAGGTAGCTTTGGATAAATATCTAATTTTATTGCTCATAAGTTCTACCTTCTATAAAATACTAGAACATGAATTCAATTCAGCCAAGTTACCACTTTATAACAAGGATAACCTTTCCTCCATTTTCCAATAACATGTTTCTCATTTCCGTTTGAGACCTCATCAGAATAGCTCTACCATCATGTTTCTTCCAACATTCTGTTCTGGATCACCTATTCTCTAAGAAGACTGAGACTTTCTCTACAGCTCATCGCCTTTAAAGTTGTGTTCATGGCCATGTAGATCTTTCTAGCATGCACCTCAAAAATCTTCTAGCTTCCACCCATTACCCAATTCCAAAGCCACTTCCACATTTTTAAGTATTTGTTACAGCAATACCCTACTTGTCATTGCTAAATTTTGTCTTAGTCCATTTGCATTGCTATATCAAAAAATCATAGACCAGGTGGTTTATAAAAACAGCAATTTATTTCTCACAGTTCTGCAGACTAAGAAGATCAAGATGCTAGGAGATTCGGTGTCTTGGGAGAGCCCACTTCCTGGTTTGTAGACAGCTGACTTTTTTGTGTTCCCACATGGTAAAAAGGCAAGGACACTCTTTGGGGTCTCTTTTATAAAGGCTCTTATCTCTTTCACAGGGTTCTGACTTCATAACCTAATCATATTCCAAAGGCTTCACCTCCTAACATCATCACATTACAGATTATGTTTCAACATATGAATTTTAGAGGGACACAAACACTCAATCTATAGCAGACACATATAAACTCCCTAGGTGATTCAGATCCCAGGACTAATCTGTCCTCAAATATATGGATGGCAGAAAGATCCCTTTGTTTCATAATAAATCCAAACCCATTCTACTACTGCTCATATTGGTATCATCCAACCCATGACCAACCCACAGATAAGACAGTCATCATTGTGCATATTTCTATAAATCCAAGTTGTTCAGACTTAAATAATATCTTAACCCTCATCTGGTTGCGTTGGCTGGCTATACTTCTAATACAAAGTTAAACAATAATTCTTGACTACAAGAAAATGTCCATAGCATTACCCCATTGACAACTGGTATTTCCCCAGTTGTCCATTCTTTCTCTTTCCTTTTTTCTTTCTTTCTTTCTTTCTTTCTTTCTTTCTTTCTTTCTTTCTTTCTTTCTTTCTTTCTTTCTTTCTTTCTTTCTTTTCCTTCCTTCCTTCCTTCCTTCCTTCCTTCCTTCCTTCCTTCCTTCCTTCCTTCCTTCCTTCCTTCCTTTCTTTTTATCTATGAATATAATTATAGATATATTTATCATGTTATGATAGTATTCATAAATTTCTGTTTTACTGAGTTTTTTTTTTTTAATCAGCAACTGTGGTTGAATTTGTTAAACTTTTTATCATCACCTACAAAACTAATCATATCAGTTTTCTCTTTGAGCTATAAATATGGTAAACATCTAATAGGATTTTCTGTATTTAAAGCATCCCTGAATTTCTATAAAAATATATTAGTGGATCATTATTTTTCAATGTATTGTTGGATTCAATTTGTTAATAGTTTAAAAATTTTATGCATATATATATATATGCATAAAATATATATGCATATATATATACATATATATCTATATCTGAGATTGGTCTACAGATTTTTTTGTGTGTGAGTAAACTTTATCAGTTTATCAGTTTATAATCAGCATATAATTTAATGGGAAAACACTAGAAATATTTTCCTAAAGTGAAGAAAAATTCAAGGATGCTATCTTTACTACTATGTAAAATGTTAGTTGTGTGAAAATTGGAAAAGAAGTAAAACTATCTTTATTTACACATAAGATGACAGTATACCTGGAAAACCCACAATAGTAAATGACAAAATTAACAGAAACAATAAACAAATCACTAATTAGTATAGTGTAAAATTAACAATAACAAAAAAATCAATAGCCATATATTGTATGAACTATAACCATTTAGAAGATATAATAAAATAAAAAACCTATTGTACAATAGTGACACAATTCGTAGTAATAAAGTAAACATGAAATAGACAAATCTATAAAAGATAAACTTCAAAATATATTTGAAAGACACAAAATTAACCTTGAATAAACAGAAACACTTGTCTTCTTCCTGGCGCATATCTCACCATTATAAAAATGTTAGTTCTCTCCAAGTTAATATATACATTTAATG
The DNA here is from genome assembly GCF_057876585.1 of Rhinolophus sinicus. NCBI lineage: Eukaryota > Metazoa > Chordata > Mammalia > Chiroptera > Rhinolophidae > Rhinolophus > Rhinolophus sinicus. Next base: position 40,303,529 of record NC_142516.1, on the reverse strand, counting down.
CAATCCCAATAAAACACAAACAAGCATTGGTTTATTTTGTTTGATTTTGTTTGGGGATTAGGTAACTCAATTATAAAGTTCACATGGAAAATAAACTTGAACAATCACTTAGTAAAGCCCTCGAAAAGAACAGCAGTGAAGGAGAGTGGCACTCCCAGATGTTAAAACATACTATAACGGCCCTATAATTAAAACAGTGGTATTTGTGCATGAATAGACAAACACAATAACGAATATAAAAGGAGATATGAAAATGGGCCTAATCTATTTAGTGTATAATGAAAGTGTCATCTCAAATTATTGAGGAAAAAAAAGAATAATAGATCCACACCTCACACCATGTATCAGACGCTCTGCTAATCCATCAGCAATCTAAATGTAGAAAATGAAACCTATGAGTACTACAGGAAAACAGTGAATTACTTTATAACTTAGCTATGGGGCGAGCACTTCTAGTTATCCCTAAATAAACAGGCAATAAGAGAAATATTACTAAGTTCAATTAAATATAAAATTTAAATAAATTTAAATAAATAAATGACATGGCAAAAACAATATAAGCAAAATTAAAAGATGAGAGAAGTGGCGGGGGCTAGCTCCCACACCTGGTGCCTCTGATCTCTGGAATCCAGGATGGGGAGAAAACATCGTTGGCAGTGACAAATGATGTACTATGACCGTTACTAAACATTTTGAGCCTCTCTTGAGGATAGAGGCTACTTGTTCAGGGATGTAAGAGAAAAGAGTGCAGTGGGGAGAAAATATCCAAGTGAGCGTCTATAGAACTGAGATGCGTTATTCCTAAATCTGTGAGATAGTTACACAGTTGAATTACACCAGTGTTTGATTTCTTATATTTCTATAAATTATATACATACATTTTGCATTTTCTTTTGTTCGTATGTATAATTTACAATAATAAACGAATTTAAGGAACTATCTTTACATTCTCTACTTCTTGTTAATGAATTAGAGTTCTTCTTTTCATTGTTTACTGACTCAAATATTCAACTAAGTTTTAAATTATCCTAATAAGAAAGTCCTATTACATATTATGTTGGACACTTAAGTTTGCGAACTCATCCTAGAAAAAGTGCTGCATACCTCATTGCTGAATATCACTGTGGTCACCTTCGGAGTACTCCCCTTGGGAAACTATGCACTTACACCAGCGCCTAGTCCACCCTTCAAAGCAATTTTGGAACTCTTTTTCTGGAGTGGCCATCAGAGCTATTGTCATATTACCCTTGATGTCCTGAATGTCATCAAAATGTCTTCCTTTCAATATTTCCTTTATCTTTGGGTAAAGAAAGAAGTCATTGGGGCCAGATCAGGTGAGTAGGGAGGGTGTTCCAATACAGTGATTTGTTTACTGGCTAAAAACTCTCTCACAGACAGTGCTGTGTGAGCTCATGCATTGTCATGATGCAAGAGCCATGAATTGTTGGTGAAAAGTTCAGTTCGTCTAACTTTTTCATGCAGCCTTTTCAGCACTTCCAAATAGTAAACTTGGTTAACTATTGTCCATTGGTACAAATTCATAATGAATAATCCTTCTGGTATCAAAAATGTTTAGTAACATTGTTGCAACAAGTTCTCAAACTTAATTGTCAGATCTTCCTAGTGTTAACTTTAACGAAGTACGATGTAAAGCTGTATATATACAAGCTCAATTCTTAAAAAAATTTTGTCTAGAAAAAACTGAAAGGAAATATTTTGCAATATTTTCAATATTTTATAAAATGAATGTGCATGTCTCTTATAATTGAAAAATAGTATATATATGTATATACAAATAAAAGTAACTGTAGCCGAGAAAAATAGAATAAATTGGTTCTGAGAGATTAGAATTTGTCCTTTAAAGATGCAAAGGAATTTCCCTTTCTCATCTTCATCTTATGCTCTTGTGAAACCAGAGGGCAACCGAGTCTGGGGCTCGTGCTGCCTGCGCTGCTCAGCCGATAGCCCAACATAGGAGTTGGGCTACTGAGAATAAGCATTTATTGTCAGAACACAGGTGATCTGAGAAGGCAGCAGGTTGACATCTTCAAAAACTGCCTTAATATCCCCAGATTGGCTCAGGGTAGTTAAGGGAAAATCTGGGCATTCCTCCAGAGACCATGTGACAGTTCTGGGGGACCTGTTCCTTCATGGAGCCTTCCCTCTAATGATGTGGCTCTCCAGTGTCATCAACAACCCAGGGACAATGGTAGGAGTAGCCTGGAAAGAATGTTAGGCCATAGAGATTGTGATCAATAAGCATAAGGGTATTACTCATAAGTTTCAGGGTAATTTTCTAAAGCAGGGAACTGGGGAAGGGGACATTCCCAGCTCAAGCCACAGGGGGACAATCTATTACTAAGTTATAGGTTAAGGAAAAGTAAGGCCAGGGACACAGCGAGGCTTCTTCTATGGGGGTCCCAACCAGGCCTTGCTTCACTTGTAATTCAAAGAGAGATATGTCCCAGAAAGAGAACAAGAAAAATAAATAATTTAAAATAACTTTCACTTTAAAAAGTTTTTCTCATATATATTTTTGCATTTCATTATTACAAGAGTTCTCTGAGCTCGGCAGAGCAGAAAATGCACTGATGAGCATTTGACAAACTTATGCCTTATTGGACCTTTATTGGGTTCAGTGCCAGTCACTTTGCTAGGCCTCTATATTATCTCATTATTCCTCTCAGCAAATCCTATAAAGTAGATCCCATTTTCCCATTTTATGCATGAAGAAACTGAGAATTAAAGAGGTTAAGAATTGTGCCTTAGGTCACACAACTGCTAAATAGTAGAGCCAGAATTTGGATCTTAATTTGACTACTAATGCCAAGCTCTTTTTGCAATGCTCCTCATTGAGCTATGACCAGAATGCAAGCCTCTGGATTCCCAATCCTGTGTTTTCTCTGCATCACAATGACTCCCTGCAGTGCTAAGATAATGCTCTTAGAAGCATCTTTAATGGTTGTTTTGACACCTTGTTAAACAGAATTTTGTTCTGACTAAACATTCTTGGCAAGGCGGTGGTTCACACAAGTGCTTTGTTAATTTTAAAGTGCAATATAAGCGGAAACCCCTATTACAGGAGGTGGGGCAATGCAGTGGAAAGAGAACTTGGCACCAAGTCAGAAGTTCTGCTTCAGAACCTCCACTTTTGCTAAGACACGGGGTGCATTTAACAGCTACGCTTGATGGACCTGCCTACCCACCAAGTTACTTCACGCCTCCTTCCCTCCTTCCCTCCTTCACAGGATTGAGTGTAATTCGAATAGTGAACAGCCTTGGCTACACAGGGATACATAGGAAAGAGATTTATTTTTTCTTCTATCACTGCCTTCATGCTTGTTATTTTGAACTTTCCTTTCATATCCCTTGATAACATCTGGAGCTTTCATAAAGAACTAGTCACCTTTGGTATAAGAACAGTCTTATCTTCATATTTTTAATACTGAAGTATGAAAATTCTCCAGTTCAGTATTCAAACTTCCATCTTGTATCCAATTCAAGGCCATTCTTTTCTATGCCCTTTAGATGTTCTGGCTCTTCCTTTTTTCATTCCCACTCCTCTGAATTAAGAGTTAGAGAGGGAGGATTCGGGCAAAGAGCCAAAGTCTCTCACTACCTGCTGCCGTCTTTGGGGCAGCGTCTCAGTGCTGGCTTCCCCTGCCTGGGACATCTGTGTAGGTTCTTCAGAACTGTCACTTCCTTCCAAAAGGACCAACCCTGTAGCGAATATGTTCTCCAACTGATTTCCTCAGAATCCCTTTTCAGTTCTAGGTCAGTGAGAAACTTCATACACTCGGTTTTTATTGTTGAAGCCTTCCTAAGTGGGGCATCAGCAAGATGGCTCAAGGACAGCCACTTTCTAGGGGTCACATTGGCCCATGTGAAACTCCCATGTCTTGTCTTGTCACAAGGTAATTGTGCAGTCTATTTCTCACCTTCTTTCTCACTTCACCGTGCAGTTTATCTCCAATTTATTTCTCTCTCTTCAATTTATCTTCAATTTATTCTCTCTTATTCTCTCTCTCTCTCTCTCTCTCTCTCTCTCTCTCATAAGGCAGAGGAAGTCACAGAAAGTCCACTGTTTAAGCAGATACCAATCTGGAAATGAGATGCCATTATTACCTCCTTGCAAACATCAGTCTTTGCATGTAATTCTCCTCAGACCCCTCCCTTGGCTTATTTGGAGGAGTGGACCATCCTCCCACTGGACGTCCTCATGCCCTAGTTCCCTGACTCAAATGACTCAAGACTTTAATATTCTCCAAATTCTGTCTGTGTCTCTTATAGAGGCTTCAAAGGGGTAGGCAGTAATGGTCACAGTCCAGATTTCCTGCCTTGATGAGAACTGCAAAAATGTGTTTAAGATCTTTAGTTGCTCTCTAAAATGAGGAGATACTTGTTATCTGTTATTTTCAGTTTAGAAATTTTGCCCGAGTTGTAAGGGATTCTATCCCCATTTTACAATGGAAAATAGGAAACTAAGACTTAGTAAAGAGTGAGAGAATTTTTTCATGTGTCATATCTGTTTTTCTACTATCCCTACTCTCTTAACCATTAGGCAATACTGCCTCCATGGGTCCATGGTTTGCAGGCATATCGTGAGGTAGAATACATGCTTTCTGATAGCAATAGTATTAAAATAAATAATACATAAAGATAATTTTACGTATAATAGAAAGTGTAAAGGATGTCTATGAGATGACATGGATAGAAGAATGATTAGAAGTGGATCTCAACCACCCTCAACATGACTATCTAAAAGATGAGATTTGAAAACTTGTCTTCATTTGAGTCTGTCCTTCATAGGAAAAGAGGGTTTAGTATCCAGAAATCTGCCTTCCATTGTCTGCTTCCTGTTCATTCTAACTGGCTGACAGAGCGGCAGTTTCTGCTCTTCTTGAACTTTACAAAATGTGAGGTTGCCAGTTATACTAAGTTGAAAATAGCACCAGTACTTAGCCAAGAGTTTTCAGAATTGGAAAAAGACTCTTAGGGTTTTTTTTTTTGTTTTTTTTTTAAGAGCAAATGAAAAGAGGTAGAATTTTCAATAATGCCTAATAGTAAATAGAACTAAAGAAATCAGACTAATATTTTAAAACACACATACGCAGAGTGTGTTAAATTGTATGAATAGTCCCTGTTTTCTTAGCTTACTAAAAATAATTTCCCAGAACCTCTGAAGGAGAAAATAGGTACTAAATCTGATTTCCTCGAAATCCTTTTCACTTGAAATTTTATGAAGGTGCTTTTTGCAATACTGAATAAGTTGAGACTTCTAAAAGGGTAGGTTCCGTAGCAGAAGGAATACTGTCAGAGTAGCAAATGGTGGTTGCTTAAGAGCTATCACTGCCAAAAATTTAATCTAACAATTTAAACTAGCACAGCCCCAAAGGCCAAACATGGAAGGAAATCAGGCTATGAATCTTGTCTCCTAGAAGAAATGCTGCTATAGATTTGCAGAATGCTAAAGCTACAAAGGAATTCAAGGTTCCAGATGAGGAAGCTGAGTTACAGAGAAGCCACCTGAGTTGCCCAAAGACAACTTGTTTGTGACAGAACCGTTCAAAAACAACAACAACAACAACAACAACAACAACAAAAGCCAAGATCTCCTAACTCCTAGTACATCATCAACCCAGTAGACAGCTCGCTCTCTATTTTAACAGGCGTTGATATACAAGAACATAGTGTTTTACCACTGCTATGTTGTGGACGTATTTTGTCCTACTAAACTATATAGCAATGTAGAGAATTTAAATAATTCTTTTCAGGACTATGTACCTTACAAAGAGAAAATAATACACCTTTCTTTTTTTTCTCTTATTTTATGTTGCTGTATTTAACACACTGACTATAACTATTAGCCTGCTGAGAATTATCAGTATTTAGTTGAAATTTTTACTTTGAAAGTCTATTTATGTTGAAGTAACTTAACGATGTTTGAAATGAAAACACCAGTCAAGAATTACATTCTGTTGCTTGTAGCTGCAGTGGCTTTACCATTCAACGGCTTATACTTACATACTAAAAAATTTGATAGCATGCAGTCTATGACTGGTAATTCAACTTCATGTCATCAGTATTCTTCTTCCATCTTTCTTATCCATCATCTGTAGCGTGTGACTTTCATTCTAACGGTTATCTTAGTGTCATGAAATGGTGGCCTTACTTCTAGCCTCATATCTGCATTCCAGGCAGGTAGAAAAAGAAAGCAATAAAGAACAAGAGATAAGGCATTATTTCCAAAAGTGATACTTTCCCTGAAATTGCCTTCATTTTTCTGTTTTTAACTCATTGACCAGCACTGTCTTTGAACAGCCCTACACACAAGAGAAACTGAGAAATGTAGATTTATGGCTGAGCATATGAATGCCTCTTCCCCCCACTATTATAGTTCAGTTATTAGAACAAAGAGGAGAGTGGATATTTGGTAGGTAACTAGCAGCATTTACCACAAAAGAGAAGCAAATATGGCACTACTCCAGGGTTGAAGAGACTTGTGTCGTGATAGCCCCAGAATCTCAGATTAAATGATCTTGTTTCATATCCTTGGACTAATTGCTAAACCTCTCTAAGTATTTTTTATTTCACTTGTAAAGTGAAATAATATTTAGATTAAGAATAATCTGTAGGGTAACTTCAAGGGTTAAAAATTCAGATATCTCTTACAAAGAACTGTGTGACCCAATAAAATAACCACTAGCCATACATGGTTATTAAAAAATAGCTAGTTTGAATAGAAATGTTGTCTAGGGTACACTTGAATATTTGATATTGAGAACTTAGTATGACAAAAAGAATATCAAATATTTGATTAATAATTTTTATATTGATTACATGTTGAAATAATATTTTTGTATGTTGGGTTTAGTAAACTATACTATTAAAATAAATTTTACCTGTTTTGTCTTACTTTTTCTAGTGTGGCTACTACAAAATTAAAATTACATATGTAGTATGTTTTCATAAGAGAACATTTATTGCTCTTCAGCAACCAGAGCCACTCGAAAGAAAGTGGAGAATTACAAAGGCAGCATTTCTTCTTTCCTCCCCTCTCCATCCCACTTCGTGTCTACTTTCTTTCTTTTCTCATCCTCTGGCTTTTATTCTCTTCTCTCTTCTCTACTCACCATGAAAGAGCTCCACCTCTCTCTTTCTGGGTGTCCTGGCAAAATGTCTTCCATGAATTTACGCTTTTACCAAGTCTGGAAAAGGGTTTGTCCTCAAACATCTTCTGATTTTCCAACTGTCTCTGAATCAAAGGTCTAACCAAGCTCTTGCCATGAAAAAAGAAAACAAGTACAAAAACACCCAGTCTTCCTATGATTATTTTTTCATAGTAGTGAATATAAGTTACAATATAACTGAGTAAATATCCTGCCACACAGATTGAGATTCTCTTTTTCTTTCTGGAGTCTAATAATTTATCTTCCTGCTTCCTGTTTAATTAGAATACCATTAACTTAAAAAATCCTGTAGTTTCTGCTTTTGTCTTTTAAGTTTTGTTGGGATTTTTAATCTCTTTCTTTCTTTCTCTGTGTGTGTGTGTGTGTGTGTGTGTGTGTGTGTGTGTGTGCGCGCGCGCGCGCGCGCATGCATGCTCTGTGATAGCTTTGTTTTATTTTGCCTTTTCTGTAGAGATTAAACCCCAGAAGTGTTTAAAAGGTGAAAATATTATTCAGACAATGACAATAAACTATCCCTTCTCTGTTCAGAATAAAAGCCATCTTTTCTCCATCTATGTCTATGCTCTCATTTATGATTTCTCTGAGTTTTCTTCTGAATTCTCTTTCTTCCATTGTAGAAAAAAAAATCTTCCAAATTAGGCCAAGACACAGAGAGTATGAACAATACACCAAGATTTTTATTTGACTGACCACGTGTTTTATTTGTCATTCAAAGAAAAAGGAAAATGGTGATAATTGGTGCATGGTGTACAACAAATACGTAGTGAAAAATCACTTGAGATAGTGAAAAAAATCAAGTCACAAAATTGTGTGTACTACGATATGAATGATAGAAAATAGGCTAATGGAGGAGATAAGAAGATAAAATGTAAACCATACACAGCAATTTATAAGGCTTTGGCATTATATTAGATAGTTTCCTCTAGTTATCAAGTTTTTTATTATGTAATAATAAAAAAGAAAGAAGACAACACAATAGAGCGGGGAGAGTAAGGACTTTAGAGCCAGCTTAAAGTGGGTTCAGCTCTCAGTTTGCCACTTATTATAACTTTGGTCTTCTCTATTACAGTTGGTTTAGCATCTCTGAGTTTCCTTTTATCTTCTGTAAACCGGGAGTAATAACAAAAATGTTATATCGTTCTTGTGAAGAAGAGAAACTGAGATAACATATTATCTGTGCCTCATGCATATTAAGTGTCTAGTTAGTAAAAACTTTATGATATTATAATTATTTTAAAAGCTTTCTACCATGCATGTGCCAAAAAAGAAAATACACAAAACGTTTGGTGCATGTATGCCACGTGTGATCTATGCAGATGAGAAAGTTTTCTAACGGAAAACTTTAGAGAACAAGAGAAAACTTGTCATATTACTTAAGAATTCATACAGAATCTGAAAAGGATTCCTGTCTCTACCAAATCTGCAAAAATGTACTGAGCACAGCTACATAAGAATCATGTACTTGATGGCATATGGCATGCTAGGATAGATAAAGCACAGCCCTGGCTTCCAATAGTTCCCTATCTAGTGGAGCATACACATTTGTTCACAAATAACCATAGGACAAAGAAGAACATGATTACAAAAGAGAACAAGCATTTATCGACTTCTTACTTTGTGGTAAGCATTATTTTAAGCAATTTATAAAGAAGTAGTTACAATTATCTTCAGATTACCAAGGCCTGAGAAAGGCATAGTAAACTCTCTAAAGTCACACAAGCACAGAATGGTGGTGCTAGGCGATACATCCAGAGAAACTGAGGTCAAAGGCTTGACCACTTTGATATGAGAAGGTACAGGACAGAGACATTAATTCAATCTTTTGAGAGATTGAATAGGAAAGAGAGAACTGGGAGAGAAGAGCTTTTTAGCTGGGTCTTTGAAAATCCCATCAGGTAGTGTTTTGGTAATAATGATGGAGAAAGTTCATCACAAGTATAAGGAAGAGCTTGAGGAGGGGCATGGAGGCACGAGGATACGGGGAGGTGGAGTGCAGCTAATACTGATACCAGAACCTGGGGTAGCTTGATTCCAACTTCACAGAGGAGGGGCTAGCAGTGAAATTGACCCCATACATTCTAAGTTCTCCTGTGAGTCAATCCATATACTTTATTTCTGAAGGAACAATCAGAATTAATGGGACCGCTCTTGGAAATGTTCAGTATCTTTGTTTCACAACCAAAATAAAAGTTAGAAATTCAATCTGAACAAAGACAAAATGAGAAGAAATTAAGGAAATATCTTCTCAGCCGACAGAGGGAAAAACATATTTTAAAAAGTCTTGTACAAGGGCATTTAATCTGAACACACTTCAAAACAGAAATTTACATACTAGAAAGATACATATTGATATCTTGGTTGGTATAGGAGGTTAAACAATGTCTCCCTAAAATTCATGCTCACCAAAAACCTCAAAATGTGACCTTATTTGAAAATAGGTTCTTTGCCGCTATAATTAGTTAAGACAAGGTCATAATGCATTAGGGTGGGCCCTAAATCCAACAACTGGTTCCCTTATTGGAAGGCCATGTGAAACCACAGAAATATACCAAGAGGGAAGATAGCCAGGTGAAAACAGAAGCAGAAAATGGAATGATACTTTTATAGGTCAAGGAACACTAAGGATTGCTGCAACCACCAGAAGCTAGGAAGAGGCAAGGAAAGAGTCTTCTCTATAGTCTTCAAGTGAAATATGGCACTGCCAAAATGTTGATTTCAGGGTTCAGTTCTCTGAAACTTTGAGAGAGTACATTTGTGTTGTTTTAAGCCACCCAACTTGTGGTACTTGGTTATGGCAGCTCTATCCAACCAATAATATAGTGGGCAACTGAAAACCTCAAGTAATTCATAACAAAAGAAATGTGGTCATAATATGGCAATCCCCATTGAGATTAATAGGATTTAAGAACCTTAGGAAAACCGTGGACTTTAGGAAGACAGGTGCTACAAAGCTACAAATGGCTGTCTTTCGGAAGCAGCATGAAAATGTGGAGTCACCAAATAAAGCTTTCTGATTTCTTTGTATGCTACACCTTTCCTGTGTGTTCTCTGATAGCAGTCTCTAAGATCAGCCAAAAATGAAATAAAAATAAGGTTACTTCACTCTCTGTCTCTCTCTCTCCATCCACACATCCATCTATGTCATATAGAGAAATAAAGTAAACTATGTCATTGACACTGAACCTACCAGTATCCATGAAATAAAAATCAGTAGTTAGTGGCCAGGAAAAAAGAAAATCACTTTAAAGATAGACTTCAACCATTCAGAAATTAGGCACATTTGTCTTACATAGGGTCCCATGCTGAGAAAGTCCATGTGTTGCTATAACTATGAAATTATAGCCATGTCTAAGTGAAACAGGGCACCGGCTGGGGGGGAAACAACAACCCAGACATTCTGTAGTTAGAGCGATGCCAAGCAGAAGAGCTTCAAAGTCCTGTGAAACTCTTAAACTCTCTTGGGCTGGAATTCCACTTCTCACCAACTTTCTTTCACTTCATCTGCCAGTCCCTCTTCTCTCCCAGCTATGAATTCACAGTCAGGCAGCGTCAGTATATGCGGTGTGTTGCAGTGAAAATGCAAACACATTTTCTATAATGAACATATGGGAGACTCCAGTTGAAAAGAGTTCTGATTCTGTCGCAAGCATGTTATTGGCTGTGACTGCAGAGAAGGAGGCAGCAGACGGAATCAGGAAGTGTAGAGGCAAGAAAGGAAGGATGTGTACTTGACTGCTGTTTCAAGATCCTGAGTCCTGCCATGCCATGCTGCAGCCTCTTTCAAAAAGCAAACTTGTTGGGCTGGTTGCTTTCCTGGTTTTTAATATATATCTTTTACTCTACAGAGTATGGTCTTATATGGGTATAAGGGGAAAAAATTCTTAATGCAAAGTGTGCCTTGAAATTTTAGTAGTTATCAGAATTTTAAATGTTTTAATTTTTTAAAATGTTAAGCATTCAAAAATTGAAGTATGTAGGTAACTCTTACATGTACATACCTAGGCTTAACAATTATTATTTTTTCCTATTTTTTCTTCATACGTCTGCATTCTATAGGTGTGCAAATATAAACATGTGCATATATGCATATATATACAAACATATCTACTATATATGCATATATATGAAATATATATGAAATAACCTTTCATATATATATGAAATCATGTTAATATAGTATACTTCACCCTGAAAAGCAAGGAAATTCTTACACATAACACCTATACAAGACATAGGTATTTTTGAAAAGCTTTATCTTGTCCTGCTGTCAATCATTAGGATGATACAGATTCAAAATGACAATAAATTAAGGTTATTTCTGTCCCCCAAATGAAATTACTTGTTTAAATGTCAACTCAAGAGTGTTTTCGTTCAGGATTCATCTTTTCATTCTGATGTGAAGGAAGACATATATCCATAAAGATCTGTCAGTGGTGAGCACAACCGTGGGATATGCTGGGAGTCAAAGAAATAGCATTACTGTTGACTGCTCTGAGATAGCTAAAGGTCATAGGAGCAGCTGTCAGATTGGTACATCAGAAAACTGTACCATCTATTTAGTTAAGGATCTTACCACCCAAATAAAATTGCATCTGCCGATATGTAATAATTTCTCTGCCAGCCATGGGTTTCCTGCAGTGTAACAGGAGGCTTCATATAGAAGTCTAAGAGCTTATAACCATCAGTCCTTCTTAGGTTTGTAGGGGATTTTTTCACTGTGCTGAACAAGGTCTGTTTTTATTTTAGTAAACGATGATGAAGGTAAGGATATGCGTAAGGACTGAGAGAGATTACAATAAGTTAAGGAGAAAGTGTAAGAAACATAAAAATTGGGGTCTACTTCTCTATGTTTTAGAGGACTTAACAACTAGTTGGTTGCCTCTCTGAAGTTGAAATGATCATCTTTACACTTGCTTTCTTGCTGATTGTCTCAAATGACATTACTGGGTGTCTGCCTGTCCTATCCCATTGTCTAGTTCTTTGTAGTAACTTTGCTCAAATACTTACCTCACTGGGTTCTCGAACAAGTGGAGTGTCATTTCCGATAGGAACAAAGGAAAACTTCCTTTAGGAATCTTATTATTTCCTTTAGATGTGGGATTTCAAAACTTGTTAGCAGTGACACAAGAAACCAGTTAAGCCATGATCCTGTACAGTGAGCTGAATTCTGGAAGCTTTCTTCTTCAGTGACCTTTGCACTCTCTCTGCTAGGACTATTTTAGCTTTATGTGCAAATCTGAGTGGATGAGGTATCAGGAAAGAGTGGCTTCTTTGGGCCTGTGAACAGGAAAACTTAAACACCGATGTAAAAAATTGCATAGTCTAAATCTTTTCCAATAATAAATAAATAAATAAATAAATAAATAAATAAATAAATAATCTTTTCTAACTTCCCTTATCTTGTCTTTCTTCATTTCTATTTAGTCTTTGGGCTTTTAAATCACATTTCAGATATATTACTCACAACTATATGAGAAAAGGGGTCTATTTCATGAATAAGAGTTTTTTACAAGGGCCAAGTTATATTTATATGATAGCTATCTCTGCATACATAATTATTTTTAACTTAAGTGATACAATTTACTTTCAAAACTCTTTTCTGTCTACAAAATAGTCTGAACTGGTTTCATTACAGGACTTATCATGAAACATCTTAACTGCTTATGCAATTTCATAGTCTGGAAAGCTACAGTGAGTGTGCTAGGCCTTCAGCATTCAAGCTTTAGCATTTGCAACTTTATCCTTGCAGAATACTCAAGCTCCATGACACAGTATAACTGATAATTTTGCCACAGCAAGAAGTTAAATTGGCATAACTGAGATGTTAGTTTATATGAAAGTCTCTTTACTAGTGAAAGCAGCTAAATGGCATAGCATCTGCACCTTAACAAGATTTTGTTTTCTTTACTCAATTTCATATATGCAGTAACACAAATGTTGCATTTTTTTGAAAAATGTAAATCAGGTGAAAAATGAAATCTTTAATAAAAGTTGAAAATACTGTTATTTTGTCATTAGAAGAATAGGTGGTAAAAGCCAGGAGCCAAGGGCTTTCTGTAATTGGTTGGGATGATAACATGATCCCACTAATGGTGTGTGCATACTGATATCCTCAGTAGTTGGAGCGGTGAGGACAGACTTCCGCTCACCTTACATTATCTGATATCAAAGAACAGGGCTTTATACATAGGTACACTTCCAGGGGGAAAAGACTGTATTACTAATTGAAACTGTCAAGATCTTCTATTCTGCTCCACCCTTGCTTTTCCCAGGGAGCTGGAGATCTGGAGAAAAAGGCCCAGGCCATTTCTTGCGTCTTGTTCCAAAGGAAGGATAGCAATGGAGTACGAAATCTAAGAGAGGAGTCAAGAGGAAAATCCACTCTATTAGAGAATTGTACCTATCAGAAAAAATAAGCTTGTTTTTTATTTTTTTAAATGGACAGAAGCACTGAAGGCAAACTTTAGAAATAGAAAGGCAAATAAATAAATAAATAAAAGGAATATAGCACACAAGAAAAAAAGATTTAAAAAATCTACTCTAGCAGAATATTTATCCCAGGAAATGAAAGAAAACTGTGGACAACAAATGCATTTCTCATGGAAATAAAAGAGAACATAGACTCTGCAAGGAGACAGAAGTAAAAAATGAAGAGATCAAACATGAGCTCCTCTTACAAGAAAACAACCTAAAAAGAAAGCTGGCAGATCTAAGAAAAAGACAATGTGACTGTCTTTATTCATTTGGGCTTTTATAATGAAATGCCATAAACTGAATGGCTTACAAACAACAGACACTTATTTCTCACAGTTCTGGAAGTTGGGAAATCCAAGATCAAGGTGCCAATAGACTTGGTGTCTGGTGAGAATCCACTTCCTAGTTTATAGCTGGAAGACTGTCTTCTCACTGTATGTTCACATGGTGAAGGGGACCAGAGTGCTCTCTGGGGCCTCTTTCATAAGAGCATTCATCTCACTCATGAGGACTCCACCCTCATGACCTACTCACCTCCCAAAGGGAAAAATTGGCTAATATGTAAATATGTTATTTGTGTATAAGAAGACAATACAATTAAGATGCTTTTACTTCCTAAAAATTCTCCAAAGTCAACTAAAACCAAAAGAAAATTAAAATACTATTATTGTAAGATGACAAGAATATTTCCAAATTAACTTGGAAGCCTAGATGTACAATAGCCAAACACTTTTTGAAAGGAAAAATAATGAGTTAAGGCTAGCTCTACCATATATTAGAATATATTATAGAACCATAATATTTAAAACAACATGGCTACAAATCCAATATAAGTGTATATTGAAGTTTAGAATAAAAAAAGTTTAGTGCTTCCTACTGATTTAAATAGCCAGCAAAAGATGGAATTATATCTCCTGAGTGTCTACAGGCCTCTTTACATAACAAGAGATGATAATTTCTGTATAAATTTAAGCTTGTCAATTTCTCCATCCTCAAAAATGCAAAAAATATTATGCTGAACCACTAATGTAATCAATATGAATATCTTAAATCTATATTTGCTTTTAGTTGCCACTATAATAAATTACCATAAAGTTAGTTGCCTAAAACAATACAAATTTATTCCCTTAGAGTTCTGGAAGTCAGAGTCTGAAATGAGTCTTATGGAGCTAAAATCAAGATGTCAGTAAGACTGGGTCTTCAGGAGATTCCAGGGGAGAATCCATTTCTTGCCTCTTCCAGCTTTTAGAGGCTGTCCTCATTCTTTGGCTGTATGACCTTTTTGTCTCCTGCTTCTATCAAAACATCTCCTCTCTGGGACTGATTCTCCTGCCTGTCTCTTATAAGGACCCTTGTGATTATATTGGACCCACCTAGATAACCAGGCTAATCTTCCCATTTCAAGGACTCTAATTTAATCACATTTGTCAAGTCCGTTTTACCATGTAGAATAACATAGTCACAGATTCCAGGGATTAGGACATGAACATCTTGCAGGGGCGCAGGGGGGCGTGAATGGAGGGGTTATTATTCAGCTTATCATACTCTCCTTTGTTATTATCCTAATTACCTAGTAATAAAAAGGCTGGAAAAACTAATGTCAGTCATATCCACATATGTATGTGTGTTTATGACAATGGAATAGTGAAGAAAAATGTCCTGGATGTTGAATCTTTTGTTTTTCAATTAAGCTGTTGTTGTTTTTTTAAGAAATTGATAGAGAATGAATAACTAACTTGCTCATTAACAAATGAGAAAAGGTATGAAATATTTGTATTTTGCATTCATTCCATCATTTCATACTTATATACTGAATACCTAATAATTATAATAATTATTATTAGAAGAATAGAAGCTGTCATTTATTAAGTCCTTTCCATGGGTCAGCCCTTGTACTAAATTGCATGAATTATCTCATTTATTCTTAGTCATCTTATAATCAGGGTACGATTATTTCCCACAATTTACAGATGAAGAAACCAAGACTAAAAGAGCTTGCAAGAGTTGCTCAAAGCCATAGGTGTGAGGAACAATATTTGGACGCTGTGACTCTAGGGAGCTGAACTTGACAATCATTAGCTGTGTTCCCAGTTCTGTGCAAGGTCCGAGGCACCTGGGAGTGATGGAGTGACCTCTTGACCCATGCTTCCATTCCATGGGCGATCCAGACAAATGGGCCAGAACAAAAGGATGAAACGTGCTATGATGGGGAAAGTTTAAGATACAACGGGAACATATAGGCAAGCATGTAACTCAGACAAAGACGGGGTTTCGGTTTTATAGGAGGAAGCTGAGGAATGAGAAACTGATACGTGGTTAGGGTGAAGAGTAGTGGGGTGAGGACTACAGATTGATTTAACAAAATGGGCAGATGCTTGGAGACAAGAGGACATGGAGAGGTTAGGGAATTAAAAGAAATTCATTATGGCTGGATGATAAATATAAAAGATAGGATAGCAAATGGCGGGGACATAAAAACGGGCCAGATTACACAAGACCTCATAAATCCTGTTAAGGTGTTTGAACTTCATCAGAACTTCGTCAAATGATCTATCCCTTTCAAAGTTGTAAGCAAAGAAACAACCTAATTAAATTTGCATTTTAAGACATTATGAAGCATGGTTTGGATGTGGCAACACTGGAAACAGAGAGGTTAGCCGATAAACTATTACAGGACTTTAGATATTATGAAGATGTTACAAAGTTAATATTTTTATATTAAAACATACATGGAAATATTGTGAAGAACGCAAAATTCATGTGAATTTTTAATATAAACTGCCGGACTTCAAGGAAATTTAATATTTTTAACACAATCCTCAAGTCTCTTCCTTCAGCCCCCTGCCACACTTCCCCTCGTCCTCCCCCAACCCCACTCCTGCCAACCCCAAGTATATTCTGCTCTGCTCTAAGGAGTACATCAACAGACAAAGCTGCAGAAGCAGAAGCATTTTGGATGGTACAGTAGCCTAGGTATCCCCATAAAGCAGAACATGATACAGAAGCTCGCATGAAGACAGCTTATTTGGGAATGATCTCAAGGAGCAAGAGTGTAGGACAGGAGCGTGAAGTAGAGAGGGAAAGCAAGTACAAGAAAGCATTTTCAGTTTGGTGGAAACTTTTGAGGTGCCTAATGAAACACATCTCAGAACTTTCCTCTATAGGGATGAAATAGGAAGCACGTTTATCTCCCATCACCCATTGCTCAAGGGCAGTTCCACCAATGAACCTAGTAGGCTCCCATGGATATCTATGCTGAGAAGCTGTAGGGAAGGCATCAGGCCCAAGGGGAGGCTCCAGCAAACTGTACCTGTATGAAGCTGGTTGAAGCTCGCATAGAAGCTGTTGCCAAAGCCATAGCCAGAGTCATGTATAGAACTGAGATTTGTAATAGCACTGCTACTATCTGAACTGACTTTTTTGTTAGGTTTGACGTTTGTGCTGCCTCTCTTACCCTTCAGACTAGAATTCAAATTGTCTTTTTTACTGTTCATCACTTCCTCCCTAGAACATTACTTGTCTTATACTAGGTGCTTAAATACTTTTTAATTGAGTGACTGTGAAGTCCTAAGTGTCTGCAGTGTACAAGGTTGTCTCTTTAAGATGGTGGTCCCAACTAGGTTGTTTGTTTTTTCCCTATTCCACAAAGTTACTCCACATTGGGTGACTCAGAAATAACCAATTAAATCCCAGTCTTTGGAAAATATCCATCTAGAGAGAGTAAATGAAAAGGGGCTTCACTGAGCTCCACATTTTCCCCTGACGAGTGTGGGGCTACTTATCCCATCTCAGAGACAGGCACCCAGGGGTAAGTGTGCCTGAAACCAGGGGTAAGTGTGTTGATCATGATAGTGGCACTGTAGCAAACGCCCCACCCGAATAACTTCACCAAGTTTTGTATACATTGATTCTTGCAAAGACTGAGACTTTGTGTTCTAGTCACAGAGATTATTAGGGATGACATCCTAGTATTGTGTTGCATATTAATTCCCGACCAAACTGAAATTGTAAGATCGGAAGATTTAGAAGTAACTTTTGTTTGCTGTCTTCCTCCTTTTCCTACTGTCCCCACCCTGCCCGATATTTGGCCAAGAAGAAATTAAGACCCAGGAAAGTGAAGTGACTGCTCTACGTTACCCAGCTATTTTGTGACAGGAACAAAATGAGAGTCATTCTGTGTGGCATAGTTCTTTTTTTCAGAGCAATTCAATAGAGTGTGAGTTGCTGATAATGCTAAAGTGGCAGGTTTGATTTTCGTGTATAGGCCATGGATTCTTTCCTCCTTCCACCGACCTCCCTAAAACACATAAACTAGCCTGAAAATGCCTTGAGGGTTAGAAATGTGTCTTTTATCCAGTGCCTGGCACATTATAGGATCTCAAAAAATATTTGTTGTAAAATGAATTTCTATAGCTGTGGTATTAGTCATCCCGAAGGAGGATAATAACCTTTTTCCCCAAATACATTTTTCTCTGCTATCCTGGTTACTTTCGTCTGTCTTTGTTTATAGTCAATCAATATCACTATTAAGGTGCCTCTAGCCTGGTTGTATTTGGGTCTGGAGCCTTGTCTGTTGGACACCCTTACTTACCATGGAGATACCAAACACCCTTTCAAAATCTATTACTGGGTCAAGCCTCAACTCTACTACTTTAAAAATCATTTCTTCAAGGTTTACTTTGAAGTTTTCTTTCTCTCAATGTCAGCAGGATAGCTGTGAATTTTTTATTTTCAGCAGGCCTGAAAATATTATTCTTTGAGTAATGGTGACCCAGTAAGAGGGATTTTCACATACACTTTCAAAATCTTTCCATCATTTAAACTTTCTTCCACTAATCTAGCAGGCAAAGGGACTCTTTTTTCCTTAGTTCCTGTAATTGTTATTACTGCATCAACTAATACCAATTTTAAAGCGTAGTTCCAGCATACAAAGAGACAAAATTAACAGAATTTAATTTCAAGATAAAAAAAAATTTGCATTTCTTTTTACATGTTTGTCTTGCTAAGGATAACCTAACCTGCATTGTTAGGCACTGCAGAGATGTGTTGCCAAGGAATATGTTTAATGGCATAATTTAAAAATAATATTCTAGATTTGTATAACTCTGAATTTAGCATTTGTATATTATTTTACACATTGATTTGTTGCCCCTGCTATCTCAATGAAATAAACAATGAAGGTATATCCCTCTTTGAGAGACAGGGAAAGGTAAGGCTCTCCCAAGTTGATCAAATGACTGGGTCTTAGGACTGCACAATGGAAGCTGCTTGAGAGTCTCTGGAGGGAGTAAAATTGGGTGAACAAGGACTGGAGGAAGTTGAAAGGATGTGGGGTGTTGGGGCTATGGGAAATGTGGCAAAAATACAGCTGTTTCCCAAAATCCTTGTGAGAAGTGAAGACTGTTCTTGGGAGGAGAACAGGGTACACCAAATATAAAGAAATGAGACAAGAACACCTTGCGAACATATTAGATATTAAAGAAGTCAAAAACTGAATGAGATGAGATATGAGTAACCGATAAAGCCAAAAAAAATAAAGGCTATTATGATTCAGCCAATATATCAAACTGGTACCAAAGAGCAATCTTTGTTGACAACAGCAATGTTGTATCTATATATGTATTCGATGAAGAAATTGCTCTCTTGTAAATATTTTTCTATTTGTGCCAGTGAAGAAAATCTATAAACAATTACCAATGAAAAGCAAATGACACTATTTAAGTTGTTGAACAAATCTGTGTTAAGGAGCCACCATGAGTAGGTACTTGGTTAGGTACTGTGCTGGTTCAAAGATGAGTTGGAGATAGTAACTGCCCTTGAGCACACACAACCATAAAGGGAGAAAAGTAGAAAACATCACTATTTATGTTTATTCTATTAATAAGTAGTTTTGAGCTCTTTACATTAAGTGTTGTGTGGAAGGATGTTAGATCAGTGAAGACCATAATTGCCGAGGCAATTAGAGAAGGATACATAGGCTTGAAAGTGTAGAATTTCCTTAGGTAGAAGGGTTCTATTAGGCTGTTCCACTCAAATAAATTGTACCAGGAAAAGCAAGAAAGGAAAATATTACAAGTCACCAGGAGGAATAAGCTGAATGTCAGCTATGACTGGCACAGAGGTGCATTTTAGGGAGCAGGAGTTCGTGCATCAACTTCAGTGTAGGTTGAGGAGTTGGGTTTTTATTTTGTAGGCACTGGAGAATCATCGAAGGTTGCTGAGTGCAGGTTCACATGATAAAAACAGATTACTATAGAAGACTAAGAATAGATCAGGGAATATCAGCTAGGTAGCCATAACAATAGCTCATACACCTTTCCTCAAAAAAAACAAAACAAGGAAAATGTAAGGAGAAAGAAGGGAGTTTTCCAGAAGATAGTCCCCGTACTTTAAATTGTGGATAATTTGGTTACTTATCTCTGCAGAAGGTCCTATTGTTATACAGTTTATTGCAATAGCTGACACATATGTATGGAGATCACTGGAAAAGTACTTTGGGCATTATAGGTAATAAAATGTTTATCTGGGATCCTTTTATAAAACAGACTCCTCTATGGGTAAGATGTGATCCCAGCTGTGAAACCAGTTACATACAACATCCACAGGTTTCTGACCAAAATGCTTATAGAAGTCATTCTTCAAGATGAGGACAACCATTTGTTCTGGAACAACCACAACAAAAAGACTGATAACATTGGGGTAGTATTTTGAAATTTTTGAATGTGAATACATAGCTTAGTAAAATCTTAATGTCTGGTAGATAAGGCCAAGGGAATATTGGTTGTGAAAGAAAGGGTATTTCTAAAATCTTGCCTATGTGTTGAGGAGTAGTATGCAATTTTTGGTTTCTACAGTGGAATTTTCTTTTTCTCTTTTTTTCTATGCCCTTTTCTTCTCCGAATAACCCAGAAAGGGGCAATCTTCCTGCTGCACGGCGGGCAAGGTAAAGGACGGAAAGAACAGTGGATGTAGAGAGGGTGGCTATAAATGCACCTAACACAAGACAACTTCTATAGGCAACTAACAGAATGAACCATTTCTCCAGACCTGGTTTCCTCCAGCCAGTTACACCAATGTATAGAACAGATAATACTACCTATAATGAAATGCAACCACGTAATTCAAACAACGGATATATGCCAGAGCCAGCACTTGGCAGGTCTGCAGTCTCCGATTAACCTTTACAAACATGACTTAAGTTACGTCGCTCATAATCTTCCCTATGTGACATAAATCCTTTCCAAGCCCTTCCCCAGATCTTCCCCTCAAAAAAGTTGCCCCCTACCAATTGCTGTTTATTTACATCACACATCTTTTTTCTTTCTCATTGAAATGTTAATAGTATGTAGAGTTGGTCCTGTTACCAGAGATAACAGGAGTGGTTTCTGTGTGGTGTGACCTTTACTGAAACCTTAACCCCTATTAGCAAAATTACCAGGGAGTTCTTGGCTCACTTCACTCCTTCTATCAGTGGAACAAAATATTCCACAACCCTGGTTGTCTCATTTCTTGTTTTATCTCCATTTTATGCTACTCATTTACCTTATTTCTACTGACCACATTTGATACTTTCCAAGGACTTACAGGTATATAGTACTGTGTTTCCTCGAAAAGAAGACCTAACTGGAAAATAAGCCCTAGCATGATTTTTCAGGACGACATCCCCTGAACATAAGCCCTAATGCATCTTTTGGAGCAAAATTAATATAAGACCTGGTCTGATTTTCAGGGAAACACAGTAAATGTCTCCAGTAATCAATATTTGTCACTATATAGTTCCATATATCAGAAAATTAATATAAGTTCAAATTCTTCAATTGCAACAGTTAAAATATTCTTCCTATAAGTCCATTTTAGACCTGATGACAATTGATTTTCTCCTTCTAAAAAAGTTATAGTAATTTAAATATATATATATATATATATATATATATATATATATATATTTTTTTTTTTTTCTTTCTTCTTAAATTTGCAGTCACAGTTCAAATTCAAGACTATCTGATTCAATGGCTATGCCCTAATAGTAAGAAAATTGGAAGTATCAAATGCCATCCTTATAATACACACACCAAAATATTAGATGAAAACATGAGTATGTCATCAAAAATCACAAGTATTTAGACCAAATGGGAAATACAGGCTGGAGAGCTAAAACTTTAGGAAAATAAAATTCATAGTCTAATCCAAAGGAGAATATAGAAGTATAAGTAATATCTTCAGAGGAATCTGAGATAAAGATATACATATAAAACTCAGTTTTTAAAAATAAGGAAATCCTGCCATTTGCAACAGCATGGATGGACCTGGAAGACGTTAGGCTAAATGAGATGTTACTTACAGAAGGACAAATAGTGCCGTGTTCCACTTATATGAGGTATCTGAAAAATGAGGTATCAAATTTATAGAAGCAGAAATAGCAATTGGGAGTTGTTCAATGGGTATAAAGTTACAGTTATACATGATGAATAAACTCTAGAGAGCTGCTATGTGATACAATGCCTATAGTTACCACTACAGTGCTGTGAACTTCAAAATGTGTTAAGTGGGTAAATCTCATGAGTATTCTTCACACACACACACACACACACACACACACAAAGGCAAAGGGACAAAGAAAACTCTGGGATGTGTTGGACACGTTTATTACCTTAATTGTGGTGATGGTATCATGGGTATATGCATCTGTCCGAACTCATCAAATTATATACATTAAATATGTGCAGGGTTTTTGTATGTAAAATAGAGCTGTATAAGAAAAATACAAAGGCGTCAACTTTTATAGTATAAACTACATGTTTGTTATGCTAATATCCTGGTCACACTCAATTATTAAAAATGTGCTCAATGTGAACAGACTTGAACAGACTTACAAAGTTTTCAGCTGCTTGGTCTAATCCGTTAGTATTCTCTCCTGTCTTGATTTTCTATCTGTCTGCTACTCTGTGTCTGCCTCACTACTTCTTTCTGGTTCTCTCAATGAAATGGCACCTAAAGAACAAATTGTTTCTTTTGTCTGCACCGTGGCTTGTTCACAGTGGGGCTCTCGATTTGAACAAACCTGAAGATGTCAGGCTGTATAAACACACAAGGAAAGATATGTTCACAGAGGTTCCATTCTAGAAAATTATACACTACTTTCAAAATGCTTTGCCACATTTAAAAGTGTAATTATACCCTTCTTCCTAATGACTGACATGACATATGTTTACATGTGTTTTTGCTGACTTACGACTATACACAATAGTGTGTTGTACACTTGATGGCAACATCTAAAATTTCATGGGAGAAAATATCTGAAGTCATCTGTTGTCCAACTGCTTTAGAATAAATAATGCATTTTGCAAATTTCACAATACTTTTTCATCTTTGCATAAGAAATTGTCACCACTCTTTGTAAAACATATGTAATTTAAAATTTTCTAATAGCCATGTTGAAAAAATAGTAAAAAGGAAAGTAAAAATAAATTTTAAGAATATATTTAAACTCACTAAACCACAAATAGTATCATTTTCACCTAGAGTACTCAAGTTCATGGACAGAAAGTAGACTAGTGATTGTCAGAGGCTTGGGAGGTGGGGGTTAGGGAAGTGATGTTTAATGGGTACAGAGTTTCAGTTTTACAAGACGAAAAGCATTCTATGGATGAACAATAACAGTTGCACAACAGTGTCAATGTATTTAATGCCACTGAACTGTACACCTAAAAATGGTTAAAATGGTAAATTTTACGTTATGTGTATTTTATCACAATTTAAAAAAAATTTAAAAAATGGAAATATGATCATTTCAACAGTTACCTAATACAAAATTGTATTCTTACCTTCTTACTAAATATTCAAAATCTGGTGTGCTTTTTATATTTACAACATATCAGATTAGCCATTTTCTACATATTTAGTAACTACATATGACTAGTAGCCACTATATTGGGCAGAGCTGGTCTAGAGAAAGAAAACTATGAAAAAATGTAATAATCTTTCTTCTTCCTATCTTTCCAATTGGGAAACAATATTTTTTTTTTACCTGTAGAACTGTTTGTCCTCCATAAAAGGAGAGGCAAGAGTAAGCAAAGTTAATTAAATGACATGTTTGCCTCCAGAAAGGTGACTGATAAATACCTTGCCCTTCCCCTAAGTCTATATTTCCCCCTATCTGAATGATACTTAAATGATCCCTTCTGGATTTTTATGTATATATTAACTGCATTGGCGTTCTTCGTACTACTTCATAGTCCTAAAAACTATGTATCTTCATGCAGCTGTGCATCTTAAAATCAATAACAACTTGGAACTGAGGAAATATGATATTATTAATTTTAGTTACCAGAAACACTGATATCTTACATAATCCTCTAAACAATCCTATTGCTAGGCATTATTATTCCTATGTCGTAGTCAGGAAATTGAGAATGAGAGCATTAAGTAAACTTCTCAAATCACTGAGTTAAAAATATATCAGGTATCCAAACTCAGGTATAGCCTAATCTAAAACCTGAAAAAGGCAATGTGTCATTGGTAAGAGAAAGTCTACACACTGGATGGTAATGCCTAAATGACTGCTACTTCTTTCATGTGCTATGCAAATTGAAGTAATCATCAGTCTCCACAGATAGCCCTTGAACTTAAAACGTTCTTTATCTTTTTTTATACCAGATTCTGAAGAAGTGATTTACGGGTGATGTATGTGCATATATTGTTTAGTGAATACCATAAGTAAAATGTTCAAACAAATAATAATCAAGATTCTGAGGCATCTGTATTAGTGAGAAAGTTACCACCAACCAATTAATATGCTGATCTCTAAAGTGAACCTAGGGCGGCCAGTTGACTCAGTGGTTAGAGCGCAGTGCTCTTAACACCAAGGTCACTGGTTTGATTCCCACATGGCCAGTAAGCTGTGCTGTCCACCACTAGATTGAAAACAACGACTTGACTTGGAGCTGATGGGTCCTGGAAAAACAGACTCTTCCCCAGTATTCCCCAATTGAAAAATAAAATGTTATAGATGTTTAAATGTGTTAAATATCTGGGTGAAAAAATGAGGAAGTGTGACTTACTATAAAAAAAGTGAATCAAAAGATTAAAACTATCAGAGAGATAAGCATCTAAAATGTATTCGATCTTAAGGACAAAGTCTGGAAGGAAATGAAGAAAATGAAATAGTTTTACTTGTCATTGAGACAACTGTGTAAACTTTGTTACTTTTTAAAATTCAATATTCTATTGACTTACATAGTGTATAGGTCAGTGTATACAAAGAATAGAATACAGAAACTAGTCCACATATGTCCAGTAGAGAGAAATTTACTACAGCTAATTTACTGCAAAGTTGTTAGAAAATAAGCCCGAGGATCAAAAGACAGGAGGATGCTGTTGTCAAAAGGTTTGGGATCTGTTTTGTCCTCTGAGCTGCATGCCAGGAGTCCACACATCCACTGCCACAGTAACCCTGATAATGGTGCTCAAACCCACTGACTTAGCTGGAGGCTGCAGCCCCCTACAGCTGCCTACTTGTATAACAACAAAAAAGAAAAATGGTGGTTCTTCCCCTCCCAACTCCAGTCTCTCACAATACCGCCCACTGAAAGAACCTAGCAGGAAGTCAGCTGGCCAAGGAGTCTGGGACATGTACTTTGCAAGCTTCCAGTTCTGGTGGTAGAAAAAGGCAAATATGGAGAGATCTAACCCAAACTCTCTAGCACAACTGAAGAAAAATAAGAGGAACTCTTTGTACATTTTGCTCAAGTTTGATGTGAACCTAAAACTGCTCTTTAAAAAAAAAAAAAAAAAAAAAAAAAAAAAATATATGTATATATATATATATATATATTAAAGAAGGTAAGAAAGAAAAAGGAAGGAAATTCTGATGTATGAATGAACCTTGAAGACATTAGGCTAAGTGAAATAAACCAGTCACAAGAGGACAAATAAACGTATATGAGGTACCGAGTGTAGTCAGATTCATGAAGTAGAATGGGAGTTGCTAGAGGCTGGGGGAGAGGGAAATGGGAGTTATTGCTTAATAGGAACAGAGTTCCAGTTTGGAAAGATGAAAAAAGTTCTGGAGATGGATGGTAGTGATGACTGCACAAAAGTGTCCTTGAACTATGGTAAATTTTATGTTATGTGCATTTTACCACAATAAAAAATGTTTAAAGGGGGGGAAAATGTAGCTTTTAATCTTTTCCCAAACCTGCTTACCGCACACCATCTTCTCCAAATAGCACATTAACAGTCTTGAGAAACCAACAAAATAATTACCCTTGATTAATCTCCTTCCTTCACCCCTATGTCCAATCCATCAATTCTGATTCCAAAACATATCCTAATTTTATCCACATCTCTTCATCATTATCATTACCTCAGGCTGACTCCCATCTTAGGACCTTTCTGCTTGCTGTTCTTTCAGCCCAGTAGACTCTCTGCTGACTTTCTTCACGTGGCTGGCCTCTTCCTATCACTCAGGCTTTATCTTCCAGGACCCTTCCT
The DNA here is from genome assembly GCF_057876585.1 of Rhinolophus sinicus. NCBI lineage: Eukaryota > Metazoa > Chordata > Mammalia > Chiroptera > Rhinolophidae > Rhinolophus > Rhinolophus sinicus. The sequence goes on along the minus strand of NC_142516.1, from coordinate 40,277,373 downwards.
CAGAAAGACCTTCTCTAACCACTTCTTCATGTAGCCACTCAATTTCAGTGGTTTTTCAGGGTACTTATTACCGTCTGAGATGTACGCATTTCTTATTTGTTTTCTGTCTTTCCTTCTACCCCGATATAAATTACATGGGTGCAAGGACTCTTTAAATCTTTATTACTGCTCTTTCTCCCCCATCTGGCTCAGTGCCTGCCTGGTACCTATTTGGCACTCAACACACATTTTTTAAGTAAATGAATGAACGGACTTGCCTGAGTTTTAGTTTCCTCTCTGTGAAAGTGAGTAATTATAATATCAATCACAGATTGGTTCTGAGTATTAAATAAAATAACGCAGTGAAAGTGTTGAGGACAGTGCCCGCAGCAGAGGCAGCACACAGCACAGGTTAACTGTTATTGTCGTGACTTTATATCATCACTAGGCAAATTATAGGGTGATCCCGGTGCCTGCAGGCTTTGCTGTCACTGGTTATCTTAGTACCTAGGAAGCAGAAAAGTGACATCTAATCTATAGAAGATAATAGAACATTTCTAGTAAGATCAGTGTTTGAATATTCAAGTCAAATGCATTTCCCCCCCTTTAAACATTCTTTATTGTCCAAGGAGAATTGGTTGGACATAGAGGAGCTATAATTTTGTTACATAAAATTTTATAAGCAAGGTGTCTTATCTGGATATCAATGATGGATCAATAGAGTGCTTGAAAGCTTAAAATGAATTTTTATATGCATCATCTGATGCCCGCCCAGCCCCCCCCCCCCCCCAATAATGCTGTGAAGCAGCCATGCTAGCTATTAATATCTCCTTCTAAAGAAGCACCATGACAGTTAAGGACTTATACCAAGTAAGGTCCAAAGCCAAAACTTGAATCCAAATTTTGCCTCTCTGTTCTTATCATTAATATCAAAATAATTACAGCTTTTAAATAGGAAACATAGAAACCCTGAGATTTATATATAGTTTGGGTAGAATTATTTGGTGTTCTCTCAAGATAGATTAATTTTAAAAAATGAGATATCAAAACTCAATTTTGTTTCATTCTAAAAAAGAAATCATACAGGTTCCCTCATATTCAAACTTGTCCATATGAGTTTGAAGGATTTCAGATTGCTATTTGGAGCTATAAAATCCTCTTTCTTATATTGAGCCAAAAATCCCAATGTAAAAATATCAGTCACCCAAGCTGTACTTGTTATACAAGAAGATTTCCCCCCACACTCTTAAGGTTTCTTTTAAAGTTGTTCATCTTCTCTTGAAAAGAACAAAATCCTGGATTACATCAGTTCACCTTGGCAAAAAGAAAAATGAAAAGTTTCATAATGTTAACAGAAATGACATCTTTCACTCCATTTATATATTTCGCTAAAGATAGAGCACTTTCAAAATTTTAAATGTTGCAATTTGAAAAAAAAAAATAGAAGCATAAATGAAGTCTTTTTTCTTTAGTTCAGTTGTTAAAGCATTTAATTAAAAAATATTTGGTTGATAACTTGGTTTCATGCATAACATGCCATTCTTTAATGATAGAAGCTGAAAAGACAGATGGGTGGGAGAGATGAGGTGAAAATTGGAGTAGAAAATGACAAAGACTATCTAGATAGTCTCATTATATGGGAGGAGGATTGCCTTAGGTAACTTGTGGAGGAGAAATACCAGAAACATAGAAAAAAGAAAAGCCAGTCAAGTAGAGATGGGCAGTCTTAGATGAGAAGGAAAGGAATGTGATAAATAGAGACAACAAGGAATTAAAGGTAAAAGGTAGCATATCAGTTATGTAACTGGGGAACAAAGAACAGAACAAGCAAGAAGGCATGAATTGTAACAGCTATATATGATGTTAGAGGGGTAATAGATTGGGGGAGGGTTTTATCACTTTGTGAGGGATGAAGTGTCTAACTAGCACATTGTTTTGTATACCTGAAACTAATAATAATAATAATATATATGTATATATGTATATTTATTTATTTATATGTATATAAATGCATAGGACAAGTGAGGGTGAGACAGGGACTCAGGACCCTATATGTGTGAAGAGGGCATGGAATGGGCCATGTACTTCTAGCATCGGTGGAAACAGCATAAAGGCACTATGCTAGACTTCATTCATTTGAGTGTGAGAAAAAAGAAAATTGTAGAGAAATTACATTCTCATTGTCATAATTTAATGATGTGATAAATAATGTTACGTTATAAGGTACATAGTAGCAAGGGTTATTATGTGAATATATTTTAATAACTTCTCATTTTATTCTTTTAAATATAAAAGTGACATTTTTCCACTATATAGAACTTAAATTTACTGTAATTAAAAATAAATTAAATATTACATACATCCCCAACATTCAGAAAAAGTCATTCTTAACAAATTGCTGAGATATTTGCATAATGTGTGTGTGTGTGTGTGTGTGTGTACATATACCATGTTTCCACAAAAATAAGACCTAACCGGAAAATAAGCCCTAGCATGATTTTTCAGGATGACATCCCCTGAACATAAGCCCTAATGCATCTTTTGGAGCAAAAATTAATATAAGACCCGGTCTTATTTTTGGAGAAACACGGTATATATCTTTATATGATCATAATATATTGTTTGATACTTTTACTATCATTTTAACAGTGTAAAATGACTTTACATATAAATAATCTTCAAAAGGATCATTTTCAAGATTGCATAATATTCTATTAAAATATTTTTGACTTTTATACTCTTTCAATTTTTTTGACATGGAATCTAGCAATAAACAACTTTATAAATAAATATCTATCTGTATCTCTTACAAGTGAAATTATTGGGTTAAGCTTGTTGAAGGCCCATGACATATTGTTAAATTGGTTTCCAGAAAGTTCCATAAATATGCACTACTTACAGTGTAAAACTTGGGAACAGAATGAATTCAGTTAATGGGTATCCTTTGCTATCTGAATTCTCACTATCAGAATTCATGAATTAGACAGCAAAGCATTTTACACATATTTTCAGAAACTTGGAATTACACTATGGATGCAGTTTTATATCTTGGTTTTCTTTTACAATTATATAGTAAAATGACAATTACAGTGACAGTAGATTTTTATTAGCAACAATAGATGCCAGAAAACAATGAAGTAATATATTCAAAGTATCAAGGAAAAGTAAACTAAGTTAGAATTAAGTATGCAGCTAAACTGTCATTCAAGAGTGAAGGCAAAAGAATGATCATTTGTTTGTCATACATAAAAGAATAAAATTTCCTACGAATCCTAAAAAGGTACAAAAATAATGAAAATTCTTTACAAAAAAGGATAGTAGAAAAGAAATGGAATGTATAAAATAATGATAAGCACATTTGGGAAGTGTTTATAAATCTAATTACTTGTTGACTAAACATTACAATAAGTTTACATAATTAAGAGGTAATACTAGAAAATATGAAAAAGCCCCAATTATAAAACAACTACATAAATACACAGAACTCATAAGCAGGAATAGCTCCACTAGCCAAAACCAAAATTGAAACAAGAGCCTGAGGATAAGCACAATGTTTTAGAAGCCATGAAGAGAAGCAAGGTGTGGTTTCTGAAGACTTAATTATATGCAGACAGGGGCAGGAGAAAAGGACTTGGTCTGAAAAGAAAGAGAAGTAAAGTGGAAACTCACATAAATGTAAGGAATGTACTCTCAGGAAAAAGAAAGTCTAAGCAATTCTACCATTGCTGGTTCAGAAAGAATTTGAAGATGCTTATCTGTAATGTTAATGTCCTACATGTGGGGAAACTATCTCCCACAATGTTTTATAACCAAGGGCCTACCATCATGTGATTTTGAGATTAAAGTCTTAATGTGGAATCCCCAATCTAAAAGTGTCCTAGGTTTGTAATACCCCTGGACGATTTGGAAAAATTAAATATAAAACTGCCCTGGAGGGCTACACCCTAATACACCTCACAGCATCTTACTTGATGAAACTCCTCTAAAGATGTGCTCACTATCTAATATTACAAAACAGAAACAGAAACAATTTTCCTTAAACAAAAGAAAGTAGTCATAACAAATAGCAGAATTAGATCACTAAAAATTTTATGTAATAGAACCTATGAGTATACATGAAAAAAGGATTGGTGTTACAAAAAAGAATAAAAACAAGAACACTTAAAACTCTATGGAAAAAGCTCAGATTATTTTTAAAAACAAAAAGCACAATTTGTGCAATAAAACTTCAATGAACACTTTAAACTTTGAAGTTTGTTCAGGCTAAGTACAACTGAAAAAAAGTTTGTGAATAAGAGTAGATACATTAGGAAATTACCCAGAAGACAAAGCAGAGGAAAGAGACAAGACAAAAAAAATTAAAATGAAATGAACATATGTGAAGGAGATATATAGACAAAATCCAATATATGTTCATGGAATTTCTTAGTGGACAAAACAGAGAGAATGGGAGACAAGTAATAAAGTGATTATTTTATAGAGTTGAGAAAAGTCATAAATAAGCATATTTGAACGGCATAATTGGTCCTTAGTGTAACAAAAGTAAGTGTGCTCCTAGACTCACTCTGCTTTGTATCATAGACTGAGAGAAAATCTTAAATGTAATACCAAACAAAGAGATTCCCTTCAAAGAGCAACAATTAGTCAAAAAACTGACATCTAAACTTCAGCTAAACTAGAAGCCAGAAGATAATGAAATTATACCAAAAGATGCTGAGGGAAAATAAGGTATAATTCTATATCCAGCTGAACTATCAAGGAAGAACAAATCCAAATAAAATCATTTTTATGCAAACACACACTGAAGTATGTTACTAACAACAGACTTGGGGAAGGAATTACAAAAGCACATATTTTAGGAAGAAAGTGATTGGACCCCCCAAAAAAAATTGAGTTTCAAGAAAAAAATCGTTATTCCCAGACAAGAAAAAACTAAAGGAGTTCATCACTACCAAATCAGTATTGCTAAAAATATTAAAGGGACTTCTTTAAAAAGAAGAAGGAAAAAAAAGTTTAAAAATGTCAATAATAAAATGGTGATAGCTACATATCTATCAATAATTAGTTTAAATGTAAATGGATTAAACGCTTCCATCAAAAGACATAGGGTTGCTGAATGGGTAAAAAGCAAGACCCTTACATATGCTGCCTACCAGAGATTCACTTTAGATTGAAAGACACACGGAGACTAAAAGTAAAGGGATGGAAAAAGACATTTCATGAAAATGAAAAAACAAAAACAAAATAAACTGGGGTACAATACTTATACCAGATCAAATAGACTTTAAAACAAAGGCTATAATAAGAGACAAGGACCCAGTAATTCCACTTCTGCGTATTTACTGGAAGAAACCCAAAACATTAATCCAAAAAGACATATGGATCTATATGTTTTCTGCAACATTATCTATAATAGCTAAGATATGGAAGCAACCTAAGTGTCCATCAGTAGATGAATGGATAAAGAAGTGATATATAGATATAGATATAGATATAGATATAGATATAGATATAGATATAGATATAGATATAGATATAGATATAGATATAGATATAGATATAGATATAGATATAGATGTAGATGTATATATATGTATGTATACATATAATGGAATATTACTCAGCTATAAAAAGAATGAAATCTTGCCATCTGCAACAACATTGATGGACCTAGAGGGTATATGCTAAGTGAAATAAGTCAGAGAAACACAAATACCATATGATTTCACTTATGTGTGGAATCTAAAAAAACAAAATAAACAAACCAGACAGAAATAAACTCATAGATACAAAGAATATTTTGATGATTGCCAGATGGGAGGGTGTTGGAGGATGGGTGAAAAAGGGGACGGGATTAAGAAGTACAAATTGGTAGTTACAAAACAGTCATAGAGATGTAAAATATAGCATAAGGAATATAATCAACCATATATTCAAAACAAACAAATTAACAAGTGGGCAGAGAACCTGGATGGACATTTCTCCAAAGAGGACATACAGATGGCTAATAGACATATGGAAAGATGCTCAATGTCACTAATCATCAGAGAAATGCAAATAAAAACTACAGAAAGAAACCACCTCACACCTGTTAGAATGGCCGTCATCAATAAATAAACAAACAATGCTGGTGAGGATGTGGAGAAAAGGGAACCCTTGTGCACTGTTGGTGGAATTGCAAATTGCTGCCGCCTCTGTAAAAAACAGTTTGGAGGTCCTCAAAAAATTAAAAATAGAACTACCTATGACCCAGTAATTCCACTTCTGAGTATCCAAAGAAACCCAAAACACTAATTAAAAAAGATATATACATCACTGTGTTCATTGCAGCACTACTTATAATAGCCAAGATAGGGAAACAACCAAAATGCCCATTAGTAGATGATCAGAAAATGAAGTTGTGCTACATATATACAATGAATATTGCTCTGCCATAAAAAAATAATGAAATCTTACCATCTGTGACAACAGGGATGGACCTAGAGGGTATTATGCTAAGTGAAATAAGTCATACTGAGAAAGACAAATACTATATGATTTTGCTTATATGTGGAATCTAAAGAAAAAAATAAACAAACGAACAAAACAGAAACAGAACCATAGATACAGAGAACAAACTGATGGTTACTAGATGGAGAGAGAGTTGGGGGCTGGGTGAGAAAAATGAAGGGATTAAGAAGTACAAATTGGCAGTTACAGGAGAGTCATGGGGATGTAAAGTACAGTAGGGGGAATATAGTCAGTAATATTGTAAAAATTACCATGTTTCCCCGAAAATAAGACCTAGCTGGACAATCAGCTCTACTGCATCTTTTGGAGACAAAATTAATATAAGACCCGGTCTTATTTTACTATAAGACCAGGTCTATATAATATATAATATAATATAATATAATATAATATAATATAATATAATATAATATAATATAATATAATATAATATAATATGTAATAAGACTGGGTCTTATAGTAATTTTTGCTCTAAAAGACCCATTAGAGCTGATTGATCAGCTAGGTCTTATTTTCAGGGAAACAGGGTATGTATACGAGGTCTGATAATTTAAGTTCACAAACTCATCCTAGAAAAAGTGCTGTCTACCTCATTGCTGAATATCACTATGGTCACCTTTGAAGTACTCCCCTTGGGAAGCTATACACCCATGCCAGCACCTAGTCCACCTTTCAAAGCAGTTTTGGAACTCTATTTCTAGAATGGCCATCAGAGCTGTCATCGTATAACGCTTGATGTCCTGAATGTCATAAAAATGTTTTCTTTTCAATATTTTCTTTATGTTTGGGTAAAGAAAGAAGTCATTGGGGGCCAGATCAGGTGAGTAGGGAGGGTGCTCCAATACAGTTATTTGTTTACTGGATAAAAACTTCACAGACAGTGCCGTGTGAGCTGGTGCATTGTTATGATGCAAGAGCTCCTTTGTTACCACTTTTGCACACAGCTTTCTCATGCTAAGATTTTTAAGTTAAGATTTTCCTAAGTGTGTCTCTATTGGTGTTTACTTGGTCTGCTTTGCTTCTCATAGTCAGCCAATGATTTTGACGCACAATTCGATGAATTTTTGCAATGTTTTCATGTCAGTTCTGCTCGTTATTGGCTGCCCTGAACTTTCTTCATCAGTGACACGTTATCTCCCCTCTAAAAAAAGGTTTAATCCATTTGTACACTGCTGTTTTTTCCATGGCATTATCCCCATAAACTTGGAGTAACGTGTCCCTGATTTCACTTTCACTCTTATCAAATTTAACAAGAAATTTAATCTTTGTTTGTTGCTCTAATTCAAGTTCAGATATTCTCACGACGGCACACAAAAACACGCAACAACAATAATGAATGAACACCACTCAGCATGACACCTCCACACGTTGACATGAGCACAGATGTGAAATACTGATATACCAACATTATGAAACCTTACTGAGCTGTTTGTACAGAGCTGCCAATGTAAGCGCATGGTGGCAAGTTCATGAACTTAGTTGGCAGACCTCGTAGTGTTAGATGGGTACTAGACTTACCGGGGAGATCACTTCATAAATTATATAAATGTCTAGTCACTATGCTGTACACCTGAAACTAATATAAAATAATATTGAATGTCAACTGTAATTAAAAAAAATAGTCACATGGATATATAGTACAGCATAGGGAATATAGTCAATAATATTCTAATAGCTGTGTATAGTGTCAGATGGGTAATAACCATACAGAGGTTATTACTTTGTGAGGTATACAAATTTCTAATCATTATGTTGTTTTGTACACTTGTAACTAATTATACATGTATGTATGTATGTATGTGTATAGTCACCTGTATAGTCCCATCAGCTTGGCAAAATTTTATGAATGTGATAGTACCAATTGTTATCTAGAAAAAGGGAATATTCAAGTGTGGCTGCTAGAAACATAGACATCAGCTAAATAAAACTATTAAAGCTGACGAAGTTCTCTGCCCCAGTAATTCATTTTCTAGTTATACATCATAGAGTAGCGTTTTTCTAAGTGTGGTCCACAGACACTCAGGGGCCCCTGAGAGCCTTTCAGAGTATGTGCAAGTTAGAATTACTTTAATAATAATAACAATAATAAGACCTCTTTCGTCTTTTGGTCTGTGTTGGCTGATGGCGTAAAAGCAATGAAACACAAATCAAGGTAGAAGCATCAAAATGTATTGTCGTTACTGTATTTTTCATCGCCAGGCACTTGCAATTAAAAAATAATAAGGTAGTTTTACTAAAAAATATCCTTAATAAATCAGTGAAAAGTATTATATTTCTTAAATCTTGACTCTTGAGTGTATATCATTTTAATATGCTGTGTGATAAAATTGCAATAAGAATGAAGTATTTTTGCTGCATAGTGAAGAGCAAAGAACAACACTTGTGTGATTGAGTTACGAGCTAAAATAGCTGTTTTTATTTATGGAACACCATTTTTACTTGGAAGAATGACAAACTAGTTATTCAGAAGGGTATCTGGCAGACACTTTCATGAAAAAGAACAAAGTGAGTTTGTCATTTTCAAGGAAAACAATTGATAGAATTTGTACCAACTGTAAAACTCCAGATTCTAAGCAAAAATTAGAATTTTGGAAAACTTGTATTAGCTACTGTAAGCTTAACAGCTTCCTAATATTTAAAGCTTTTCCTGATGAGACTAGTGTGATGTTTAAAAACTGTGATTTTAAAAAAATGTTTTATAATGAAATATGTCCTCATTTAGAACGTCTGTAAACTCAGTGAACCGATACTTTCCAAATGACCAATGCATGATGTTATAAATCATGCCTCAGGTAACAGATCAATTCATCATGCAAGATAAACCAATAGATTTCAATGATATAGAGTATGAAAAGTTCATGGATAGGTTTCAGATTCCATACTGCAATGCGCCTTTTATAAATTGCCGCTTGTTGAGGTTTGGTATAGAATTAAAGAAGAATAGCTAAAATAATTTCAAAGGCTACTAAAATAAATTTCCCTTTCCAACAACAACAAATCTTTTTGATATTGGATTTATTTTAACCAAAGCTACATATCACTACGGGATGAATACAGAAGCAAATATTACAACCTAACTATGTTCTGGTAAGCTAGACATTAATTAAAGAATTTGTTAAAATATAAAACATTACATTCTTTTTTCTATTGGGACAAAAAATAGTTTTATAAAATATGCTACTTATGTTGAGATATAACGTATTTATTTTAAGTAGATTAATTTTAAATTTCTGTTTTAAATTCTAGTATAGTAAATATTTACAAATATATTCCATAAACAAATATTCTTTGGCACTCTCAATAAGGTTTACAGACTAGAGGAGTCCCAGACCAAAACATTCGTGAACTTTCATCTTAGAAAAATACTGGCACATATCAAAAGGTTATGTGTCTTTTATTTATTATGATACTGTTATGATGAAAATTTAGAAATAATTCAAATTGCCAACAGGAAGGGAATGGGTAAGTAAATTATGGTACATACAGTGGAATGATGAAAAAGGAATGAAATAATGAAAAAGGAATGAAATGAAAAAGTAGTGAAAAAGGAATAAATTAGATCTATATGTGTCAATAGAGATCTGAAAAATATAATATTGAATAACAAATTAGCTTATTATATGTAAGTTAGTTAAAGTAATTAAGATTACACATATTACTTATAAATTATTTTTATTATGAATTTTGTATGTATTGAATTATAAAACTCAAAGTTCATGACAGTAACCGCCCCTGGAGAGGGGAAGAGAAAAGGCAATTCGACTGAGGGATTTCAAATTTAAAATATTTTACATACATGAAGAAAATGAAAATGCTATATGATCCTCTTTCTCCTTTTTGTAGGCTATACTTAAATATACTTCATATATTTTAGGGTTTTTTAGTAGTGTTTGCTATTATTAAAAACACAAATGGTTTAACATCAATCTTAATTGCAGCTCTCTCTATTGCTTTAGAAGAAGAAATTCTTCCTTTAGGATATATTATGGGTATGACTCTGTATGGTTCTTGGTATATTTTATCCAACACAAAGCTTATGTAAATATGTAACAGGCAATAACTGGAAGTGCCTGCTTCTAGGCACACTTACCAAGTCTGTATATGTATTTTTTAATTCGTGTCAGTTTTATAAAGGAAAATGACACATGATTGTTTTAATTATTATTTTGGTGATCAGTAGTGAAGTCTAGGGCTGGGAAAAATACAAATTATAGAAGCAATTTTATAATTGCTTGAGAAACAGGAAAACTCAACCAGCGTATAGGCCCGTCTCTGGAGTTCATTCAACACTTAGACAATGGTGAGAACAGAAAAATATAAGTGTGTGGTCTTAAGTCACAGAACTCTGGAGAGGTTGCTCTTATGGTTTCTCTGTCCACCATTTCTCACCTGGGGAAGAAGTGGCTGTGCAACTTCATGATTGTTTACACTGCTCAGTGTCTGCGAGAGAGGCAACAAATATGGAAAACCAAGAATTCCCAAGTATGCAAATTTGGATTCCCGTATGTGTACACACACAAAAGCCTCTACTTCCTTTGTTCCCATTCCTTAATTCATCCAGGTTTCTGAAGAATCCCTCCCTTGAAGACATCTCACAACCACTGTGGGTTTATATTAGTTTCTTAACGTAGGTTCCTTTCAGTATCTATCATTGTAATAGGGAGAGTGTTTCTTAGTGACCTCACCTTGCTTTGGCACCTCTGAAGTTCACGGTGATGACTGTTATGGTAGTTGATATTCTTCTAGACTATATGTTGTCCTCTGAGATCAAAACCATGCTAAAAGCCAGGAATTCTCTTCACTGTTTGATGCTATATACACAGCAAAACTTGTCCTCTTGTTTCCTATGACCATTGCCCTTCTGGTGATACCTTCTGGTAGAAGCCTGCTTTAGCTCTTTGTACTCCTTTCATAGAACAAAGAATCAATATGAAATAATGTCATATTTTTGTCCTTCATTTTTAATTTGTTTTACTCTTTTCATACTTTGACCAGTTTTTCACTGTATCTTACATTCTTCCTGATTTTTAAGAGCTCTTTTTTTAATATCATAGGAATCTTGAACCAAATTAACTTGTCAAATTTGTGGCATATATTTTATTACATGGTGTAAATTTCCTTTACGTATCTTTATTATCTTCATTTTTGCACTCCAAAATTAAAACTTTATATATAGACACAATATATCAGTTTTCGTTTGGCTTCTTCCATTGCTTTATTTATTTTTTTCTTTGCAAGACCTACTCAAGGTTCATCTGTATCTTCTACTTTCTTTGTTTCCGTTTTTGTACTTGACTCCTCAAGTCATGTGGAATTAATTTAGTGTATGCTGTGATGTGTGAACCTGTCTTCATTGTTCTTCTCTATTCTGACCAATTTTGCCAGAATAAAGAAGTGAGGAGAAAAAGATAGATTTTCCCACTTAATTACAATACTACCTCTACCATATATTTAATTTTTACATGGAAAAACATTTGACTGTTGGGCTTCCTGTGAAGTTCACCAGTCTCTCTGTGGGTTCCTGAATAAGTAATATACTGTTCTAATAACTGTACTTATAGGTTTTATAACTTATAGGAAATATCCCTCTTTCTCCTTTTTTTCCCCAGAAAAAATTTTTTGAATAGTTTTACCTATTTTTCCAAAGTACCTCACAATTTCTTCTATAACAGTTTCTGGGATTTTAATCGGAATTGCTTTATTAAAAAAATAGTTTGAAAATAATAGTGACATTACTATTTCTATTCAAGACCCTGGCTTATCTCTTTAATCATTTCCTTATTGCTTGCATTGTAAGTTTACTTCATATAATTCTTGTTGATATAACCCCTACTTTGTTATTGCTGCTAATGTGATAAGATATTTTGATTCATTGTATTTTCTAACTGGTATATATAAAAGCTAATAATGTTTGTACATTTATTGTGCATTACACTCGTATTAAAATATTTTGTTCTTGTAGTTTTTCCCTATTGGCTTTTCTAGGTTTTCTAGGTAGATAATTTTATCATCTACAGATAATGATGCAATAAAAGCTATATCTATTTCTTTATTTGTATCAAAGTCAGGAATTTTAATAATCATTTTAAATAATATGCTTTTAGAGGACATTATTCCTAGTTTTAATAGCTTTTTTTCTCCTCTGGTGTATTGTCAGCAATAATGTTGGGATCCCCTTTTCATATGGCAGATATTACTAAATGATCATTGCATTTTATATTTCAGGTTTTGTCAATAACTCTCAATATGCAATGTGTATTTTTATTTGGACTAGTAACTCTACTTTAAATTTATAAGTCAAATTATGTCATTCCCATTATCTCTGTTACACCATGCCATTTATTTTCTCCTTAGCACTTACCCTAGTCTAAAACTATCTTATTTACATATCAGTTTGCTTTGCTTACTGTCTGTCTTCTACTCAGTTCGGAACAGGACCTCTTTGGCCCTTGTATCCTTAATACCTAACGCACTACGCGGCACATAAAGATATTCAACACATATTCGTTGATAAACAACTCCAATCAATCAAAGACTATGCCCTCAACTGTTCCTAGTTCTCTTTCAATCTCTAATTCTGCTTACAACACCTTAGGTGATTAAGCATCTCAGGGAGCAATACACTTCTGCCTGCCTCCCTCTAATTTGCATGGCATTGGGTCTAGGTGGCGCTATTTCTGGATCCATATAAAGAAAATATAGAAGGAGGATGTGCGGATGGTCCTAGCGGATGAAGAATAGATTTGGAGGACTTGGTGCACTGCATTCTCTGAATCTTGGGGTTAGGGACAAATAGAATAAATGAAGATTTTGCCTAGTTGGAGATATTAGTGCTGTTTATAGATGAATCAGAGCAAGGAAGTTCATGGGATACATTTTAGGAATGTATTTCTCAATCTGTCTTTATACTTAATGATTTTAAGTAGTAATCCCATTTGGATTTTGGCCAGTGGTTTTCTCTTATTTGTAGATTATAATAATGCTGACATTGTTGTTCGTTTTATATTTTGTGTAAAACTTCATGAATGTATGCAATATAAAATTAGATTTTTGCATATGCGTACCTATATAGTATGCATGTAATCCATGGTCATAGTGACCTAAAAGAATGATTTTATATATATATGTATATATATACGTATATATACTAAATACTTAATGAATGCTTTTCATTGATTAAGCATTTTTACTTTTGAGAATTAAATGCGATCTTATAACAAACTCTAAGGTAGGTATTATTATCTGAATTTTACAAAGATTGGTTCTTAAGTTCAGAAAATATACATAGACAGTGTCTACACATTTATATCCAAAAAGTAGAAAAAACAACACTTAATCCAGGTTTTCCATCTAAAAATTTATATTTTTTATTGACACATTCTAATTTTCTATTCTATTCTCAGTACTAGCATTGCATGGGTGCCATCAAAAGAAGCAGAAAACACACATACACACACACACAACACACACAGTTCATTCTTGGTACTTTTGTTATTTGCGGTAGTCATGTTCTATTAAATTATTGTGAACACTGAATTAATGAACATTGAATTAGTATTGCTTCTAGGGGAAATGCAGGCTTGGGTTCCTATGAGCCTCTGAGCACATTTTCATCAACTGATGGATGCATAACCTTGTTTTATGTGCGTTTCTGTTTATAGACACCTTATTTAATACATACTGTTGATTCATTATCATTGAACTTAGGGCTAGCAGCACTATAACTCATTCCTGAAGAAATCTTATCTAACACACTCATTTTTTTCCAGAAGGTACATCACAACCTTCTTGCCCTTAGGAACTCTAGATAGCACTTCAGTACTACACTTGGAGAGCATTTTAAATAGCAAAATCAACAGCGAAAAGCCCCAAATGTTGTTAGGTTCATATATGTTTATAATTGTTATATGATGAATTAACCCTTTCGTCATTATATTATATCCTTTGCTCCTGTAACAGTTTTTGACTTAAAGTGTACTTTGTCTAATATTAATAGCCACTCCAGCTCACTATTAGTTATTGTTTTCATGGAATAACTTTTCCTATCTTTTCACTTTAAACCTATTTGTGTCTTTAGATCTAAAGTGAGTCTCTTGTAGAAAGCGTATAGTTGGGTAATTTTTAAACTGTTCTGGTAATCTGCCTTTTGATTGGAGAGTTAAATCCATTTATATTTAAAGTAATTACAGATAAGAAATGACTTACTTCTGTTAGTTTGCTGTTTGTTTTCTGTATATTGTATATTTTTTGTTCTTCAGTTCCTCCAATACTGTCTTCTTTTAGGTGAAATTGATATTTTCTAGTGTGCCTTTTAAATTTTTTTGTTGTTTCTTTTACAACACTTTTAGTTATTTTCTTAATTATTGCCATAGGGATTGTAATTAACAATTTAATTTATAACATTGAGATTCAGAATTCAGATGAATACCAAATTCATTTCAATATTATACAATATACTGTATAGCTCTTTTGCCTCCCCTTCTTCTTTGAGCTGTTATGGTCACAAATTACATCTTTACACACTGTGTTCCCTTTAATATAGATTTAAAATTGATGTAATTGTCTTTTAAATAAGATAGGGGAAAAAAAGGAGATACAAACAGAAAATGCGTTAATACTGCCTTTTATATTATATACCATGTTTTCCCAAAAATAAGACCTAACCTTATAATCAGCTCTAATGCGTCTTTTGGAGCAAAAGTTAAAATAAGACCTGGTATATATTATATTATATTATATTATATTATATTATATTATATTATATTATATTATATTATATTATATTATGACCCAGTCTTATATTATAGTAAAATAAGACCAGGTCTTATATTAATTCTTGCCCTAAAAGTCACATTGGAGCTGATTGTCCAGGTAGGTCTTATTTTCAGGGAAACACAGTACATACATAGGTATCTTTACTGGTCTTTACTTATTTATATGCATTCATGTTATCTTCTCATATCCTTTCATTTCAGCCTAAAGGACTTACTTTGGAATTTCTTGTAGGGTAGTTCTAGTGATAAACTCTCATTTTTTTGTTTATCTGATAATCCCTTAATTTCTTCTTTATTTTTGAAATACATTTTTCTGAATATAGAATTTTTCATTGACAGTATTTTCTTTCTGCTCTTTGATGCATTATCCTACTGCCTTCTGTGCTTCATACTTTCCGGTGAGAAATTAACTGTTAACTATTATTGAGGACCCTTTGTCCTTGTGTGTCAGATTCTCACTGCTTTCAAGATTCTCTTGTTGTCTTTGGCTTTAAACTGTTTGATAATGATGTCTTAATATGAGTCTCTGAGTTTATACTACTTAGAATTCTTTTAGTTTTTCGGGTGAGAGTATTAATATTTTTTTCTCATCAAATTTGGAAAGTTATTAGCCATTAGTTTTCCAAATATTCTTTATGTTCTTTTTTCTCTCTCCTTTCCTTCTGGACTTCCATTTTGCATATCTTGGAATATTTGATGGAGTCTCACAGGGCTCCTAGGCTCTGTTCATTTCTCTTTATTCTTTTTTCTTTCTCTTTCTCATCCTTGATAATGTCATTTGACCTATCTTCAAGCTAACAAATTCTTAATGCCTGCTTACGCCTGCTGCTGTGCTCCTTTAGTCAGTTTTTCACTGTATTGTATTTTTCAACTCCAGAATGCCTTTTTATAATTTTTATCTCTTTATTAGTATTCTTCATTTGGAGACATTATTCTGGATGCTTTTCTCTAGTTCTTTAGAAATGATTCCCTCTAGTTCTTCGAACACACTTAGATGATTTTAAGTTTTTGTCTGGTAAGCTCAATGTGTGAACTTTCTCAGAGACAGCTATTGGTTGCCTTTTTTTCAGTGTATGACTAATATTTATTTTATTTCTTTACACACCTATATATTTACTTAAAACTAGACATTTTTAATATTTTAATGTGGTAATTCTAAAATGTCCCCCCTCCCCTGGATTTATTGTTGCTGCTTGTTGTAGTTATTTTTGTCTGTTTGCTTAGTGACTTCTCTAAGCTACTTTTATAAATTCTGTGTTCTTTGTTGTGCATGACTACTGAATCATCTATTCCACTAGATTAGTGGTCGACTAGTGCTTGGATAAAGATTTCCTAAAATATCTGGGACCAAAATAAATACACAAAAAGTTCTCCCAGATGGATACTAGACTTATCAAGGTAATCACCTCATAAAATATATAGATATTTAATCACTATGTCCTACACTTGAAACTAATATCATATTGTATGTCAACTGTCATTGAAAAAATAAATTTAGAAAGAATTTTTAAACAAAGATCTCCCAATGTTTGCCAAAGGTCTCTCGGTGTTTTAGATCATGTCTTCAGCACTTAACTTGTTGGTTTCAATACAGCTCTTTATTAACCTCACTTCTGGTTGGGCAAAGCCTTGAAGTTAGCTAGAGGTAAATGCTTAGGAAATTCTCAGGTATTATTTGAGCATATGAATAGTCTTGGGAATGCATATGGTCTTCTAAAATCCTGGGGATATGTCTTTCAAATCACACTTCTGATCCCCCACTGAAAGCATTTCATTCTCCAGCCTTCCCAAGTTTCTTGGTTAGTTTACTGTTTGCCCCAACTGCTGTTCATTGCCTTAAAAAGTAGCCACTAAAACACGTGCCTGGAGTTTTGACAAATGCCCAAAGGACAGTGACTTTGTCTGGGGAAGTTCTGAGTCAGCCTAGATTAAGACAAACCATTTGAGAAGGTCTTCTAGGGAGTCAGCAGACAGATCCATTATGGGCAAGTCTTTGTAAATGAGGTCCTTCTGTTCCCTCAGGAAGAGTGGTCTATAATTTTCAAGGCTACCACTGTGCTGAGAAGTGGGAGCTGAGACTAGGTTAAGTGGAAATGCAACAAAGTCTGCTCCTTTTAACATGATTCAACCTTTTCTTTCCTTTTTTTTTTGGGATGGGGGGCTAAGTTCTGCCCAGGTTGCTACAAGTTTTTAGTTAGTTTCCAAAGTTCTGAGAAAGTCAATACTTAAAATATTTGCTAGGGTTGTTTTGGTTTTTGTTTGTTTGTTTGTTTTTGCTTTTATGAAAGGGTGGACTTTTGGAATTCCTTTTATCACTATTTTTTTCTGATTTCACCCCCTTTGTGTAATTTAAAAATATATTTTAAAATCCCTTTATTTCCAGTAGCTTTACATTATTCATTTGCAAGTGTTATACTAGAGTGAAAAATGATTTTAAATGAAAAACATTGTAAGCATTTTAAAGAACTGCTCAAAGTTCCCTGGGCTGATGGATTATTTTTCTTAAAATAGTAATAATAGTAACTAATAATATCCGTGTTTCCTAAAGCATTTATTATATGATAGTCATTGTCTATGTGTTTTATATGCATTTTCTCAATCCTCACAATTCTATGCTGTAGTGACTTTTATTAGCCTTATTTTATACCTGAGAAAACTGAGATTTCAAAAGATTAAAGTTAAGATCACATTGGTAGCAAGGGGCAGAGATGTGATTCACATCAATATCAGTATGATTCCAGAGTGTTGCTCTTAACTATGATGCCAGAAAAGAAAGCAATTCAGAATTCCATAATATCTCATTTTGATATATAGGTCATTTGTTATTACCATTACTATTAAAATTCATATATCAGATATTAAGATAATGGGTGAAAACTAAAAGTTTGGCTACCAATCAACAAGTATTTACTGAATATTTCTCAGATGTCAGTATTTTGGTAGACATTTCTTAGGATAAAATGTGATTACTATCTTTAAGAATCTAATTATCTAACAAGGAAGTAAGAATGACTATGTGAGAAATAATTCAGCTCTAAACTATAAGATACTAAGAATAAATTCAATGAAAGTTCAGAAAAAGTTGGTCACAGGCTGTAGTGCAAAGGACTTCATGAAACTATTGAAATAAACTTGAAGAATAAAGAGGATTGAACACCACTTAGAAATTTACAGATTCATTGTCTAATTTGACAACTTAATTAAAAAAAAAACAACCTTTTTCTAATGCAGACTATATGCAAGGCATTGGAACTGTAAAAGATAAAGCACTAGACCCCACCCTTATGGAATTCAAATAGTTTTCTTTTAAGTATATAGTATAACATGTTATGTTGTGGGTTTGTATAAAGTGCTGCAAACAAATGTAAGAAGAAATTATACCTTTCTGGAGAAATCAAAGACAAATTTTAAAAATCCAGAGAGCCAATGGCTTTCAAGCTGGCCCTGAAGGATGAGGTAGTAGCAGTTAATTTTACTATACTTACACTTGCACTTGCACTTGTACTTACACTTTACTGGGTAGTCCCAACCCTCCTGGGCATTGGTAAAGGCATGCCAATAAGATAGCTCTCATTTCTCAGACCAGAAGAGCAAGCTTTTTCCTTCCTGATCTATTATGTGAAGAGATATAAGGCAATGTGGATGGGCAGCTATGGGATTTATTGCCTATGCTAACTTGAGAAGAGCAAAAGGGAAAATACAGGTGTCTTAGTTACTCAAGAAATTCTTGGATTTACATACTAAAGTTAAAAAATATAAGGACATGTATTTCTTATTGTATTTGCTCTTTTTCCTCCATCTAGATTCCTATGTAATCTTCCCTTAGAATTAGAGTATCACAAACACTGTTAGGGCTCCATTTCTTCAAGTTCTTCATATTTCTATGGCATTGTGAGATAGGGAGGGATTTGGTATCCCAGACAACCTTATTTGACACCTACATAATCCTTCCTTGATGGTACCACTTAATTATCTTAAAGCTGGTTGGTTTCCTTCCAAGCGCACTGCAAACCATATTGTTAATCTTATAAATGCCAGTTGGGGTTAAGCTGACTTGACTCCTTTTTTCACTGTCCTTGTAGTTTGGGTTCAGCTTATTGGGCAAGGCTTGGTTTTCTTTGCTTATGTCTACTTCTAATACACTATTAGAGGACTTAAAAAAAAATACATACATACATACATACATACATACATACATACATACATACATATATATATATATATATATATATATATATATATATGTATGTCAGCAATTCTCCAGGAACACAAGTTTGCAGAATAGCAGTCTATGTACAAAGGTAAGCAAAGGCACAGGGTTTGTCCACAGAACACGAGGTTTTCAGAATGGGTACAATAGAAGTCTGTTAGGAACTGGAGATTAAGGTGGAAAAGTAGCTAATGCACAGGTCATACATAAAACCAAGGAGTTTGGACTTGATTCTGTTGAATCAATAGTGACTGATCTGGGAATATATAATCACTCCATTAGCAGAATAGAGGATGAATCAAAAGGAGGCAAATGACAATAGTGTTAGGGACATCAGTGTTAAAAAGGTTATTAATATAGTTGCTAGGGATTAACCCATTTCTACTTGTATTCTAATGTGATAGGAATTTTTTTTTTTTTGTAAGTAGTTGAAATTGGACAGGAAAGAAAGTAAGACAGGAAAGGAGAGAAATTTTGGTCTAATTTTAAATAACCATTTATTCTTTATTATACTGAGATGACTAACTGAAATTATATAACAGGGGTGCCAAAAGAACTGTATATAAGTGGACACTTGGGTCAGTGTTGCTCAAGCCATAGTTCACCATAATCAGAAGTGTCTGGACGCTGATGGTAACAATTTTGAGAACCTCTTGTAATTATAGAAGTCAAACGTGACTTGTATTCATCTTTTGTTATTGGTATATGTTGAGTATTACATTTTAGTACAGTTTTTCTTTCTTAAAATGTGTATATGAAAAGTCAGACAATTAAGTGCATGAATTGTTTACTGTGCGCTTATATGGTGGAAAGTTCATGAACCTAATTGTCTGAACTTCATACATTTTTTTGGCATCTTCTGTATATGTAACACCTCCTCTTTACCCATTCAACCATCAAGGGACATCCAAGATGCCTCCACATGTTGATCATTGTAAACAGTGCTGCAATGAACATATGGATGCACATGTCCCCTCAAAGTAGCATTTTGGATTTCTTTGAATAAATACCCAGAAGTAGGATTACTGGGTTCTTCTTTGTCTTTTGTTATAGCCTTTGCTTTAAAGTCTATTCTGTCTGGTATAAATATTTCTATCCCAGATTTTTTTTTTTTTTCATGAAATATCTTTTTCCATCACTCTACTTTCAGTCTGTGTGTCTTTCAATCTGAAGTGAGTCTCTTGCAGGCAGGATTTGTAAGAGTCTTGTTTTCTTATCCATTCAGCCACCCTACCTTTTCATTGGAGCATTTAATCCATTTACATTGAAAGTAAATGGTAGTTATTACCATTTTATTATATATGTATATATTTTTTCATCTTAAAGAAGACCCTCTAAGATTCCTTGTAATACTGGTTGGTGGTAATGAACTCCTTTAGATTTTTCCTTGTCTGGGAAGCTCTTTATCTGTCCTTCGATTCTAAATGATAGCTTTGCTGGGTGGAGTAATCTTGGTTGTAGATCCTTGCATTTCATCATTTTGAATATTTCCTGCCAATCCCTTCTGGCCTGTAAAGTTTTTGTTGAGAAATCAGCTGACAGTCTTATGGGAGCTCCCTTGTAGGTAATTACTTTTTTCTTGCTGCTTTTAAGATTCTCGCTTTGTCTTTAACCTTTGGTATTTGAATTATGATGTGTCTTGGTGTGGGACTCTTTAGGTTCATCTTGTTTGGGGCTCTGCACTTCCTGAGCTTGTATGTCTATTTCCTTCGTCAGCTTAGGGAAGTTTTCCATCATCATTTCTTCAAATAGGTTTTCAATTCCTTGCTCTTTCTCTTCTCATTCTGGTACTCCTATGATGCAAATATTGGTACACTTGACATTGTTCCAGAGGCCCCTTAAACTATCATTTATTTTTTACTTTTTTTCATTTTGCTGTTCTGTTTGGGTGCTTTCCGTCACCTTATTTTCTAAAATGTTGATTTGATCCTCTGCTTCATCTAATCTTGTTGATTCCCTCTAATGTATTCTTTCAGTTATTATATATATATATATATTTTTATTTCTGACTGGTTCTTTTTATGTTTTCTATCTCTATTTTTATGTTTCCTATCTCTTTGTTGAAGTTCTCCCTAAGGTCACTGAGCATCCTAATAACCAGTGTTTTGAACTCTGTGTCTGGTGGATTGCTTGTCTCTATTTTACTTAGTTCTTTTTCTGGAGCTTTGTTTTATTCTTTTATTTGGGACATGTTTCTTTGTCTCCCCATTTTGGCTGCCTCCCTGTGTTTGTCTATGTATGAGGTTGGGCTGCTATGCCTCTTGGTCTTATTAGAGTGGCCTTATGTAGTAGGTGTCCTGTAGGACCCAGTGGTGCAGTTTTCCTGGTCAACAGAGCTGAGTGTGCCAGGTGTTTCCCTTGTGTGGGTGGTGTATTCCCTCCTGTTGTAGTTGAGCCTTGGTTGCTGTTTGCACATCAATGGGAGGAATTGACCCTCGGGCTGATTGGTTGTGAGGACTGGCTGTGACTACAGTAGAGGAGCTATTGTGCAGGAGCTGACCCTGTGAAGCAGGATTCACTTTAGCAGGGCTCTGGTGCCTGCCTAGTCCGCTCTTTTGGTGTGTCATCCTTAGAAGTGGCCGGGTGATGCTGTGGCCCAGTCCAAAGTTGTCCTCTGGATGTGCCAGTTCCTAGGGCCTCCTGAGAAGGGCCCCACCACAGGCCAGCTTCGGCCACAGCCTGTACCCTTCCCAGGGCCACCTGGCATAAACCACAAAGCAATCCAAAGATAGCCACCACCTGTGCTGAACTTGGAGGTGCCTCAAAAGGACCAGCCACAAACTGAGACTGGCTGTGGCTAGTGCCAGGCTTAGGGCTGCTCAGCAAGAAGTACAGGACACACCAAAGCCAGATGCTGCTTGTTTGGGTTTTGTGAACCTTTGAGAGATTTTAGGAAAGTCTGCAGCATGAGCCAAGACAGGCTGTTTATATGAAAAAGCCACTGGAAGCAGTTTGGGTGTGTCCTAAAGTTGGGTGGGGCAGCATTTCTGGGAATCACCCAGGGCGGTAATGAATGGAGTTATCCATGTTGATGGAGATTCAGATATAATGGCAGTTACCTGTGTTTGCATGGTGGGAAGGGGTAAGGCTCAACAAAGAAACAATGGCTTCCTCCAGCTCCTCCATTTGGAAGAAAGTTGCCCCTCCAGCCCTCAACCTGGAGCCAGACCACTCAATTCCTCCCTGATTGTTTTTGGTGCCTTTGGAGCTGCTGTCCCAGTGCTGGAACTCAGAGTGAGTGAGTCCATCAGTGAGCAAGTCCATACACTAGCCCTTTAAGTGGAATGCTTAGGACTCCAGCCACCTTTCATCTCACTCAGTCACATCTCTGCTGATTTTCATAGCGAGAAGTTATAGGGACTTCTCTCTCCAGCACTGGAATTCTGGGCTGGGGAGCGTGTTGTGGGGCTGGTACCCCTCACTCCTCCTCTGCAGTCGAGATATCCCTCCTGATATTTAATGGTCACACATGGGTGTGGGACCTGCCCATTCTGCATCTCCACCCCTCCTGCCAGTCTTGAGGTGGCTTCTTCTGTATGTCTTTAGTAGTAGGGCTTTGGTTCAGCTGGACTTCAGGTGAGTCTCAATGATGGTTTTTCTGTAGTTCAGTTGTAATTTTGATGTAGTCATGAGAGGAGACAAACACAGCATTTATCTACTCCACAATCTTAACTGGAAATCTCCTCTGTAAAACTCTGTGGTCTTCTTGAGGAAATTAACTTCCCCATTTCCTACTTTTTCAGTACCAGATTACTTGGGGGATAAGCTGAAAAGAAAAGATGATCTGCTATGAAAGCATCATTTTCTAACTTTTCTTTTTCCTTAAGAAAGGTCTGTGGGCATAACACAATATTACATTTGCAAGCCAGTGAGCCTCATGACATGAAACAATTACATTAATTACCTTTTGAAAGTATATCTAGGGCTTTATGCCACATTATGGAAACACAGTTAAGTACTTTCTCTTTATCTAAAAACCAAGTTAAATGCATAGATGCATACCGAGATTTCCAGTCCCTTGAATCTCCAGGGTGTTTGAAAATGTCTGAAATCTCTTTAAAGAGCATATTAACATGTATCCAAAAAGTTAGACTGTAATACTATTTAACTGCTCGATTTTTCCATTATGGGTCTGTCAGCAGGAATATGTTGCCCTATAGTACATGACAAGTGAAAACGCTAGTAACATTGTTTTTCATAGACAGAAAAAATACCAAAGAAGCAATTTCTTGGCTAAAATGTCACCTATTAGATGTATAGGGCTCACTGTATTTTGTTGCCCTGGTAACGGATGGTGTAAAATGACTCCTTTGCACCGCTCCATCAGAGTGATTGCATCCTGTTTTTTCCATCATTTTACAAGAGGCTGTTTTCATTCTCCCTTCCTGACCATATTAAGTGTAAAGAGATTGAATTACTGTGCTGTACCCTCTCCATCCGATCTGGATTTAAGAGTTGATATTGATGTACTGAGAACTGTGTGCTTCTTCAAGAAAAAAAAAAAAGCTACAAATTATAATGAATTTGACTTTTATGTATCGACCATTCAAGAGTTGAAGTAGGGTTTCTGCACCCAAGGGATAGACATGGCCTGATCAGCATTTTTCACTTGAACGAATCCAATTGATAAAGCAATATACTCAGTGTCACTTTGCTTGATCTCCAGGTTTAACAATAGTCATGCTAAAAGTAGATACATTACTCTATAAATTTTACCTATAAAAAAAAATGTGCTAGCCGTAGCTTTCTACGGCTGTACTTCTTCCAACTTTTAACCTAGCAGGGCAAAAAGGAGACCCACTCCAAAATTGTGCTGAGACCGTGCAAGTGTGGGCAATGTGTATTCATCAGGTATGTATTCGTGACAATCAGGAGCTAGACACCACTTTACTTCCTTGTCTAAACCACCAAATCAGAAAGCACTTCCTGAAAAAAACAGCTTCTTGTTCTGTTAAATGGAAAATTGTTCTCCAAAGTGACACACTGCTTTACAATTATCCAACCATTCCACTCTGTCATTATGAACAACTTAATGCCTCAAAAATCATTTGTCTGAATATTTCATTTGTCCCCATACTTGAAATAAGAGTGTGATTTTCTTAAAGTAAGGATTTTTTGTTAATATACTTTGGGTAATTTAATTTTTGACCATTACTATATAATATTTGTCATTCCACATGTATTTTTTATTTTTTTTATTTTATAGCTTAGAAGTACATAGACAAAATAAATGAGAAAGTATGAGGCAAAATGAAGCTAGGACATTTCAAAAGAATGAGAAACTTTGTCCTCTGTCTCACTCTGGGGTGGGGGCAGAAACAGTGGGGTTGTCTACTTTATTTACTTAAAAGTTTTGTCATAGGATAAAGATCTCTAGTTAATTGCATTCCTTGAATGGTAATTCCCTTTCAGAATTTTATGTAAGAGACTATTTTGAAGTCCTACCACTTGGTCACAATTGGAAAGGCAAGAGATTCTGCCCACGCTGCCAATTTGGATAACTGTGTGTTTAGACATTTTAAGTGACTTCAACCACAGTGATAAATGATCATTTCCCTTCATAGGGGAAATACTGAAAACATTTAAATAACTATTTAACAAACAAACATTTATTGTTTGACTATTCTTAATATGTGTGCAATAGGAAACTGTGGTATTGATTTGTTCTTCTTTTCTGGTAAGTTGACTATCAAAGGTTCTTCATTTTAAATCAATCAGTCTATCTCTGTGTGTCTTTCTTGGTCCCTAGCTCTGCTCTCCATTTCTCTGTCTCTGTCTCCATCTCTATCTCTCTCTGTCTCTCTTTCTGTCTTCTACTGTCATCTACATCCTGCTGCCTCTTGATCCATTTTCTTAATTGTCTATATCCCAGAAATTCCCTAATGTAAGGTGTCCTTGTCCCAAAATGTCCTCAAAGAATAACCAGCTCAGCTTTTATACATATTAATTGACTCCATCCTGTCACTAAAATGATATGTCCCCTGTCCTCATGAATTTCTGCCACGGAGTTAACACCCTAAAGCAATGGCTGTGTCATTGCAGTCCCTGCGCCAGTAGCATCAGCATTACTTGGGAACTAGTTAGAAATGCAAATTATGAGGCCCAGCCACAGCTATAGAACCAGAAACTCTGAGATAGGGCCCAGGAATCTGTATTTTAACAATTTGTCTAGGTGATTCTAATGCTTGCTGTTTGAGGACAATTGTTCTGAACCTCAGTTCGTTCAGTTAGTCCATTCTGGTGATC
The DNA here is from genome assembly GCF_057876585.1 of Rhinolophus sinicus. Lineage (NCBI taxonomy): Eukaryota > Metazoa > Chordata > Mammalia > Chiroptera > Rhinolophidae > Rhinolophus > Rhinolophus sinicus. The sequence goes on along the minus strand of NC_142516.1, from coordinate 40,251,654 downwards.
AAATCTATATAATCAGCTGCAATCATGGATGAAACTAACTAATTTCAAGTGACTAGGCTAGGACAAGTGGCTTTAATGATCTTTGTGCCCCACTTGTCACTAACCAAGAACATACTCATTCTTATCTTATGAATCTTACAGAGTTTAGAGAGAAGAACACCTTAAAGTACCTTTAAGCAAGAGCAACCAAGCCATAAGAAGAACTGAGGGGAAATACTATCAGAATCAGTTTCTAGACTGCAGTTCTACTCATGGCTTGCTGCTAACTCAGTGATCTTCAGTAGCTCATGCAGCTTCTGTCTCCTCCTTTTCAAATGGGAATAAAACCATCTAAATCAGGGGAGTCATCATAAGAGATCAGATGATAGCTGAGGATATGCTGTTTAAATTATAAAGAGCTACACAAATACAAGAAGATACTATTAATATTATAATCACTTTTTATCTTTAATGGTAGCTTTAGAATAATTACAAAGGATTTAGATAATGAACTACTGCTAACACCAAATGTCTTTTTCTGCTCTGTATGCTCCGGGAGAATGCTCTCTCTCTCTCTCTCTCTCTCTCTCTCTCTCTCTCTCTCTCTCTCTCTCTCTCTCTCTCTTTCAGTTCTGGACTCATTGTACAAATAGCCTGGCACATAATACCACCTGCTTGGAAGATGGCGTGAAAGAGCAGCTCTCATTTTGTGCTCAATCACAGAGCCAGTCCCTCACCCATATTTTAAGAAAGATAAGAGAGCTGCCAGGGGAAAGTGCCTTATAAATATATTTCCTTTGCAGGATTACAGGACAGGGAGACACTGACAGTCATATATAGTCCTTCCCGGAATGTGTCATATCTTCCTGGACTGGGCTAATCAACTGAAAAGTTTTGGGGTGGTCAGGAGACTAGGATCAAAAAATATACATATGTCTGCAGTGTGTATTTTAAACTGAAGAGCACATCTCCATTTGGACTACCACATTTCAAGTGCTCAATAGCCACATGTTGTGAGTGTGGCTATTGCGCACTATAGTGGACAACAGAAGTTTAGAGAATCTTAATTTTAAAATGCAGATTGGGAAAACATCAACAGGCTTACAGAAAAGTTGGAAGTCCTTCAGAGTGTTTAGAACAGCCACTTCTGTGGCGAGCGTGCCCTTTTCTTCTCTCCCATGTTCTTCTTCCTCCCCTATTCTCCTATCCACACACACACACTCACACACACAGTCACACTCTCTCACACTCTCACACACAGTCACTCAGCCACTCCCCCTCTCACTCACACACTCACATTTATACACACACACACTCACTATGCTTCTGTGGGACACAATCATCTGGCCAAGCTTCTCTGTCCCCCTTTCAGATGCTATTGCTTTTATTTGTCTCAGCGGAGTGAGACTTTCCTCCTTCCAAACAGTACGTGGAAGGCGATAGTGCAGGCTTGGATTATTGAATGTACTGCATTCACAAGAAACGGTGCTCCTGTCCTCTTCAAAAGCCAAACACTGAATGGCACTTTTCACAGACTTGGGGTTGTTTCTATTCACCATTTCCTGATTTGTTAAGACAAAAGAGGAAGACAGAGAAGAATGAGAAAAAGAGATTCTGAGAAGTAATTAGACCATCTTCCCATATCAACCCTTACCTTTGGAGGGAGGAAAGAGTCTGCTTAGAGGGGCAAATCTACCCCTTCAGCTTCCTAAACATAAATCATGTTCATGGTATGAAAAAAAATGAAATTTTCTAGGGAAGCATGGTAATATTACAAAGTAATTAAAACCAAGTCATCTTAGAACCACTCAAAAAGTTATGAACCTTTAAAAATGGGTATATGTTAACATTACTAGAAAATTTGTAAAAATACCTCTGCTGCCTACATGATGCCCCTTTTTTTTGGGGGGGGGATAGCTTTTGCTCAGTGGCATCTTTTTTGAAACAGATAATAATCATCTTGGGTAAACTCTACATCACTATTATATCCCATTACCTCTTCACCCCAACCGCGTGTCCAGCGAACGTCTTCTTAAATCCCCCTGACAGGCTGGCCTCTGGTCGTATATCCCGCCACCCTCGTCTGCGTGTACACACGTGTTGTTCCGCATCAGCACCGTGCTGGCTCATTTAGCCCTGCTGACTTGAATCAACTGGATAAAATTTTATGGCGCGCTGTGATTGTAAATATGCCTCCTCTCATTCACAGCCTGGGAAGGCTGGAGGGCCATTACATCTTAATTGGGTAATTTCTTTTTCAGATCTCCGAAGGCAGGGTTGCTGCATCAAAGGCACCTCAGAGCAGGGCTCTAGTGCCAGCTAGAATTAAAATGTTGTCATTTCCAAGAGAACCCAGGATCTTATTCATGGACTGGATTTTTTTTAGGACATTAAAACAATTTAACTTATTTTAAAACAGAGATTTGCATCTATAATGCCAACTGGTTTGAAAAGAAAAATATTTGGTCTAAAAGATCTCTTTTGTTCCCTTTTTTTCCCTGTTTCTGCACACTGCACTTTTAGAGATTTCAACAAACTTCAGACTCATGTATTTATATACCAAAAACACTTGTTCTAGTTCATTTGCTGTTTGTAAAATGTGTTTGGATGTAGACATAAGTGTAAACACACACACACACCTTAAAGCTCAATGGAAAGGGGTCTCTTTTTTCAGTCCATAATTGCACCAATTAATGGTGCAATATACTGTTGCCATTTTGCAGAGGATCAATCTAACAAAATAAAATAAGGTCGATTTCTTTTAGAATAAAAGCCGTAATGTAAAAATGTAAAGGATGTAATCTTTGCCCAAAGTATTATGAATCAAACCAAAACAGAAAAGAGGAATAAAAGAACTATTGCCAGGAGAGGGAGGTAGACAGAGGTCGGAAATAGCAGTGGGTGTCATTCCACCTACTGCAGAATCTGTGCAGCAAATCGCTGTGCTTAAAGGAGAAGTGGCAATCAGCACGGATTGAAATATCCCTGAATGCAGTTATAATGACATTCCTCTTCTCCCTCTTGTGTCTAGCACGGTAGGCCATCATCAGAAATGTGCACCATCCTGCAAGGTACACTTTCTAAAGACAGGAAAACCCCTGCATGTGATTCCAAGACCAAGAGTCGTCTGTGTATAAGGCATGTACCCCGTGTCACACAGGGTCTGGCACTTAGAAGGGCTCCACATTTGATTAAATGCTCTGATGTCACCATCCCGAAATTGAAATTCTTAATTTTTAACAAGGGGCTGCACATTTTTATTTTACACTGGGACCTATAAATTTTGTAGCCAGTCCTAAATGGATAAAATATAGTTATCCAGTTAGAGAATGTCCACTTGAAAAGTATTTCACCTACAGCTTCCCTGACTAGGTAATAGTAGCAGGGAAAATGAAAACAACATTTCATTTTATGAAGGTACTCCCATCCCTATCCTAGCTGTTTCCCAAAAGAATTGTGGGGATGTCAAAAAGCAGTCAGCAGCCCTGGACCCCAGCTTTGCAACAAAGACCCACCAGGGCTATTCTTCATTCCTCCATTGATTGGGTTGAATGACAGAGCAGCCCATGTCATGTCACATCAAACATGGCTTGATGTGACAAGACATTACAGGAGCTGGTGCAAAACAGAAAGAGAACTGGAAGAAAACGTTGTTTTGTTTAAAATGCCAAGGAGGATGTGAGACAAACCTAGGAGAACAGAGGTGACCATAATAAAATAATGCTGCTAAATTATAAACGATAGTCTGCATCTCTGGCCCTTTTCATCCATGACTATCAAGGCTCCACAGATATGGTTACGCCTTCTTGTAATTTCTTTGTGGGTTCTCTTTGCAATATACTTTGGTGTGAGAGGGTCATGGGTAAGTCTTCCTCATTCAAAGGTGAGATGGATCCAACTTTGATAGCTGTTTAGAAGAAATAGTTCACAAAAGCTTCAAAAAGAACGTTAAGAAGATTGTTGTCAAAGGCTAAAATAGGCAGAAGGCCATTGGATGGTTCCTTTTTGATTAGTGAAGGAAAAAATTAGAAGGCATTCTTTTTTGAAAACGATTGCTGCTCGTGACTTGATGCAGGAGCAGGTGACTTGAGGAAAGAGACATAATGTGCTAGGATCATGTCACCTCATATTTAAAGAGTATTACCTGCTGCCAGGATTTTTCAGTGTTCTAATGTGATTATGTAAAGGCAAAAGGGCATTGAGGATGGCCCATTCTTCTAGGAAGAACTGTTCAGTGCTCTTGGGAAGTCAGTTTCCTCTCAATCAGGCTTAAGTAAGTCAATGAACTTTAATCCCATTAAATTCTATCAAAAGGGGGAGATTTGAGAAAACAATGAATTTTAGGGTGTTCCATCCTTCTGGACTCTGAGTAGTGTTAGAATGGCTCTGCCCAATTGACCAGGCAAATGATCCCATGGAAAGGTCAAGAGTTTCACAGAGTGCAGGGTTTAAAGCTGAGATAAGGTACCTTCCTGCCACACAAGGAGGAAGACTGGAGTTAGCTCAACACCTGCACTCCACCAGACCTGAGACATCTCCAATAACCTGAACTCATACTCTGCCTCCATAGATATTTGCAGCATGGAAGGGTGTTACCAGTGGAGAATTTAGAACCAAATTACCTCAGTTCAAATCACAGCTTGATCTTTCCTCAATGAGTGCAACTTTGAATGAGTGATTTATCTCTTCTATGACTCAGTTTCATTATATACAAAATAGGGATGTTAATACTCATATACCTAATTCATAGAGTTATTGTTAGTATTCAATAGAAACAAATGTATGTCAAGCACTTAGAAGAATACCTGGCACATAGTAAGCAATTAATAAAAGTCATAACTCTTAGTAATTCCCTTTTGGGACTGTGTTGGATTTCAAATACTGATATATCCAATTACAAAATCAAATGAGTGATCTCACGGTCAGCAGTCTTATTTTTATAAAGCTACCTTTAGAGACACTCTTCTTACTTTCCTCTTCAGATTTGATATTGTTTAGGTTCTCTGACTTCACTAGAAACTGGGAATTCTAGCAAGGCTTGGAGATTAGTAAGTCTAATAATATTTCTGGTGAACCAAGGTGGCAAAATGCAAAGTTATCCAATGGATATCCAAGGGTATTAATTAGTACATTTTGGATAAGTAACAGGGTTAATAATCTGCTCTTGTCATATTCAGGTTTATTCTGCCTTGGTCAAAATGTAGATGACAATTTTCTCAATTTCACATAGATCATAGTAAATCTTGCAAGATCTTCTTTCTCTTTTGGTTGTACCCCCACCCCCCCCACACACACACCAAAAAAAAAATTTCTCCAGGTCCATTAAGTCAAAGAAACTGAAAAACTAACTCAGTATTTTTTCCACAGTGAAAGAGAGGATTTGGGTTTTTTAACTCATGTAAAATTTTGTAATGTTGCCTTTTTTTATATTACCAGTGGCACTTCTAGAGCTTATAAGAAAGGAGATGAGTGGAGAGTAAATACCTTTGACAATGGAGCTGAGAGAATATTAAATGTTCTATTTTTAGCCTGTCATGAACGTAGGGAAAAAAACCACCTTAATCTACTGAAAGGTGGTCTTAACTTCTAGTATGCTATCTCACATTTAAAAATTTATTGTCTCTATGGCTTTCCAATGAAATTTTAAAAGACTGAGACTACTGTAACATTTTTTGAACGAACTTAAAAATGAAAGTCTTCTGGCTTTCCTTGTCATAGGGAGTTAAACATAGGGACAACTTGCACAGAGCAGAAAGGCCACTTGACATTGGGGTCAGGCAAACTGCTTTATTTGCCCACCATGGGCCTTGGGATGAGACATTTCACTGCTCTAAGCCTCTTTTTCTGCGAAAAAAACTCTCATGGTTATTCTGAAGATTAGAAACAACACATTACAATGCATACCAAAAAATGCACTGTCCTGATGCCTGAACAACAGTTGTAGGCACTCAATGAACACTAAGTTGTTATTATTACGACCACTATGACTATGACTATTGTGTCATCATCTTCACTGTTGTCATCATCATTATACGCCTCTACTGGTCACTCTACAACATCTTAGCTCATTTAGTTACTGTTATCAGGGCTAATAGTCTAAAATAGGATCAATACAGTAAGTATATGCAATATATTAGTGGTGTCGTTCTTTTTCTGAAGTGTTTCCATTAGGAAAGAGGGGAGGAAGAAGCTGTGAGCCTGCCTGGCATATGTGTTCGCTTAAGCTAAGTGCTAATGCACTGACATTGGCAGCAGGAGTGGTGGACCTGCCAACCTTGTGGGGTTTCTAAAAGGGAGGGTTGGCATAAGGGGAATTCAGATAGAGACAGCGATGCAAATAACCTTACAGCAAGCATTGTGGCTACTCCTGGGCACTGGGCTTATTTATAGTTCAAAGCTAATCTGAAAGGCAATAAGAAAATGACTTAATGGTATCTCCTCAGCTTGAAGCAGGCCTTACTTTTCACCTGGTGAGAGCTCTGGACAAAATCCCAGTCAGCCTAATAGCTAAGCCACGCCACGGGAGTGTCATGAGGGATCAGGTGCTCACCAGGAAGCCGTTGCCCTGAGTGGCAGCCTGGATGTCTTTGTTTGTTTTTTTCTCCTGTTCTTTTCTTTCTCTCACTGAGATGTCAGGAGGCCCATGACCAAGGGGGAAAGCCCTTGTTTTTTGAGCCATCTTGTTGCAGAGCTATTTGGCGAGGATCCAGGGAAGCATGAACTGCAGTGACTAAAGAGTTGGACGGGGACCCATGAGGGGAAGATTAAAGAGAGGGTTAATTAAGCCATCTGGAAGAGTTAAGGGTAGTTGAACAAAGGTCTTCAAGTACACCCAGTAGGATTGCACAGAGAATAAAAAGCAGTTGTGTGCTGTCTCTAAGGGGAACAGAATAAGAGGGACTAAGCTGTAGACAAAAAAGTCCAAAGCCACCCCTTTGTGTTCACAGCCCCACTGTGAGTTCCCCTCCAAACATTCTTGCCTCTAAGTTGTCTCTTCACACGTAAGTAGAAAAGAGAAGCAATGGGTCTCACCTCACTGAGCCTCTGAAAGAAATGTAGAAGATGAGATTCAATGAAGAGATGGCCTGACTCTAGGCCCATGGCAATCTACAAAGCACTCTCTTCCAGCTCTAAAAGGGATTACATTTTTATTGCCTTCACAGCAACCTTTGTTTTCATCATATCGAAACTATAACCCTGTTGAAATATGCAAGGGATAACAAAGTAATATAAAATAAGGTCACATTCACTAAGTAGTGGGGCTGAGCTGCTTTCATACCAACATTGGCATGCACCCGCTTTACTAGTTTCCATCTGTGTCTACACAAGTCAGAGTTGTCCAGTGGGTAGTAAGTACTCTCACAGTCAACTGTGTCATGATAGCTCTGTATCCTGAACTACCACAACAGCCTAGGAAGGAATACCACCTGCAGTAAGAGTAAACTTATCTTGATGGTGACAAATTGGACTAGTTCAGGCCCTTGTAGCTATAGTAGATCTCAGTCTGGCCTCTCCTAAATTGGTGGACAGAAAAAATAAAGCCGTCTTCAACCCCTATTCTAACTCACTTGCCTATATTTTTCTTAATTAAATGTCACTTTCTGTGAATCGAAATGGTGACTCCTAAGTTCTTAGATGGACCTAAAGTGAAATTGTGAAGCCAATGAAATATATACCTTCCCACTCACCCCACGCAACTGTCTCCTCCACCATCTCTCAGTCCTGCCAAGCTAAAATGAATCAAATAATTGCACAGTTATGAGAGATAGAAAGCCAATCTATAACAGAGACCACTCTACTTGAGTACCCCTTAAAGCGCTCAATGAATGTATTTATCAAGTTGGACCTGATAACGTAAGTTGCCTAGCTTGAGTTATTCATCCTCTGATCAGTTATCATGGGTCTATTATTCCCCAGGAATTGGAGAAAATATAGAGGAACAGAGGTAAACAGAATAACAACCCCACCTTTTTAAGAAACTTGATAAAAATATCTGTGGTATTATTATATCTTTGTGAATAGAAAGAAAATTGGTTTGATTCAAATGTATGATGCTGGGGAGTGATGGTATAATATGAGGCCACAAAATTAGATCCTGACTTGTATTATCTGCCATGCTAGGAAGTTTGCACTTTGCACTACAACCACTGGGTGGGTGGGTGGGGCAATGGAAACCTTTCAACATGATCATGAGATAACTAGATTTGCTTCCTTGTTTTTGTTGGTTTTTTATGTTTGGCTTTTTTGCTTGGGAATTTTATTTTTTGTTTGTTTTTGTTTTTTGTCTAAAGTATGGAGGATGGACTGAATTGAGGAAAATTTTATGGCAGGAAGATCAATTATCAAGCTATAAAATGTCAGGTGAGAGATGACAGAAGCCTAAAGTAAGGCATTAAAATTTGAAAGATGGGAACACTTTGAAAGACACGGAAAAGGTAGAGCTGACATAACTTGTAACTCTTTGGTATGTATATGTTCGAAACAGGGATAGCCGTGGATAACTGAGTTTTCCACCTTGTTATAAAACTTTGTAGAGTACAGAGGAAAAAACAACAACAACAACAAAAAAAACTCTGAAGGCCAGCAAATACAAATGAGTAGCCAAAATTTAATAAAGAGAAAAATAATTATCCTTGGTGTCTCCAAGCTCTGTATCTTACTTCAAGACCTGAAAAGGTACTTAAAAATAATCAGATTATCAATTTGCAACCTTCTATGAGAAAACAAGATTCTGAATTGCAACCACAACCTCTTTCTAAAGATCAGATTGACCAGACCAATGTCATTTCCTACTGTGCTGGAGTGACATACGAGGGTGATAAGAGGAAAACAGTACTTGTAGTCTACCTGGAATTCAACTAAGGTTTTGATTCTGATTTCATTTTACATGACATTCTTATTAACAAGTCAAAGAGATATAGGCAAGCTCCAAGGTTATATTTAAAGGAGACCAAACTGAAAGGAAAAAATAAGAGGGATTCCACTGTGGTCAATCTAGTTAATATCTTTCCTAGTGGCCATTGAGGAGAACACTGACCCTTGCTCTTCATTTGGAAGGAGTCGCTAATACAATTTCAAATTAATGATAATGAGTGAGAGTAATGTCCTTCCTCAGATAAATTTGATTCAGAAAAGGGCAGGGGAGTTAAAGAAAACAAGATGGAGAGAGACAGATGAGGCCATCCATGTAAGTGAGGAAATAGCAGAGGTTATTGCTTGTACGAATGTGGAAGTTGGCTAAATTCCAACACTAAAATCATAACCCTAACCTCATCAGGATTCATGTCAAAGTTTAAAATAGGTTTCAAATATTTGAGATAAATCAGTTGGCGTTACGTAATAGTACTTGAGAATGAAAAAAAAATTGTTTAAGGAACAGATTTTTCTTGGACACAGAGTTAGAGTTGGATACTAGATGTAGGATTAGTTCAATGTGTACTCATACATATGTTAAGTAAATTGCTGGGAATGACTCTAAAGGGGCTAGCTAACCAAACCTATTATCCCAGAAATTGCTAGCCATAACTGCTGAGTAATATCTGAATTTCCACCACTAGAAAAGGGAACTAAAACAGATTTAGTCACTTCTATGAGCCAAACACTATGCATGGCCCATCTCATATACCTTCTTAAAGAACCCTGCATGGAAGTACTATCATCTTCATCCTACAACAAAGGAACTTGGGCTCAGAAAGGCCAAGTTGCTTACCCAATCACACAATTAATCAATAGTGGAGCCAGAATTTTCTGCTAGGTTGGCTTCACACCCTATGTTCTTCTGTTATACCACATTAAAAGGCCAGTCTTTTGAGTCACTATTTTCTTATACACTTGGGAAAGTTGGCATTTCTAGTGGTGGCTAATTCTCTACACTTTAGTGTGAATAATTTTCAGAATCATCACGACCAAGAGAAGGAAAGGAATATTAGAAAGAAGGTGAGCGCTAAACTGGGAGGAGTTGAAAGGTGTATCTCCAAATGTAGGATAATAATACAATTAAAGAAACAGAGTGGCAAAGGCAAATGCCTTAATCATTTCTTGGCTAAATGCCGATGGCTCATCATAGAGGATAGGAGAGAATTGGCATGGTTCCAGTAATAAGAAACAACACAAGGGGCCCGCCTCTCCAGTGCTCACGCACGAGCGCGCACACACACACACAAAATAAAGTCACATACACTCACACAAGAATAGATTAGATTAAACACAGCTAAAACCTTAGACATACTCCATTGTCACTTGCTCACTTCAAAGATAAAAAGACTCTGGTTCAGAGTGATCTACATGAAAAATCCCTTAGCTACCTCTGGCTAAAGGTACACTCAATACTAAGTCTTGTAACTTCAATGGGTAAGTGTCTACTCCTGGGACTACAGATTTTTTTATAGTTTAGGTCCATACCTATTTAAAGCAATGTGCTTCGTCAATGTACTTTCCTTTGGGATCGCCTAGCTCTTTGAGTCCTTGTTATCTGCTAGCTTAAAATAAAAGACAAAACTAGAAAACTGTTGTAGAGGATATTTGCTATTTTTGATTTTCCAAAATCCATGAATTTCCCCCTTCTCCTTGGTAACAGCAGGCTGATTTCATTTGGGCATTACATCCACCCCGTCCATGGAAGAATAGAAGGTTGAACTACTTGTGAGGATGTGACCCAATTTGGACAAATGAGATATGAAAACGTATCTGCTCGAGGTTTCTGGGAGGCAAATTTCCACATACTTTAGAAAGAGCTACAAGAAGAGGCTGCCATTCTTCCCCTGGTGGCGTGGAGTTGAGGTGTGAGTTCTAGAACTAGCATGGCCATTTCTCTTATTATAATGGGATTTTATCCTAAGGACAAAATTGAATGAACAAACAGGGCAAAAATACATAAAAGTGAAGCATAGGGAAAGAGAGGCCTGATGGCACCAGGAATATCAGCATCAAATTGCACCAGAAGGCATACATATATTTGAACCATTGAATCCCATTTTAAATTTAAGTCAGTTTTAAATAAGTTTTCCGTCACCTGCAACATAAACAGCTTAACAAGATTTAGCTCTACTTTTTTTGTTTGTTTGTTTAAGCAAAAATTAACCCCAGTATGGTTGACTGGTTGAACCTATCTGCAGGCTTACAAGATGGTGTAATCAATAAAGAACCCCAACACTGTCCGGGCACAAGGCAGTGTGGAGGGTGTTAGTTTAATACTAACTATGGATCAATTCTCCATAGAGCATAAAATCTAGTTAGGAGAAAGTGTAATAAACTACTGGAATAAACTAAAGGAAGATGGTGCAGAAAGTACCACATATTCCCAAGGGCCTGGTATAGAAGAAAACTACAGTTTTAGAGTAGTTTAGAGGTGGAAAAGGTCTCTTTGACATGGGGTTATTAGGGAAGCTTTGTGCATGCAGTGAGATTTAAGCTGGCTCTTCAAATAGAAAGTGTGTGACAATAATGTTATTAGTATCCACCTGGATTCTATCTGCTGTCTGAAAACCAGATGGGAACCCCTGAGATGCAAAGACTTGTCAGTTTCCACAGAGAACAATTCCCTCACTCTGTGTGTTTCTATGTGAAGGGCTTTCATCTAGAACAATGTTCTGAAGGTGGGGTTTCTGGACCAGCAGCATCACCATTATCTGAGACTTGTAGGAAATGCAAATGCTCAAGCTCCAACCCAGATCTCCTGACTCCAAAACTCTGGGGGTGAGGCCTAAAAATCTGCATTTTAACAAGCCCTCTCATGCATGCTCAAGTTTGAGAACTACTGATTTCAAGGGGATCTTACAGTGTCCATAAACATAAGGGATGTTTATGTACTTGGATTAGAAGAAAAAAAATTCACCTTTATTTACACTAATCTCTAACCAAAATTTAACATTTAGTATTACGGATAATAAACTAGAGTCATATTTAGCAGTATATGTCAACAACAGAAATCAGATATGTTTTCATATCTCATTCCGGTGACTGCGGATATTTCAAAGTATCACTAACATCATGGCTACTTTGAAATTATGGCTATTATTAGGCCTGCTGCTAGATCTTATTATTAATGTGTTAACAAAGCAACACACATATTATTATATCTCAAATTCTAAAAAAAATTTTGATAACTGTATTTTAATATAATTGATTTCCTTTGCAAGTCTGTGTACTTTATTTTATATATTCAAACACGAGTCCTAGAAAGAAGATAAGAGTCATTCACTGGACCACTGAAGGGGAGCATGACAGGAAAAGTGTAAACCCCTGACTGAGGGGTAAGGCAGGTGTCTCTTCGTCAGCCCTTCACTCAGCACTCCCAGCAGGAAGAGGGTGCTGATGTAAGTGGTGAGAGATGTGGAAGCTGCAGGGAAAGGCTTACTCCACCCCTTCCTCATCTCTCTTGCTGTACCTGCCTGTGTGCAGAGCTCACAAGCCCCCGTCTGCTCTGCACCATGCAGTTATGGCTTTGTGGTGGTCCAACTCTGCCCCTGGCTCATGAGTATGTTTGTCTCCTTCAGAGCTGAAGTACCAGAAAGCCCACATGGATACAGAGCTAATGCCACATGCTCCAGTCCAGCTTTTACTCCTTGCAAAGCTAATATTTTGATCTCCAGCTGTCTGCCTCCTATCTGTTTCTTAATTGGTCCTAAATTCCAAACTCAGGCAGGAAGGAAAAGCATCATTTATTGACCCTCTAAAACTTAAACAGTCTGTACGTCTATCTCCTTCTCTCCTTTTTCTTCTGGGAATATACCAGTGTGACGAAGACAATGCAGAAAAACAGGCAGCCCCATTGCCACCCAGGAGATTTCTTAATCCCTTACGTAGCATCGGTACCAGATGCCAGATAGAAGCTGCAGAAATGTTCTTCCTTCTCAGTGTCCTAGAATCAGGGCTATAAATTAGTTGGGTCATTGCCCTTTAAAAGAGGAGGAAAATATGAGGTGATAATAGTCAAGGTCATCATTGTGCATCCAATGAATTCTGTAAAGCAGCTGCAAAGATTCTTTCTTAGCCACCCAGCGTAAAGCCTAACACAATTCTACAGACCCTGGCTGACTTCCTAGATCTTCAGATGAGACTTTTTTCCTAAGCAGCTTTCCTTTTTGTCATTATTAACTTGTTAGACAAAATACAGTTAACCTTATTATGAACTCAAGTAGAGCAATAGTGATTACAACATTTAGCTATGTAACACACAAGGATGGAAAGCCAACCAAAATGTTGACTCCAGAATTTGAAGAAAGGTCCCCAAACCAGCCTAGTTCCATACTAACATCTACTACTCATAGAAATACTTACTATGAATAAGGTCCTATGGTGATGACTTTCCTTGTATCGTTCACAGTAACATTAGGAGTTGGAATTAACATTATCTATCTTTTACAGATTAGGGCATGGAGGTTTAAAGAAGATAAGATAGCTTTCCCATGGTCAATGAAAGTGGTGGGGCTGAGATTAAAATCTAGGCATGAACATCAGAAAGTCCAGGCTCTTAGCTACTGTCAGAGCTATTAGTCTCTTCTTTTTGCACTTGTTTTTAACCATCCCTCTCCAATAGTCTTGTATCTTCAGTTCAGAATCCATGAGTACTTAAGATATCTGACTCTGTGTGCTTTTCACAAAGTACGGTAGTCCCCCCCCTTATCTATGGGGGGGTGTGACATTCCAAGATGCCCAGTGGATGCCTGAAACCACAGCTAGTGCAAAACTGTAGATATACTGCTTTTTCATGTACATATATACATACACTTTATGGCTTCTCTTTGGCATAATTGAATTTCCATCATCACTACTCTTGTGCTTTGGGGCCATTATTAAGTAAAATAAAAGTTATTTTTACACAAGCACTGTGACAGTCAATCTGATAACGGAGAATGCCACTACATGACTAACGGGTGGGGAGATGGACAAATGGATGACTCATGTCCTGGGTTGGAAGGAGCTGAATGGCATGAGTTTTCATCATGGGATTTTCCATGTGATGTTTTTGGACTGCATTTGACTGTGGGTAACTGAAAATGCAGAAAACGAAATTGCGGATAAGGGAGGATTACTGTATATTAGGTTGGTGCAAAACTAATTGTGATTTTTGCACTGATTTTTAACCTTTTAAACTGTAATTACTTTTGCACCAAACCTCAAATTTAAACCTCATACCAACCATGTTACATGAGTCGTATTATCACCTCAATTATATAGCTAAGCAAACAGATGTAGAAAATGCAAGTCATTTACCTGAAATCAAATCATACAAACCAAAGCTAACATATGAACACCAGTCTTAAATTAAGTCACAATTTTATATATTCTGATAAGTAGTAGGCTTTGGTGACCAGGATTCTTTTTTTTTTTTTTTAAGACTTTTTTTTTTTTTTTAATTGGGGAAGGGGAACAGGACTTTATTGGGGTACAGTGTGTACTTCCAGGCCTTTTTTTTTTTTTTTTTCTAAGTCAATCTTAGTTGTGGAGGGCGCAGCTCAATTCCAGGTCGTTGCCATTGCTAGTTGCATGGGGCGCAGCCCACCATCCCTTGCAGGAGTCGAACTGGCAACCTTGTGGTTGAGAGGACACACTCCAACCAACTGAGCCATCTGGGCGCTCAGTGGCAGCTCAGCTCAAGGTGCCGTGTTCAATTTTAGTTGCAGGGGGCGCTGCCCACCATCCCTTGTGAGACTCGAGGAGTTGAAATGGCAACCTTGTGGTTGAGAGCCCACTGGCCCATGTGGGAATCGAACCGGCAGCCTTTGGAGTTAGGAGCATGGAGCTCTAACCGCCTGAGCCAACGGGCCGGCCCCGGTGACCAGGATTCTTTATCCACAATATCTCAGTGCAGCAAATCCTGTTTGAGGTAGCTGGCAGGGCATATGGGAGGGTACAGCCTGTAGCTTCAATGCACCCAGCACCAGCGTTCCTTGGGCTTCCAATCTACCTCCATGTCCAGTAGGAATACCCATTTGTTTTCTCCAAACCCCAGTGAATACTTCTCATTCCTACTTACAGACAGCTACTTACCACAGTGATAGCATTTCTGCACATGGCATATAAGCCTTTTGAAATTTTGAATGGAAAGACATGTAATTGT
Organism: Rhinolophus sinicus; assembly: GCF_057876585.1. Taxonomy (NCBI): domain Eukaryota; kingdom Metazoa; phylum Chordata; class Mammalia; order Chiroptera; family Rhinolophidae; genus Rhinolophus; species Rhinolophus sinicus. The sequence continues at coordinate 40,236,614 of NC_142516.1, read as the reverse complement.
CAAATCTCCCGTTCTGATGAAAAGTGAAGGCTGGGAGGACAGACTCTGAACAGAGCCTCTTTGACGTTCATCAGCTCATTAGCAGGAGTCTTCCAGACACCTCTCCAACTCTTGATGGTCAGTCATACTCAGTGTTAGCACAAGTGACTGGCCCTGTAGGTATAGAAGTAACTTTATTCCCTCATTAAAAAAAATAATTGCAGGAAGAGTTGGGTATAAGGCCAAAATTCGGCTTGCCAGGTGTACGAGAAAAATGAATCATGCTCAGTTTGGTTACTTAAAGGATAAAAGCTGCTATTTTGAGCAATAGTTGTTTTTGGCCATCCTTCGCATGGAGGTATTCAACGTAATTGTGCTAAGTAGTGTGAAAGAGAAACCTGCTTCAGGGCTAATACGATAATGCATATTATCTGGGAGACTAGAGGAAAGGCAGCTAGTAATGTGATTTCTCATGCTTTTTTGTTGTTCAGCTAAAAATAAAAGTCTCATTAAAGAGAGTTTTAAATGAATTATATTTCTCCATTTCTCTCACAATTAATTTTTGTGCAGCAATTTGCACTTCTGATGCTTCTACCCCAGCAGGGCGGCGTGCGAATTGCTTGGGGAACGGCAGAGGGCAGTGCTGAGCTGAAGCTGGCACTGGAACCTTGCTTCTGGCTGTAAAATCGTGCTTATTATTAAATGAAATCTTAAGGCTAACTTAGCCACAGAGGAAATTAAACTGCTAATTATGTGTGTATAAACCACTAAAAATGGGTCCAGTTGTTGCTCAAGATTTCAGACACACCCACCTCTTCTCCTTGGTTTTAAAATATGTAATTACGCCTGGAAATAGTACCTATTAACAGTTTTACACAATTAAAAAAAAATTAGAGTTATCTGTTTGCAAAGCTCATCCCTTTCAAAGTAAATAAACAAAAGATTTGTAGTTTGAGTTTAGTTTTTGTTTATTTGTTTGTTTTTCAAATTGTCCACGTCTTGATAAAATATGAGTCACCCAGGCCCTGTAGAGTTCTAATGGATTGAGACAAAAGGACCAAATTATTTTTATAGCACTTTCTTAAACAGATTTCTGTAGAGGCAAAAATGTCAAAGATCTGGAAGATTTGGAGAGAAGTTTATTCTGATTGGGGAGGGAAAAGGAACAATGATTTCCTCAGTGTGCATAAGCATTTAGAAACGTGACGTCATTGTGGACTTATCCTCACGACAAGGAAATATAAAACAGATTATCTCAAAGTAAGTGAGGCCAAGATTATTTTAGGTTCCTGGCGATGCATCCTGATAGCTGTCCATAGATGATCAGATAAGTGAAAGGGAAAGACATTTGATACCAGGTTTTAATATAAATACAAACTGACAGGGAATGTCGATGTTACAGTGAATAATTTGAGTAATTTGCATGGCCCCAGCCCTTCAGTTTGCAAATCGTTTTTCACTGCATGTCGATCTCTTTTAGGCCTTACTACTTACAGTGTGTTCCCTAGGTTATCAGCACTGCTTAGGAGCCTGTTAGAAATGCAGAATCTGGACCTACTAAGTCATAATCTGCATTCTAACAAGTCTGCCTAAGATTGGATTGCATGCTCAAATTTGAGAAGCACTGTTTAAGGTCTTATGTTAGTAATTTGCTTTCTCTGAAAAGGGCATCTTCCTGCTTTTAATGTAGAGACAGTTCAGAAAGCCTACAACAGCAAATCTCATTTTGAGTCAATTAAAAAAAGTTTTTATGGTTGTAGTTGTTTTCCTCTTTGCAACAAATAAAACCTTTTTGAAATATATTTTAATGGATACTTTTTTCCAGCTGGTTTTAACTGGGCTTAAAACACTGGCCTACCATGACCTGGAGTCTGGGAAGAACTAATGCATATCAAGGACATGGCATTTGCATATTTCTTTTTAGTGTTTCTGGTCCTGCCATAGATGGTGAAATGTTGTGGGTTCACCACCCCTTCCATTGACTTGGCTCTGTACTTCATTCTATGCTTTTTATAGGTTTCATGAAAGGATGATAATGACCTATTTTACTTATCCATTAAGAGCTACCAGCCAGAAGATTTCCCCCTTCCTCCAGCAAGAAGGGCAGCGTGACTAAGTCAGCCAATCAGAGTAATGAAGCTCTCCTGCTTGGCAAAGTGAGATTAATCTAAATCAAATACTTTCCACCTTGGCAATTTTAACTAATTCCCGCAGGAATACAAGAAATACGTGAAGCCCCCACAGCCGTGCAAGTCTCCTGGTATGGGAAGGCAGGTAATATTTTTTAAGCTTGTTAATATCTTATCCTGCTGGGTCCTACAATGTACTCAAAGAATAGCTGCAACTCCTCAACCTAGCATTACAAAGAAATGCAGCTTTCAGGGAGGAAGAGCAAAAGTCCTGGGCTGCACAGCATATGCTTTATTCTGTGGCGATGGCTCCGACTGCCTTGAGTAAATTGCTTCCCACATTGTCTTTCTGCCTCTGTCCTAGCAATTATCAGAGGATCTTAACTGCAGGATCTATGGCCTACACTGTGACACATTCAGGCTGCATATTAGAGAAGCTTCCTTCCTTCCCTTCCTTCCTCTCTTCCTTCCTCCTTCAAGGTGCATATGCTTTCCAGTGTGGATCTGCAGGGACCACACTGACAGGCAGACCTGGTAGATCGGACAGCTCAGGTGTGCTTTGGCTTCTGGGGGCATGGGGAGCCTCCCTCCTCTGCAGCAATAACCATCTCCATACTTGAGGCCCACTCAACAAGAAGAGCTCCCTGGATAACGCAGTGGGACTTCTCAGATGACCTCTGCCTTTCACCTTCAGCAAAAGGAAAGGTCTTGCCTAATGCAGACCCAGCTCTCTTGGTTTTTCAAGTAGAAACTGTAATGGAAATAGGCCAGGTTTTACTTGACTTTGTGGGCACCGACCTAGGGCTCCCAGAATTCTCCCTGTACTTTTTAAATAGAATAAATTGTCAACAGTGATAAAAAGACTAGTCTTTGCACCCTGTACAAGGTGTTTCTCTATGAGCCTTTGAAGATTTTTGTTTGTTGGGGTTCTTCTTTGTTTTTATTTATGTCAGGTTTATTGAGATATAATTTAAATAGAATAAAAGCCATTCTTTTGGGGCCGGCCTGGTGGCTCAGGCGGTTGGAGCTCCGTGCTCCTAACTCTGAAGGCTGCCGGTTCAATTCCCACATGGGCCAGTGGGCTCTCAACCACAAGGTTGCCAGTTCAACTCCTCTGAATCCCGCAAGGGATAGTGGGCTCCGCCCCCTGAAACTAAGATTGAACACGGCACCTTGAGCTGAGCTGCCGCTGAGCTCCCGGATGGCTCAGTTGGTTGGAGCGTGTCCTCTCAACCACAAGGTTGCCGGTTGGACTCCCACAAGGGATGGTGGGCTGTGCCCCCTGCAACTAGCAACGGCAACTGGACCTGGAGCTGAGCTGCGCCCCCCTAACTAAGATTGAAAGGACAACAACTTGACTTGGAAAAAAAAGTCCTGGAAGTACACACTGTACCCCAATAAAGTCCTGTTCCCCTTCCCCAATAAAATCTTTTAAAAAAAAGATCCATTCTTTTTAGTGTATAGTTCTATGAGTTTTGACAAAACCACAACAATGACAGATAGAACATTTTCATAGCCCCCTCTCGCCCCAAATCTCTCCACTCCCTTTATAGTCAACCCCCACCTCAACCCTGTCAACCACTAATCTGTTTTCTGTGCTATAGCGTTGCTTTCAGTTCTGAAAGATTTATTTACTTTTCTTTTTTTTTAAAATAACCCTCTTTTCTCACAAGAACTAACAAATTCATCTGATTAGCACAATACGATGTAGTTAAAGGAGGAGTTCTGGAGTCAGATAAATGCAGATTCCACTTTTGGCTCTACCTTTTTTAAAGGGTCTCTGTCAGTGTTTCTTAGCACTCACATTGATCTGGGAATATTATTTATCTTAGTTAAGCCTCAGTTTTCTCATCTATTAAATGAGCTAATGATAACCAGCAACAGTTATCAGATACCACTTTACTTGCTAAGACTTGCTTACATCACTGCGAGGTGCTACCCTACTGATGCAATAGCTAATTTTTCTCTTTCCTGTTACTTGTCGTTGTCTATTTAATCTGACTGCCCATATTAGAGGGCCGGATCCTAAATCACACACATTTTATCCTCCACAATACCTATCAGAGTACATGACTTAGTCTGTTCAGGATGCAATAACAAAATACCATAGACTATGTGGCTTATAAACAATAGAAATTTATTTCTCACAGTTCTGGAGGCTGAAACATCCAAGATCAAGGTGTCAGCACATATGGTGTCTGGTGAGAGCCTTCTTTCTGGCTATAGACTGACATCTCACTGTCACCACATGTGACAGAAGGGGTGAGGGATTTCTTCGGGGCCGTTTTTATAAGGACACTAAATCCCATTCATGAGGTCTCTGCCCTCATGCCCTACTCACCTCCCAAAGGCCCCACCTCCGAATACCATCACATTAGGGATTATGTTTCAACATATGAATTTTGGGGGGACACTAACATTCAGTCTATAGCAGTATATAACAGCTATGTGGAACACATACATAGAATAGAAGGATATCAAACATTACTTTGAAAAGTAAACACATTCACATTTGTTATATTATTGCTTCATATATAGGTATTCGTAAATTAATTTATGAATTATTAATTTATATTATTGATATACATTTTTAAAGTTTACATGAATGGTATACTCTTTGTATCCTTTTCTGACTTGCTTTTTCCTATTTAGTAGTATGGTATTTTAGATTTATTCATTATTTAACGACTAAATAGTAGTACATTTTATAAATAAGCCAGTCTATCCATTCTGGTGTTTGGGGACAGTTAGAGTGTTTCCATGTTTTTGCTGTGCAAATGTACAAGCATTCCCCTGAATAGGAATAATACCCACCACGTGGTTTTGGTGGGGAGAGGGAGGAGAGAAGAGAAAAGGAGACAGGTAGGAGGCTTTAACTGTGCTGTAATACATTGTTTCTTTAAAAAAAAGAAAAGAAAAATGGGGCACTGGAGCTTCAGAGCTAGCAAATTGTTAATATTTATCTATTAATTCTGGGTGATGAATTCGTGAGTGTTAATTATATTTAGTATTCTCTACATTTTAAATTATAATTAAAGAAGAAAATTAAATATAAAAAAACATTAAAAAATCAATGAACATGGTTCTATTCTGGAATGTATAATCATTATCAGTGGCACTGAATTTGTCTCCTTGAATTTTTCATAACTAATGAATTTTTTTCCATGACCAATGTAAGATACTTATAACATATCCTAGTTAGTTTGATAATAAAATGTCAAGAGTCAAGCTTTTCCCTGATAAGTGACACTCCTTCATCAGTGGTAACTGGTCTCTGCAATGTTTTCCTGTCAGAATCCAACTGCATTTTTTTACTGCTTTTTTTGTTTTGTTGTTGTGGTTGGAAGTGGTGAGTTTTTAGCGCTAAAAAACATGCACAGAACTTCTTTAAAAATAACTAGATGAGATTTGTATATTAAAGAGAAAAAGGTTATGAGGCATCTAGCAATTCATCTCATCAAACCCTGTACTGTTATCAGGACTTGGCTAATACAGGGCTCCTAGGGAATAAGCATGCTTTTGCTTTCATTTTACTCATCTTTTACAAAATAAAGGGAACTTGGCTTTACACAGGAAATAGCTAAGCTTTGAAAATAGTTGTGGGGCTTATCCCATTCTTTCATTTTAATGACTTTCCCTGGTATTTAATCCCATCTTCCCCCTTCTGTGCCTACACTTATTAGTATGCTCTTCAGACAGCTAAGAAAACAAACAAGGCTATCAAAATACAGCGTACACCAGGTTCCCCTGGTTGAGGTAGCAAGCAAGCATGTTTCCCTGCCCCCTTGTGGCTTGATTACAGAACTCCTGCTGTGGGTACCCCCATGGCTCATTACCCTGCCTCCTCTGAAATGCTGGGGACTGCAAGGCCGAGATTCAGCTCTGCTACTAGCGGAAGAAGAGATAGACTTTTTATTAGTGACTGGGCTTTATCTTACAGAAAGCATTTGCTTCTGAAGGGTCTGTGGGCTCCAAAGTGCTCCTGGCACAGATGACCTGAGAAGGCATGGACTTTAAGCCCAGAAGGTCCAAGATTGCACTTTCCATATAGAAAGGTTAAGTCTGCAAAACAGGTCATGAGCTGGTCCAGAAGGCACTTGAGAAAAGTCATGACTTCAGAAGGCAACCCTGCCATTTGAGTTTGTGACACAATCTCCAAGACAAACCCGGCTTCTCAGAACCAACCGATAATTGTTTTCCAACTGAGGTTACATATTATCAGAGAATATCTGTTAGATGGAATTTTCAGCTGAGCGGGATGTGTAAGACCATATAGAGTGACAACTTGCTATCATTACAATGTAAGGAGCAAATTTTAATGTTAAGCAAAGACCAAAGAAGGATTTCATGGCTAAACCATTATAGGAGACCTTTAAGGCAGGGCACAGGGGGGAGCAAGTCAGGGCACTAAATAATTCTCAAACTATGACATTACTGACATCAATCACATGTGATCATTTAACTTAGTTTCTCAAAGTGTGCTCTTCCAAAATTTCTATTTACTGAGAATAGGCTGCAAACGCAATCACTGCCCTAGGATTAAAAAAAAAAAAAATATGTTGGGTCATTTCCATTTTATAGACAGAAAAACTGAGTCACCAATGCATTCAAATTATTTGTGATAGATCTCATAGTAAATCAGTTGTAGAGCAGGAAACAATTGAGAAATTGAGAGTGTCTTGTGCTTTAGATAAGAATTCTTGTCTCCAGAGCAGACTTTCTCTCTATTGCAATAATGAACTGCTTCACTGCTTCCTAATGTGCCATGTGCGTCCGTCAACTTGTCCTTCTAGGCTGCTGGAGGCACCAGGTCACTGTGTCACAATGTAGTGTCAAAATGTCACAATAATATTAGGTGGCTGATGACAACAGGGACGCAAACCAAGGGGTACAGAGACACATCAACACTTGTCATGCAGCATATCGATGGCAATACTTTTTGTATCAGTATTCAAAAAAGGTGTTTTAGAATAACAGAAACTAAAAAATAAATGTGAATCTCTGGCCCACTGCTAAAACGGTTTATCATCTATGTGCTAACCTCAATGTTTCATCAGGTATTCATATTTGATTATAGTTTGAATACTGTAAAACAAGGATAAGGCTGCACTTATGCTAATATTATAATTGTGCAGATAATTTTGCACAATAATCATGGCTCTTGTCTTCTACTCTATAGGATTACAAATGACCAGATATATAATATATTGTATTATAATACATCATGTATGTACAAGATCAGTATCATTCATTTATATCTAAAATAAACCTAAGAAGACTTAAAAAAACAGTGAGTATATATGTGTGAGCACACAAATTATATAGATATAGATACAGATATAGATATAATATATGTATAAATTTCATGATTATAGTCTAGAGGGAAATAAAAAACTAAGATGTAAAACAATAACTATTTTTGGATGCATTCATTTCCATTCTCCAAACTGAAATAGATTGTCCTGATGAATTTGATGATAGACTATATGGATAGATTGATGGATATAGATATATAGGTCATATATACTTTTCCATTCTTTGGTTTTCCCTGGTCTTTCTGTTTCACCATCTTGTTATTTCTCCATCTAGTGGTGCCCTCACTCTGCACCCTGCCCATGCCCCATTCTGCTACATGGCTCCATTGGGTCTAAATGATATTTAGTTCACTATAAATTAGGGACGGCTAATCGTGGCCCTGATTCAGTACTTCTGGAAATACTGTGTTTCCCCGAAAATAAGACGTAGCCAGATCATCAACTCTAATGCGTCTTTTGGAGCAAAAATTAATATAAGACCGGGTCTTATATTAATTAGAGCTGATGGTCCAGCTAGGTCTTATTTTGGGGGAAACATGGTATCTTTCCGTAGAAAAGATTCATCTAGGACACTTACTAAAAATGCTCATTGATGCTACCTAACCCGGCCCTACTGAAACAGATCATTTTAAGCCTCCCTCTCTATTCTTATCCACATTCAAATTTGAATGTCCTCCCTTAGAACAGCAATCCTCAGCAGGGATGTGCACAGACCTGGGAAGTTCCTTAAAAATGCAGACACATCCATTATAGAACTGGCAACTCATACATTAAGTTTGGTGGAAATGGTTGTGGATAGGAGAGTTCAAATTATGCCACCACACCCCAATTTGGAAATAATGATATAATACTCAAGGAACATCTCTACCACAAGGACTGAGCCACTCCAGGGAAGTCACCCTTAGTAATGGGAGATTTCTTTGTCACGAATGTGTTGCTGTGAATATGTTGAGAACAGTTGTCCTTAGATTTTGTGATGCTCTTGAAGGCAAGTAGAAGCAACTGAAAATGACATCACACATTTAACTTATTTTAAAATTATAAAAAGATTTGATTGTGTATGATAACATAGAAATGAAATACATTTCTTATACAATGGAAATGAGTAATAAATATCACAAGCTTTTTTTCTGGTAATAATCAACATAATAATTATGAGGGGCAAATACATATACACAATGCTAATTTTTTTGCTACTTTTGGTAGCCATCAAAATGAACCACTCACATTAGAGAGCATAATTGACTCATATGATATGATTCGATACAATACGATACGATACGATACGATATGATATGATTTGAGGTTAGCCCCATCTGCTGACCCTCTGAATCAACTATCAGGTTTGTACCAAAGCCAGGCTTCTTCTAGCTAATGCCTGAGCACAGAGTGGGTAATAAGGCAGACGGATTCCAGTGAGATGCAGAACTCCTGATATAGTGACTCCCTCAGGGGATTCCCCCTGGCCTGGCTGAATCTTCCTTGGAACTGTATTGCAGTCCACAATTCTTCCTACTCTATCCTCCTTCCTACCCTCTCTCCTTCATCTCTATGATGTATGTGGCAGGCCTACACCATGGTCCTGCTAAAGGCCCTCTCTGCCTCCTCTTGCTCCCTCTCCCCATATTCTCTTATTCTCTCCCGCAATAAATCTCCTGTTCATCTAATTCTGTCTTGATATCTGCTTCTTGGCAGACCTGAACTAATACACTATGCTTCATTGAAAGCACTAATCGTTTCATGTTCTGTCCACTCCATCAAACACACACACACATACACACACCCTGGTAGATTGCTTATGCCTTCCTCAAATTACTTTGGCCGTAAGAAATGCTCCATCTGAATCTCAATCTTATGGTTTCTTATGCTCTGGCGAATGACAATGAATGGTACTGTATTTTTTAAATAGGATGATCTCTTTTGGCATTTTAATTGTACATTGTATCCTCTTGTTAATATAATGCTTCAAACAGTAAAGATAGAAAAAAATTCCAAAAGATACCTAAGAAGAACTTTAATTGTGGGAATGTCTGTATCTAGTCAGTGGGCATTCGGGGGGTCAGAGGTCCCTCAAATTATACTCTACAGGTAACTTTCTACTGTATTACTTCTGCCTAATGGTATAGTCTTCACTCACCTCTTCGTTCACTTTCCACTTGTGCCTCCAAAGCAGTGAGAAAGCTGGGAAAGTTTTCCCTCCTCTCCAAATTACCATGAGAATGCATGCCTGCCATACAAAGGGAGAAAGTAACTTTAAAAGTTGTCTTGGAGCTCTGTTGGAACTATGATGTGAGAGAAGTTAGAATCTACTCAGTGATGTAGTTTCGTGTAAGTAGTTACACTCAAGCATAATAAGGTATGAAAAATGGAGAGGTAGGGAAAAATCCCGTAGCTATAAAGTCATTGTCAATCATGAACATTCTATAGTGACTATTTATGCAGTTAGGCTTTTACATCTCAGCTAATACAGGAAGTAAGCTGACACCCTAAGCTAGTAAACACTGCAAAAAGATCCTGAACGTTGAACCCTATAATACTTAAGGTCTATGGCAGCTAAAATAGTGCTTTCCAATTTTTGTCAGAGTATTCAAGATGTTTCAGAAAGAATTAATAATATTTAAATGGATATTGAAGTGATTGTTTAAAAACTGATATGTAAATATTTTAAGTTAGGCCTAACATTCTAATTGCCTCTATATTTATCTGCAATTTATTTACTTATTCTCATAGTTGCTAAATTTTGAATGAAACTTGACAGCTTCCTTTGGATGATTGGTAACTATAGCAATTGGGAGGATAATAAAAAGTAAATATAAAAGTGGCTGTATCTGTTAAGCAAGTCATTATAAGAACTGGTGTTACAAATGACTTGTGCTAGCTAGTGGTGGGCTTTGTCGGTGGTGGGATTACACACTTTTCATGCAGTATTTTACTCAACCGTTTTAGCCATTTTATCCTCTTCTTTGCATATGAATTCTTAACTCAGAAAGAATGCCTTTGGGACAGCAGTGAGAAAGAAAATAAATGTAATAGTGCCCCATTACTAAAAATTATATATAATCTGACTTGTTAGTTTTTCCAATCCTATTATAATCTGAATCTAGCCTACCTTTGGATATTATATTTCTGCTACTCTTATACCTTACACACCAGCCAAACCAGACAACTTTCTCTTCCTAGAGGTAGACATATGGGCCTCTGAGCCTTTGTGCACTTTATTCCACCTTCTTAGAAATCATTAAGATACATTTACTCAGCCCATGGCAACCACCAATCTACTAGGAATTTCTAGGAATTTGACTTCTAAATTCCACATATAAGTAAGATAATGCAGTATTAGTCTTTGTCAGACTTATTTTACTTAGCATAATGGTGAGTATAATTAATAATATTGTATTAAATACTTGGAAATTACTAAATGAGTAGACCTTAAATGTTCTCACCGCACACACACACACACACACACACACACACAAACACACACACACACACACCTACATCAGGTGATGGATATTAATTAACCTTATTGTAGTAGTGATTTTACAATACATGTATATCAAGTCATCAAATTGCACACCTTAAACTTACACAGTATTATATGTCAATCATACCTCCATAAAGTGGGGGGAAAATCACTTATGGACCAATTCATACCTCACTTTTCCGTGATGATTTCCTTGACTCTCCAGTAGGAAATGACCCATATACTTTCAAAACAAACACAACACAAGACAATTTACAAGCACAGATTCTGGACCTGGACAAGTCACCTAACTTTTTTAAGCCTCAATACCTGTATCTGTTAAATGGGGGAAAACAACAGTTTCAACAAATGTTTGTTTTGAAAATTAAATTAGATAATTTACCATGCTTATGATTTTGGTCTGGGTTTATCCCATTTGGCTTTAAAGCATAATTGTTTGTTTTAACATTTATCTCTCCTGATAGTTTATAAGCTCTTTGAGATTGGAAATTGTATTTTTTTCATCTCTCTATCCACAATAGTTACAAAAAAATGGTGGATTTTCAATGACTTTTTTTTTTTTTTTTTGGTACTTGGATGAAACACAGTGAATGAACTCTGAATTCTATATCTATTCTCACAATAGTTCATCTTGTTTTGGGGTAAAAGTAACAGTAGTAAGAACACCAACTGTAATATGAGGACAAATGAGAAATTTGCCTGTCAGGGCATCAGGATGGATATACCTACCTGGTTGTGACTTACTGGAGTAAACTTTTGGGGTAGCTTCCATTTTTCCTCTTCCTAAGTGCCTGCTTCCTAAGCTTTTCCTTTTCTTTCTCTCTTTTTTCAATAAAGAAAATTCAGGTGGGTCTTTCAAGCCAATAATGAGGGTAGAGAAAGCACAGCAAAAGAGGTTACCAACCAAGAAGATTCACAGGGAACCTCCTACTGAGGAAGTATGTGAAAGTCATATGAAGCTTTTAGCCAGACAGAGGCTGAGCTAGTTGAACTAGCACCGCTCCTCTCCTTTCAGACTTTAATCCGTTGCACTAAACTCTGCCTTGCTCCTTTGAATTTACACCTAGAAACCAGTACTGAATGTTGTCCTTATTGTTAGCCAAAACACACTGATATGTATCAAATATGGAACTCATATGAACATAATTATTATCTTTCTATATATGATTGGTGATTAACAGTTTGCAAAATTCTGTAATTATTTTTAACATGTATACCTGATTTTGTCCCAGGAGAATACATCGCTAATTTGATCACGAAAATTAATCGTAAATGGTTATGAGACATAGATTTTTTGCTTAGGTTCTTTGCAGATAGACTTTATTTCTGTTGTGTGACTGTAGGGTAGAAAGGTGCTACTATATTCCTAGAGTCTGTTTTGTCTTTACTCTCATTTATGATTGCTTTTATCAAAAGAGTAAACAGGCCCACCTTAGAACCCACACGCTCCAGTAGTTATTAGGGCACTGCCAGAGAATAGTGCATAAGGTGGGAAAAGTAAGAATAAAAGCGTGCTATGTTTTAGTTGTTATTTGATATACTATTTTAAAGATACAGATTGAACTCCATTCATATTGAATTAAATCATTAATTTGTCATATGTAGTAAAGCTTGCTTAGAACATCCATAGATACTTTAAATGTATGTTCTAAGTAAAGCATGCCATGTTTCGGCACACAAGTAGTATCTAGGAATATTTGTTTTTATGCCATTCTTTCATAACCATGTGTATGATGTATAGTATGTGATGGTTAAACTATTAGGGGCATCCACTGCATTTGTATGGTTCCTATCAGTGGTCATTATGAAGTCTCCAATTAGTGCTCCTATATTTATCCACTGGCATTTTAGAATAAAGATCACATGATGCACGTCCTTATTGTAAACATTGTCTGTGTTCACATATGAAAGAGAAAAGATACCAGGTAACTTTTACCTTTACCTCCTAACTTTCTAAACCACTTAATGTATTGTTATAAGAAACTCTTTGGAAACTGTATGCTCCCTCAGGGCTGGGGCCATGTATTGTCCACCATTGAATACACAGACTTATATATGTATGGTAGGTATACGAGTATAATAAGTAATCAATAAGTATTTGTCAAAAGGAATTTCCTAAATGAATGTAGTTTGTTGCTTTAAGAAATTAACTTATGCTAATTACCCCTCATAATGCATGGTGCCCTTTAGGAATACTGGCTGGATGAGTATTCTGTAAGTTCTGTGGCAGTAGGCAGAACACATTTCCTAAAACGTGCAGCAAACTTACAGGTGGAAATAACTGCTGGGTGTTCAATATATGCATCAGATACTATGCTAAGTGCTTTACATGAATTCTCTTTTTTGATGCATATATCCATCCTACTGAGGGCTATTTTTTTTACCTCAGATTACAAATGAGGAAGTTGAGATATAGTTGAGTTATGGTTTAGCTATTGTTTAGTACTTGCCAACATCACAGCTAATCAAGTGATTGATCTTGATTTCAAAACAGGCAAGTCTGACTTTATAACCTGAAGTCTTAGTAGTCACTATGCTCTACTGCTTTTTAAATAGACTCAGAAAATGTAAATTCTGTACAAGAAAACCAGGTGGGAATCATGTACTTCAAAGCCCACTCATTCATTCAGTCAATAAATATTTATCATGTAGCTACTCTGTGAGGTTTTTCAACAATCCCTTGCTGGAGTTTCAAAGCTGAAAAGAGGAAGAGCTTCTGTCCTCAGCGTGTTTGCAGAGTTTTAGGGGGTGATTCTAGATCATGAGGACTATGCTACGGGTTAGAACAATGGACAGTGCAGTCACCTTCAAAGGATTCACCAGCCTACCCAGGTTGACCTGGTATTGCTTAGTAGAAGAACTGAGGGATTTTCTCGGAGGATGAGCAGGGTCTACTAGGAATACAAGACTGAGAGTGTTCTAGGCAGAGAAGAACAGCCTGCAGAAAGATGCAGGGGTGAGAAATAGTAAGGCTTAAGTGTTTGGGGGAAGTGGTATAGCAAAAACATAGGACGTGAGCAGAAAAAGGTCATGAGTTCACCAAAGTCATTATGTTCAAGCTCATTCATACTGCTTATGGAATCACGTTGGAAAAACTGGGCCTCCAAGAATCAAACATGTCAGTCTTGCCTCATGATCTGAGCTGTTAGAAGCTCAGGGTAAAGATATTCTCATAGACATCATCAAAATGGTGTCATGAGGTGAGCCTCTGTAAATATCCCCTGGAATTTACAACAAATGGAACAACTATAACTCCACAAAGGACTCCCTGCACAGCAGACAGGCAAGACGAAGAGGCCCACTACTGAATTCACCTAAAGGTGGGCGAATCACGCGAGGGGGGAAGGAGGAAAGGGAAAAGTGCAGAGACAGAGCCGCGCGGGCACAGGACGCAGACCTAGCTCAGTGCTCCGAGCTCGCTGCATCCTGGAGCTTCCTCAGCTGCAGGAGAGGGAAGAACTCGGATTGCTAGGGCTCCATTTATGGCCCACAGGGCTGAGGAGAAGAAACAGCATATAATACAGCTGAATCCAACACTCATGGCAGAGACCTCGGAGAAAAGACTGAGGGAAGAAGGCTGAAAACGGTGGTTTAAGCCCTCACTGCAAAGCACAGAACGGAAGCCTTAGGCACTGAGATAGCCACCTGCTCCCTACCCTCCCAGAGCTCGCCCAACACCCACCTGCTCGGTGCCAGAAGTGGAACAGTAGCAGTGTCAGATCAAAAGAACAGAATATATGCTGTTCTGAGAACTGTAGACCGCTGACACCGATTTGCAGCCCAACTAGTTTCGGCAAAGGGGAGGGAGCTGTGGAAGCAGGACCGGCTGTGGTGGTGGGCGCCACCATTGCTCTGGGCCACCTCTCACAACTCACCCCACCCCTGGTCCCACCTATATGGGTGGATCCCTGCAGGAGTAAACAGAACTGCTGAAATATACGGGCTCTAAATCTGGTGCAGGAAGAGCTTTGGAACTTCAAAAGCTCTCTGCATACCCACAAGGACACCGCGCCCTGTGACCCAGGCGAACTATTACCAGAAGAGAAGCCCGTTTCCCAAGGAATCCCCCCATTGTATGAGAAGCTGGAATAGTGCAGAGAAAACATAGCACTACCGTGTGAGGGAGAAAAAAAAGGCTGTAGTTGGAGAGAAAATAAAACATTCTACCAACAAGTACGGGAAAACAAAAGAAAGACCTCTTCCTATCAACCTGTTGCAGAAGCCATTCTTGTAGATGTCTAGGAAGAGAAATAATAAATCAGTAATTGCCATGAATAACCAAGGCAACAAGACAGCTCAGAAAGAAAGTGAAAAGTCTCCAGAAAAGGAACTTAAAGATATGGAAATATGTGACGTAAATGACAGAGAATTCAAGATTGCAGTTCTGAAAAAACTCAACGAGATGCAAGAAAACACAGAAAGGCAGTTTAATGAACTCAGAAACACAACCAAAGAACAACATGAGCATTTTACGGAAGAGATTGAAACTTTAAAAAAGAACCAAATGGAATTTCTGGAGATTAAGAACTCAATAGAAGAAATTAAGAATGAAATAGCCAGCTTAGGTAGTAGAGTTGACCAGATGTAGGAAAGAATCAGTGACATCGAAGATAGAAATCTGGAAATGACACGGATGAAAGAAGAAAGAGACTTGAGACTTAAAAGAACTGAAAGAACTCTACAAGAACTTTCTGACTCCATCAGAAAGAGCAATATAAGAATAATGGGCATACCAGAAGGAGAAGAAAGAGAGAAGGGAACAGAGAATATATTCAAACAAATTGTTGATAAGAACTTCCCAAACTTGTGGACGGAACTGGATCCTCGAATCCAAGAAGCAAATAAAACACCTAATGACCTCAATCCCAACAGGCCATCTCCAAGGCACATTGTATTGAATCTGTCTAAAATCAACGACAAAGAAAGAATCCTCAAGGCCGTCAGAGAAAAGAAGACGGTAATCTACAAAGGAAAGCCCATTAGATTATCATCAGATTTCTCAGCAGAAACTCTATAAGCCAGGAGGGAGTGGAACCAAATATTCAAACTATTGAAAAAGAGAAATTATGAGCCATGAATAATATATCCAGCAAAGCTATCTTTTAGCTATGAAAGAGGAATAAAGACCTTTCCAGACATACAGAAGCTGAGGGACTTTTCTAATACACTACCTGCACTACAAGAAATACTAAAGGAAGCTATTCGACCACCATCAACAGGGACAATTTGTGGCAACCAAAACATAAAAAGTGGGAGAGTAAAGGCCTAAACTGGAATATGGGAATGGAGAAAGTAAGCATGCTGAAGAAAATGGAATACTCTAAATATCAAACTTTCTTTTACATAAATTTGAGGATAACCATTCAAAAAAAGTCCAGAACTGAAATATATACTGTAATAAAAGAAGAAACAGAGTGAAACATCATAGAAAACCACCACACAGAAATAATAGACAACAACAAAAAGACAAAAAAACAGTGGAGAGACAGCCTCACCAGAAAACTAAAGATAGAATGACAGGAAATCCTCACATATCAATAATCACCCTAAATGTAAGTGGACTGAACTCACCAATAGAAAGGCACAGAGTAGCAGATTGGATCAAAAAACTAAACGCAAGAGACACATTTCAGCTACAAGGACAGGCAAAGACTCAAAGTGAAAGGGTGGAAATTGACACTCCAAGCAAATAGTATCCAGAGAAAATCAGGTGTAGCCATACTGATATCAGATGAAACAGACTTCAGGGTGAAAAAGGTAACAAGAGACAAAGATGGACATTTCATAATGATAAAGGAGACTATACAACAAAAAGACATAACACTCATCAATATTTATGCCCCCAATCAGGGAGCACCGAAATATACCAAACAACTACTAACAGAACTAAAGGGAAAAATTGACCAAAACACAATTTCTAGGGGACAATACTAGGGGACTTAAATACATCATTGACAGCTCTGGAAAGATCATCCAAACAGAAAATAAATAATGAAATAGCAGCCCTAAATGACACATTGGATAAAATGGACATAACTGACATATATCGAGCACTTCATCCTAAAACATCAGACTATACATTGTTTTCTAGTGTACATGGAACATTCTCAAGGATAGACCACATATTGGGAAGTAAAGTTAGCCTCAGCAAATTTAAGACAATTGAAATCATACCAAGTATATTCTCTGATCACAAGACTTTAAAATTGGATATCAACTGCAAAAAGAAAGCAGGAAAAAACACAAATACATGGAGATTAAACAACATACTTCTAAGGAACTACTGGGTCAAAGAAGAAGCTAGAGGAGAGATCAAAAGATACATAGAAACAAATGACAATGAAAATACATCCTACCAAAATTTTTGGGATACAGCAAAAGCAGTTTTAAGAGGGAGATTTATATCGTTACAGGCCTAGCTCAAGAAACAAGAAAAATCTCAAATATATAACCTCGCGTTACACCTTAAAGAACTAGAAAAAGAGGAACAAATGAAGCCCAAGGTCAGCAGAAGAAAGGAAATAACAAAAATCAGAGCAGAACTAAATGAAATGGAGAACAAAAAGCAATAGAAAAAATTAATGTGACAAAGAGCTGGTTCTTTGAAAAGGTTAACAAAATTGACAAACCCTTGGCTAGACTCACTAAGAAAAAAAGAGAGAAGACACTAATTAACAAAATCAGAAATGAAAAAGGGGAAGTTATCACTGATACCACAGAAATACAAAGGATCATCCAAAAATACTATGACGGACTATATGCCACCAAATTCAATAATCTAGAAGAAATGGACAAGTTCTTAGAAACATAGCCTTCCTAGGCTGAACCATGAAGAACTGGAAAATCTAAACAGACCGATCGCCAGTAATGAAATTGAATCAGTCATCTAAAACCTTCCCAAAAGCAAAAGTCCGGGACCAGATGGCTTCACTAGTGAATTCTACCAAACCTTCAAAGAGGATCTAATACCAATCCTGCTCAAACTCTTCCAAAAAATTGAAGAAGAGACAGTACTCTCCAACTCATTTTATGAGGCCAACATTACCCTGATACCAAAACCTGGTAAGGACAACACAAAAAAAGAAAACTACAGACCAATATCTCTGATGAATACAGATGCAAAAATCCTAAACAAAATTCTAGCAAATCGAATACAACAATGCATTAAAAAGATTATTCATCACGACCAATTGGAGTTCTTCCCTGGAGCACAAGGATGGTTCAACATCCACAAATCCATCAATGTGATACACCACATAAACAAAATAAAGGACAAAAATCATATGGTTATATCAATTGATGCAGAAAAAGCATTTGACAAGATACAACATCCATTTATGATTAAAACACTTAATAAAATAGGTATAGAAGGAAAATACCTTAACATAATAAAGGCTATATATGACAAACCCTCAGCTAATCTCATAATTAATGGTGAAAAACTGAAGCCCTTTGCTCTATGTTCAGCAACACGACAGGGCTGTCCCCTATCACCTCTGCTTTTCAACATAGTATTGGAAGTCCTCGCCAGAGCAATCAGGCAAGAGAAAGAAATAAAAGGCATCCAAATTGGGAATGAAGAAGTTAAATTGTCACTCTTTGCAGATGGCATGATGCTATATATAGAAAACCCTAAAGACTCCACCAAAAGGCTATTAGAAATAATCAACGAATACAGTAAAGTTGCTGGCTACAAAATCAACGTACAAAAGTCCATTGCATTCCTATATACTAACAATGAAATCTCAGAAAAAGAAATACAAAAAACAATTCCTTTTCCAACTGCAGCAAAAAGAATAAAATACCTGGGAATAAACTTAACGAAGGATGTGAAAGACCTATATGCTGAAAACTACAAGACATTTTTAAAAGAAGTTGAAGAAGACACAAAGAAATGGAAAGACATTCCATGCTCATGGATTAGAAGAATCAACATAGTTAAAATGGCCATATTACTCAAAGCAATATACAGATTTAATGCAACCCCCATCAAAATCCCAATGGCATTTTTTAAAGAAGTAGAACAAAAAATCATCAGATTTGTTTGGAACCACAAAAGACCCCGAATAGCCAAAGCAATCTTAAGAAAAAAGAACACAACTGGAGGTATCACACTCCCTGACTTTAGCTTGTACTACAGGGCTACAATAATCAAAACAGCATGGTATTGGCAGAAAAACAGACACATAGACCAATGGAATAGAAGTGAGAATCCAGAAATAAAACCACATAAATATGGACAGATAATTTTTGACAATGAAGCAAAAAACACACAATGGAGAAAAGACAGACTCTTCAATAAATGGTGCTGGCAGAATTGGATAGCCACATGCAAAAGAATGAAACTGGACTGCTATCTGTCACCATGTACCAAAATTAATTCAAAATGGATCAAAGACTTAAGCATAGGACCTGAAACAATAAACTGCATAGAAGAAAACATAGGTACTAAACTTATGGACCTTGGGTTCAAAGAGCATTTCATGAATTTGACTCCAAAGGCAAGGGAAGTAAAAGCTGAAATAAATGAATGGGACTATATGAAACTTAAAAGCTTCTGCACAGCAAATGAAACCATTGACAAAATAAAGAGGAAACCAACTGAATGGGAGAAGTTTTTTGCAAACAGTGCCTCTGATGAAGGGGTAATATCCAAAGTATACAAGGAACTCACACAACTCAACAACAAAGAAACAAACAACCCAATTGAAAAATGGGCAGACGACCTGCAGAGACATTTCTGCAAAGAGGACATACAAATGGCAAATAGACATATGAACAAATGCTTAACATCACTAATCATCAGAGAAATGCAAATAAAAACCACAATGAGATATCACCTCACCCCAGTCAGAATGGCTATCATCAACAAGACAAATAGTAACAAGTGTTGGAGAGGCTGTGGAGAAAAAGGAACCCTCATACACTGTTGGTGGGAATGCAGACTGGTGCAGCCGTTATAGAAGGCAGTGTGGAGATTCCTCAAAAAATTACAAATAGAATTACCATATGACCCAGCAATCCCTCTCCTGGGTATCTACCCAAAAAATCTGAAAACATTTATCCATAAAGACACGTGTGCTCCAATGTTCATTGCAGCTTTATTTACGGTGGCCAAGACATGGAAACAACCAAAATGTCCTTCGATAGATGAATGGATAAAGAAGTTGTGGTATATATACACAATGGAATACTATTTGGCGGTAAGAAAAGATGAAATAGGACCATTTGTGACAACATGGATGGATCTTGAGAGTATGATGCTAAGCGAAATGTCAGACAGAAAAAGCAGAAAACCATATATTTCACTGATATGTGGTATATTAACCAAAAACAACAAAAGAATAAGATAAACAAATGAGAAACAAAAACTCACAGACACAAACAATAGTTTAGTGGTTACCAGAGGGTAAGGGGAGTGAGGGGTGGGAGATGAGGGTAAAGGGGATCAAATATATGGTGATGGAAAGAGAACTGACTCTGGGTGGTGAACACACAATGGGATTTATAGATGATGTAATACAGAACTGTACACCTGAAATCTATGTAATTTTACTAACAATTGTCACCCTAATAAACTTAAAAAAAATTATTAAGGGATCCATACAAAAAAAAAAAAAAAAAGATATTCTCATGCATCTATAAAAATGTTAGTTTGCCTCCCCTTGAACTCACTGTCCTTCCACAGATATAGTTCATGGTTGGTTTCTTACATTAGTTCTGTAAAAAATTTTAATTAATTGTACTAGCAATTCCATGTTGACCAACAAAAAGAAAAAAAATTCAGGCTTCATGTTGATGGTAAAGATGATGGATGCTACCTTCTTTCTGAATAGTATTGCCAGTCATGATTGATTTCATAATAGGTAGGTTTCCTTTCAATTCTAGTGACAACTGTGGAAAGAGTTGGCAAGGAGATTATGAGAGTGGTACTCTATAGCAGGTATTTAACAAAGACCGCCTAAAAATCAATATTAATCCTTTGCTGGCAGCTGAAAATTTTAGACAACTTAAGCAGACGAATGAGCCATAATGTCATTCAGTATTATTCTATTCATTGGCTCACTCTTGGACTCAATGAGAACTGTTGTTGATTAAAAAATCCATTCCAGAGATGCTATCACACATGTTAAACAGTTCTTATTCTCCCCTGGGGCCTGACAGTGTTCCTCCCTTCGCCTTTTTAGGTCTTTCTTTAATCCCATCAGTTTCCAAGTAGCTCAGTGCTTCTCCTGTGGGCAAATTCTTACAGGCCTTTTGGAGCTCCAGGGTTTCAGTCTCCAACTTACAGGAGCAGGTGACCACGTGGAGCCTTCCCCACCAAGACAGTCCATCTCCTACAAACCCCAGAGATAATCCAAAACTGTGACACCAGCAGAGAGATATCCGACAGACCAAATCAACCCTCAGGCATGGCCTTGTGGCTGGATTTCTTGTCTTTATCTGTACGTGTTTGTAGAAGAGGTGTCAGGAAATATAGAAATTTAGCAAAAAAGGAACTGTGAACTTTCTGTATTTCGTACCTAGTAAAAGTATCCTGGGATTTTATGATAATTTACTTAGTCTATCTACTTTGGAGATCTGCAGGAACAGGTCTTATGTTAGACCTGAGATTGGCTAGAGTGGTGGAAAGCTTGGAGAAATGAACTCTGAGCCAGTCAATCTCCCAGGAAACAGAAATTGCCTGTGGTTTTTATGATACTTGCACCTGGTTAGTAGTAAGACACGTGCCTGAAGTATCCAGAACAACTGGATAGGTACAGAAGAGATTAAGACCACCCATGTGAGTGGTAAAGAGCAGCTCCTTGATGAGCATGCTGGAATATTTATGACCATCAAGGGGAGCTGTTCATCTTTGTGGGAACTTGATGGCTACGGAAGCATCCTCTTTAACTGGCAGTGCTGTAGTGTTCCCTGGTGAGAGCAGCATCTTTATTTAGGTATCTCCTTATGTCTTTGATCTACATTAATGGAACTTATGTTTTTCCTCTGTCTTGTTATGTCTTTCCATCAATCAGATCTTTGTAATTATTATGACAATGCCTGAGAACCTCAGTTTACAAAATTATCCTTTTTGTGTTACTAATTGGAAAAGATCTAGAAAATTGTGAGTTTTCTCAAGGTTCCTTTGATAAGAAAGGGAGCAAGGGAACTCTCCACGGTGTAATCCCCTGCAAGACTCTATCTAGAGTGTTAGAGTGAAACGACATAATTCAAATTTGTAACAGGCTGTTATTCTAGGAGTCAGATTCTGATGTCTACTTCACATTCTATGAGAAGTGGATTCTTGGTCTCTTTCTCTATTCTTCTGAAGAGAGCAAACTGAAATTTTCAATTAGGAAAGCTTACAGAATTGGACGTCCACAAACTGGCTGGAGGTTTATTAAATTACAAAGAAACTCTAAAATGGGCACACTGTTACCAGTTTTAGAAAAAAGTGAGAAGTAAAATGATTTTAACTCATTTATTTTTTTACTACCGTAAGGATGGCACAAGGCTAGATATGTTACATTGTTATCTTGTTTTATACTCAACTTTTGAGAGCTTGGTATTCTTATACCAAGTTAGATGAGGTCATTAGGACCCAGATCACATTATTGGTGAGTGATGAATTTATTCCGATGTCCCTGACTCCCAAACTGGTATACTTTTCAATGTATTATACCATACCTCACTTAAAACTATTCTAGCATATGAGCAAGGAAAAATAAATTAAGAAGTCCTCCTTGATATTTCCCTTGCTTTCACACCTGACATCTACACATTTACATGTAGAGTCCAATCACCTCTCTATTTCTATTATGCTGCTGCAATCTATCAGCGTCTCTTTCTTGGGTTATGCAGTATCCTCCTGACTGGTCTCCTTGTGTCTACCCTCGTCCTCATATTGTCTAGCTTGATATACTGCGTTTCCCCAAAAATAAGACCTAGCCGGACCATCAGCTCTAATGCATCTTTTGGAGCAAAAATTAATATAAGACCCGGTCTTATTTTACTATAATATAAGAAGGGTCTTATACAATATAATATAAGACCGGTTCTTATATTAAGTATTGCTCCAAAAGATGCATTAGAGCTGATGGTCTGGCTAGGTCTTGTTAAGCTTCTACTATGGAAGCTTAAATGGATTTTTTTAAATGTCAGATCAAATCTCTCCTCTGCTTAAAACTATCTAGTAGCTCCCTACTTAATTCAAAATAAAAGGCCATTATAGTTCACCAAAAGCAGTGGAGTACAGAACTCCAGGTCTCCATCCTTTCACAGAAGTGACTAATAAGCTGGCAACAATGGTCAGAATCAACTTTTGCAGAACTCTGGAATCTAGTCATAAACACAACAACTAAGGGAAATGAATGAAAAAAGAAGCTGCTACAATGCAGTAAGAAAGAGCAGTGCCATTTTTTAAAAATAAACTTTATTTTTTAGAGCAATTTTAGATTTACAGAAAAATTGAACAAGACGTACAGAAAGTTTCCATATAACCCCTGACCCCCATATACACAGTCTCTTTCACTATCACTATTCTGCACCAGAGAAGTACATTTGTTACAGTCAGTGAACTTACATTGACACATCTTATCACCCAAGGTCCATAGTTTATATTAGGGTTCACTTTTGGTGTTGTATAGTCTATGAGTTTTAACAAATATCCACCAGTATGGTTATCATACAGAATAGTATGATACTCTAAAATCCTTTGTGTTCTGCCTACTCATCCCCCCCTTCCCTATAACCCCTGCTGATCAATTATCTTTTTATAGTCTCCATAGTTTCACCTTTTCCAAAATATCATGTAATTGGAATTACATAGTATGTAGCCTTTTCAGATTGGCTTCACTCAGCATTTGTATTTAAGCTTCCTCCATATTTGACATCTGTATCTTTGGTTATTTGTCTGTTTAGATCTTTTGCCCATTTTTAAATCAGTTTGTTAATTTTTTTATTACTGAATTTTAGGTGTTCTTTATATACTTTGCATAACAGTCCTTTATCTCATACGTCTTTTGCAAATATTTTCTCCCAGTCTGTGGCTAGTCTTTTCATTCTCCTCACAGTATCTTTTACAGAGAAGAAATTTTTAATTTTAATGAAGTCCGACTTATCAGTTACAGCTTCATGAATCATATATTCAGTGTTGAATCTAAAAAGGCATCATGGTCATCTGAATTTTTTCCTGTTTCTCTTCCAGGAGTTATATAGCTTTGCATTTTACATTTAGGTCTATGATCTATTTTGAGCCAATTTTTGTGAAGGATGTAAGGTCTGTGTCTATATTCATTTTTTTTTTTTTTTTTTGCATGTAGATGTCTATTTTTCTCCAGCACCATTTGTTGAAAAGACTGTATTTTCTCCAGAATATTGCTTTTACTCCTTTGTCAAAGATTAGTTGACTATATTTATGTGGGTCTGTTTCTGAGCTATTTTGTTCCATTGATCTATTTGTCTGGATTTTTTTTCACCAATATCACACTGTATTGATTATCATAGTTTTATAGTAAGTTTTGACGTCAGGTTGTGTCAATTTTCTGACTTTGTTCTTCTTTTATATTGTGTTCGGTATTGTGGGTCTTTTGCCTCTCCATATAATCTTTAGAATAAAATTGTTGATATCCTCAAAAGAACTTGCTGGGATTTTGATTGCCATTGCATTGAATAGATCGATCACATTGAAAAGAAACGACAGCTTAGTTATAGTGAGTTTTCTTATCTATAAACATGGAACATGTCTCCATTTATTTACTTCTTTGATATCTTTCATCAGTTTTTATAATTTTTCATATATAAATATATATGAAAAGTATGTATATATCTGAATATATACATATTTTATTAGATTTATACCTGAGTATTTCACTTGGGGGAGTGCTTATGTAAATGGTATTGTGTTTTTAATTTCAAATTGCAAATGCTCAATCCTAGTATGTAGGAAAGTGATTGCCTTTCATATATAAACTTTGTATCCTCCAACCTTGCTATCATCACTTCTGAGCTCTGGGAGTTTTTTGTTTTTCTCTTTAATATTTGATTCTTTTGAAAAGCACCTTTCTTATCGACAGACAACCGTGTCAATGCATGGGATACAGCAGAAGAAATTCTAAGAAGAAAGGTTATAGTAATAAACACCTACATTACGAAAAAAGAAAGATAAACAACCTAACTTTACAACTCAAAGAACTAGAAGGAGAACAAACCAAGCCCCAAGTAAGCAAAAGGAAGGAAATAACAAAGATCAGAGCAGAAATAATGAAATAGAGACTTGAAAACCAATAGAAATGATTGATGAAACTAACAGCTGTTTTTTTGGGAAAGCTAAACAAAATTGACAAACCATTAGCTAGACTAAGAAAAAAGAGAGAAGATTCAAATAAATAAAATCGGAAATAAAAGAAGAGACATCATAACTGATACCACAGAAACACAAAGGATTATAAGACAATTATAACAGATACATACCAACAAATTGGATAACCTAAAAGAATTGGAGAAATTCCTAATCTGAACAGACCAATAACAAGTAAAGATATTGAACCAGTAATCAAAAATTTCCCAGCAAAGAAAAGCCCAGGAACAGATGACCACTGATGAATTCTACCAAACATCTAAAGAATAACGAAGACCAATTCTTCTCAAACTCTTCTAAAAGATAGAAAAGGAAGGGAGACTTTTTTATTTAGTCTATGATGCCAGCAATACCTTAATTAAGGTAGAAAATTTGCTAGAAAATTAACAAACTGATACATTAATTGATACAGAAAAAGCATTTGACAAAAGTGAACACTCTGATGTTATTTAAAACACGCACCAACAAAGTATAAATAGAAAGGAACTTCCGCACATGATAAAGAGTGGCTGGGAAAATCCCACAGCTAATATTATACTCAATGGTGAAAGAGTTAAAGATATTCCCTTAAAATCTGAAATAGGACAAGAACAACAGCTTTTGCAACTTCTACTTAACATTGTACTGGACGTTATAGCCAAGAAATTAGGCAAGAAAAAGGGGCTGAAGGAAAAGGGGAATGGGGAGTGATTTCTTTGTGGGTATGGGGTTTCCTTTTGGGATGATGAAAGTGTTTGGAACTAGGTAGAGGTGATGATGATAATGATGGTAACTCATTCATATCCAGACCCCAACCAATGACTAGAATGAAGTTCAGTAATGTGAAAAGAATACTGGTGGGAGGTAGCAGTCCTGGAACAAGAGGTTTCTGAACATGAGGTGTGGGATTCTGGATAAAATTCAAACCAGAAACCAAATGGGAGTAAAAATCCTCAAATAATGTCAGTCAACATAGGAAGGGAGTACAGCATCTTATGACTCAGTGCAGTCAATGTCAATGTGACTAACTCCACATCCCATGTCTGGAGGGCTGGGGTGGCCTACATACACACGCAGGGATATCATTTGCAGGCTCAGTTCAGGATCTGGGCAAGTCCCAGACTTCAGGTGGCAGGCGTCAGTGACTCAGCTGCATGCTGCTGGGAGAGGCACGGGAACACACCTAATTATAGGCCTGGCACTACAAAGTAACATGGAGAATTGAGGCAACTACCAAAGGAGTTTGGGAAGAAGAACAGGATCTTAACCCCCCAATTTCTTTCCTTGTCTGCCTACTTTGGGAAACGATCTTACTTTTGCCCCTAGTCCAGAGCAGTTTTCTAAAGTGTACTCTGCTCTGCAGCATTAATGTTATATGAGGAAGGGGTTCTTTGGAAATGCTGCATTAAATAACGTTAAGCAGGCTTTATTATTGCAGGACATCTGAAAGTTTTTGTGTGCACTGACCATTTGAGAGAAGAATGTAGCATTTGCACAAACCTAGTTGCCTAAGAAAGTTTTGTTTTGTTTTCGTGTGTGCGCACGCACGTGCACTAGTAAAATGTCTTGCCATGCTAGACTGATACTTCAAGGAACTCATTCGGGGAAATGCTAATGTAGGTATTTTCTCCTCTTTGCTTTCTATGAGGCCAACATCAGAAGGCCTTTCAGTTCCCAGTACATAATTGCTGAAAATGGTGTGGTGCAAAGGAAAGCCCACCAAGCCTGGAATCCATGCATCCATCAACAGAGACTAGAGTCTAAATTTAGCAGCGCCATCACATTATCTTGGGGAAGACACTATCGCTGTGCTTCCTGGTCTATGAAGGGAAACCTGGACCTAAGATTCTTTCTTTTAAACAACCTGAAAGTCCAAGTAGTTTGAAGTGTGGATATGAGGTTTCCCTATTTCACATAACATCTAAAAATATTCTATAGAGAGTCATCATTCTACCTAACTTTTCCAAAACCATTTAAAAAAAATATTTCATCTCCTCCTTGATTTGAGATGTCTCCTTGATCATATATTAAATTCATTTATAAACTTTGGTCTATTCCTGGGTTTTTCCAATTTCTTTCATTGTTTTGGTGCACCAGTACCACACTATGTAATTATTGAGACATTTTAATTGGTTTTGCATATAATTTGACTACTTTAAAATATTAGCAACATCCAGGGAACTAATCAGAATAAGAAATATAGTTCACTTGTATTACTTATACATCATTTGAATGTAAAAACAAAAAATGTGTCCGCTTTTATCTTGTTGATATTCTGGAAGGATGAGTTACTTTGGTGACTATAAAATGCCACAGCTGCCCAGAAAGTTGCTAAATAAAATATATATGAATGCAAATTTCACTGCACTGTCCTCATCTCAGTAACATGGGGGAAACTAAGTCAGAAATTTGTATCTTCGTTATCCACTGGACTATGTGAAATTTTTATCAGTAGTCTAACCACCTAGAATCATGACGTTGCCTGCTATGACTTTTGAAATTTTGTCTTGGTTCTTTCTTTCAGTCTAGTTAACTGCTTGAGTTTCCCCATCATCGATTTTAAATACCTATGTCCCACCCCACTTATAAGTCCTGCTTAAGGACCTGGGCTAGTCATATGAATAGGTTACAAAATTAAATATGCCTATTTGCCAATTTGTGTGTCCATCTGTGAATAACTAGGTTGTCCCTAATCAAATTCAAAGGCCAAATTAACTGAAGACAAAATATGGCACTGATTATTGCAATAAACTGGAAGCGTATTTAATCTTGCTATCCTGAGTAAAAAACAAAATCTTGGTTTTGTTCTTTGGATGCTACAGATATTCTAATGTTATGGATTGAGCCTTTACTGCATGCCTTTAATAAAAAATATTTTCTTAAACTAAGTGACTGATACCAACAGCAGGTGACATGGAGCTATTATTGTTTTTTTAAATTTCAAAAAAACTTCACCATTTGTACCTAAAAAGAAGCCTTTCATATTCACTGGCCAACAAGATTCTTTGGATGATTGCAAAAAGTTTTGGTAAACATTATGCAAGCCAATCATATTTATTCATCTTACATTCTATGTTTCAGAAAATGTAGAAACAAGATATAGACTGCACATAAAAATATGTTTGGTTTTTATCTCCCGATATTTATTTTAACTTCCACCTGGGAGAGATTCAGCTAGCCCTTTGTGATGTCTGCATCAAAATATGCAAACTGAAAATTGGTTGTTAAGGTTAGAGGAAAATGGAGCTGAGCCAAAAACTAAAAAATAAATAAAAATAAGTGCAGGAAGCAAATGCTTGTTAAACCTGGCATGGCGTCTTTCAGGAGTGAATGAGGTATTCACAAACTATATTAAAAAGAAGAGGGATATTTAAAATAACACACTCCACATCCTGCGGATACAGACACAAATCTCAGAAGTAATTAAAATAAAGATATCAAAGGGAAGGGTAAATACCCCTGCAAACTCAGAATGGTAAAATACACACAGCCTGACCTCAGTTACCATTGAATCAAATAAGCTGTTAATTACAAAAGGATGAACACCCTCTGGAGATAACAGCAAACTCCAGGCAGTCAATAGGATGTGATAACATCCAATACAATCAAGAAACATTTGAGTTGAGCACAGGATTATACATGAGGATTGGAGGATTAGGAAACATGGCATTTCTGAGTCTAGTAAACAGAACAGACAAGATGCCAGCTGAGGAAGGTATAGGATAGGAAAGACAGATGTGATGAATTAATCACCAGGAAAGCAGGGAGATAATGGCCTAGGTCTGCTTGTTTCTGGCAGGGAATGAACGCACCAAGATGACCTCTCTTCCATCTCTAAACTGCCATTATGAATTGAGCACATGTATGACTATAATGTTAAGAAATTCTAAAAACTCTGTAACTGCTGTTGATTTTTGGCTAAGTGTGCGAGTTGTCGCTTTGTATTTAAAAATTTAGGAGGTAAATTGTGTCCTAAATTCCTGATATTAAATTACTACCTCTCGTGTTTGAGATTATAACTGAAGGCATATTTTAAGAGACATTCATTTTGGTGAACATACATACCTGCTATTTATCCTAGGTGTTTGTTACTTATTGCTGTGTAATAAGTTACACCAAAGCTTAGTGGTTTCAAACAACACACATTTATCTCACAGTTTCTATGCATCAGGAACCCAGATGTAGGTTAGTTGGGTGTCTCTAGTCGAGGGCCTCTCATAAAGCTCCAGTGAAGGTGTTGGCAGAGGCTGTAGTCATCTCAAGGCTCAAATTGGGAAGGATCCACTTCCTATCTGATTCACATGACTGTTGTCAGCCCTCAGATCCATTCCTAAGCCTGGTCATGTGGCTGTTGGCAGGCCTCAGGCCCTCTCTGGCTGTTGTGTAGAGATTGCAGTTTTTTGCCATGCAGCCTTATCCATGGGGCTCTTCATAATATGAAAGGTTGCTCTCAAGAGCCGAGAGAGAGAGAGAGAGAGAGAGAGAGAGAGAGAGAGAGACCGACCCAAGATGGAATCCATATTCTCTTTGTTGCCTAATCTCACAAGTGACATCCCATCATTTCTGTTGCACCAGATTCTCTAGGAGCAAGTCACTATTCCAGCCACACTCAAGGAAAGGGGACAACACAAGGGCATGAAAACCAGGAGGTAGGGGTCATTAAGGGCAGTTTTAGAGGTGGTCGCCTACATCTTATTTATCAACATTTGAAGGTCCATAGAACAATATTGAAATACTCATAAAAAGAGTTCTTTTGCATTCCTAACTAGCTTTCTTTTGCATTACATTTAACTGTTTATGGACAGTAAAGTATATATGTATATATATTATGACAAATATGTAGAGATAAGATTAGGACCTTCTTGTAGAGATCTATAACTTATTTGCTTTATCCTTACACCAATATCTAGTTGATACTCAAGTTGACATCTCAATTCACACTTTCATGATCTTATTTGAAACTCTGGCAAAACTGGGCATCGTTAACCTCTCCCTCTGTATAAAGACTCTCTTGGCTTCTAAGAGTACTACTCTACTCTGGTTTTCCTTCTCCCTCTCTGACTTTGCCTCTTAATGTTCCTCATATTGTGGATAAAAAAAGGGGTTCTCTGGAAAGTAACCTCACAGGGTGATCTGATCATAAATTCCCAACTGGGCAGGTTGTGGTGGGTAGTCATGCCTCATGCATATAACTTTCCAATAAAACATTTATCTTTGCCTTAAGCAAACCCTGTCCATTGTTTCTGTGCATCTCGGTTTACACACCTTTGAAATACACCATAACCACCCTCGAGAGAACACATAATCTTGTTAACTATCCTGTAATCCAATTCCCGCCTTGCTTTCTCCATGTAACCTTCCTTACAGTCCCTCCCTAATTTCAAGTACATAAAAGAAGCTGCGAAACCATTATTCTCTGGAGCATTTGAGATCTCGCTCTTGCACATATGTTGTCAGTTTGGCTCAAATAAACTCTTATAGAAATTCTGTGCAGGTATAGACATTTCTTACATCAACAATGTACTCTTCCATCTTGCTTACTTACTAAATTTTCATATTCTCTATGGTTTTTCCTCAGCCTTTTCTCTATTCACTTCATTTATTTTCCTTCAGTGGCCTCACCCATGCCCATGGTTGTAAAAGTACTTGGACATTGATAAGCTTCAAAAGTACTTATAAAGTACGGATATCTCCTCAATGCCCATGTATCCAATGCCTCCACTAATTCTTCATTTCTACTTTACTATTGTCATTCCACAAATTTCATTCACCATTTTCAGTGTCTCAGGTAAAGGCAACACAGCAAATCTTTTGTCCAAAGCAGAATTAACATAGTCATATTAGATGTCTCCCCTTTTCTAAAACCCCTTCAAAATGGTCTATCTACATCATTTTTTATATATTTCTTCTCCCTTCCAGTCCCACTGCAACTGCTCCAATTTGGGCCTCTTTCTCTTCTCATGTAGACTAAAATTGCAGGCTCTTAATTGGTTACTGCCTCCAGTGGAAACATCTTCCAACTTGTCTTTGTGTCTCCAGAATGATATTTAAATGATTGAAAAGCCTTTCCCTGGATCCTTATCAGTGTGGTGATAAAATCTAAACTCTTTTGCACTATATGCAAGAAATCGTATCTTCTTTACTTTCTTCTCCCAATCTACCCCACATGCATTGAATGTTCTAGTCATTTGGAACCAGTTGCAGTGTTCTGAAGATGCTTTCTCATACCTCTGTACAGTGCACACAGATTTCCTCAGCCTTGTACATTTTCAGGCCTCCCTCTAATTGACTAATTCCTATTCATTTCCCCCCTCACAACTAAAGAATTGCCAATTCTTTGAATTGTCCTTCTCTGCACTTTCACCCCCACCTCTCCCCTACATATATACCTATGTGCATATACACCACACAACCACAGGTTAATCTGAATGCCCTTATTCTGTCTTCTCATCTCATCCTAGACATAGCTGTATCATTGCCATGACCATTCTGTGCTGTACTTACCCGTTTCCCTATGTGTCTCCCCATATAGACTGAAGGTAATAATTGCGACGGCAGGATTGTATACATTTCTGTATCCCCAATACCTAATTCAGAGTGTGACATAAAATAGGTGCATAATGATGTTATTGAATGAATAAAAACATGTATGAATAAGTGAGTGAATGAATGAATGAACGTTAAATTCTCACATTTTGACCATATACAATATCTATTCAGTTCAATATATTCAATTTTTGAGAACCCACATATTTTAAGGGGAATGTAAGATTCCTAAGAAATGTGGAGCTGGTTATCTCTCTGTCCCACCAGTTGAAAAACAGTAGTTGGAGTTCAGCAAATTCTTAGTTGACTAGGACTGCGTTTTTTTGAGCTGATTGCAAAACTGTCTGCCAAGCACATTCACCATTTGACCTTCTGTGTCCTATGTGTTTGCCTGAAATTTTCTTGGTGCTTCCAACCACTTGGTTGCTATGTTGTGATTAGTTACATTCGGAAGGTTCCCTCTTCTGTGGGGATGGAGAGTTTTCTGTCTGTTCCCAACTCTTCTCTGCTTTGGGGGACAATTGGGAAGGGAGGTGAGCAGAGAATTTGACAATTTGCCTTTGATGAAATAATCACTTTCGACAGACACTCTCTGGAAAAATGGACAATAGCTATAATGAAAGGCTAACTTCAACCAAATGCAAGTTTTGAATTTCAGTTGTGGTTGAGGTTCCAGAATCTCATCATAGCAGGATTGGTTATAATTCTGCTGAGGGATTCACAGGGTGATAATAACACAGCAGGGAAGTTGTTTGGGGCCTTTCTTAAGAGTTCAAATTCCTTACAAATACCAAGTTATTAACCCTCCAAACATGCCTGCATCTTAGAGGAAAGCATTGAACTTGTGCTCACAGGTAGGTGCTTGAGTCTGTTTCACTGCCTAGGGGCAGGACCACACCTAGCACATACTAGGAAAGTGACATCTATTCTGGTTTAATTGTGGGCCCTTAATGCCTTTTATCCTCCCTGGAGTGGAGTCCCTCATCTACAATTTAAGTCTGTTGATTATTACTAACATCATTAGCCAAGTCTCATGGTTTGAAGTCCTAAATTCCCGTGTGTGTGTGTGTGTGTGTGTGTGTGTGTGTGTGTGTGTGTGTAAGTAATCTGAATATGGTGGCCTAAATCTGTCTGTACATGCATATGTGTGTAACTACCGGTATGTGAAATTTGAGCTGAATTTTTTGTTCTGAGTTCATTCATAGAGCACTGAGTTTCCATACTCTCTAACCCTCCCCAGCACATACACCATGTTACTACTACCTCTTACTTATCATCTTGAATAACACTTTTTCTCTTTGTAAAAAACTGAATTAATAAGACTTCATAGACTTGATGTTTCAGCTCTAGCTTTAAGCAAAATCCTGAAAAGGGCAGTGTGTAACTAAAAACTTTTCCTTCCCCGATAGGCCACTTCCGCTCCCTCCCTTTATTCCCACTCATCCCCACTTGTCCAGTTGTTGTCGGGGTTTCTTTCTTCCTCTCCCTGTTGTGTGATGCTTCATTTATCCTAACACACCATCCTTGATATAGAATGATATACGTGCTACGTTTTCTAACTACGACAACATTTAAACAAGAACAGATATATGATGAAGGATCAAATCTCTTGTGGTTATGTTTTAAGCATCAGCCAGCAGAGACGGGAGAATTTTTTTTTCAACTGGGACTTCTTGCCTCTTCTGTTTTGGATACCAGCCCAACTTCACCCTGCCTTCAACTTAAATTGACCAAACATCTCAAGCTCCTTGTATAACCTTTCCTTGGACCCAACTTCCTTACCTCCTTTATCAAAATCATCATCTTCACCACACTTCAATCTAATTTCTTCACATCAATCTCTGACTACAAGATACTAAATATCATTTAAGGGTTCTGATTAACAGTATGCAATAAGAATATGCTTTGTTCAGTCGGAAAACCCAGCATTGGTAAGGCTGGAGAGAAGCATGCATTCACATACTTTATTGTTCTTGATGCTGTGCTGTTAGATGTGAACATTAGACCTGCTGTATCAATTTGTCCCAACCACGAAGAAAGCCATCCAAGGTTAAGCTTAAAGAACAATGGAAATAAACTGAGTCTTTGATGACATTGTTGGTCTGCTGATTCAAACCTGAGGTTACCCCACCTACGAGGTGGGACAGTTAAGTTCTCGAACTCATCCTAGAAAAAGTGCTACATACCTCATTGCTGAATATCACTACAGTCACCTTTGAAGTACTCCCCTTGGGAAGCTATGCACCGACGCCAGTGCCTAGTCCACCCTTCAAAGAAATTTTGTAACTCTTTTTCTAGAATGGCCATCAGAGCTGTTGTTGTATTACCCTTGATGTCCTGAACATCATCAAAATTTCTTCCTTTCAATATTTCCTTTATATTCAGGTAAAGAAAAAAGTCATTGGGGGCCAGGTCAGGTGAGTAGGGAGGGAGTTCCAATAGTTATTTGTTTACTGTCTAAAAACTCCATCACAGACAGTGCAATGTGAGCTGGTGCATTGCCACAATGCAAGAGCCATGAATTATTGGCAAAAAGTTCCAGTTGCCTAACTTTTTCATGTGGCCTTTTCAGCACTTCCAAATAGTAAACTTGGCTAACTGTTTGTCCAGTTGGTGCAAATTCATAATGAATAATCCCTCTGAATCAAAAAAGGTTAGCAACATCGTTGCAACAAGTTCACAAACTTAATTGTCAGACCTCCTATGTTCTTGTCAATGAATGAGCCTCTGCATCCTTTTCACGTTTTCAACCAGGTTATACTCATGTGTTACTTGCTTCTCAAGTCATCCTAAGTGATATATATAATATGGGATATGATGCAGGTTGCAAAAAAGAATAATGAAAATCTGTATACACTAATATTAATAGAAGGCATATGCCGCAGAGAAGATAGCATAATTTTCAGCACTTCTTTTTATTTACAATATGTCTTTCAAAAAAAATCTTACAATGAGGAACAAAAAAAAAAACAAAGCAGAAATAATGTGATGATCGTATTCCATTTAATGATTCACCTGACCTGCTGTCTTCATCCAATTATTTCATCCCATTCAATATACCAATCCAAATAGAATCAGCTTCTTCTTTCACAAGCACATTCGCACTGGATACAACTTCTCTGTTTCCAGAATTCTGTAACTCCTTCCCTCAAATCTAATATTTCAAATCCCTCTTAAAAACAAAATAAAATTTAACTAAAATAAAAGTATTTGCAACGAAATAAATGGAAAATAATTTATAATCTGGCCTTTGAATACATAATTTATATTAAGCTATATTAATACCATGTATTTATATTAATACATAAATTAAAACCACGTTTCTAGTTTATTTATAAAATAATGCTCTAATATAGTCTGTTAAGTATATATAAAAATACTTATAGTTATAAAATAATGTCTTAATATGGTGCATAAATATTTTATGAACATAAATTTGTTTATTAAGTATGGAATATTTATGCATATATATTTATACTTCTTTTCTTTAATCCAACATTTACTCCTTTTCTGGTTAAGAATGTCAAGAAGCCAAAAATCAAGTAATTTAGGGTAGCAGAAATCATAATTCTGTCTTCTTATTCAGACTATTGAGTCAGAGACTATTTCAAAGAGAATGAAAAATAACTTGGAAGTACTGTCAGAAGTGGATTGAGAGCAGCCGGATGGCTCAGTTAGAGAGTGTGCTCTTGACAACAAGGTTGCCGATGCAGTTCCCACATGGGATTGTGGGCTGTTCCCCCTGCAACTAAAGATTGAAAACAATGACTGGCCTTGGAGCTGAGCTGAGCCCTCCACAACTAGACTGAA
The DNA here is from genome assembly GCF_057876585.1 of Rhinolophus sinicus. Lineage (NCBI taxonomy): Eukaryota > Metazoa > Chordata > Mammalia > Chiroptera > Rhinolophidae > Rhinolophus > Rhinolophus sinicus. The sequence goes on along the minus strand of NC_142516.1, from coordinate 40,201,031 downwards.
GGACAATGACTTGACTTGGAGCTGATGGGTCCTGGAAAAAACACACTGTTACCCAATTTAAAAAATTAAAAAGTGGATTGAAAAGTTTAGACTTTCTAAGGAAGGAGACCAGTTAGGAAGTTAGAACTATAATCCAGATAAATGCGGATTGGGCCTCTTCTAACATGTTGCCAATTGGAAAGGAGAAACTGAGATTGTCATAAAAAAACATTTTCAAAGAAGAAATAACAAGTTTAGGAGACCATTTGTCTTCTTAATGTATAGAAGAAAGGGAAATCTCAAAGATAACGCTAAGATTTTGGACCTGGAAACTGGAGGAATTCAAGGTGCCATTGACTGATAAAGGGGAGCTGTGAGTAAGTGTCATTTTTGGGAAAAGAAGCTAAATTCAAATCTAGAGCTACTGAATTTCAAAATATCTATGAAGTAAATAACACTACTACAATTTACAAATGTGTAACTTAGGCAAAAAGCAGTAAGTAATTTGTCTAGGGTCACACAGCTAGTAAGTGACAGAGCCAGAATTTGAACCCAGGGAGTTTTTATGTTTGTTTTGTTTTGTTTTGTTTTGTTTTGTTTTGTTTTGTTTTGTTCTGTTTTGTTTTATTGCCCCAGTGAATTTTTAAATCCCTTAATTAACACAGATCTGGTCTTTTTCTTTGGAAACAACTATAGGTGATTAAAAAACAAAATTGTAATTGACATCTAGTGTTTGTCAGCCCAGAACAATTGGTGGAAAAGAAACTTCTACATTCTTAAAGATTCATGACCACAATTACCTGGGTTCCTGACTCAAGTGCTGTTATATAACCCAATATCCAGGATCATTGATTGGTTCAAACATGAGCACCAAATCCAGGTTGAACCAATCACTGCTTTCCTCAAAAACTTTTAACTTGAAACCCAGGAGATTTTTGGAATTGCGAATTTGGGGTTGTCAAATAGGCATTTTCTAGTTTCAAGGAGAGAGCTATATGAAAAAATGAAGCCAGAAGTAGTAGAAATTAGAGGAGGGACTCCTGGCAGCATTTGAACTTGATTCCAGTTATCCTTGAGGCCCAGTTGTACTTCCTCTTTCCCACGGTTTGGTTAAGTGAACCAAGTTTTTTTTCTGGCTAATATATTTTAAATCAAGTTTCTATCACTCAGTCTATCACAACAGTCATGATAGATAAAACCACACAACTGTGGGAACTTGAACAAGTAACTTAAAATTTCTGAATCAGTTTGCTCATTTGCAAGTGGGAGAAGCAGATATGCACTTTTCAGAGGATAAAATGATATATGTAAACTCTCTGCCTTTGCTTACTTAAAAGTCACTTCATTACCTTGAAAAGTACCAGTCACATTCTTGGAGCTCTTTCACTTCAGTGAACTCTTCTTTTCTTTGGAATGGTTGATTACCTAACATGGGGCATGCTGTCTCTCTAGAACACTGTAGGTTACCTATCACAGGGACCCTCAGATCCTTACACTGGTTTTCCTCCTTCTACTGGACATACTACAGCTTTGTATAAGTATGACAGACTAGAGCAAATATCTGATTGATTTCTGTATCCACAGCACATGATATAACACCAAGCACTGAGGAATTCCTCAGTGACTCTTTTATAAAGATTATAAGCAATGGTTGAATTTCCTTTAAAAGTGATCATAGAATGCAATGGTCTAATTCCCGGCATATTAAAAAGTCTCAGTAAGTATTTGTTAATGCTTAAAAATCCACAGTAGTGACTTTTAGTTGTTTCTCTTTATTGGCATGTTATATTGATTTTGAAAATTAATCTCAGCTTTTCTTCCTTCCTTCCTTCCTTCCTTCCTTCCTTCCTTCCTTCCTTCCTTCCTTCCTTCCTTCCTTCCTTCCTTCTCTCCTTCGTTCCTTCGTTCCTTCGTTCCTTCCTTTCTTTCACAGATTATAAGCACAGTCTGGATTCAGAGTTCCAGATGCTAGATATCTCACCTTTTGCTCTTTCTTTGAACTATTACTACCTCTTTAGGCCATCTCTATTATTACTCAAGTCAGCCAGGAAAAGTCATTATGACAAGAGACCAGAATTAAGGTCTTAAACATTATGCTCTGATATTATGTATATTTAAGCTATCTGTCAGTTTTTGGCATACACAATGCCACACAGTTATTAATTTTTACCAGGTGGTTTGAATAAATAAAAACTCCAATGATGGCAGGAAAATACTAACTCTAAACTTTTCTAAGTTTAGACTTTGTTAGTAAAGCCATAGAATCTAAGAAAGATGCTGTACGTTTTTTATGTACAAGAACCAGTATTTATGGAATATGTCTATACAGAGGGTGCTAAAAAATGTATACACATTTTAAGAAAGGAGAACTTTATAAAAATTGTAATAATATATACTGATAACAAAAGATGAATATAAGTCACATTTGACTTTGCAAATGCAAGAGGTGCTCAAAGTCATTACCATCAGCGTCAGACACTTCTGATTACAGTGAACTACTTCTTGACCAACGTTGACCAAAGTGTCCTCTTGTACACATTTTCTTCGGCACCCTGGTATTTAGTGCTCAACTATAATGAAGAATACAAAGTAATTAGCAAGTCACAGCTTCTAACATTGGTTTTACCCACTTCAGCAAATTCTTCCAAGATCTTTCACGGCTAATTTAACATCTTGCTTATATGATATAGGTGGGTGATATTTTCATTATAGTTAGGAAATAAGATTCTAAGAAATTCATTATCTTTAATGCCTACTATGGACAGTGACCAGGCATCACTGCCTTCCATACCAGTAAAGGATTAGAAGAGAACAACTTAAATGATCAGAACTTTAGTTGGGTTGAAATGTATGAATGGCTTCAAAAAATTTTCCTCCTTTTGAGTGGGAGAGCACTTCATTTGTGGAACTCTTCACAATGTATATTATTCTCTTTTTGAATGGAAATATTTGCTGCCAAATGTAACTTTACTTTAGTACAGCTTGGCAATTAAGTTTTTGCTTTAGAAGAGAGTTTGACTTATTCATTGTAATAATAGTAATTTTCATGAAAAGGTTTTAATAAGTATTCAAGGTCTATTAGACAATATATATGTTACACACACAAAAAAAATTGCTGTTTTCAGAGAACTATGTATATTCTTTGCATATTCTTGAATCAGTCCTCTAAACATAAAAGTTAATCTGTCTCCTATTTTACATATGTAATTATGAGGCTCCAAGTAGCTGTTCAAGGCCAACCTGAGAAAAGCCAATCATCTCTCTACTAAGCCTTGTATCATGTTATGCATTTGAATAGGCTTGGGACCAGGCAAGCTGCAAAATCGGTGAAGATGATCTTATTTGACTCAGCCTCCTATTATGGGCTTTTCTTTGTCCTTATACCCTTTTGGAAGCTTTCTTGATCCTTGTCTTCCATTACACACTTCTTCCTACCTCCAAGGCATTTTTTGTTCCCCTTCACAGATAATCTTTCTCTGCCCAGCTTTACCTAACATGCAGGTGTTCCTCAGAGTTCTGCCCTAAACCCTTCTCTTCTTTCACTATACTCAATATTCCTAGAGGATATCTTCCTGTAGCTTCTTCTACCACCTGTATAGTGACCTCACACAAATTTCATATTCCTCATTCAGACTCCTCTACTAGTACTTGATATCTCTGTCTCGATACCCTACTATGAGCTCAACATATCCCTAAGTTGAACTGATATGTTCTTCTGCACATGCTCCTGTGATGGAGGAAGAAACTTTCCTCTACCCTTCAATGTTCTTTCAGCTGGTCTAAAAATTAAATGTACATGAGGCAGATTAACAAGAGAAAAAAAAAACAAATTTAATTACATACATACATATGGGAATCCAATATATATGAGCAAGTCAGAAACCCCACATTCATAAGAGGTTCAGAGACAGAAAAGGAAAATTACCTATATATGACATTGTGAGCTAAGGATGAGATAAGGTGTCTTAGGGCTTCAAAGGGTCATTGCAGGATAATAAAAAGAGCAGCTGTTCAGTAATTAGTAGTTTTTCCTGTCCTATCGATAGATCAAAGAAAGTTATCTCTGATAATCTCTTATTATGGGCAAGGCCTCTAATTTAAATTCTTCTTAGGTAGTTAAGGGAGTGGAGGGGCAGAAGTTTCTCTCGAGCCCCCAGGGTCTCAGTTGTCTTTAGCTCAAAATAATCCATATACCACAGAGGCACATCTTGGGATGAATCATTCTGAACCCCTACATTCCTCTTTGTGCTTCCCATGTCTTACTTATTGGCACCACTCTCTACCCAGTTGTTAAAGCCAAGATCCTCAGAGACATCTTTGAGCCTCCTGTCTCTCTCACTCTCTATATGTAATTGACCTCCACATCCATAGATTTTTGTTTAAGAAAAATAACCTTTCTGCCCATTTTTCTTTCAATTCTCATTGCCGCTGCCATTTTGGTCCTGCCTATTTCTCTCTAGAACTTTTATTATAGCCACCTATGTATTTCCTTGCATTTCCCTACTTATTCTCTCACTCAAGGCATTCTATTCTATTCCTCCCACATGGGAAACTTACTCCTAATCATACCCAGGAAAATAAGGAACCATATTCAGACTGTATTCCTTTCTTGCAAGCAATCAAGTCTGTACCTTATCATGTTCCATGTCAAGTTGCAAAGCTTGTCTGGTTTTATATCAACCACCTCCTAAACCTCATCATACTAGGAGGACCTGGCAGGAGTAGCCACAAGCCGAGTGCTCGAGCAGCAATACTACTTCAGCTCCCCCGGGGTCTTGGCAGCTGCTGCACTGACTCAGCCAAGATACCCAGTTAAAATGATTACAACATTTTTAAAAGAGCTTTTGTTCTTGATTTGTTTGAGATGCATGTTATCTAGATTTTAATGTAATCCAAAAGGAGGACAATAAATACAGCTAAATCAATGGTAGCACAAAAATATCTCCAGGTGAAATAATAAAAGAAAAATCTTTGACTCTTTGTAATAGTGCAAACGCCCATGATGCTACCTTGTGCTTTATTCCCAAAACTTGCCCCTGGGGATGGGGTGGAGGATGGGGTGGAATTCTGTAGCAAGGCAGCAGAGTAAGGTACACATAACCATTTCTTCTGCCCTTTGTTTCTCTAAGTAGAGTCTTCTCCTTGTGGAAAAAACAAGGGTTCTCTGGAAAGTAACTTCTTAGGATGATCTGATCATAAATTCCTAACTGGGTAGGTCATAGTGGGTAGTCACGCCCCAGGTCTATAACTTCTTTAGTGAGGTTTTAAGCCAGCCTTGTCCATGTTCTTGTGCATCTAGGCTAACACACCTTTGAAATACCAGAAGTAATACCCCTTGATGGGATATTAACCCTCCAGAGAGCATATAATTTTGTTAACTATCTTCTAATCCAATCCCCACCTTGCTCTCTCCAATCTTCCTTACATTCCCTCCTTAATTTGAAATGCACAAAAGAATCTGCAAAACTTATTTTTCAGGGCATTTGAGATCTTGCTCGCTGGCATATGTCATCAGTGTGGATCAAATAAACTCATAAAAATTCTCTACAGGTTTGGATATTTCTTATGTTTACAACCTTATCTTACTGTATATTAGGTTTATAAACTCATGAGAATTCAAATTCATGTATTTCTTTTTCAGGTCTTAATACCTATATAGTTGCAGAACTCTAAGCTAAAACGTTCAATTAAATAATACACACTCTTGAATTGTTAGCACTGGAAGAAATCTTATAGATAGCCTTGTTCAACTCATTATTGAGAAAAATGATGTTTCAAATAGGGAAACATCAGTTCCAGTGGGTCTGTGGTCACATGACTAGTGGATAGCAATGAACACTGAATAATATTGTGTTGGTTTCACTATAGTTAAGTCAATGCACTTCCTGAATTCCCATAAATTTGACATACAAAAATAAATTGGTTCGCACAGATAGCACCATGATGCAGTGAATAAGCATGGACATTAGAGTCAGACCAACCCAACACAAATGCTAGCTGTCTGATTCTTAGATCAGTCAAGTTAAATTTGAGGCTCAATTTTCCCATATGTAAAATGGGTATAAAATTAACTATCTCATGGAGTTGTTATGAGGGTTAAATAAAAACAGGTACGTAAAATGTTTATATTATGTATAGCATAGTTTCATTTTTTACTCAAAAAAGAAAGAAAAAAATAACTAATAGTATATTATTAAAACATTCCCAGCTCTGCCTGAACTCTAAAAGAAAAGAAATTAAACACATAGCTCTTGGATTTAAGGAGTATTTAAAGAATTGAAGATATAGACACATCATTTAATCTTCCCTTCCTTTAGATTTTCACTGGTATAAAATGGAAATTAGGGGACCTAGCCTCCCTACTCCAAGGATTAGCCCGAAACCAGAATAGAATGACTTATTCATGTAACCACAGTTTCACAAATGAGTTTAAGGGTTTTTAGTTAATTAAATACATGCATTCTAAGCTATAATTATACTATAAATAATATGATTATCAAAGTTACATAGAGTGCCCAGTAATAAAGAGAGACCTATGTTCATTAGGGAAAAGGCATGATGGAGGTGGAAGGAGATAAGCAGGGCCGAGCTTCCTAGAAAAGATAGAGTGAGTTGTGGGCTGGTTTGCAAGAAAGGAGGAACCTGTTTAATAGCAAAAGGGCATTTATGTGTAGGAGAAATTATTGCATAGATTAAGGTTAAGCAATTTGTTTCCTTGACAGTGGATGAAATATTCTCAGTTTAACTGCACTAAAAACCTATTGTGTAACCAGAGGTTTGTCTTCTATCGTTCTAATCAGCATACTCAACAATTACACCCTTTGCTCCAAGGCACACCCACCCTTAAGATTTCACCCATAAATCAGGGAGTGGCTTTACATATGTACTTTGTAATAGGACATACCAATAGGACATAATCTCCACAAGGGGTTTTTGTGGAGCTGTAATCAAATCCAATTTAAATATGTACTTTCCCTCAATCTGCCTTTGAGCAGATGACATAGCAAAGCAACTTTAATTTTTTTGCAAAGTTGCCATGGGAAGAAACTAGTAATAGCAAACATAGAATGGTGCTCTCGGTTATAGATAAGGACTTTATTAGAAGTCTGTCTCTCTGTCTCTCTCTCTCTCTTTCTCTTTCTATCTCTCTATCTATCTCCCCCCCTCCCATGTGTGTACATGTGCGTTTTAAATAAATAAAAATGCACATGTGCAAAAATTCTTAGCTTGGCCACGGAGGGACATTTAAAAACTTGAGAACAGCTGACTTTTTATTGTGTTTCTCACTTGAGAGCTAGAGGGATGTGAAAGATTATCTGGTTCACTAGTTTTCCAACTATATTCCCAAGTGCCCGAATGTTTCACAGAGGGAGTTAGCAAGTTGACGCCCCCCCAACACACATTTGATTCCTGTTGTAGGCTAACTCGCTAACAAACAGGAGGGATGCATCTCGAAAAGCATTAAAAAGGCAGTGATTTTAAGTCAAGTGTGACTTAAAAAAGCATTTGTGAATCTAAAAGTATTTGTTTCTAGGTAATTAAGACTTAAGGCTCCATTGTGCCAATTCTAGGTAGTCAAATCCCAGAGAACTCAACCCGAGGGACTCAACAAAACTAGGAATCAGCCTGTTGCCTGTCGCCTGATCCTCAGTGCTAGCCAACTCCTCGATCTCCCCATAGTCTCGCCTAGACACCTGTTTGGGCCATGTGGTTTCCAGAAGGTCTTTTATAGATTCCAGCACCAGATCTTCTCTCTGAACCACACTTTTCTGATAATCAGAGACACTTTTCTGATAATCACAAATTGTTAACCTAAAGCACAAGTTGTGAGGCACGGCCAGAGGAATGAGTTGTGGGAGACCAAAATTGGTCTATTAGAATTTATATGTCGTGTTTGAGCTGTGAGAGGTCAGGCTGGAAAAGACCATAACTTCTCCGAGCAAAATGGGGTATGGAGTTTTATAGTACGGGGTAAACAATGTTGTTCCCCCTTCAATGCTTCAGGGTTTGTCTTTTTTTGTTTGTTTGTTTGTTGTTGTTGTTGTTGTTGCTGCTGCACTGTCTCTAGCAACAAAGGGTTTTGGGGCATGGCCAAGCCCTCCCGCTCCACACCCTGGCCTCCAGGCCTCTGTCTGGCGCCCAAGCCTGCTGATCACAAGCCCCTGGGAGACAAAGTACAAAGCAAGACAAGATGGCTTTTAAGATAAGAAGGTTCCTGTTCACGGCCTAAATATGGCCAAACACCAGTGACCCCATAACACAAGCAATTTCTCAATGTAGGGAGACAAAAATCACGTCCCAAATGGGAGTGGCGAATATTTGGGATGCCTTGTGGAGCCATTCACTGGGGACTTTCCATATTACCTACACCACTGCCTAGCAATAACCCCATTGTGTGCTGTCATGACCACTTAAAGCAGTTTTTGTCCTCATTGACAAATACTTTCTTTGAACAGGGATGCATTAATAAAGCATCTAAGCATATGTGAAATAAATATATGGGAACCAAGAACTGCTTATTTGAGGGTTTTTAATATGTAGTTTATAAAAAAATAAGTTCTACCATAATAAAAATTTTAAAAACTATTAATAATAGTCATTTATTCTTACGGGCAAGGAAACTAAAGGTCAAGGAGCTAAAGTGAATTTCTCAAAGTCACACAGCTTTTAAATGATAGAGCTGGAACTAAGATTACTGGTAATTTGCTAAGTATTCAGTTACCTGGCCCCTCTCTTCCAAACAGAACCACGGACTCTCAGGGTGTCAGAGTAATGAGGAACACTAGAATCCATTTAGTCCATCAGTTTTCTAAAGCACAGATGAATAATAGAAGAAATCTAGAAACCCAGCTTGATTCTAGAATGCTGGCACTACCTAGCTACATGGGTATAGACTCTTCAGTCTTCATTTGCTTCGGGAAATGAGTTTGCTTTGGTAATTATTCTGGGTATCAGTGAATTTTAACTGCAATGTTACTTGTTTTGGTTAATAGTATCCCCTTAACCCTTGGAGAACCTCCTCTCTCTTAGTCTCCATCACTTGGTGTGGGTGTCAATAACCCCTCTGCTAATGGTATGCATGTGTCCCAGGCTTGCCCCATCAGCGTCACAGTGGATGTGCCCGGCAGTCCACCCAACATAGTTGCCAATGAGAAGCAGGTTGGGGTTTTGATTTCTCTCCACAAGTGTGGTTTAGCTGGGGGAATATGGGCCTGCGGTTGCTGAAGGACACATGTAAAGAAAATAATGCCTGAGATAAAGCCACATAAAGGAAAAAAGAGATACAAGATGGAGAAACAGAGTCTTCGTGTTATGTGAGGACTTGGATCCAGTATAATTAGCCAAGAGATTCCATTTTTATAATCTAGTTCAGGTTAGATTTTGGCCCTGTACAATCTAAAAAATCCCGAGACAAAATCCTTGGAAACGGTCAGCATTAAAATTGCACAACTTTGTGAAGAAGGTGTCAGCAATAACAAATGCACCCAGAAATATAGAGGAAATTATAAAATTAAATGCTCTTAGAATGTTTTTTTTAAACTCTCTGATCATTTCTCATTGTTTTGATTACTTGAAGATACCTACCATGCTTTAGTGCTTTATAAATGAATCCCTACTTTTTAGGAGAGTATCCTACTTACATCAGCTATATATTCTTTTTTCCTTAAATCATTAGAGGAAGAAAAGGAGTCTAAGGAGGAGGAAATGCCATGGCACCATATTTTTAGCACCTTTTAAATGTATGTACCGTTTCCCCGAAAATAAGACCTAGCCGGACCATCAGCTCTAATGTGTCTTTTGGAGCAAAAATTAACATAAGACCCGGTCTTATTTTACTATAAGATTATTTTACTATAAGATCAGGTCTTATGTAATATAGTATAATATAATATAATATAATATAATATAATATAATATAATATAATACCGGGTCTTATATTAATTTTTGCTCCAAAAGACACACTAGAGTTGATGGTCCAGCTAGGTCTTATTTTTGGGGAAACACGGTATTAGATTTATTAAATTAATAGTTGTCTTAGCAGGTTGGACAATCTTATCATTAATTTGAGGTTTCATTTATTTACAATATCATTCCCTCATTAAATATTTTTAAGAGAAGTTTAGTTGAATAGGAATATTTAAAATGAGGTGCTGTAAATCTTTTCTCCTTAATGAATTTATTACTTTTTATAGAATTAATTAAAATCAGTTATGGACAAGAGATATGCAGTAAATGAATAAAGTAGTGTCCAGGCAAAGGTTAAGGAGTAACTGCCATTAAATGAGATGAAGCACATTCTGAAGGCAACTTATTAATGAAGAATTTTCATACTTACACACATCAACAAGTTCATTACTCAAAGAAATTGCATTCATCTGAGATTAATGGTTCCTTTCCTCTCTTCCCTCTTTCCTTCCTTTCTTCTTTCCTTTCTTCCTTCCATCCCTCTTTTTCAATAAAGAAAATTGGCTTCATTCCCATTTCAAACAAACCTATGCTTTTGTGGAGAACCTGGATGCTCTGGGATACAAAGTTGTCATGAATTCTCTTGTTTAAGTCCAGAGGCTTCATTCTTAAAAAGGCATGATAAAGATAAAAGAACACAAGAATGATGAGAGAGCTGAACTTTCAAACTAGAAGAAACATCCTTTCAAATTTAATTCACAAACTGGGAATGGAAATGTCATTGCCTCACTCAGAGGGTTAATCACTTTCTAATTTGAACTGGCAAATTTTATAATGACACTGTGAAATTAGCAGCATTTTATTGTGTTAATTATCTGCAGGACACTACATCATTACTTCTAATAAATGTAAATGAGATTGTGTCTCCTAGGACAATACGCAGACAAGGTGAATTTTTATTGGCTATTTACAGGATTCTAGCTCAGTCTTTCTACATTTTTCTTCCTTTATAAAATACATTCAGTGTTGGCTTAACATGCCAATTTCCCTGTATTTTATTTAATATAATATTTTAAAGGTCATTAAAGTTCTCTTTAGCTCACTTGAACTCATTTTCACTCAAAGCAATGGTGATTATTAAAAACCATGTCAAGTGTCAACCCAATCAACCAAGACTGAGGTCCACAGTCTTACCATAAGAATAATAAAAATTTAGCCTTTCCTTTTAAAGGCATTTAAGAACATGTTGCCCATTCACTTGCTTGATTTGACTACATACCTACAGATAAAATTCTGCAGTGAAATGAGCTAATAAAATGTTGAAGTCAGTGATAAAAAGGAAATATGTATTTTTAAAAACAATTCAATAAATATGGAAGTTAATACACACACAGTGCCATGCCAATCAAAATTGACAGATGCTGTTGGAGACCTACTCTGAGTGAATCACCACATGAGACGTCATAAGGTGTGAAGGAAAATAACAGGCAGTTCTCAGCCTAAAAAAAGTAACAACTTGAGAGAGGGAAAATAAATATAGAAATAATTGATGAAAGAGAAAGTATTAAAAGCGTATGACACATATATAACACAAATAAGGAGATATTAAGATTAAACGGCAAGGGATATTGTTCACATGCTAATTATGGATATCACAGAGGAAGGAGATGTCATTTAAGATGAGCCTTGAACAGGAAAATTAGATTTTTATAGCTTGAGATAGGGAGAGGGTAGAGTGATAATGAATGATAATTATTTTAACAATAATAATAGGTACCAATTGAACAACTACCACGTACCAACACATTCTATACGTTAGCACTCATTATCCTAAAAGCCTTGTGATGTATATATGATTCTTGTTTTATAAATGATGAAATTGGGAACAAGAATGTTAAATAATATTACCAACGTCACACAGGCAACAAGCAGAAGGATCAAAATTCTAAGCCATTTTTGTTTAGTGTAAAATCTGCACTGTTTTCAATAGAGAATGCTGCATCTAAAAGCAAAATTTGTCAATAGATATTTTCACAAAGAATAACCAATAAGTGTGGTGCCATAGTTCTGAACATAAATCAAAAGCAACCCCCCCTTTCTCTCTATCTCTCCCCTGTTTCTAATCTTCAGATTTCTCATATTTACAAATAGGGAGAACAGTAGCTACCCAAAGGTCTAAGATAAGGACTATATCAGGTAATTAATGGGCGCACTTAGCATCATACTGGCAATTATTAAAAGTTAGTTATTATTGTTGCTGCTGATTATAATTCTAGTTGATGTTGTAATTGTAAATAAAGTAAATGTTTCTGTCTCTTACAGAATTTGTTTCCATCTTTATTTCAGTTAGTTGCCTACCTTTCAACCATTTCATCTTTTTCAGTCATTTTGTACATTGAATGAAGATCAAAAACAAATGATGTATCAGAACTAGGCTGCTATACTCTGGTTAACTTTTACAAACTTAAATGAGAGAAGATATTTGAAATTAACAACTGAAATTTACCTTTAATATGATCAAACAAGCAAGAAATACATAGCCGGTGCCCACAGTGCTCATTGCCATTCTAGATGATTGGTTATACAGAGAAAATAGAACATGGCCCTACCATTGAGGTAATTACTATTTAGTTGGTGAGATAAGACAAGCATGCAAGCAACGAGAGATAATAGGAACTGGATTATAATTAATGGATTAATTATGAAACATAAACTGTGAACATTATAGGACAGAAGGGGGTGCAAGGAAGAGGCATAGCTCCTTAATGGAGGAGGAGCTTGAATTAATTACTCCTTGTACAATGAAAATAAGATTGGATGAGTGGCATGGAGTCCTACATGGATTATGTTTGTGCAACATTTTTGCTACAGTAACCTGCCTCTGCTGTGAAATTATCAGAACAAATTACCTTTTATTTCAGAAGTAAGCTATACTGAGGATTTGAGGAAAGAGTTTTGACTCCAGCTAAATATGAAAGGGATCGTTGTAGAAATAGCAGTGTTGTGATAATGATAGCTCACAATTCTACAGCTAGGAAAGTTGTTTTTATATATGAAAGGGACATATAATGAAAATATTACTAATGTTAAATTGGATCTAGTAGCTCAGATTATGCAAATCCTCTTTCGTTAAAACTAAGCAGTGAGTGCAAATAGGTAGGAGGAAACAAAAGCATAAAAATTTTCTACTCATATTTACAGAGAGATAATTTGTTTCATCCTTTATTTCTTTTGGTCATTCATTGATTGGAACAAGCACTTTGGAAAACTCAGGTATCTATTAAAGCATCATTTAAAAAAAAAAAAAGAAAACCAGTTGTAAGATATAAAACAAAATGACTATTTTCCAATTTACTAGATAAAAATAACTAAGAAAAGTAAATTATAAGATAATAATTGTACAAATTAGTGTGTGGATTGACAAAATAAATATGAAATGTGTTAATCTGTATGTAAGGGCAATGACTCAGAAATCAAAACATGATAATACGAGGTGTGATCAAACAATATGGTGAATGTTTAGATTAAAAAAAAATATTACAGTAAAAGACACATTGCCATTAATCCCCCTCAGAATACTCCCCCTCTCTTTGAACACACATCTCATTGTTCTTGCCACTTTCTGAAGCAGTTCTGTAAGTCCTCTTTCATGTCTTTAGTTGCACTGTCATGGCTGACTCAATGTCCTGAATCGATTCAAAATGTTTACCTTTCATGGTCATTTTGACTTTGGGGAAGAGCCAGGAGTCACACAGTGCCAGATCCAGTGAATAAGGTGGATGAGGACACACCGTAGTGTGTGTCACAGAAATTGCCATACCAGAAGCGATGTATGACATGGAGCCTTTCCATTGTGATCAAAACATATGGTGAATGCTGCTGCCAAGTGTCATCCAACAGAAAGGCAGGGATCTCCAATATGGGAAGCAGCATGTCAAACCTTAGTAACCGTGTGTGACAAGTTTCAACTTGTTTGGTGCAGTCAGTCAGGCGTGAGCTACAATTGAGAAGAAGGTGTATTTTAAAGTGTGCTGTAAGTCATCCTCCATTATGACAATGCTCCATGTTACACATCACTTTTGGTACAGCAATTTCTGTCAAATAAAAATATCATGGTGTGTCCTCATCCACCTTCTTCACCAGGTCTGGCACCGTGAGACTTCTGGCTCTTCCCCAAAGTCAAAATGACCACGAAAGGTAAACATTTTTAATTGATTCAGGACATCGAGGCAGCCACACAGCACAACTAAAGACACTCACAAAAGAGGACTTCCAGAACTGCTTCCGAAAGAACGATGGGATAAGTGTGTTTGAAGTGAGGGGGAGTATTTTGAGAGAGATTAATGGCAATGTGGCTTTTACTGTAATAATTCTTTTTATTTAAACAGTCACTGTGTTTGTTTTTTTTATCACACCTCATAGAAGTATAGCTAATAGGTTAATTGACAAATAAATACATATTAAAAGAGTTAAAAGTCTCTATTTAAGGACAAAGACCCTTAGATTGGGTCAAAATATGCAACTTTATGTAATCTGTACGAGGCACACATAAAACAAAATAATTCACATATTAGGACGATGGCCAGGCAAAGGCAAATACAAGGGATGAAGGAGTGATAACAATGATTTAAGGCAAAATGGAACCCAGGACAGAAACATTGATGAATCGAGTCATATTATGTTGCTAAATAGTAAAATCCACAATGAAGATTTAAGTGTCAAGGATTTATATATGGCTTATTCCATATGATCACAATATAGGAAACAATTGTTTTTAAATACTTTAAAAAGTTCACAGTTTAGCAAAACCAACAGATTACTGCTTGCCTCAATAATTCTACAAGAGTAATGTTATTACATCATTCAAATTAAGTATTTTTAAATAAAAATATCAGGTTACAAAAGACTATATTCAATATACAGCAGAGGCTGATTAGTGGCTCAGCACACTCATTTTCTGTCTTCCTGGTCACACAGATAAAGATTTCTGTCTTGCACTTGTATGGGGCCATGTAGATTGAGTTCTAGCCAGTGGATTGTGAATGAAAGTAATCCATGCCACCTCTAGGCCTGTCCCTTAAATCCTCTCACATTTGATCACCATGCTTCTTCTTCTGTGGGAACATAGACTCCTTGGAAGTCCTGGTACAAAGTTTATGGAGCCACAAGATGGAAATAGTCTAGGTCCTCATCTTAATGATCACAAACACCAAATTTATGTATTATGCAAGTGAGATATAAATTTCTATGATGTTTAAACCATTATACCTTTTGGGCTGGGTTTTATAGCAACTTGCTTCCTTAACTTATATAGATGATGATTGAAGTGTGTGTGTGTGTGTGTGTGTGTGTGTGTGTGTGAGAGAGAGAGAGAGAGAGAGAGAGAGAGAGAGAGAGAGAGAGAGAGAGGGAATTAGTATATAATGTCTGTTTTCATATATATCATACTTGGTCACAATTATTTGCTCCCATGACCATATGGATGTAGTTTTAATTACATGTAAACAAAAACTGTGTTTATCTTTTGGTGATGGGATTAGAGATAAATTCTGTTTTCATATTTACTCTTATTTTTCAGATATTCTGTAAGGAACTTGTATTACTTTTATTATTAGAAAATATTAAGCTTATTAAATTTTTAAACAAGGGAAAAAAGCAATCTCCTTTTTCAAAGTTCTTGTAAGTGCAGAGACAAGCTTCTTGTACATTAATGACTTGTGAGTAAATGTACATGTCTTAAGAGCTTTTAAGAGCTTACTAATCACAGAAAGAACTAGTCATTCTTTCATTTATTCATCAAACATTTATTGAATACCAATTATTTGTCCGGCACTAAGCCAGGCACTAGAGTTACGATGGCACAGTAGATATGCTTTTACCTTCACAGAGAAGGCAGTTTCTACTCTCTGCATTCACAGTTTGTTATGAGAGATGGTTATATAAACATATTGTAGTAAAGTGTGATTAGCACAACAGTATAGGCTAGTGATTGCCTAGACAAGAGAATAATTAACTCTGTCTTAGTAGTCAGAGGGATTCTCATGACAGGAGATGATTGAGCTGAATTTTAAAAATAAATGTGTTTGCCAAATGGATAAACAGGAAGAGCATTCTAGAAGACATACTAACACATGCAAAAAAACATGGCACCTTTGCAGACACCAGGTAAATAGAGTAGAATGGCAGAAGTGCAACTCCACAGGGAGAAAACCTAGGAGAATGTGAGGCAGGAGGTGGAGTTAGGTGGGAACAGATCATAAAGGCTTTACATATGACCACACTGTGGTTTCTGAAGAATTTTAGGTTGAAGAGAACTGTGATCAGATGTGCAGGGTGGAAAGATGTCTATGTCAGCAGGAGAAATGGTTAAAGGAGGGGAAGCTGGAGGCTGGATTAAAGTGAGGTGGTTCACAGTTTAGAACCCACCTCATACAAAAGCTGGACAAGTGGAGGGGGAGAGGGGAGTCGTCTCTCTGAGCATTTCCCAGAGCATCCATTGCAGAATAAGCACCATATGGCTCTGCCTGGCTGAGGATATTCTGTCACCAATCCTGTGCCTTGAGCAGCCAAACAGACTTAATCAGCACACAGCATATACATTTATTTCTTTCTCCTTTGCTACTTATATAGAAAACACCTAACTGCTCGGATAATCCTTCCTGCAGACTCAGGAAGACCAGCAAATGACTGGCTAAGCTTGAGCTCCGTTTCCTACAACTACAATTTGAGATAGATTTAAAGATGTGTGTAGCACACTCAGCCCATATTTTACAAAGTTTTAATACATTTTTGAGGATAAGTAAATATTAGCTTATTTGCTGCCATGCACTTTGAACACCCCAATGCTGATGTTCAGCATTACCTCCTGGTCTCCTTCCATCCACCGTTTGCAATGCTGTAAATCCTGCAATCTTGCTTCTTTCCTGCTCACCATTCAACAGATTGCAGGGTAAATCCCTTCTCTGACTGCACAGCCCTCTTAAATCCCTTAGATTAGGGGACACAAACAAATTGGTAATGAATAATAAAGGTGCATTTTGTTATTACAGTATAGTAACTATTTGCAGATATCATACATCTTGGTTCTCATTGTGTACTACCATAAAGTCAAATATATGGGAGACAAGGTTAAACTAATTGAGGTAAGAGTGTGTATTAACTTCCTAGGTTGGCTGTAATGAATTACCACCAATTTGGTGGCTTAAAACAACAGAAATTTGTTCCTTCACAGTTCTGGAAGCCAAAGTCCAAAATTAAGGTGTTAGCATGGCAGCACTCCACCTGGAGGCTCTAGGAGGGATCCTTTCCATGCCTCCTAAGCTTCTGGTGGCTGCTGGCAACATTTGGTGTTCCTTGACTTGTGGCTGCATCCCTCCAGTCTCTGTTTTCCGATCACCTTCTCCCCTCTGTGGGTCTCTTACAAGGGCACTTGTAATTGGATTTAGGGGGCACTCAGGGAATCCGGGATGACCTCTCAAGTTTCTTAATTGTACTTGCAAAGTCTCTTTTTCCAAATAAGGTCATATTCACAGGCTCAGAGAATAAGATGCAGATAAGTTTTTGAGTGGCTACCATTCAATCCACTACAGAGGTCAAAGACTTAGAGCCTCATAGCCAAAAACAGTACATGACTTTGTAACTGCTTAGAGCTCTTACAGACTCCTCGAGGGCAGGAGTTATGTTTTATACCTGGATTAGCAACCAGGATTTTGCAGATCACATAGTGGAGGTTCAACAAAATCAAGGCTGCAAACTTTGTTTTAGAATGCAACAGTGCTATGGCTTGGAGTCACTGAAATAGATGGTAGAAATAAACATCCAAATTCCCACCCCTTCTGAGAATTTCATTCCAGTGCTGTCATCTTCTCTTGAAAAGCAGTTCTCCATATCTTAGCAGGCAGTTTTATGTGAATTTTAAAAAGTGCCTTCTACAACCCTCACATTAATTATGTTCTGTAGAGAAACACTGTGTCATATTGTTCTTTGCTCAGATTTGTCTTGTAAAATGTGGTTACATCTTCGTAAACTTACTAACCGGCTTGCATGAAGGTTGCAAACCTTGCAGGCACCTAAAGGAAACCTTTTTTTGAAAACCTGTTCTAGCAGAAATGCACAGCTTGATGCAAGGGCCCCTCCTACACACACACACACACACACACACACACACACACACACTCTCTCTCTCTCTTCTCTCTCTGTCAATGACACTCCTGGTTGATTTATTGATTGCCTGTAACACCGCTGGCTTTTCTCGAAGCACTTGTGATCTTCCCAGTTGTAAGTGCCACCCCCAGTGAAAAGTTGCTCCAAACTGGGATGTTTTGATTGCTGTTTGAGTTCCCCAACTTGACTGGTCAGGGCTGAACCTTCTCAGCTTCCCTGGAATAAGCTCCTTAAGCCTTTTCCCTCCAAAGCATCTGTAAACAGTTGAAGGTCATGATTGTTCACTCTGAAAGATCGATATGCCATTAAATTGTGACAAAAAAGACTGCCAGACCATTAAGGACTCCCTCATACCCTCAGTAATCCTGATAAAGTGATGAGCTGTTTTAACCTCTCTGGCTCCCATTGCTAACTACGTAGAACACTCCTAACTGCTGAGATAACCCTTTCCGCAAAGTCAGAATGACCCACAAATGACTGACACTGATTTTGAGCTCCCTTCTCCTGTACGTTTTTTCCTGCCATTGTGAAGCCACCTATTATTTTTTAAATTTAATCTTTTTTTTTTTTTTTTTTTTTTTTTTTTTTTTTTTTTTTGTCCACGCAGTCTAAAGTCTAGTGTTAGTCTCAAAACTATTTGACTCAACACTGTTTTGTTCCAGGGTGAACTAGCTTCCTACAGGCCTCAGTATGTAAATGAATATGCCCATTGCCCAGTGATTAAGAGACAAAAGTAGAAGTTTCATGGGAACTGAAAGTAACACAGGGCTAGTTTACCCCAAACACACAGGATTTGCCTAAATTGGGTCAATCTTAGACACGTGTTGAGTTCATAGCAGTGAAGATTTAAATTTCCATCTATTCTATTTTCTCACCAATAAAAGGTGAGGAAAAAGGAGAGGATTTTGATAAAATGGAAGAAAAGGTGACTTTTGTGAATTGAAAATCATTTTAATGGAACTAAGCATACTGGAAACTATTTTAAAATTAAATCTAGACCAACCAAGTCTCGACATTACATGAGCTCATTTATATTTGAAGAATGTTTCTTTCTTCCAGCTAACGTTAATGTCAACTGCTATTGTGAACTGATATCCAATGTGTTTGAACAGTCCGTGATTGTTTAGCTGAATAAAATTGATCTCACCCTCTTTGCTAATGCTAAAGTTATCTGCTATCCAAAACATATTTTTACATTTTTGTTTCCAGTTTAGAAGTTCTTCGCCAGCCATGTTGGCTTTTGTAAGCTAATGTAATCATAGTTCAGTGGCTAGGTTTGATTATATCTGATGTGTACATGGACACACT
This sequence comes from Rhinolophus sinicus, assembly GCF_057876585.1. Lineage (NCBI taxonomy): Eukaryota > Metazoa > Chordata > Mammalia > Chiroptera > Rhinolophidae > Rhinolophus > Rhinolophus sinicus. The sequence continues at coordinate 40,181,674 of NC_142516.1, read as the reverse complement.
TGCATACACATGTACAGATAAAACACAAGTATTGTCTTTTCTGAACTATTCTAAAAAGATAAATACATTATCTGGGTTGCAAAATCAAGTTTGAAAAGTTAGATCTTGAGTTCCTCACTTTATTGTGATTTTTTTAAGTTTTAAACTCTTTAGATTAGTAAATTTAGAAAGATCTCAAGGCTGTTACCCCAAATATGGTTAGTAGAATGCACCTCCATTTCAGTTCCCAAGGTTCTGTTGCAGGTTCATGAGCTAAGTGCACATAGGATTTCCTGGGCACAAATCACTCCATTTTCTATTTTGCTGATTTGCAAGCCTGCATTTGCAGGGAAACTTTCACCTCAGTTCAGGTTTGGCCTTGAATAGCTTATTGTGTCAACAAAACTTACCTTCAAACCAAACAGGAGTTGCAGGTAGTAAACAGAAAGAAAACAGGCTTAATATCTGCTGAGCCCATTAGTTCTCACCTGCATGTGCGTCTTCAGCATATCAATGAAATAATCTAGGAGGGCACAATAACAAGAACAAAGCTTCAGGTCAATGAAATCATTTACTGATCCACCAGCAAAACACGATAAGCAGTGTATTAACTTAAAAATTCCTACATGCTGCTCAGCCATCATTGCGTAGGTTCTGAAATGAGGCAAACAGACCCTACTAAACAGACCCTACGTGATACCAAAAACTAGAGGATGTTTTTCTGCTTTGACTTATTTGAACTCCCAAATTAATTCTGAATTTAGATTTTCATGACTTTGAATTGGCTCTGTAGATCCTGTGACATCAGTTAAATGGAAAATGATGACTTAATGAAACCGAAGATGCACTATCTCTCCCTTTACACTTAATCATGTCTAGACTCATATTGCTCACTAACATATTACGTATGTATTGTGTGCCTACTAGGTGTCCTATAGTTTGATAAATTTATGGGAATACAATAGTGAGCAATATCAAGGAGCTTCTATGCTTCTTGGGTAAGTGTTTCTGTCTTTAAGAGCTTCTATTATACTATAGCAGAGCATTTAGGGCACGAAGACTTTCTATTGTGTTGCCTTTTCCAACAACTTTAATCCTTTCTACTGGATGTTTGAATTTTGATTCAGATGAGTTACCACTGATAACAGAATTTAGGTTGGATCACTATTATAAGACACAACAGACAGATGTTCCTGAAGCCATTCCACAGATTGCTTTGTTGGCTGATGATAAACTTTTGCTCTTTCTTCCACTTACGCTGCGTCTGATTTCTCCATCAGCAAGTTAGTTACCTACTCTTTGGTCTAAACCACAGCTGATGTACATCCATATTGCACTTGGTGCAGAAGGCTGGTTGCCAAGCACATGTTAGAAAGCAAATTTATCTATCATTCTCACTCACACACGGCGTCACGCAGTCCTGGCCCATTCATTCAGAGGCGCTTCCAATATCCGAAATCCTTTAGCAGGAAAATGTTTACTCTGAATCAATCACCTCACATTCAGATACATTATCTGAAGATAAAATATGTTACACATTAGAAGGAAAGATGGGAGAAAGGACGGGAGGAAAATGTGGATGGAACAGAGAAAACATCTTGGCATAGATAAAGTAAGCATAACCACCAATCCATTCCAAGGATAGTGGTGCAGATTATTTATCTTACTATACTCTCCCTTCCATTGTTTAGGATGGAAAAACTTGAAAATGTAAAGCTCTATATTTACATTCTCCTTGGGAGGTATGGAGGATTCTAATAAATGTGTTTGGCTGACTCCAGGAAATCTGCCTCTTTAGGTTGCATCACACCCAGCTGTTTGCATTAAAGTCCATCCAATTTGATTTTCATTTGTCAAACTGATCCCTTTGATGTCAAAATTACTCTCTCCTTTGCATTTAGTCTTTAAGAGTTTCCAGCTGCCGTTGGCTCTGTAGTTGCATTGAGGTCTTAAGCCAGTCTTGGGTCATATTGTTCTGCTTTGCAGTTGTCTAAACTATAACTAGATGACCTCATTCATCTTGATGACCTCACTTGAGACACTTATCCAAGATGTCTTGGGAGCTGCTGTTCTTGAAGTTTCTCTTGCATTGTGCTCACCCTCTGGTAACCAGCTTCAGCTCTGTCTACTTCTCTCTGAGTGCACACAACTCATACCAGCATCTTCTGTTCACTTGGACAAAGAATATGTTCCATTCCCTTTGGAATCACTCATTGCCACCTGATTTACAATGTCTCTTTTTCTTCTTTAGAACAGATACCCTCTTAGTATTGAATGTTACAGATTGGTTTGGGGATTCTAAGTAGACCACAGAGTGTTGAATCAACATTTAAAGAGCTCTTCAATGTAACAGTATTCAGTTCTATTTCTTGGAATTCTTTATGAGAGAGACATCTATTGTTACCATTCTTTTAGAGAGGAGGAAACCAGGGGGTTAGGCAGATTGTCCAAAAGATGTTTTTTTTTCTAATAACTATCTAGGCCAGACTTTGCTCTGCACACTTTTGGCCACACTGAATTCTATTTGTAAAATTCTGTGTGATTTTATCCAATGCTCTTATCTACTTGCCTCTCTCTCTCCATCTCTCTATTTTTCTCTCTCGTATGGTTGCACTCTAAAGGGAATATGAATTACCTACATTCTAATTCTAATTTTTGTCCCATTATTGAATTTTCTAGTTTGACCACCAACTGAAATGTTTTGAGTTGTTTATTTTCTCTGAGAATGTTACTTCTTTTGTAAATAGAAGCTGACACTTCCATTTTAGAGTTGTTATAAGGATTAAATGAAATAATAACTAAAAAATTATTCTGATTGTACCTAGTAGAGTTACAAGAAAGGATAGTTCTTTTCCTCTTAATATGAAGGTAACGCAGGACCAAAAAAGTTTTTAGAAAAAAATTAAACTACTGATTCTTCTGGCATAACCCTTTATGAAATGAAAACTCATCTGTTTGGAGAGAAACTGAGTCTGACTATGTGTGAATTTTCTTTTAAGACTAACTTCCCCTCCGACTGCAAATCTAATGTATTAGTTTCTTATCGCTGCTGTAACAAATTGGCACCTATTCTGTGGCTTAAAAAAATACAGGTTTATCATCTTACAGTTCTGCAGGTCAGAAGTCCAAAATGGGTTGGCAGGGGTGCATACCTTCTGAAGGCTCTAGAGGAGTATCTGTTTCCTTGTTGTTTTCAGTTTTCTACATGCTGCCCACACTCCTTGCCTCACAGCCTCATCACTCCCACTCTGTTTCAATTGTCACATCTCCTTTTCTGACTCTGCCACCTCCCTTCTTTTTCCTTATAAGGACTCTCATGATAACACTGGGCCCACTCAGATAACACAGCATAATTTTCCCATGTCAAGATCCTTAAACTTAATTTACAGTAAAGTCCCCTTTGCCATGTAAAGTAACATAGACACAGGTTCTGGGGATTAGGACATGGAGATCTTTGGGAGGCCATTATTCTGCCTACCATGGCTAATAAAAACCTTATAAAATGCTTTGATTTCGAAGGTCTACTCTTCACCACCCCTGTGAGTTGAAATTCATTTTTTCATTCACTATTTCTATGTCATTTACTTACCTTATTATTGATATTTTCAGTTACTGAAATATAAGAAGGCAGATAAAATGACATTTAAGATCAAAATGCAATAAACAATAACTTTTTTGATACTATATTCTTTCTTGTAACCCCTCCTTCCCCTATTTTCTTTTGTGATTTTAGATAATGTTTAACTTCTGTAATTTTTGTGTTGGTCTATTCCTGTCTTAGTTGCTCTTAAAATATAAGCTTCCAGAAATAGACCTTGATTATTGTGTCATTTTAGAAGAGTTTGCCCAACCCCAAACATTAACAAAACAAATTCTCTTTAATAATTATATTATTTACTTTCTTTCCCTGGATTTTTATTGATGAGCACAATTAAGAAAATAGCAGATTTGAAGGTTTTTTTTATTACTTAATCTGTTATTTCTATATTTTGATATTACTAAAAAGTATTTCACCACATAAAATGGAGGAGTAAGAGGTGAGCAATCTTTTCAACATGTACCATTCTAATTGTTACGTGTGTAGGATTTATTATATAACAATCAAACCACTGTTGTAAGGATTTTACATACTATGGCTTAATTCCAGAAATGTGTAATGCATTCAGGTGGAAATAGAAAAGAGATTTTTGTTTCTGAATTGTGTGTCTCTGTGTTTATGTGCCTAATTTTAAAAATACATTCATTGAAATGATAGTAAAATTAAATTTATTGAAAGCAGTGACTGGATTTTCCAGATCTGGAAAAAAAAATGCATCTCTAATGTCAAGTTTTCTTTAAAGACTTATATTAAAATATGATTAAAGGTAGACTGTAATGCTGGAGAGAATTCGATCCTTGAAAGTGGTGGGTTTTAATGGGCACATTCCACACAATGGTACATTTTTAGAGGACAAACAGGATAATGAGTCAATAAAGGCACCAACGTTCCATTTCTGGTCAGGGTGCTTTACCTGTAATGACCCTGAATTCTGAAAACTTTGTTCAATTAGCTTTATCTGGTATTCATGAGCATCCCTTCTTTTGAAGTCTTGGGTATACAGGCTAGCTATACTAATGGGCTTCCTCAGCCTAAAACTGGCTTTTTTAATTTTTTAATTAAAATTTATTGGGGTGACAATGGTCAACAAAACTACAGAGGTTTCAAGTATACAATCCTATAATACATCTTCTGTGTATTCCGTTATTTGTTCACCAACCAGAATCATAAAACTGGCTTTTAAAAATTGTTCTCTGGAACCGATGTGATTGTAAAAGTGGTATCTAATGTGTGTCTGTGTGTAACTGTTCCATCATTTCCAATTCATTCTCAAACTCTACTGTAATTGGAGTTCCAACATATTGGAAAGATTACAAAAGAGTACCATTATCCTCCAAATTTGGAAACCATCAGTCTGCACTAAGTTTAAGACTTGCTTTATAAACTTATCTTAAAACATTGATAAAACTACTATTGATAAACTACTTCACAGGAATATTGGGATAACAGTTTGCCTTCCTACCTGTCTTCCTTCCTTCAATTTCTTTCTTGTTTTCCTTCCTTCAATTTCTCTCCTTCCTTTCCTTTCTGTCTTCCCTTCCTTACTTTCTCTCTCTCTTCCTCCCCCTCTCTTTCCTTTTTATCCCTTCGTTTCTATTTTTTTCTTTCCTTTCTTCCTGTCTTTCCTCCTTCCTTCTTTCTTTTTATTTCTTTGTAGTAGAATAGGATATAGGAAATGACAAAATCTAGCTTTCTCATACACACACGATGGTGGATTGTGATTTCTTATTGTCCGCTTTTACGAGATGGTGTGCACAAATGTCTGGAAACATCTATGAAGTCAAGGGGCTGTTTTTTTGACAGGCACACCGAATCTTAAACATTGAAGGGATTGTTTTTCTTCAAAGTAGCCATCATATGAGAATACATAATTAGTAATTGCCTCCATTATTCAAAATATTTTGAAACTCCTCTTTTGAACCTGCCTCCTCTGACAGTTTCAGTGTTTCACTACATTTTAACCACTCTCTATTTGACTCAAAATGCATTCCTTGGATTAGTCATTTACCTTATTTACCAGACTTGGGTTTAATATCTTTTGCTTATTTTCAAACAACAACTCCAAGAATCAATGTTTACCTATACAAAGGACAGTCAAAAAATGTTCCCACTTAAAGTTTAAAAGCCTTTAAACTTTTATCTAGTAACTTGCAATAGCTGGCATATCGAACAAAAATCTGTTTGCTATACAACTTAATGTGATAGCTAAAATTAAGAAATTAATTGTATAGGCAAATATACATGATAAAACTTTAAATGCAAAACCATCCTTGCAGAATTATGTAAGACACACACAAAAACATACCCCCATACACATTTACATAAGGAATTACTTTACAATGTTTAGAATGGTTACCTGTGAGTGGTTTTAATTTTCTTCTTCTTTCTCTAATTTCCAGAGTATATACAGTTACTTTTGTAATCAAAGGGGAGAAAACAATTTGAGTCTTAAAGATAATTCTAAACACAAATTTCAAAAATGCTGAGTAATGCTGGGTAATGACTCCATCACTAGAATAAATATATCACCTCTAAGGGTTCACAAGTAATTGAATGTGTTTGGGTTGTTTGTTTGAAAGTAAGGTAGAATTATACACGTATATGATACACAATTATAAATGCACTACCAACTTTTCCCTGTTACAATTGAAACAAATCAGAGGCTGGATAATGTCCACTAAAGTCCTTTAAACTCACTTCTACTGAGCCAAGGCCTGAGTGTCATAGAGCATTGTATCCAGTAAATGCCTAACTACTATAGTCAGGAGCTCTAGTTTCTGGGGTCAACTTGGCTTGTACAAACTCTCTATCATACTCTGAAAGGCAAGCACTTACATTATCTGACTCCACTGTAAAATAAACTTCAGATCTCCTCCATCTCTGAAATTCAGGGAATCCTTTTACTCACTGGTTTGATAATAAATAATTACTAGATAGATTGTTGTTCCATTAGTAATGTTACCCACAGCAAACAAAATTCATCAGAGGCAACAAAGAAAGGATTTGATGGATTGTCTCTTAAATCACAATGGAATTTCTGCAGATTAGTTTGGCAGTGGTTATAGGATCTTAGAAACAATGAGGTTTAATCACGCCATTCTAAAAGCTAAGCAACTGCATTTTCACCTTGTCCAAAGACAAGGGTGGCCCTTGGTTTTACGCTACAGTAAAATTATCATCAAAGTCTCCTGCTTTAGTGTTTCTGGGCCTAATCCTACTTTGTATAATTTGAAGAATCTGGAAAACACACACTGCAAAAAATAGTAATGTGATAGTGAATCTTAAATAATCACAACTTTCTTCTCACTTAAAAAAATTTTTTTTTCTAACTACCAGGTTTTCAGCTTTTATTTCTGTATTATTCAGAGTAATGGTAGATGCTATTATAAATAAATCACAAATTTTAAATGGATACAAACACTAAAAGGTTTTTTTTGTGTGTGTTTTTTTCTTATCACAGTCTGACAGGTAGCTTTCTTCCTCATTATAACTTAGGGATTCTTCTGTCTGTGGCTAGGATGAGCCCTAACAGCTTGAAGTTCTCAATTTCCAGCTGGCAGGGAGAAAGAGCCCATGGAGACGTCTCACCTGCTTCTGAAAAACAGGGGCAGGAAGTGAAACATACAACACTCCCTACATTGATTGGCAAGAATTAATCACATGGCCACCTGGATGAAAGGAGTGCTAGAAAATGTAGTTCCTGCTTGTGCAGCTGCTTCCCAGTGACAACTTAATACTATGAAAGGGGAAGCATGAATTTTGATGTCGAGCTCCACATCTCTGCTCCATTTCCTTGAACTTCTTACTATAAGAATTGTTTTAAAATATATAAATATGCAAGGTCTACCAAGTGATAGCATTTATTTATACATGCATTAATTTTCTCATTAAACATATGTTTCTTTGATAGTCTACCATGTGTATGGACTTATATATTCTATCATCGGGATTATAATAATAACAAAAACAGTCCTGGTATTTTTACTCTCAAGAGTTTATAGTCTAGTTATAGTTATAGATAATAATAAGTAGCCAGCCCACCCTCACCCCCCAAAAAACATCTTAACCAAAAAAACAAGGGCACTGTAATACTGAATAGATGGTGGTTGGGGATAGGTCTGTTTTAATTGGATACTTAGAGAAAGCCCCTCTGAAGGAGGACGTTTGATCTTAGATATAAAGCATATGAAGGAGCTACTAGCTAGCATTGAGCACAGAGGGGAGAACAACATATACAAAGACCTTTAGGTAGAAGATAGTTCAAAGGGCTTTAACTATATAATTTCTCTAAAGATTAGATTTATGTCTTTAAAATATTTAGAATCAGCCCTCTGAATATTACATATAAACTACAAAGGGAAAAGGGAACATTTACAGTGGAAAAATCTGGTGGGCAATACTTTGACCAAATGGTCAAATTTTATGTCACCTATAATGGAATCAATTCACAGTCTATGCCCAGCTGTGATGGACTGAGGACACACCATCTACTCAATAATACAATGAAAATTTTACAAAAATAGAAATTTTAACCTAAAGCTAACCATGAGAAAACAGTCAGGCAAATCCTAACTGAGATATTCTGTAGCCCTGTGGACCTAAACTCCAAACTGAGAGTAAAGAGACAAGACAGCTAACAGCAGTGCATGATCCTAGATTAAATCATGGAAACAACACATAGACAACAGAAAAAAAAAAAAAGCTATAAAGCTATGAAGGAACTCATTGAGACAATTATGGAAATTTGACTATGACTATCTATTAGATGATACTGTTGTATTGATGTTAAGTTTCCTGAGTGTGAAAAAGACATTATGGTTATATAGGATGTGCTTATGTTAGGATATATATGATGAATGTTTCAGGGATAAAATATGAACCTAGTGATGTGTACAGGATATTCATTGTATTATTCTTGCAAATCTTCTTCTTCTTCTTCTTCTTCTTCTTCTTCTTCTTCTTCTTCTTCTTCTTTTTTCAAAATAAAAAGTTTGAGGAAACAATTAGATTCATGTTTTTTAAAAGTTACTCAAGGTATTGTTTGGGGAAGAAATTGGGAGGGGTGAGTGGGAATATAAAAGAGCAGTCAGGGGTCTATCAAAGTGGTCCAGGATCATTGCAGTGGACATTAAAAGTAAAGTTGAAGGTGGAAAAGATGGATTCAAATATATTTTGGAAGTAGAACCAACAGCTTTTTCATAGATTGAATGTGAGGAAATGAAAGTGAAAAAATAAAATAATGATGGGGGTGATGTTATATACAAAGCTCACCTTAAGGGTGAATCTCAAATTTCACAGATTTTTCTGCTGAAGTCAAAAGAAAATCATAATTCCTACACACAAGATTCCCCATGTCCAGAGGATACAAATCCACCGGCTGTAGCGGAAGAAGCATGGCATTTCTTCATACCGCAATCTGCAGCTTTTCCTCTCACTTCTCATAACAGGGGTGACTGTGAAGTAAATACATTCCTTCTTACATTCATGCGCTCCCAGTGACCACAAGACCAACCATTTCAATGACTCAACTCGGCTTTGGCAAGTAGGCACCTTAACCATGGGCATCTTCAAAATTCCTGTGGCGAGAAAACCTGCTAGGCCTGAAACTAGAAGCTTAATGCAATTTGGAGCAAATAAGGAGCTTTGTTCAGTTCAGACCAACATGTTACTTAGTGTTTTATGCAAGAGCTGTTATTGCACTCACACTGAAGAGAAGATTCAATGTGAATGGTAAATTATAAGAGATGCCCACACTTCCTATTTCCTATATCTATTTTAGTTGGTGGCAGCTAGGATTTACTACGCAACACTCAACATACAAATGGTGTTATGTTAAAAGATATGTAAGTGACAGATTTGCAACCTCAAAGCGTGACTTCAAAATATTGGTGCCGGAAAGATTTCCATTTCCGGAAAGCAGTTGAGACACACCACGCAAAGCACCCGCAGGTGAGAGTGACGATGTGAGAGAAGAGTTACAGGCCCACTGGATGTTGAAATGAAGCTGTGCAGGAGCTGGAGGGAGGTGCTGGAGCAGGCAGATGGAAGAGGCCTCTGGGTGCCAATCTCACGATGGGATGGCACAGACAGTGAGGAAATACTGCTAAGCAGGGAAACTGAGAGCATAAGGACAGGAGGGGAAAATCAAGAAGGAAAGCCAAGGACTTCAGAAAAGTATAGAAGCAGGGTTATCTGAGGACAATGTATGGGCATCTTCCATTTACCCCTTCAGCTCTGCTCTAGGCTTCTCTGCTCCGATTTTTGGTCAGGAGGCTGGATTCTGAGGACTGCATTGCCAAACGGTTCCTGTGCCCCCTACAACTAGTTGGTATCATACAATGGGAACCACTTGAAGAAAATCAGAGCATAAGCATAAGGAGAGCTTTGCTTCTTCCCTCGCTTCTGCCTGCCTGGTCTTGGTATATTCTGGACCCTCACCGGATGCTGCTCTTGCCTTTCAGGCCTGTGGTTGGTAACGGCCTCCCACTTTTGCTAGTCCAGGGGTGGGCATCATCTCATACTTGTTTCCCACAACTGTAGCTCACACCTTTGTAAGTAGTTACTTCATTAAGTGCTCAGGAAAATGCCATCTGGTTCTGGCTGGGATCTGAATTTACACAGGGAGTTGCAAGTACAGTACCCATATTCAACTTCAAGGACATTGATTCGGGACATAAAGGGAACCATACTGAGTTACATATAGTGAATAGTCCAGCTTAGAATAGGAAACAGAAATGATGACTCCATACTCCTAACACAGAAAGATGACAGATTCCTTAAGCTTTCTGCATTTGCATTATTCTCCAGTCCTTAGGATACTCATATTCTTTCTAACCAATATCTCTAGCGTTCCTGCCTTAAACCAAATCCCTGCCCACAATCAGGACTTTGCATTCAAATGGGTAAAAACCTAGAGTTCTAGACACTTCAGAACAGAGAGGAAATTAACTTGGAGGGCTTCATTTTACGACAGTTGGAATTGTCTGGGAGAGCATCACAACCCAGGGCGTGTGCATACTTCAGAATTAAACTTCAAAGCGTCCTAGTTTATGCCTGCGTACTGACTCCTCTTCAGCTCATATGCACTGGTTTTTGCATTGACAGCACAAATAAAAAAAAGTTTGGAGAGCAATGTGCACACTTAAAATATCCAGGAGGATGCAGTATGTGTTACCTGTATCATGAGTACAGTAAGAATGCGAACTGAGATTCCTACACAAAAGAAAAGAAAGAGATGTTACACTGTATTCTAAATTTTTACAATAGCTCCAGACTATATTCTAGTTTCTAGGATTACAATAATTAAAACAGGTATTGAAAAGTTGCTTGTTTGTAAAAATGGTTGTGTAAAATTAAACACGCAGACACAAACGCACCAAGAAGTATCTACCTCCCTCTCTACCCTTCCTCACATCCACCCACACAAGCTTTCTGCTTCATCTATGGAAGGCCTATGATCGTCGCCTTTCGAGGGACGCTAATGCACAGAGAACATCAATGGAGTGCAGAGATGGGAAGACTCTCAGCTACAATACCTAAAATTAGAAGTTGCTCTTAAAAATCTGTCCCAGAAATAAAAGTAATCAGAGGACTATACTTGACTGAATACAAGTGACACTGTTTTAAGCACAAACTGCAGAAGTGAGGGACACTGGTATCTCTTAGACACAATAGCGATGGCCCAGATGGTTTGTTATTAAAACTACTCAAAATTCCTTTTAAAGGAAAGAAGTGCTTTTCTTCTCTACCCCTGTACTAGGAGCGCTCTTTTTCTATCTGCTATAAATTATGGTTCAAGTTTCATGAAACAAGGCTCTGGAAAGATATCTTTTATTCTGCCTGCACTGACGTTATAAGTTTGTGTCAAACTACAATGAGGATGGTTGTTATAGAATATTAGTGTTATATCATACAAAGGAAGGTTTGGAAGAAATAAATGGAAGAGCAGAACTATAAAATAATATGAGGCTAATTGATGTCATTTATTCATATGGAAATATTGTTGGTATAATAATAACAAGAACACAGAGAAATAAATCCAGGACATGGAAAAGAACCCTAAAGGTCAAGAAGGAAAGGAATGTCATGTGAATGGTGATATTACAGAAAAGATGAGGTTTAATTATACCATCTCTAAAAACTAAGTGACTAAATTTTAACCTTAACCAAAATCAATATAGCCCCTCTTTTTATTATGTAAAATTATCTTCAGTGTCTCTTATTGGAGTGTGTTTATGTCTAATTCTACTCTGGAAAGCAAGCTTTGGAAGGTTAAAAACAATAACAACAGCAGGTGATGCATAGAAAATTAGAATAATTTCTAAAACAAAAACACAAAGAACTGGAGGATAAGGCAACTTTCACTAAAAAGAAGAAGTTCCCTTATGACAAAGAAGGTTTTATGGAATCTTGTTTTAGTCATTCTTAGAAATTACAGCTGCACTCAGCTAGAGCAAAATCTGGGAACCATAATATTTGAAGACAGGAAACTCAAAACTTTCAGGCAGAAATGTGGGTCAACCTATGGTGGACAAATATAGTTTAATGTAACTAGTCCACTCTACTTGGGACGGGTGTAGGGGGAATGAGGATAATGAGGGAAACACAGACTTTTAGAATTACTTTGACAGGGAAAGATTACTTTGACAGAATTACTTTGACAGAAGAATTCATCCTGGAAAAAAACAGTTATAAAATACTAAGAAATGCTCACCTTACCAAGAATAAGGAAGGTCTAATTCACAAAAACAATCACGTTCTATCACCCTTGAAAAGGCAATTTGAGTGAGTATCTAAATGAGTTGACTCTAGAAAAACCATGGGCATATTTTACCTGGACTTTGTAAGAAAGCTTTTGATACCAGGCTATACACAGGGGTAATCTGTCAAATAATTATTAAACTTGAGAGGCAAGCACAGGCCTTGGCCAGATAAGTACAGCCCTGTAGCTGCATCAGATGAGGGAGCCAGCAAAGTGCCACAGAACGATCCATTTGAAGAACAATGTGGTTCTCTCAATGCATTAATGAAGTAGGGGGAAAAAGAAAAGAAAGAAAAAGAACAGGCAGTCAAGTCATCCCATTTGCAGATGATGAAATATGGGGAGACCATGTGAGGGAGGGAAAGCCATATCATTTATCTTAGCGGGAAGAGCTCCATCTTGGGCAGCATTTTTCAGTCATTTTGCACTATGCTTGGGGCTTTCCAATTCCCTCTGACAGATGTGCTTTTTCTTTAATAATACATTGGGTTTGTATAATGCTTTTCTTCCTAAGAGCAAAAAGTACTTTCCATAGATTTTATTTCATTTATTCTCATCAAAACCTGTGAGTTTAAAAAGTTCAGGTAAAGTTGTCTGTTTCACAGGCAAGAAAGCAAAGTTCATGTAGGCCAACGGAACCCCTCATGGTCACAGGGAATGCATATGCTGTTCCTTCTTAACTACTTATCCTCATCAGTGGATGCACAGAATGGAGGGGCTGAGAGATCCAATGATTAGGTATTCTAGCAGAGCAACGTAGTAAACAATGCTTCTCCTGATTCTTTAGGCTTCTTTAGGCCATAAATTGGCAAGCTCTGGTCTATAGGCCAAATCTGGACTACTGCCTCTTTTTGTATGGCCCATGAGTTAAGAATAGTTCGTATATTTTTAAATGGTTGGAAAAGAAGAGTAATATTTCACAATATATGAAAACTGTATGAAATTCAGATTCATTGTTCTGTAAGTAAATTTTAATTGGAACACAGCTGTGCCCATTTGTTTACTTACTGTCTCTTGCTGCTTTTGTGCTACAAAGCATATCAGAAGAGTGGTGACAAAGACCATTGGCCCGCAAAGCCTAAAATATTTATCTGGCCCTTGACAGAAAATATTTGCTGACCCAATGGGTTGCCTTTTTTTCCCTTTTTCTCTCTTTCTCTTTCTCTTCTTCCCTCTCTCCCGCTTTCCCTCCTTCTTATCTTCCTTCCTTCCTTCCTTCCTTCCTTCCTTCCTTCCTTCCTTCCTTCCTTCCTTCCTTCTTTCCTTCCTTCCTTCCTTCCAAAACTTTCTTTCAAAAAAAAGCTTTCATAGGGAACTAGAGCTCCTCCTTCAAGACCATCCTGCCATATACTGCTCACTGAAGTGGAGCCGGAATCTTTCCCTAAGGTTCAAATTCAAAATGATGAAGCCGAGAAGCCAGAACTCGAGTCTCTCTTTCTCTTAAACCAAACTAACTAGTTGAGTGAGCACATGTGACAGCTGGTGCCATCTCCCTACTTAGTGAAGGACAGTGACTTCCCCAGATACCTCCTTCTCTCTTAGATTGTGAGCCCCGTGTGACATAAGCATGTCTTATTCATCTTTCTACCTCCAGCTACTGGCACTTAATTGGACTTAGTAAATATTAACTTAATAAATGTTAATGGACTGAAAAAAATGAGTGACTTACAACCTAAGTTCAATCAACATTTAGGATAGACACAGAAGCTCCGTACTCTGCCTCTTGCCCCACTTCTATTTTTTAAATAGCATCTTTGTCCTCCTGAACTCAGAGAGATTAATGAAAAAGAACAAACACACAACATCCTTCCCTCCCTCCCCTCTCAAAAAAACCCAGGTATATAATTCCTTCCACTGGCAGAAATTATACTCACAGCCTAAAGAGCAGTTGATGATATTTGGAAGCATTAGTAAATGAATTCTCATTAATCAACACTGGATAGTTTTGCGATCACTGAGAAAGGAGAAAAGAAATTATAAACAAGCCAATAATAATTCTATTCTGGAGGAAAATTGAGGCCAGTTTCAAACCTACCCAGTAACCATGGACTTTTATAAGTAAAGTTGGTGATATTTTTTTCCCGGTATATTTGTTCATCCTTCAATAATTCAACAACACCAGGCATATTTTGGTCCACTGAATATTACTAGGTTCTACATAAAGTTTTTACATCAGCTCCATAATTCAGGAGAAAGTGTTAGGATACATAGACATAAACCAAATATAACATTTGCTTCTGCATCCCCCTGTCTGCTAATGATCTTTTTCACATTTGATGTCAGCCAAACCCAAAAGACAAAAATGCAAATGGAGGTGAGAGTCAGTCCTCTGTTCAGCTTAGCAGCACTTCTCATGGATTAGTGGATCTGTGAGATATAGAATGAGCAAGAATTGATCCTATCCTTGCTAATGATGGCTTTCCTGCTGCAGCAAAGAAGATAAATGGTGACTTCAGACTATGATTAACCCCAAATGAACTGTTTCAGTCAGTGCCTGGACAAGCAAAGAAAGCCTGCTCAGAAAAAGTATGAGGAGGTAATTTACAGAGTGTGAAGAGACTGTTTAAAGAGCAGCAGTAAGGGACCCTCCAGCGGACACTGAGCACCCAGAGACTAGCAATAAATGGAAAGAAGCTAGTAACGTCTTGAGAGCTGAAGAGGCAGGGGAGGGAATAGTCCTAGAGAATTCTAGGGAGAGCTGGAGCCACAGAGAAGAGCCACCTCACAGAAGCTGCAGTTGAGGGATGGAGGCATTGCCAGAACCACAGCATAAAGCAGGAAGAGAGTAGTAGGGGAAATGCCCTATCTTCTCTCTTCTCTTGCCCTTTGATCTCCTGCCAGGGCTTCTTATTGGCTTATTCGAACCCAAAGCTAGTGATTAAGGGAGTCTGGTCGATGCAGTGGTAAAGGTCATAGTAGTCTTCTGTCTCTCGCTAGCCCAGGCAAATTATCAGTGCCGAGAAGGTGGAGAATAAATGGACAGGGATGGACTAATGGAAAATGAACAGCAGATGAGCCATATCCTCTTTGTCTTCCATATCCAACCACCCTTATACTTCTCACTTCTGCATGTTTCTATACTCTCCAAGTAAAGGAGAACAAATTAATCAACAACTGGATTTGTTAAGCCATTAGAGAGGTACAAGAGAATGATTGGCCAACCATAAGAAATCTATTTGCCTGAACTTTTGGAAACATTTTTTTTTTTAATTCCCTATTTTCCTCCAGCGTGCCACAGGGAAATCTTTTGGGTGGTAGTAATAATATTTTAAATACTTTATAATTTTACTAGCATTTAGTAATCTTAAACAATGGAATTTGCTCTAATATGTAATATTCTATTCTGGATTCCCTCCTTAATGTGTCCCTTTGTTACAGCCGAGCCCACTGGGTGACAGGTTTACTTCATTAGTAAGCCTCAGAATTCTAGGAGATGAATACTGTACAAGGTAGTAAGTAAAGCACGGGGCTGGACATGCCAACAGAATCAATGGATTTGGGTCCTTGATCCTTCGCTCTCAGTAGTTGATTGATCTGGATCATATACAAGCCTCTTAACCTCTCTAGGCTTCAGTTTCATCATTTGTGAAATGATGGAGTTGAACTGCATTAATGGTAAGGTTCCTTTTAGCTCTGAGATTCAGTGACTCTACACTTCTACTTATACTCAAGCAACTGAAAGTGTTGCATTGCCGAAAGAATATATTACAGACTTAATAGTGGCTGGTAGGGGACATGGAGAGAGAGCGCCAATACTGAGAATCAATGCTCACTAACATAGAACAGGAGGTGGAAAGTTCTGAGAGCAGTCAATCAAGGGCTAATGCACAGCAGACTTCTTGGCCAAGGCCAAAGACTGAAAGAAAAATGAAGAATGTGGAAGGAGGGCTGGGGCTGGTATCAAGATAAGGCTCCCTTTAGGAATAGCTGCTCAGAGAAGCAAGACATAAATTATAACGCATGGCAACATTTAGTGTTTCTTGTTTGGAATGTTGCAGGTTTGTCTGTCACTGTTAGCTGTTAACTAGAAGCTGGCATATTGCTCCCTAGGCCCTGAGTATAAGTTCCGATATTCAGTATCTAAGTGAAGCAGACGTGGTCCATCACATGGCTGAGCCATGTCCAAGAATTCTGAACAGCATAGTATAAACTTCGTGGTTTGTTTGGATCTGGTTTCTCCTGCATAGCCCCGCAGCAGTAGGGGGACTATTAATAAAAATTATGCCTAGAAAACGCCTAGTGAATTTACTAATAGGGAAACCAACTACGTGAATGTATGGTGATCAAAACTGATACTCTCTACTGTTGCTACTACTGTGTATTGCATACATGGCAAGACGGTAATTGACAATATATTAGAAAGAAATTATTACTTGGATTATCCATATTATTTATTTTGTTTCCTTTTGTGACTGGGGATCACAATTTTTTTTGTTTTTTAAATTCAATGACAAGGAGCCTCTCTGCTTAAAATAGAATAAAAATAAGGAAAAATATCGATTGTTCATCACATGTGCTGTCAGTCTGTTCCTGTGCATACAGCTAAAAATGTTTCTTCTCTCTATCAGGTGGTACCACTCAGGTAGACATCCTGAACCCCAGGCAGGTCACGGAGTTCTCTAATCTAACGTGTGGGGAGCAGTGGGCAGCTGGGGGCGGTGACTAGCAGACTTGGATAATAACCTCTGGCAGTTTCTTCTCCTAGCCACTGTTCTCTGAATGAACTTCTACACTAGGAACTAGGTTGCTATACATTCTGTTTCTTCACCCATGTTGCAAATGAAGACACTACTCAGTAAAGAATCCAGTAGTAACCCTTGAAAGAGGGAAAAATAAGTAGCTAGTATTTTTCATGGCTGAAGGGAAACCAGAGAGAGACGTTTGCCAGACCACAGAGATCACTACTGAAGAATGAAGTTTAACTCTGAGCACTTGGCCTTCTGCAGGCCATCCCCAAGAGGGCTACCTTGACTTGTTATCAGTGAAGACACACCAATGCCCAGCTCTTTTCTTAGGCTTCCCCATGCTTCATGAAAGGCCAATAAAATTATTTTGAAGATGAATAAGTAAACATTGCTTAATTCCAGTCCTTTTCCCGTAGTGGTTCTTTTTCTTCCCTTTGAGTTGGTTCATTGAGACACCATAGCACAAACAGCACACAAGCCTCATAATACCCTTTGTTTTTAAGATGTATGTGATACTGTTTCATTTAGTTCTGAAATCTTTGCCCAGGGCTGAAAGTAGCTTCTTGACAATTTAGTCTTCCAGACTCCTCAGATTCATTATTAACACCCACTTGGCCTTAAACATGAGCTGGATCTGATGTGAACTTAGAATTGTGGTTTTTTAATTCATGACCTCTGTAACAGACATTACTTACAAAAGCCCACTGTAAGGTTTTATTTCAGAGGCTAAGCATCAGCTTTTATTTACCTGATTTTCAAAGTTTTCAGGAGATCCCATGTACTAAAACAATCTACACAGCTGAATGAGTTCAGGGAAGTTTTATTAAAAAAACAAACAAACAAACAAACAAAAAAACTGGAATAAAATATACCTTCTTCTCCCTTTTGGGAACATATGAGAAGTCTTTGATAGTGACTATCTTGAATGATCAGCGGTGTAGCTATATTCAAAGTATTTGTAAGCTGATAATGAAAACCAGCCTTATTCATTTATATTTGATACGTATTTCTCTGGTGCTTTTGTTCTGAATTTATGGAAGGCCTTTACATATTTTAGTTAATCCTAACACTATCCATATGAGATATGTGGATAAAGATTAAGATGAGGGGGAAGTTTCCTCTCTACTTGCAACCATATAAACATAGACAAAACCAGGAGGAAGGCGAGAAAGACAGAGAGAGAGAGAGAGAGAGAGAGAGAGAGAGAGAGAGAGAGAGAGAGAGAAGAGAGAGAAACAGACACAGAGATAGGGATTTCCTACCAATCTAAACACTTCCTGACATTTGTCCAGGTTAAGTCTATATCTCTTTATCTTCCTTTTGCCACTCACTCCAATATCTGTCTGTCAAAATTGTTTTCTTCTTCCCTGGCTTGGTCCAAAGGCCCCGTCCTCCCAAATCCTTTCTCAGTACTACCTTCCCACTTAAGAAATGATCCTTCTCTCCATGAAGCCCCATAGAACTGAATTTTTACCTGTGTAACAAAACCTATCCTATTCTATTGTGTACAAAGCTTATATGAGGTGTAACAATTAAGTCCACAAACTCGTCCTAGAAAAAGTGCTCCATACCTCCTTGCTGAATATCACTACAGTCACCTTTGAAGGACTCCCCTTGGGAGGCTATGCACCAACACCAGCGTCTAGTCCACCCTTCAAAGCAATTTTGGAACTCTTTTTCTGGAATGGCCATCAGAGCTGTCATCGTATTACACTTGATGTCCTGCATGTCATCAAAATGTCTTACTTTCAATATTTCCTTTAATATCAGGTAAAGAAAGAAGTCATTGGGGGCCAGATCAGGTGAGTAGGGAGGGTGTTCCAATACAGTGATTTGTTTGCTGTCTAAAAACTCCCTTACAGACAGTGCCGTGTGAGCTGATGCATTGTCGTGATGCAAGAGCCATGAATTGTTGGAGAAAAGTTTAGGTCGTCTGTCTTTTTCACGCAGCCTTTTCAGTACTTTGAAATAGAAAACTTAGTTAACTGTCCAAATTCGTAATGAATAATCCCTCTGATATCAAAAAATGTTAGCAACATCGTAGGAACAAGTTTGTGAACTTAATTGTCAGACCTCGTATATGTCTTGTTTTATCTTGATTACAGACTGTAAGTTCCTTGAGTACAAATCTGCATAATTCATCTATTTAACCCACAGAGCACTTAGCATGGTGCCTGGTCCCCATAGTAGATGCTAAGTATCTATTTGTTAAATGAATCAAAGGAAATTTTGATTCCCAAATTTACATTTCCCTGCAGGAAAATCTGTAAACTGAAACTTTTCCTAATTTTCTCTTTCCTTAATCAGTTGTCAGTTTTCAGTCTTTTTTTTTAAACGTTTCTTGAATCCATTGTGTTTTTTTCTGCTATTGTCGTAGTTTAAGTTCTCAGTTTGGCTCACGAAGCATAGCTCTCTGGTTGTAGTCTCTTTTTGTTCCTCACCTGCCCTCTACTCCTTCCTTTCTACTCACTGCTTCAAGTCCTGTTCATGTACAGTCTTTTGTGTAAAATAAAAAGCAAACAAGCAAATACAGTTGATCCTTGAACAACATGGGTTTGAACTGCATAGGTCCCCTTATATAGGGATTTTTTTCAATAAATATACAGTTGGCCCTCCATGTTCCTGAGTTTCATGTCCATGGATTCAACAAATTTCAGATCCAAAACAATATTTTCGATCCATGGTTGGGAATCCAGGAAAGAGGAGAGCTGACTGGAGGCATTGTCCTACACAATTTCATGTAAGAGAATCGAGCATCTTCAGATTTTGGTATCCGTGAGGGTCCTAGAACTAATGCCCTGTGGGTACAGAGGGACAACTGGAGTCAAAAGTCATATATGGATTTTTCAACTTCAAAGGGGGTTGGTACCCTAACCACCACATTGTTCAAGAGTCACTGTATACCCCAAGTCAATACCCACTGTTCTTTATTACCTACAATATTACAAACTCTTCCAACATATGGCAACCTTATTTCCCAGTACTGGTTGACATAAAATCTATATACTAGCCTAACTGCATTTTTTGTTGGTTCTGGAAGGTTCCTAATCTTTCCTATCAATGTCATTTTGCTGATGAGATTCAGTCTATCTAGAATGGCTATACCTCTAGACTGCTACCTGCAACCGTTGTAATCTCGCTTGTCTTTTCACCCTAGCCCAAAGATACAATCTTCCATTAAATCTATCCTTATTTTTTTTCTTTATTCCTAAATGACATGAACTCTTCCTTGTTGGGGATTTCTTTGTCTCTCCATCATTTGAATTCTTTTCTAATCAGGAATCATGTTTGACTCATCTTGGTATAATACAGCACCTGGCAGAATGCCTTTCACGTAATAGGTTTCAATAAATATTTGTTTGAATTGGGTCTCTTAAAATTCATTTATAGTTATCCATAAAGGGCAGAACACTCTATTTTGTACTTCTCTAATTCTCAATATCATCTTTCAATTCCACTTTATTTCTCACTCTCAGAATTTAAATGTCACTTTACAATTCCCCGTAGAAAATGAACTTCTTTCATATTTTGTTCCTTTGCTCTGTATCTTCACCTCCTTTCTCTGCCATTTAAACTTTTTCTTTCACTTCTCTTCTACTTTTTCCTTCAGTTTTACCCCCAACTCTAAGCAAACCAGTGCATCACTCTAGAACACTGGATGTCAGTTCAGATGATCAAAGATTTCTCTCAGTTTCATTAGTCAAATAGTTTAACAAGTTTCATACTTAAGAATCCAAGTTATTACAAACTTAACACTTGTGTTCCCATTAGTCTTTCTTATTTTTAGCTCCATTGTAATAATAAAGTGCTAGAAAGGTCTTTGGGAAGGGAGGGTGAGTCATTTGCTAGCTCGTGAAGCCTCCAGTCTGGAAAGGGATTCTATGAAGGGCGGAGATCAGGATGTGTTTCTAGCTTCACAGCAGAATTGCACCCTGGAAACTTGATTGTCTAGATGCTCAAGGAAAGGCAGGCTGCCTGCTCTGTCTCTTTGTTTTCAGCATGCCTTTAGGGGGTGTTTTATATTTTTATCAAATTGTGCAATAACAATGTTGCCAGTTCCCAAGGTACCTTAAGGGATTGTATATCAGTGTAATGCCTCAGGAATATAAATTAAATGAGACAATTTTGAAAGAACTATGTATCACAAGATTTAACTCTTGCCTAGTTTTCATTTCTGGAAGATGACAGAAAAGTGTATGTAGGGGGCAGATAAGTTAATGCTGATACCCAAGATGTTTTTGAAGTACTTTCTGGCTCTAACTAGAAATGAATAAGGAAATGAGAGAAGCAACAGTGATTGGAGCCACATGCCTCCACAGAAAATATGTGGCAGCAACTAGGGTAAAAAATGAAAATAACAACAACAAAATAAAAATAAATCACACATGTGGAATATTTACCAGATGATCAAAATAAATGGTTGAAGAAATAATAGAAGATGTCTCTATTGCTATCAATCATTATTAGGTATTATACAATAATGTTATATAATTATAAATGTTATTTATGTTATATGTTAAAATACATGTTTCTATCACTATTACTAGTCAAATTAATCTGTTCTCAGGAATCTATTATAATATGAGTCATGAGTAGTTGCACTGGTAAATAAATCTTTCAGCAATAGTTAGGTAGCAAGCAACATCTTCCTTCATACCTCAGTCCTATTATTAATCAGTTGGATATATAATTAGTGTACATGAGAATGACACAGCCAGCAGACTGGAAACTGGGTTTTCTTTACTAAGTAGTCATGTCCCTAAGTGCCCCAGTTGCTCTGTAAAAGGAACTTTATTTTCTTTCTTCCATGAAGCATAACATAATATATTTGTTTCATAAATCCTCTTACCATCCTTACAAAGCACATAAGGGACACATAGTTTTATTTCTCATACCTGAATGGATAGGCTGACGCAGATGCAGTAGATTAGAGGGGAAGAGCCACTCGTGATGTCCAGCAGACCTGGCATTGAGTCTTCCGTTGTCACTGACTAGCCATGAGACCTTGAACAAGCTTAAACTTTTTCATTCTGGCCTTAGTAACTATCTGAACAGATTGTTGTGAGAAACTAATGAGAATATGTATCTACACACATAAGCGCGTTCACACACAAAAACACCCGTTGTACATGTATACTTTGTGTCATTGTAAAGTGCCTAGTATTTTTATCATTATGAAGCACCTAATTGTTCTTAGTTTTTCAATGTGGCAACCACGCCTTTCAGTACATCCTTCTCAATGCCAGGAGCAAAGTACTGGGCCCCAGCACCCTCTAATCTGCCATGGGAAAGCTGTACCAGGATATATCTGCAGCCTCTTGTGACATCTAGGTTATGTGTTGTGATCAAGAAGTCGTAAAGAAATTTATAGGACATCCTTCTTGCCATTAGACTTAAATACGAAGCATTTAGCACTCAGGCCATTTCCTTACCTTTTGTTTTGAAGGAATAAAATCACAACACTTAGCAATGCTTGACATGTAATGAGCTCTCAGTAAATATTGTCATCATCTTCTTGGATGTCCTGAGCTCTAAACACTCAATCCTGAGGACAGAACAGACACAAATGGGTAGGGCTTTTTTATAACTACTAATATTACCACAGCTACACCATTACCATATTTTAAAACATTTTTCTTGAAATAACATTAAGTTTATAAAGAGTTACAAGAATAGTACAAGGAACATTCCAGTATATCCTTCATCCAGATTCATCAGTTGTTAGCATTTCACCCCTCTCTTTCTCTCCATTTGTCTCTCTCCCCTTTTCCATTCTCCTCTCTCTCTCACTCTCTCACCCTCTCTCTCTCTGTCTATAGATAGATAGATAGATAGATAGATAGATAGATAGATAGATAGACAGATAGATACAGATATAGATATCACATTCTTACCCCATCACACTCTTGACATATTTTTAAGAACAAAGACATTCTTAGTGCAATCATCTAAATCTAGGATATACGTAATACTATTTCCTGTATATTGCCCATATTAAAATTTCACTAATTACCCTTAATGATATCATTACAGTATTTTATTTTCCCTAATTCAGGCTCCAGTGTCACATTTAGTTTCATCTGCCTCCTAACTGGGGTTTGTCTCCTTGTTCTCTGGAGTTGCATGAGAGTGTAGTACAAAAACGAATGAAGACAAAGCTTTTTGTTCTAATGAG
Source organism: Rhinolophus sinicus (assembly GCF_057876585.1). Classification (NCBI taxonomy): domain Eukaryota; kingdom Metazoa; phylum Chordata; class Mammalia; order Chiroptera; family Rhinolophidae; genus Rhinolophus; species Rhinolophus sinicus. Next base: position 40,158,476 of record NC_142516.1, on the reverse strand, counting down.
AAGCAAAATATTTTTATTAAACATAATAGATTCTTTATAATAAATATTAATTTTCTTCTCCTGAAAAAAAAAAAATTCTCAGGGACTTTGTTCCCAACTCTCTAGTAAGTTTCACCAAGGCCACTTACTTAAGAAAGTCTTTTACCACGAAAAATCCACAAAGCTGAATTTGCTTTGACTTGACCTTGCTTTGTTTTCCAGCGTGGTTTGAATATAAATCAAGTCCCTACTAAGTGTCAGTGTGACTTCTGAGTCTAGCCCTGAGTTGGTTTAAAAAATCTGGGCAGAACTGCATATTTTATCATTCCATTTATATGAAGTAAAACAGACTAGAGGTTGCCTAAGGCTGTGGGGTGAAAATGGTATTGATTGCAAACAGGCCATGGAGGGTCTTTTGGGGGTGATCAAAATGTTCAAAAATAGGATTGTGGTGAGGGTTGTGCAGTTCTGTAAATTTACTAAAAGCATTGAATCATGAGCTTAGAACAGGTAAGTTTTATGCTACGTAAATTATACCTCAAAAAAGAGGAAGAAATGGAAGGAAGGAAGGAAGGAAGGAAGGAAGGAAGGAAGGAAGGAGGGAGGGAGGGAGGGAGGGAGGGAGGGAGGGAGGGAGGGAGGGAGGGAGGGAGGGAGGGAGGGAGGGAGGGAAGGAGGGAGGGAAAGACGGAAGGAAGGAAGGAAGGAGGAAGGAAGGAAGGAAGGAAGGAAGGAAGGAAGGAAGGAAGGAAGGAAACAGATGAAAATCTGGACCAGAAAATCCCATCTATATTGCAATTTAGGCAAATTACAGGGATTGGAATCTTCCAGATAAAGGCGCCAGAGGTCATCAATTTCGGGTAGCTGCTTTCTTACCTGCACTCTGTTTGGGTGATGAGCAATGCTTGTGAGTTATCTAAACATTGTTGGTACCTGGATACCATTTGTTCTCTGACAAGTGGAACCTGGATCCTGTACTACTTTTTTCCTATATAAAAATCCTACCTAATTTCATGAGTACAGACTCATGAAACCATGATAAAAATTAAAGAGAAATAGTCTCCACAAATGTTTTGAAACTTTTGAAGACAAAAAAGAGCCAATAGAAGTTGCTAAACCTGTCTTTCTGACAAGCATCTGTTTTTATGAAAATGGTGAGAGGAAACACATCTGCATCCGTATCAGCATAACGTCTTAGTGGCGGTATATTGGGAAAAAAAGAGCATTGAGCAAGTTCCATTGCAAAAAAAACTCTAAGTTGAGAATTTTTATGAATCAGTGACCTCAAAATTATTTTGCTGATTTTATTTTTTAAAATAAAATTAGGTAAGCTCTCCAAGCATCCCTCCTATGGCCTGAATATCCACCTTCTGTGAAAAGCATGAAGAAAACTTCAATGAAGCAACAAGGCTGTAACACTGGGGGAAATGATTGATTTCACTTGAATACCACCAACAACAAAAAATGTTTAAAAACAGTTTCACGGCTCAACTTTCTCTTTGCCTTTTTTTTCTCTTATAGTTGGAATGTATTTTATCATCTGTCAGTTTTGCCCTATGATATGTCCTCTTAAATTGGATCTGTAAGCCCTTCATAAAGTTTAATAAATCTTCAGCATTTCACCCTAAGGAAATTATATTAAAAACCTTCAAATGTGAAGTTGGGCCCGCAGACACACAGCGCTGGGAATTTTATCACCATAATCAGCGTGTAATGAAAGCCTCTGTCGCTGTTCCTTCCCAATCATAATCTGCCTGTCTTTATGAAAAAAGGGGGGTTGGTCTGGGTTCATCTGCAAGCTTTAATTGGAAGATGTCTTCATTTCATTCCAGCCTACTGGGATAATAACTCAGCCCCGTGTTTAAACACAGGCCCTTGCCGCTGATATTTTTTCATTTAGTAAAGCATGTCTCTTTAAATGATTTAGCAAATCATCATGAATGCCAAGGCAGGGTGATTGACAGCTCATTGCTGGTGCACCATTTGCATGACATTTGTTCTTCAGCTAAGAAAGCTGCCACAGGTAAACAAGCAGGCCCTGTACTGACTCCCTTTGAGTCCCTTCCTGTTTATTTTCTCATAATCAAATGACATTTATGGAGCGGCAAATGCAGCTGCACATATATGAGGGAAATGCAATCAGGCTAAGTGTGATGACTTCATTCAGGTGACATTTTGATTAGGGAAATGATATTTTTATGACATAGGGTGCTTTTTTATTGAGAAATCGGACAAATTCCATTTTGTATAACTATCACTTTATATTTTACCTATATTTTAATGTAAACGCTAGACTCAAATAATTGGTTGACTGGACATTCACTTATGAGGGTTTCATTAAAACATGGGAAAGCATCAAGCAGGAGACACATGACAACCTTCTTTGTCCCATTCTGAAGAAAATAACCTTTTCTTCCTCCAAAGAAAAAAAAGAAAGGAAGAAAACAAGGCAATATGATATAAAGTTATTTTATGGCATTTTATGGCATCAATGAATATAGCTTTTCCTAAAGGAGATTTCAGAGAGGAAGTTATTTTACAGTTAAACATTTTATATATTTTCTGGCTCATCTTCCTTCCAAGGGACATGGACAATAACAAATGGAATTTTTTTTCCTTTTCCTTTCTTAAATTTTTAATAGTGACATAAAATCTCTCTAGTTAATGTGGTTGAAGAGAACAACAAAGAGCAAGCTGCGTGTTAGAAGGCTTGCTAGAAATTCAGGCATACACAGGACTTACAGAACGATGTGCTCTGTTTCTGGAAAATGTTTCCTCTGCAGTATGGACAGACACAATTTTTAACAACTTTCTCAGCTTCTCCTAGAGTTGGGGTCTAAGCGCAGGAGATGGCTGTTATTTCAATTCTGTGATAAGGATGTATTTTCACAATCAGCTTCCAAATCCTTCTTCAGGGATACCAACGACAACTAGAGACCACCTGATTCTTTATGAGCTAAAACAATCACTCTAGAAAAAAGGATTGTCTTTTTCCATCACTTCTGTATGAGAGAAGGATGTGAAATATGATTATTTTAAGGATGAAAAAGTTACTCTAAGCAACTCAAATTTCATTTTATTATTATTATTATTATTATTATTATTATTATTATTATTTTGTCATTGAGGTTTCAGCTTCCTATTCTGTATAGGCTCTTTTCTGTGATTTTTTTTTTTTTTTTTTATCTCTCTATCATCTATGACTCTTAAATGGCAAGGAATGATTCATCCAACCCAAAAAATTGCTCCCCTGTCCATCATGACTGAAAGAAAAATACTTCCCCAACACAATACTTAGAGCTGGATACCCTAGCTATTCTGGGGCTGAGTGAGAAAGCAAGCTTTGCGAGCCCAAGAAGTAAAAATAGAAAAGCTAGCAACAAGTTGGAGAAGAAGGTGTAACTGGAATGAAAGAAAAGGTCTAACATGGCTGTAGCCTGTCCTGGTCTTTTTTGTTGTTGTTGTTATATTTGAACACATGAAAAATACTCCTTTCAGTAACATCTTCCAACCTGAAACTGAAGGTCCATGATCTTAAGCAATAACAATAATGACATTCATATGGTTCCTTGTAACATTCAGAATGTTATGTCATTTGATATAATAATGTCTAGTATATGATCTATATTAAGAGGGTGCTGAGTGTTTGCTGGCTGAAGAGGCTTTAGCAGGAACCTGGTTCTTTTGACACAGATGAAAGAAAGAAATTACTTTTCCATTGAGAAAGTACTATATGCTTAGTATGAGGCACTGTGCCATGGAACTATTCATGTTCTTGTACTGTTTTGTATGTGTTGTGTGTGTGTGTGTGTGTGTGTGTGTGTGTGCACGCGCGCACGTGAGTGTCTGTTGGGAAGTTCTCCAGCCCTCTCCTTACTGAGGATAATTCATGATTTAAAACGTTTTTTCAGTCTTTCAGTTGCTTGTTTAGTTGTTTGTTTTGCTCTAAAATTTAAGAAGTCTAAATAACTTGCAAGAAATTTGATTCAGATCAAGCGATGAAAATAATTTAATGATTGTAAGATGTGGACCACATTCAGTGAAGGAAGAAGTAAAGTTATCTTGAGGGCTTTCTGAGCACTTTGTAGAGAGTGCTATTGGAGGATAATTCTAATTCCATTCGCCTAAGGAGACATGCTGTGGAGACTATAGACTCCTGATGAGTCTGTGACCAGATGGGGTAATATTGAAGACAGGGTTTGTGGCTAATCCTGACCCCTATCCTCCACCATGGAAAGGCTGGATTAGGTGCCCCTCTTGTGTCTTCCTTTAGAATGCCACACTTTCCTCTGTCACATTTTTCATTCTATTGAATAACCACGTATTTAACAGTCTGTGCCCCATATTAAACAATGATCAGCTTGAGGCCAGGGACAGCATCTTACTCACCTGCATGTCAGTTATCAATTAATTGCCTCTCAGTTCCAAATGCATCTTTCAATATATATTCTATGATAAACCACAGAATTCCCCTAAGCATTTCCCCCTTATAGTGAGCATACTGTTAAGCCTTCTCAGTAGAGAGTGCTGGAAGTACCCTGCAGGAGGAAGGGGGAGGAGGAGGGAGAAGGACAACATCCATTGTTATCCAGACAGACAGAATGCAAATCACTGCACTCCTCACACCTGCAGGTTGGGTCTGGCAATAACCTGTCCACAGTCCTTTCTACAGGGAATTCAAAATACTCCAGCCAGCCCCAGGGCAGGCTGAATGGCCATACCACAAGTTGCTGATGGCCTGCTCCCCACCTGCAGTCTGGGGGGTTGCCTTGTATTTGCCCAGCAACTCCAGACTAGCTCCTGTGTAGTGAGATTAGTCAATATCTCTGCTCTCTGGTGACTGAACTACACCTTCTCCAATGTGGTCCCAGGTTTCCTTAGTTGTTTTGCCTCAGCCCTAGGGTATCATATAAAGTCTCCATTATATATGTGTGTGTGTGTGTGTGTGTGTGTGTATATATATATATATATATATATATATATATATATATATATATGTATATATGTCATATATATGTATATATGTATATATGTCAATGATATTTCTTATGTTAAACGTCCCCTGTAAAACCTAATGTGTGATTTCTACCTCCTGATTGTTACAATCTGAGAACGTTCAGTGACCAGTACATTGTCTAGCATCTTTGAAGCTATCAGTAAATATTCATTGATTATTTGATGAATGAATGAATGAATAGATGAAAGGATGAATGGGAAAGTTAAGGGATTCCTAACTCTTGCACTTTGGCTCTCTTGCTAATTAACATTTCAATCTCTCTGACAGAACATCAGCTCCACTTTTGTTCTGTTCAATCAAGGAGTCATCAAACTACCAGGAAATTTGGTGACTATAATTTACTCATTCTGAGCTAAATACTATTAATTTCTAAGTCCCCAGAAATTAAATTCAAGTTTTACCCCGTCAGGGTTCTCCAGAGAAACAAAAGGAATGGAAGATAGATAGATAGATAGATAGATAGATAGATAGATAGATAGATAGATAGATAGATAGATAGATAGAGTAGGTAGAGAGAGAGAGAGAGAGAGAGAGAGAGAGAGAGAGAGAGAGAGAGAGAGAGATTTATTATAAGAAATTGGCTCACATGATTATGGGGACTTGGAAAGTCCAAAATCTATAGGGGGGCTGGCAGGCTGGAAACCCAGGAAAGCCAATGACACAGATGAAGTCTGAGGCAGTCGGCTGGAGAATTCTCTTGCTTGAGGGAAGCTGGTCTTTTTGTTCCATTCAGGTCTTCAGCTGATGAATGAGACCCATTGACATTATGGAGGGCCATCTGCTTTACTCAAAGTCCACCAATTTAAATGTTAATCTCTTCCAATACACCATCAAAGAAACACCCAGAATAATGTTTGGCCACACATCTGCATACACTGTGGTCTAGTCAAGTCAACACATAAAATTAACCATTAAACTTCTCTAAACTTATCCAGGAGGGAGGGAGAGAGGGAGAGAAAGGGAGATAAGAGATGATAGAGAAAGAGAGAGAGAGAGAGAGAGAGAGAGAGAGAGAGAGAGAGAGAGAGAGAGAGAGAGAGAAATAGAGATGATAGACATAGAGGTGATAGAGATAGCAGTGTAATCATCAAAATTTGTGATCTGAGCTGAGCTGCCACCACATGAGTGACCCAACTACAAGAAGGACCTAGCCAGGACCAAAGTTCCAAATGTTCTAATCCAGAAGATTCGTGTCAGCTCTCTCTCTCTCTCGAGAGGTCTTTCTCTGTTAGGGGGGTAGATGATTTTCATTAGAACCTGGCTTTCTTATTACTGCTTCAGAGAAATTGGCATTTAGGAAAAACCTGTAACTTATCCCAGTGGAAGTGGAAATATTTTCAGATTCCTGAGACCCTGTAAAAGGACAATAAATAATAGTTTAACATTCCTATCTTGAAGAGAAATTGGTACAAACACTGAGACTCTAATAGAATTAAGTACATTTTTTTCCACATCTGAAGGTGGTAAACACTGACAAGTATAGATGATGTTTTGGTTTTCTCAACTGATTTTTTAGGCCATATTCCAAGAACTTTAGACAGGATAATCCTCTTTTCCCAACACTGCCAAAGTACTCATTATATTTAGCATTCTAGATTGGTCAAAACTCAACCTATAATAATCCATGAGGATTTCTTTTGCAGAAAGTATGTGCAGATCATTAACAATTTGGAGTTTTATCAAAACAAGGGGCCATTCCATCTCTATTATTTCCTCACTCTGGAAGTCAATATTTTTTCATCAATATCCTTGTGCTAAAAGTAAAATTTGACTTAGTTGAGTTCGTTTTCTATTTTCATATTTTTTTATATAAAAGACCATTTGGCCTAATATCAAACTGATCTACATTTATTTTGTATATTTTGCCCACTGCTTTTTGTATTTATATTGTGCCTGCCTTTTTAAAGGCAAAAAAAATCAAAATGGGGCAAAACTTGTGGCATGAAGGAAAAACCAATTTCAATTCTAAGCTCCTTTCAAATGTGTGAGTCTAGGTGTGGCAACCAGAGAAGGTGAATTTCTGAAAATCTATGACACTTATGAATTTAAAGACTAAATTTCTGGTGCTGCTCTGAAAGTGAAAACTTGACTTTGGCTAAGACATACACTTCCCAGCACAAGATCGGTGCCTGCACATTGCAGTAAGCATACGAATGTGGGCACACAGTTCGTGTGCAAAAATATAGATATGGGCAATAGAGAAGAGCTAACTGCATATCTTACTGCCTGTTCCTACCAATTTCTAAATACACAAATACTGGATTTTACTCTACTGTTATTGATGCATATTTTAATACAAATAAGAAATTTGCCTCTTTCTCTTTCCATGTTCTTGTTGGAGCTAGAGAGAATTTTCTCCCATAAATATCTCTAAATTCAGCCAGTTGAACAAATTTTTCTTTAAGAATGACAATAAAGCAGGATAGAGCATAGAGTAAAAATCCCAGTACATCATCCACACGTGTGTCTCCCAGAAGAATTCTGAGATTCTTCTGATAAACAAAAAGTAAAATTTCTTCCTGCCTCCCTAGTAAGAGAATTAAGGATCAGTTTTGGAACCTTCTAACAATTGTTTTCTGGGAAGTAGATTTAAGGAGCTTATCCTCTAGTGACTTAATCCTATGAGACAATTGTAAAAGGGAGATTGTCGTGTCAGATATGAAAGGGGTATTTACAGGTTTACTGAAGGAGCATTCTGTCTTATTTTTATGCCTGTACTTCTCGTTCAGGTTCCTTTGCAACACGGGTGAATATTGGTTTTTACATTAAAAGTAAAATATTTTATCATCTCTTCCATTTTTCATGTCAGACAGTTTCCTTTTAAAATAAAGTACAGAGAGCTCTATGAAATGTACATTTGTTTCCTGTCTTCAGAGCTTATGCAGTTTGATTACTAACCAATATTGGGTGTTCCCTTGCCCCTCTAAAAGTCACAAGTCAGTTTGCTGAGGAATTTAAACTGTTAAATAAAAAAATAAAAAAAATAAAAAAGTTTCCTTGAGATCCATGTATAAAGCAAAAATTAATTTCTGGTTAAAATGATTGTATCAAATAAGGCAATAATGAATCAATCTCAATAATCAATTAGCAAATCATGTTATTATTTTCTGAGGGTAAGGGAGCAAATGACCCTACATGGAATAACAAAAGGAACCCTTTCTCTTCTCTTTCCCCTTGAAAAAGACACATGTCTCCTAAAACAGGAAGAAGAGACTACTAGGAAGCCAAACTGGCAACTGCAGGATAAAAACCTCGTCTTCCTGGCATGCTCACTGTTGTTGTTCTTCACGCTTTTCTTTCTGTCCAGAGGCAAACTTAAGCCAAGAATTGTATCTTGCTTTTTCTTTTAGTAGATCTGGCATGTGTTTCCTGGCTTGTAGCTACCTTCCTAAATGTGAGAATCAGGTATAAGTTGGATTTTCATGATTTATCACATCAGCATTGGCTGTATCTACCAAAAAGGGTCCAGGAGGATATGATGGAGAAAAGATGTTAAATTATATTGGTGGTTTTCAAACTGTTCTCTAACACACCTTAGGAATTCTATGGAAAGTTCTTAGAAGCCACTATAAAAGGTAAAGGAGCAGCTAGTGGACAAGGGGCCAAGCCTCACTTCACTCTTAACCACATTCATTTCCAACAGAAAAGCTCCAGTTTTACTGGGTTTTACATATACAGAGTATGCATAAGATTTCACTTGAAGAAGTGATTCTAAGGAAATACGCACATGCAGACACCCAGAGACGTAAACTTAATACAAAAGTCCTCTAAACAATTTGTATTTTCCTTCAACTCAAAAAGATTTCATTGGCTATGTGTGTTAGGAAGCACTGTCATTTACTAGCACTGTTTATTCCTTTACGTGTGTGTCTTTTATTCCTTTGTGGGTCCCTATTGGTTTAGGGTATTGGGAGTAGGGAAAGGAGTTAGACGATAATTCAATTGTTTTCTGCTAGAAAAATTGTTCTCATACTTTGGCTAGTTATCAGAGTCACTTGGGAATTTGGTACAATAAAAAGACTAGACACACCTCTTCAACCAGCCTTCTCTTCTGTGTTCTGCTATTATCTCTCCAGATGATGTTGGTACACATTAAAGTTTGAGAACCACTGGTCTAGAAGAAAATGCTTGTTATTGCTTATCCTTTGCTTGTTATTGTTACAAAATTCAATCTCTACCATTTGGTTTGGTCTGGAGAAAGAATATCGCTGTTGTTGACACTTAGAAATGGGAAGAAACCTAGAGAACAATATTTATGAGAAACCATGAGACATATTTATAATACAGACAATTTGAGTATGCATGGCTTAAGCAAATATTAAATAAAAGGTCTCTAAGAAAGCAACATATTCCAGCTACATCATTGCTATGTGCTTATTCGTTGATTTGTTTAATACACGTTTAATGATGGAAGACAGAGAAATAAACCAGTAATTATAGGGTAATAAATTAGTGATTAAAAGAAATACAGAGTGCATGTATGATAAGCCATCTAAGTTAGCCTCTGTATTTCAATAAATCTCCTTACAGTGGAGGAACATTTGCATTGAGGCTCAATACTAAAATTTACTTTGCCAGTATCACAAAATTCAAAATAGGGGCAGTCGGATGGCTCAGTTGGTTAAAGCGCATGCTCCTAACAACAAGGTTGCCAGTTCAACTCCCACTGTGCCCCCTGCAACTAGATTGAAAATGGTGATTGGACTTGGAGCTGAGCTCTGCCCTCCACAACTAAGATTGAAGGACAACAACTTGACTTGGAGCTGATGGGTCCTGAGGAAAACCCACTGTTCCCCAATAAAGTCCTGGAAATAGACACTGTTCCCCTTCCCCAATAAAATCTTAAAAAAGAAAAGAAAAAAAAAAAAGAAAATTCAAAGTATATGGTTATTCTTTGTATTTTACCTTATGAACTATCATAATAGGGCATTGGAAATAAAACTTAGTATTTCCCTTTTTATTGCACTTTTCAATACTTTTTATTTATTATTTCAAATGATTCAAAAACTTTTGAAATCTTGAATTGGAAGCATATAGATAATCATATTTCAAAATCAGTGTTCCTCTTCTACTTTCCATTTCAGAATTGGTCTACTCCCAATTACGGATCACGTTCTTTTCTGAATGCAGTCAGGAGCCAAGCCAAATAGGTATTTGTTGTAGACACTGAGCTTCAAATTTTTATTATCATAAAAGAGTCTTTAGTGTACATCTATTTTTATGAAAAACATGTTTGCTTCAAAGTAGTCTTAGATGTGAGAGGTGCTTTGACACCTTATTAGTTGATACACTGCTCATGTCAATCCCTCCTCTACCATCTAACCCAGGCCTCACATCTCCCTTACATTCTTAGGGACAGCAGATCACGACTGCAGTGAGTCCAGCCTGAAAATTCATTTCAGTTGAATGGAAGAAGGATTAGTTTAGAACTTTTCTAAACTTTTGGAAAACTTTAGAACCAAGACTAAAAGTATTCTTAGTGTTTCTTCTCCTTTAGCATAAAGAGTTTCTCTTACAATAACACAGGAAATTAATCTGGCATATATAATGTAATGAAGCATTTCACAAAATAAAATAAATTAATTCCTACGTAAAAATTAAAGTAGATGTTTCAATGAAGTGAAATAACCATTGAACTGGAAGTCAAAACACCAATGTTTAGATCCCTGTTTTGCTATTTATTATACATTACCTTAAGCAAGGAAGTAAGTCTCTTAAGCATTGTTTCCTTATTTGTAGAAACATGCATAACTATACTTGCATTGCAGAGTTATTGGAAAAATCAAATTAAATAACTTATGGGAAAACACCTAGGACTGTAGCTAGCACAGATCAGAATTCTCATAAATTATTATCAAAATTAATTTTTTTTTCAAAATGTCTTTTCTTGTTAATGTAAAATAAATTAGATTTTTTTCAAGACTCACAGAGTAACTGGGAAGTATTACATTCACCTGTCTGTTATGGAGAATGAAACAAATGATTTGTTTATTCTACAAATTTTATTGAGGGTCCATTATGTATCAGGACTTAGTCTAAGTCAGGGGCGTCCAAACTGCGGCCCGCAGGCCAACTGCGGCCCGCAATCCATTGTTAATTGACCTGCAGCAAATTCCAAAAATATATTTAGTTTACTTAAATAAACCAGGTGAGGTAATACGTACTTCACCTCAAGTGAGTGGCCCGGCTGTTTGTGTATTTTACCACATATGGCCCTTGGGAAAAAACATTGAAAAAAGTTTGGACACCCTGGTCTAAGTGCTTAGAAGGCATCAGTGAATATAAAAGACAAAAGCTCTTCCATCCATGGAGCTTATATTCTAGTAAGCAACCAGATTTGTTTTTCTTTCTCTTGCTCTTGCCAAAATATGCATGAGAATCATGTGCAGGACTGTCTGATGTGAAGGTCATGCACATAAGGCCATGCTCACTGACTGATGTGAATGGCAGCCTTGGAGTTGTCCAATTTGGTGGCCATACAGATATGTAAGCGACTCATATCTATCTAACTTTAGCCTTCATGATAGCCTCTGTCAGGATTCTCTTGGACAGACATGTTCTTCAGGGAATAACCAATGAAAAATGAAGGTTTAAAATTACTTTGTTAATGCCCTGAGCTATATAAAAAGTTGCCCTTACACTTAAAGAATTGCCTTCGATCTTACAGATAGTCTCTTTGGAATATAACCTAGTTCTAGACTGAGAAAATTCTTATGATACTAGATCATTGAGAAGTGCTTTTATTAGAAAGGAGTTAAGGGGAGGTCCTCCCATAGATTGATGCTTGGATAAAAGAATCACACAGAATCACTCTTCTCATTTTGAGGAGTAGGTAACTATAAAACAAAGGTGTTAGAATCTGTTGTGTTCACCTTCACAGAATATCAAGTGACCATGTACCTTACTCTTGCAAACTTTCCCATTTACAGGGTGTGGGAAGAGGAGCCATATGAATTGCAGCTCATAGGGCTCATTTGAGAATTATAATGTTTCTAGGCCCATAGGTCCAACAGTTGACTATTTGGTGGATTAAGTAGGATAGAAGCAGATGAAGTACTGAAATATGACATACGAGGTGAGCATTGCAGAGGTTTTAATCATGGTCTCAGTACCTGAAATTGGGCAAAGGAGCAGGACTACTGTGGATGACTCCCACTCCTAGAGTTTCTCAGGGCAAGAAGTGATTACCTCCCTTGTACCAGATGTGGGCCATGCAGAGCGAGGGCTATTAGATTTGGAAAAACTGGACACATTCTTCTCCTTCCAAAACTGATGCAGACCTGGTCATTTTGGATAGTAAATAAATCAAGACATTATCTGTCACCCTGACCTTGAGTAAGGTGCAACTCATGCGATGTATTAATAATCCTCAAGCTGCTTTTATTTTTTATTCCCACTGTCTCCCTAATTCTAGTCAGTTGGGCTAGTTCTTTCTCCTGGATGAAAACTCAGATAGTCCTCAACTGATCAACTTTTCTTGCACAGTTTTAGAAATACTTTTAATACTGGAGAAGTTTTTGAGAACTTTAGATAAGGGTGAAGAAGAGGAATGAATGAAGCATAGTAGCTATCCGATAGAACTCAAAGTTCCCATGAGTCATTGGGCACATGCCTAACACCCTCTGGGGTGCTCCAATGTTGTCTTGGTTTCATGTGTATACCTCCTTTCATTTAGAGCCAAGGGTTCAGGTTAAACCTATTACTGATAAATCCAGAGTTCTTCCTAGGCTGAGCCAAGCTACCTAAGCGTTTGACATAGACACAACCATAATAAGACTATTGTTTCTTTAGCATTAAGGAAGTTTCCATGTCATGTATATATTGTGATTACAAGGGCCAAAGACAAAATTTCTTCGTATATGACAGGTTATTTCTTCATCTCAGAGCTGTTGCTTGAAATTTCAATAACAAGAAATAGTCATTTGTTCCATAGTTAGAGATAAGGCTTACTTGGTACATCAACATGTTGACTCAGACACACCTTAAATTGTAAATATCAGATCATTTCCTGTGAATGGATTTGGGAATAAATGTGAGACAATCAAAGGTGTGGTAGGGAGTGCAATAAGTGACATAAAGAAAAATATTGGCCTGGGACAGCTGAGCAAAACTTCCTGTACCCCACATTTATACTTAGAACGCCATATATTTCTAAGGAGAATTGTGAGGGTGAAGCTTTCCAAAACCATTTTTGGTCACTGAATTACGAAATAGACACCTTGGCAACCATAGATATCATGTTGTGAAGTTTAGATTTTTTGGCATCATAAAGATGGTAGACTTCTCTATTCAGTCTAACACCCTTTGAAATATTTCCCGAGCATATAACTTTTAAACTGCTAGACTCTGCTATCACTATCTTTTCACACTTTAGAGAGTTAGTCTTGTCAAAACCGGACTTCAGGGACTCTAAGTCAGTGAAATGATTTCTGGAATAAAAGGCCAGATGTGAATGATTGGTGGCAGTTTAATCTCAGTCATCTCCCTGAAATCCAAAGCATTCACTCTTCTCCCACCAGTTTGTTAGATTACAACATGGTATTGTGTCCTTTGGATCACTCTGAATTATTTTTCTTATAATAAAAAAGAATTGTTATTCTTAATTACTGTATAGTATAATTAATACTAGTGCTAATTAGTACTATTAATACATAATGAAATAACTGTAATTCTTAACTATACTTAAATATACTCTGCTCCTGGTAACTCTGACACATTCAGCATATTTTTTCATCTAAAAAGGGAGAAAGGAATATCATCTTGCAAATCATTTATGTATTGCTCTGTTTTCCATGAATGTGATATTATTATTATTATTATCATCATCAAAGGTTTTTTATAAAAATATTACTTTTGGAGAATTGACTCAGAGTCATTTATTTGATAGTATTTAATAAAAAGAGAGCAGAAATCTTAGTACAAATGAATTAAATGTTTTGAAATTGCTGGTTTTATAAAGGTGTTTATTTCCAGTAAAGGTGCATCTAATCGCTCAGGCAGATAAACCAGCAAATAGCGCATATGGTTGATGGATGAGCAATGAAAACACATCTTCGTTCTGAGTCTGATTTTCTTTTGGAAAACCAGGGCATAGTGGGGCTGCTTCCTGGCAAGGCGATTATAAAAATTCTAACAACTTGCTACAGGTACAGCCCTTGAACAACCAAGATAGGAAAAAGGAAACTAGGGAGAGTCCATGAAAAATACACATACCAATCTAAAAGCAGTGAGTTTTTTACTTCATTTCTTCTCTGGGCAACTCCTTTTCCCCATAATTCAAACTACTGCTTTACATACTTCCAGAACCCTACACTACCATCCTTCTTATTGGTCAATACTCAGAAATGACCTATCCCAGACGTGCACTTACATGGAAATGTGTGTTCCTATACTGGAGATGGTCCAGCTCAGAAGTTGCTGAAAACCCTCGAATGTCTCATCCTCATCACAGTCATACTCTAGAAATAATATAGGAAAGGTACTGATGCACTAGTATTTTGAAACTATGATTTGAGATTTAAAGAGATCTAGAATTCTGGCTTCTTTTGAAAACATTTCAGATTTGGCAATAATGGGCCAGTATTCCCACCAGTGGTTTTCATTCTAGTGTGATTTTGCCCTCAGGGTACATCTGTAAATGTCTGGAGACATTTTTGATTGTCACGGCTGGGGGGCGGTGTGCTACTGATACTAGTGAGTTGAGGTCAGGGATACCATTAAACATCCTACAATGCACAGGGTAGCCTCCAACAACATAGAAGCATCCAGCCCCAAATGTCAAGGGTGCCAGGTTGGAGAAACCTTGCCATAGTCCATACTTACCTACCTCACATTTAGGTTACCTGTCTGCTCCTGTAGACATTTGGTTTTGTGATCCCTAAATAGCCATGTATGATATATATATATAATCATATCATATATAAATAATATACAACCAGAAAGGACCTTCATGATCTTTCAGTTAAATTCTTCATTATATGTACGATATCTGAAAAATAGGGAAATGAACTTCAGCCAGACTTGAGGAAGAATGAAGTCTGATCAAAACAGTTTCAAGTAGTTTATCTAATTTGTAATTGAGAATCATGTTACAATTTGATTACTAATTATTAAGTTCCATGAGGCAGACATATGCCTTAGGAGCCATGTGAGGCAAGGCAGTGGGGAGTCTTTCCTACTCTGGTCATCATTTGCCCATTGCTTACACATGAAAGAACAGTTGAGCAGGCCCAGCTGACGCGTTGCCACATTTCTGAACTGGACTCTCCCTAGGATTCATTACCGATCCATGCTTAGAATGTTTAGCATCGCTCTGAGTTTTTTTTTCCCGGAGACAATTTTCCATGGGTCTGCTTGTGTTTCTACATGTCCTGCATGTATTTTTGTCCTGGACTATATTTCCAAGGATATATGTATAGCTAACAACCTTGAAAGACAGAGGTAGAGTCTCCTTCTGGAACAAAGGGCAGGTTTGCATACTACCCAGTATAATAAATATAGTGTCTCCTGAAGGAGCAATGGCTACACAGGTTTGCTTACTGCATATTATAAAGGATCCAGGTTTCCTAAGCTCAGGGTCCCTCAGCTGAGACATAAAAGCGGTATGTGTGCAGCATCTACTTGGAACCCTTCACATCACCTTGGTAGGAGTTGGGAGACAAAAGGAACCATGCTTGCTGTGCCATGAGTATGAAGTCCTTTGTCTCTGATCCAGTATTCTCATGTCTTCAGCCATCATATCAAGAACTGCCTGGCTGCTGGAAAACTAGATTTAAAGCCCACAGAGTTTTTTGCTTTTTGTTTTCTGCTAGTACTGAGTGTTCTGTCTTTCCTGAATTTTACACAGCCATAGCTTAACTATGATTATATCTTTCTGATGCCAGTAGGCCAAAATCCTTTCCTTCTTCCTCCCTCCCTCCCATCCTTCCTGTTTTCCTTTCCTCCTCCTCCTCTTGGTCCTTCTCTCCCTCGTCTTCCTCCTTCTCCTCCTTCTTTTTCCTCCTTCTTCTTTGTCTCATCCTAGGTAAATCTATAGTCCTATAGTTTTTCTTTGCTCTAAATCCAAATATTATCATTCCTTATTGTTAGCAGAGAAAGATAAATCATTGAGTGAGAAATACAGACATACTCTATGCACATACACACAGAGAACTCTAACAAGCTAGGTTCTCTCATGACTAACTTTAAACTTTTTCTAACAAGAGAATGTTCTCTTGGGCAGCTAAAAGAAAAAAGGAAGGAAAGAAAAAAACACTAATTTACACTCTATTTTTTCCTTATTTCTTATCAGTGACCATCTTATATTCTATTAGTTTCCTTGATACATTTTATAACTTCTGTTCGTTTGGAGGGCACAGTTTTTTTGTCATAGATTTCTACTGAGAAGCAAGATATTTTTAATCTTCTAAAAATTTTATATGCGTTTGAATAAACAGAGCAGTCTTAAAATGCATATTCAATGTTTTCTCTCAGTAGTTGTGTTTTATTGAATATGTGATGCTTTTCTGGTGATAATGCTACATTCTGCAGTAAGAATCCAGAGTTTATTTTAGGTTGATTTAGTTTTTGAGAGGACAACTTACAAGTAGAGAAAATTAAGAATGGTCTATGACACAGTTCTCATTATATGGTATATTAAACTTAAGGTTTCATCATATATTTGATGATCTGCTGTCAGAAGACAGATGTAAGACACTGGAATCCGAGAGTCCTGTGAATATCTTTACACAGAGTTCTCAGTTGCTTTCATGTAGCACTGTCTGCTATAACCATCTTTATTGATAATATTAATTTCCTCATTTCACTCTTTTCCATAATCTGGTAATCACTTAGGCATTACTATAAATAGCAAAAAAATAATCCACGATACACATAAAAATTAATAAGCATGGTTGGTCTCTGTATGTTTGATTGGAATATGGGCTTTGAAATAAGAGAAAACTGGGTTCAAAATCTGACTCCTTCACTTATACTTTGATGTTGAATAAGTTATTTAATCTATTTGAGACCTAATTCCTACATCTATAAACATCTGCATTGTAGGATAGTTACTATAAGGTTCAATTTAGACATTTAGCACAGTTCCTGTTGCAACACAGACATTCAATAAATTCTGGTGATTTTCTTGTCAATGTTTAGTGGGATAATAAGTACAAAAGGATGGCAAATGGTTCTGAAAATTAATTGCTTTTTTCTTCCAAGAGACCCTAGGAGTCCTAATTTTTGCCTTTTAGAACCATTTTATCTGTTAGCAAGAAGGTATTGACAAGAGACAAACTAAAAGTTTATTTCCAGCTTTCCTCCTGAGACCATCCCCATTAAAAGGTGCTGTAGCTGAACAGCTGGCTGAGCTCTGCCAACTCTGTTCACCACAGATCCTATGAAGCTGGTGGTGCTGCTGTGAAAGCCCCTAACCTTCATTAGTAGTGACTTTTCTCTAGTTTGTTTCTGGTTTTTCTCTTGCTTAAGTCTTTGTGACCAAGGTCACATTCAAGGTACCACTGCTGCCTCAAGTGAGTTATGTTAGGAGATTCTGTCAATTCCCTAAAACAAAGATTCTTGGATTTTTGATGAAGAGCCTTTATTTTATTCATTTATGTAGAATAAACTATACCTTTTCTACTAAATTTCAGTCTTTTAAAATTATTTGCTTTTCAATGTTCAAAATGTTTGAGAACACTGTACATTTTCACATATTCACTGTATTTATAACAAGATGTATGTCATCTATTGTGTAATATTTTAAATTGTGCTTTATCTTTTAAAACAGTTAAGAAACAAATACTATATATCATCAATTTACTGATGCAAGGTAGCTAACAATTCTTAAAGTAGTTCATAATAGTAATCTCTCTGGGTTTGATTTTCCTCTTATTTAAAATAAGGAAATTGAACTCAATTTTCTCCAAGATCCCTCTCAGTTCTAAGACTGCCAAATACAGTTATATTTTATCAAGCATTCAGAGCAGTACCTGACCAATAGGAAGTACTCAGTGATTGTGGAATGATTAAATAATCTGGGTACTTTAATATAGAAAGTATGTCCTAAAAACTAACTTGGCTTAATGATCAAAACAAGTGAGCTGTTATTAAGTGCCTTTTTTACTGCATGTTATGATTAAGGTTTTCTTTTAAAATATTTTTTAAATAATAATTTATCAAACTAAGAATACTTTGATCCTTACAGAAAGTATTGATCTGTTAAAAATCAATGGAATACAGGGGAAATGATTTTGTGAGAAATATAAAACAAAAATTTAGGTTTCCTAGTAAACATTGCAGATATAAGACAAGTGCTTATTTCTCCCAAAACAATAGTACAAGAGAAAAATAGATTTGTGAAAAGACAAAAACCCCTAAGTACAAATAGAGCAAGAGTTAAGGACAACATATGAAAGATGTCAACACAATTTTGCAAGTTCAAATGCAGAAGGATGACAAAGCAACATGAAAATTAATCACTGTGAAGAGAGAGCCTTGGGGGAGAAAAGGAAAACCAAGAAACAAACTCAGTTGTGCCATAGAAGCATGGGTAACCCAGGCATTGGAGGCACTTGGTGCCTCAGAAGACTGGGGGGGCAGGTAGGACTGTAAATAGAAAATTCGTTTGAAATTTATGTAAGAAATAGTCAGACACCTAAATCCAGGGATGGCTTTCTGGGCATGCAACATGTGCAGTTGCACAGGGCCCCACACTTAGGAGGCTCCAATGCAGCTTAATGCTGCCATCTTGAAATTCTTAATAATTTTTGTGCAAGTGGCTCAACACTTTAATTTTGCACTGGGTCCTGCAAATTATATAACGAGTTGAGCCTAAATCCCCTCCCCTTGCTCCACCCAGCCAGACATCTACCCTCTTTACCCCAGCAGAAGACTAAATGATAGAAGTTATACTCTTTGGGAAGGTTCAACCAGAGGGACTATTTGGGGATATCAGGTACAGCTGAAAACAGGAGAATAAATAAATGTTACATAGAGAACAATGACTTTACCAGCCCCTTTCCTCCACCCGGCACAAAATATACTGGCAGTCAAGCTTATATTCCCAGGCAGGAGATTGACAGATTCTTCTCAGAGGAAACTGAAAGAACAGTTGGGACTCTCAATTAAACAAATAGTTCCTGTTGGATCATTTTACAAGTCTTGATCATGGACAAATAGCTTCTAATCAACCCTTTAGTACCTCAAATATAAATGAGAGATAAGGATCACCAGAGATTTGAGAGAAGCCTCTATCAGAAACACAAGGATTCAAATAAACAGAGTAAGAGGGGATTCTGAGGAATCACACTAATAGTAGAAGAGAAAAACATACTATAAAATATTGTTGCTGTCATTAGAGAGATAAGAGAAGCGGTTACAGTAATTAAAAAGAATATTAGGTGTGGTTTTCTTTTTTCTTAAGGAACACTCAGAAAATTTAAAAAGTACTACTGAAATTAAACGTAGGTAGGATAAATAAAAAATACATTAAGACTTATGGAAAATAAGGTAATTCCTGGGTTGTTTCTTCAACCAGAAAGCAAAACAAGCTAAACAAAAGAGATGGGAAAAGAGGGATAAATATAAGTAAATGAAAAAAATCTGTGCAGAATGTTCACAATCTAAATAATAGAATTTCCAAAACAAAATAAACTAAAAAGCAGAAGGGAAGAAATGATTAAGTAAAAAATAATCATACTCAAAAATTCCAGAATCAAAGACCATAACTTTTCAGATTGAAAGTGGCCATTCATTCAATATATTGTTGTAAATTTTCAAAATACCATGGCTAAAGAGAAGATGCTAAATATGTCCAAAAAGGACAAAAATGAAACATGTCACAAAAGATTAGGAATCAATATGATACTGGATTTCTTAAAACCAAAATCGAAAGATAGATGACAATTATTAAATGCCTTTGAAATTCTGAGGGAAATGTTTTCCAGTGTAGAAAACTCATGGAGTCAAACTATTAAACAAATATAAGGGTATAAAAAAGACATTTGTTAGGTATTCAAATTTTTAAGAAATGTAGTTCTTACATTTTTATTAGAAATCCACTATAGAATTGCAACACCAAAATGAGGCAATAAATCAATAAGAGGGAACCATGTGATTCAAAGAACAGAAGATACAAGACAAGACAATGAAGTAAAATCCTAAAACTGTGGCTGTAGGCAAAAGCAAGCCAGCAAAAGACCAAATTGGAACAGGAATATTGATATATCCCAAGGGGAAAAAAAAATAAAACTAATAGATTACCTGATGTTTTGAGGATATATTAGATAAAGAATTAACACTTCTAAAGAGAGATTGTGACTAAAAAGTACTTAGGTAACAGAGAAAATGAAAGAGCAAGGCAATCATTAACTCCTGGAAAAACAAAAAGGAATGTACCTAGAAATATAATCATTGCTCTTTACATGGTTCAACCATAAATAACATTCATAGAACTATAACCATGTAAGCAGGACTATTGATTTATATAAATTGTGATCTAACTGCATTAGGAATTTGATAGAAATTGATGTGTTCTTTTTAAGGTGGTGGGGTTGCATGGGGTTGGTCAATGGTCAATAGGTAATATCTAAACAAAATTTTTTTAATAAAAATATTATTTATTTATAAATATGACAGCAAATACTAGAAGAAAGTGCTAAGAGATTAACCTGCCAGATTAATCAGGAACAGGGAGAAGTATAACTAAAAATGTTTTTGTTTGTTCGTTTGTTCATTTGTTTTTATGAGCCTTGTAAAGCCTCAACACATTTAAAGTAAATGCACATATATTCTGTGATTAAAAAAATAAAAAGATAAATCTGTGAATCACATAGACTTGCAAAATGCTATTATAATTGTTATTTAATCTCCAACTGGTAGTAATGACCAAAATAATAGCAACCTCAAAAGAAATAGATTGTTCTAGTTGACAGCATAAGCATAAACACTATGACTGCATGAATTGATCATTAATTATTTCATAAGCTAACCTTTAGCACAACTATATATAAAGCATTTAATATTGTAAAACACTAGCATATGCTCAGAGTGGAGGGTAGCCTGACCATTTTAGGAGATTGAAGAGTGACAGGTTGATGTAAATTGGTGAGGGAAGCTTTCCTCCAAGCTGTGGAACTGTAATCCAAATCATAGAATTCCCTGACAAAAATAGATTAGCAAAAGGGAGCCAATGTGTTAATGTGACACAGAAGACAGTTTTAATAATAGTTGGAGACAGCCAATGACAAGAGAAAAGGAAATTTGAAACATGACCAAGTTGAGAAACTGAAAAAAAAAAAAAAAAAAGAAAGAAAGAAAGAAAGAAAGAAAGAAAGAAAGAAAGAAAGAAAGAAAGAAAGAAAGAAAGAAATGGAGGATAATTACATACAGCCTGTCCCCAATGCAGATCACCTTAAACCAGGAATGTCGGATTGATTCGGAAGGAGAAATAATCACACTAAGGGTTCCAGGAAGGTGTGATGTTTGATCCTTCAAAAAACAACATCTAGAGGGTTGTTAACTTTCTGATGCTTGCATTTCTAGTAGAGACCTCCCCCAGCTGTCCGACCTTGCAGTGTAGTGAGGGCAGGGAACACTCTCTCACTGCCCACCTCAGCTTCAAGCAGAACAGCTCTAGATTTGCACACTGGGGTTCCAGGTAAGGGTTCTGCTTGGACGAATTGTTTCATGGCTGAAAACCAAGTTTGAAAAATACTGCTCTACTCCAAATTCTCTATTTTTATAGATATAGAAATAATGGCCTTTTATGTAATCACTTACCAAAAGTGAAAAAAAAAAAAAATTCTAATGGCAGAATTAGAACCAGGAGCCAGACTTCCTGAAAGTTAATTGATTTGATTTCTCCCACACCAGTGATCCCAGCAATGTTGCCTTTCTGTTAAAGTAAATATATTTCATTAAATGATACATTAATTACTACTTTGTTTAACAAATCTTAAGAAAATATGCAATGCAAACCATAATCAAAAGACATGAACACCTACATATGAGCACCCAAAATTATAAATGTATTCAAATACTATGCAACACTAATATTGGTTCGAATTCTTAATTTAGTAATAGGTCTTATTCTATTTTACACTCTATTGCCAGTTCTGCCTGTTCCATCTACTCTGTGATTTGCTTTGTTAAATAAAGTAATTTATTACTTGTTTGTAAATACTACAGCTTGATAATTCATACAAGTACAGCACTGTCTCTTTAACACTTACTTGTTGGTTTACTGGTATATATGAATCCTTCTCAGATTACTTCTACTCCTACTGTCTTCTCTTCTCCTCCCTCCTTCTCCCCTCCAGAGATAACAGACTTACTTTTCTCCCAACAGCTCTCTGATTGATGTATTCACAGTTCTTCCTTTCATGGACAGAGCAATATGGAAAAAAGATATAAGATCATTTCCTGCTTACTTCCTCTGCAAAATATCTGATTCTCTAAACCGGAAAAGTTTTATTCTTAACAACCATAATTATGTCACCCCCTGCTGCTAACTTTAAGCTATCCAAGTGAATTAGTTAATTTGCATAAGGAAGTTAAAATAATCCAATAACTAATTGTTACTCTGTCAAAGATCTCTGGTAGAATTAGCCTCTATTACGTTTTCCCTCCTATCTTAATAGTTTAAAAAGACAACTGAAACATAGCAGGCTATTTAAAAAAACACACTTTACATAGGATCCTCTTTACAAGAGAGTTGTCATGTGCTTAAAAATGGATGTACTAGGTAATTATATTGGATGCAGCATGCAGAACAGGATAAAGAAGGGAAGTGGAATTTGACAAAATGATGAATATTCTATGTCAAAGTTCTACATACTAACATAAATAAATTATATGCTATTAAGTGAAGAAGCACCATCAGACCCAAGCTTAAAGCCATTAGATACCAAGAGCTTGTGCTGATTAGATTTATTTGTTCTCGTGTTATACCTTGAAAAAGATATTAAATCACAAATCTACTTGGGGATGGGCTGGTAACTTCTAAGAGTTTATAGCTGAACTGGTGACCTGATTCAAGACAGTAAAGCAGTATTTAAAGGATGACCACTAAATCTTAGTTTTGCCAAGCCTACTTATAAAGTGCACTTCCAATTGTTTCAGTCTCAGCTAGGTTTCTTAATATCTCATTGAATTCTTTAAAAGAGAAAATTAAACAAAAATAAATGATAACTTACAAGATGATACTTTGCTGTATAAAGATATCATGCTGATAATTCAAAGGCAAATTTTGAGATATTAAAATGCTTTCGTTCATGGAGAAAATGAACTTGAACACATTTCCTTTTTGTTAGGTTGCATGGTTTTGTAACAAATAAGTTTTCCTCTACCTAGATCCAAAACAATTTGGAATCTTAAGGAAAAATAATTATTGTAATAATTTTAATTAAAAAAAAACACCCAGAAATTAACAACTTCCATGGAAATTTGCTGTTGAGGAAATAACACATTAATAGGGATTTGAACAACTACCAGTGTGCTCTAAGCTTTCAGGCTGATCAGCTTCTGGGTCCAGATTGTGTTGAAAGCAGTGATAATTAATTGGGCTATCTCTTAACTCTGAAGGACACTGGCAGAGTTTTAATAAAGAAATATCTGTCAAATATTGAGATTTTTTTCAAAGAAAGTTGCAATATTAATAAATGACAATCAGGCTGTATACAGCAATGCATGGGAAAATATTCCCTGAATTTGCAGTCAACTTTTTTGGAAGAGAATAAATTATTCTGGGCTTGTTTGGTGACTTGATGAAAATAAAAATTATTGCTGTTAAACAGTGAAAATGCAGACAGTCATCACTAATATGTTTAGTTCACACAGCCACCATCAAAAAACCAACTTAATAGCATAGCCTGTGTTAGAGGAAAGGAAGAACTTTTGTTATAAGCGATCAGCTTTTTTCAGTGACTAAGATTCAGGCTTATTCTCCTTGTAACATCACAGTACTTTCCCTCTCCTTATTACCCTTAAATCACCTACTGTGCAACTGTGTTTGGACCTTTGATGTCCTTTTTAAACTAAGTTCTTTTCTGCCCATCAATCAGAAAAGCAGAACCACTAGGGACTTGTGGACAGGACTAGACTTACACGACAGGGGAGCTGGTTAAGTCTTCTTTGTGAGGCAGTTGTTCCTGTTTCTGATACTGGAGGTTGAGGTCCACAGAGCTGGCCTTAACAAAGTATCACAAACTGGGTGGCTTAAAACAACAGGAATTTAATATCTCACAGCTCTAGAAGCTAGAAGTCTGAAACCAAGGTGTCATCATGGTTGGTTTCTTCTTGGGAACTTCTGGGGTCTGCCAGCAATCTTTGGCATCCCTCGACTTTAGATGCATCATGTCAATCTTCCACCTTCTCCCTGTGTATTGTCACATAGTTTTCCCTCTGTGCATGTCTGAGTCCAAATTTCCCCTTTATATAAGGACACCAGTCATATTACATTAGGACCCACCTTAGTGACCTTTTTAAAAATTTGATTATTTCTATAAAGACCCCAGTTCCACATAAGGTCACATTCTGAGTTACTGGGATAAGGACTTCAATACATCTTTCTTGAGGTTGGGGGAACACAATTCAGTCTGTAACAGTGGGAAAGAGCACGGACAAGCTGGAGCCCACACGCATGAGCCGGAACCCACAGGGATGGGCTGAAACCACATCAGTTCTCACTGCCTCTGACTTTGATGTTGGGGAATATTGCAGGAGAAGACGGTAAAGACGGTAAGCTTCATCACGGAGCTAAGCAGCTAAGCACTCACCTGGGTCAGGAGTCAGAGGAGTGGGAGAATCCAGGGAAAGGTGGGACAGTTGCCAAACTGTCTGCTGCCTCACAGCAAAGAACTGAGCCAGCAAATAAACAGAATGTGTGAGCTACAAAATAGCAGTTGCATTGCTTCTGCTCCCAATTCTCACAAAAAATTCTCTCTGGTGGCTCACTTTAGCCAGAAGCACACAGGAAAGGAAATTCTGGGACTTGTAGTTCAGTTTCATAACAAAGCCAGTACACTAACGATGACATACTCACTGTTTAACATTTGATAATATGAGTGATGATAATTAAGAAATCAAGTTATTTTCAAGCATGTAGGCCATACCCGTGAATTCAGATATGGGAAAGACATTTTACCTTATAGTGGGGTTTTAATCTTTACTACTAATAAACACATTATATCAATCACCCAAAAAGTTTTATCTGAATAACTGAAAATTAAATCCACCAGTTTAATTTGCCTTTGTACCATCAACTATGTAGCAATAAGGAAAGAATTTGATGCCCATCGAGCCTTTAGGTTAAGTTTGTGTTCAGTTGAATTAGGTAAATTTGGAAACAAATTTAAAAATCAGACAATTGCCCTTCTTGATAGTCTTATCAGCAAGAGAGTAAATGCTGCGGGCAATCACTCTGGCTTTGGAACAAATGGACTCAAGTTTCAAACATAGTTCTGCCTCTTACCAGTGTAAAATCTTGGGTCTCTCTCTCTCTCTCTCTCTCTCTCTCTCTCTCTCTCTCTCTCTCTCTCTCTCTCTCTCTCTCTCTCTCTCTCTCTCTCTGATTCCCAGTTCATAACTATAGGGATAACGTTAACAATTGTCTCAAGTGTCAATTACGGTTAACACGAGGAAATATATGAGAGGAACTTGGTACAAAACTCGGCACGTAGTCAGTGTTCAAGCAATGTTAGCTTATCTCCGCGTTCTCCTTCTCTTCCGTCTGCTTCTCCTCTTCATCCTTTTTCCTTAACGTTGAGAGCAATAAAATGGGTGTTTTCAGTTCCTTGCAGCAACTTAGTCTTATGAACAATAAGACGTGGAACTCTTTAAATGCCAACCTGTTTCAGAGACCCAGAGTGGATGGTGTTTGAAGCAGCATCTTTGAGATGAATTGTGAATAGAAACGCTTATTTCTAAGACATCAGGAGGGGGGAAATGTTCCATCTGAAAAATACACTCTGTTAAGTAAACATGCTGAACTTTTTCTGGAGAGGTGCTTGAAATTTCTTTGGGCAGAATTTAAAGAGCAAAATTAAACAGTAATGAATTTCCTTCCTGCCAGAAAATGGAAAGTATGTTTCCAGGCTTTTCTTCCCTCTGTCTGTGTTCTCCACAAATACAAAACCTATCCCTCTTCACAGTGCCTGCTCAAACCCACCACTTAGCTCAGTGTGCTCTCTCCTTTCATAAATCACCTGTGTTTTCAATCAACACTCTCTTAAGCATGTACTAGGATGTTCTATTATCCATGACCCCTTTGTGTGCTGTCCTTGTCTGGTCTCCTTATCTCGTAAGCCCCACAAAAATAGAAACTTCATCAAACACTTCCAAATGCTTAAAAGAATCCAAGCACCTAGGGATGTACTCTAATAAAGATGAAATGGAATGGGAAAGGAAGGACCGGAAGAGGATGGAACAGATGGGAAGATGTAGGGCAGAGTGGAAAAGAATGAAAAAGAAGCTCCTGGGGAATCTATGAAATCTTTTCAGAAATCATTGCTTGAGATATAATGTACAGCATTGAACTGGCTGATAAATATTATTTGCCCAATAGGTACCACATTTCCAGCATCATCAGGTCCATATGAAATGCATTTGTCTCCTGAATCAAACATTGATTGCTCACAGATTTATCAATTTTACTGCTTCCCCTCCTTGTCTCTCAACTTCTCTAATCATTCTTCCCTTTACTAAGAGAACACTCACTAATGTCCTAATGCAGCAAGACCTCACATATAGATTGCTGAAAAAATATTATTCAAAAAGCAAATGAAAGAAAGGATATAGTCTACGTTTATTTTTACGACTCACTAATCAGTTTCTTAGAGATTTTTTAAATAGGGGCATAGACTCACTCTTGTAATATACTTATAAATTTATTAAAAGATACTTAAAACAAATGCACAAGTACTAACCATCCAAGTCACCTCTGTAAAATTTACTAATTCTCCATTTTATCACCTTGTATAGATTAGCTAACAATTTGAAGTATTGGGTTGGAGGGACAAACTATAAAATTTCAATGACTCAATCCTGAAAATGCCATATTGTATTGGGACCTTTCTACAGAAGACAGTGCATATTTAGACTGTTGTAATTTTGAAAGATGTCTTTGAAAAGGCATGGCATGGATTTTCATAGCAGCTAATTCTAGACAAAGAGTGGGGCCAACTGTTATTTTAGTCCAACCTAATTTAATGTCACAGTAGTAGGTCTGGTTTTATTTATTTATTTACTAATTTAAAGAGACTACTCTATGGAAGGAGGTTGTATGCTTTGAAATGGATAATGTTAGCAAAGCATGAAAAAGTTCCCTCTCTTTTTTTCTGAAAACAATAACCTACATTTAATGGTAAGAAATCACCAGCAAATTCCATTATGTTTGCGGGTTTGACATGCGGTGCTTATTAAATGTAGGAACAAAGCCACTTTATACATCATAATGTTCACATTACAAATTCACTGCTCATAATGGTGCTGCAAGTGTATGTGCAATTTTTCTGAACTTATGAAATATATTTCTGACACCTCAGGTATTGATGTATGCATGCATGATATTGTCCCAGTGCAGTAGGGAGACTTAACTGATGTCTGCAAGATTTGATTTATTACAAGTAAATATGATTGCCTTCATAATCTGATTTTATTATGTTCGGGGCTCTCGCAGGTAAACTTTTAGTAGAAGGAAGAAGGCCAATTTTATTAAACCAATGTGTTCCTGCAAACCTTAGTTTCTTGTCAAGGGGGGCCGGGGGGCTGCTGATCCACAAAGTGCATTGTATTTTTCATAAAAATGTGTCTACTTCCAACATTCCCATTATTGCATCTTTTTAATTCCCGCAACTATTTCAAATGTGCTTTTTCTGAGCTCTATATTCCTTTCTTAAAAGCCATATTAAAGTAAAATTCACATATCTGAGGTCAACGTTAAATATACTTGGAGGGTAGCCATACTATCTCAAAAATATTGGCAACAAGAATTTTTCTCTTTTATAATGGAGAAAAAAAGATTTGATGAACATGAAAAAATTGGGGTTACCATTGATACTTTTAAGGCTTTTGATTGAAATGATTCCAAACGTCCAGGTCACAGCTTTGCTATACCAACAACTCAAAGAATTCAAAATAGGTCATCCCAGGATCAGAGATGGACCTGGGCCTACTGCTCTAGATGGGGGTGAGGAAAGCGAGTGAAGTGGGGCACCTGTCCAATTCACCGTTTAAGGGAGACTAGACATAGGATGCTATGTACAGCATGGCAACTAGAGTTAATAACACTGTATTGCATATTTGCAAGTTGCTAAGAGAGTAGATCTTAAAAGTTCTCATGACACGAAAAAATTTGTAACTATATGTGGTGACAGATGTTAACTAGACTTCCTGTGGTGATCATTTTACAATATATACAAATATTAAATCATTATGTTTTACACCTGAAACTAATGTTGTATGTTAATTATTCCTTAATTTACACACACACACAAAGACTAAGCAAAAAGGTCTTCCCAGGCCAACTATATATAATCTTACTCTAAGTGTAAGGAACAAAAATTATTAACACACGGTTGTGTGTAAACTTGCCCCTTCCCTTGCCCATTGAAAAGGATCCTGGCTTCACTTTCTGTGTTTCTTCTACTTCCCCAAATTGCTGAGGAGACTTCTGCCTGCTTCATTGCCAGCTATCACCAAGGTGGTAATGCAGGTCTATGTAATGAAGAATAAAAGAAGGGAGAGGGATAAAAATAAGGGAGGGGGTATAAACAGAAATAATGCGTTGGCTTGGGTTAGGGTAAAGCTCTTGGTGAGGGTACAAGGCCTTTTTTAAAGAGTCTGCCAATAAATCAATCACGAGCATCTGAATGGTATGAAGGAAGCTGTTAAGAAAGAGAGAAAAAAAATGTTATAGTGTGAACTATAAATGTCCTTGACTGTTTTCAAGAAATACAAGGAAAGTACCTGAATTATTTTCAATTACTTTTTCTTTGATGGCCTGAGTTTCTTGGATGAAACACGTTTCAAGACTGTGGATTCGAATCCAGTAAGATCACATATGTGTGATGGTCAAAATATTGTCATTTATTTTACATGAGGTGAATATCATGGCATTAGGGTAATCAAGGAGACAATTCAGCCATTACTGATGAAAGAGCTGTAAGAAGGAGTTTAATCAAGATGCCCCAAGGGGACTAAAACATTGAAATCAGATCTTTTGGTTTTCACTGTGAAGGCTACCAGAATGTGCCATGCCGAAACATGCCTCTTTGGCATGTGGATTATTTTGAGCCAAACGCCACTGAGAACCATAGAGTCAGGGAAAGCTCTAAAAACAGGCATGACTTTTCCTTTTGTAAAGTTTATTTACGTTTATAAAGGAAATTTCCATTTGTAAAAGTGTCTTTCTCTTCTGTACCAGAAAGAGGAAGACTCTTTATAACTCTTATCAATGGAGAAGTCACTGACTTAAATCTGCCTAACAAACTTTGGTAAACAGCCCTTGTTTACCATGCTTTTCCTGGTCACTTTCTAATAACTAGCCTTCTTCCCACAGAAGTCTCAAACCCTTTACCTGGTGTAGCCCAAGATGCTGTATAAGCTGAGTTCTAAACACCACTTTGGGTTATACATCGCCGGGTTCTCCCATCTGTATGCATGATGTGTAATAATAAACTTCTGTGTTTTTTTTCTCTTTTTACTCTGTCTTTTGCCGGTCTAATTTCCGTGGCCCTAGCCAGAGAACCCAAGACAAGTAGAGGAATATATTTTTTTTCCCTCCTCTACAATTAGAATAGGGGCAAATAAATTATCCAGAAAATGATCCCAATAATGAAAAATAAAAATTTACATGCCCCGTGGAGATCAGGAATCAGGAGATCAAGAAACCAAAGCCAATAGAGTTGTTCTAGCTATTGGGAGGTCATGATGTAGTAATTTTAAGACACACACACACACACACACACACACACACACACATTATATTCATAGGTTTCTATAGTTTCATGGGTTTTTGTTTTGGTATCGTTTTTGATCATATCATTATTTTTGTCTCCCTTAATGAAGTTTCCCTTGAAAATGTCAACCATACCAACAGAAGACCAAAAAAAAAAAAAAAAAAAAAAGGGGGTGGGGTGGGGTGGGGGTTAAATCTACTAGAATAGAATGCTGAAAGAGAAGCACCGACCTTGGCAGCTGAACTGAACATGGTGATGGCATTCGGAATCATAAGATTTTAGAAACTCCTAAAGGGACAATTGCATTGCAACTTAGTGGCATTAGAGGAGGACTGGGGCCTAATCAACTCCCCATTCTAGATGTGTTATCTCCTGATATCACATCTAGAGGTGGTTTTGAACTATGTTTATCAAGAGAAGACATGCACTCAAAATGCCCATAACATTCGTTTATAACACTCACCCCTCTGCTTGGGATATCACCAAGGCAAAATGGATCAGCTATTCTGTCTCTCCACCAAGCTCTTCCAGTCTGTGCACACTGCCCCTCAAGCTGAGCCTTTCTTTCATCCTGACAAAGCAACGAATTATTTTAACTTGATTTCACCTTAATTTGGAATCAAATGTTGAAGGTGAGAAGGGGAATGCAGTGTGATCTCTTCCAAGTTATCTCATGCCTATAAAGCTACTATCTAATGTTAGCAAGAATTTTATCTTCAAATTTTACATTTAGGACACATCTTCTAGCTTCTATTGCACTCTATGAAGGAGCAACTGCTTTCTGCTTTAATTGAAATGTATTGTGTGCTGTATCATATCTAGCATTTCCTCCAGCAGGAGATCCCAGTTGGGGATCTCTCTTTAAACACATTGAGTATTGATAGCCCATACATCAGGAGTTTCCACGTGAGAGGCTGTGTGCTTGCAAGAGCCTGTGTGCACATCTAAGACATGGGGAGCTTCTAACCAGGAGAGTGATGTTTTCCCCACGCTGCACTACTGTAGACCCAGGGTGTGGCTTTCTCTCAACCTAGCAGGGGCTCTGATGGAACATAAGGCAACGAATCATAGCTTTCTATGTGGGTGAAATCTTTGTGTAGTTGCTTCATTGACAGGAAACTATTCACTGCCAAATTTTTATTATAGTGAAGTAGCAGTGATCTGTCCCTCTCTGTTGCCACCTTCTATGCATCGGTGCCTCTGTGAAAAAAATAAACTGAAAAGA
Organism: Rhinolophus sinicus; assembly: GCF_057876585.1. Taxonomy (NCBI): domain Eukaryota; kingdom Metazoa; phylum Chordata; class Mammalia; order Chiroptera; family Rhinolophidae; genus Rhinolophus; species Rhinolophus sinicus. The sequence continues at coordinate 40,127,317 of NC_142516.1, read as the reverse complement.
GATTTATGGGCAAATAAATGTAGGGTGTGTGTGTGTGTGTGTGTGTGTGTGTGGAAGGCATGTATCAACATGCTTATTCTTAACTACTTCCAAAAAAGAGCTATAAAGGATTTGGGGTAACATTCTCAATTTTTCCTCTATCAGTGAGAATAAAACCTGCAAACATGTCTTTATCAATTTATACTATAGATGCCAGGCTGGCCTCATGTAGAGATTTTCACCTGCAGGATACTATTTAAAGAGATCTTAAGGAAAACTCTCCCTTAGCCATTAAAGAAAGGAAGGAAGGAAGGAAGGAAGGAAGGAAGGAAGGAAGGAAGGAGGGAGGGAGGGAGGGAGGGAGGGAGGGAGGGAGGGAGGGAGGGAGGGAGGGGGAGGGAGAGAGAGAGAGAGAGAGAGAGAGAGAGAGAGAGAGAGAGAGAGAGAAAGAAAGAAAGAAAGAAAGAAAGAAAGAAAGAAAGAAAGAAAGAAAGAAAAGAAAAAGAAAGACTGTCCTATGCATATGCACATGATTCCACCATATGTTCTTATGGGTTAAGTGTTTTCTAGGGGGTAATTATTGAATATATAGCATCTTGTTGTGATTTAGGATTTTATTGTCCTATGAAAAAATAAAAAGGTAATTTTAGGAAAAAAGAGAACTGAAACTGTCAAGATAACTTTTCTGTTATATTTTGCCCCAGACATCTATATACCAGCCTGTGCTTTAAGTTGATTTTGGCCATATAATCAATAGGTGTATGGTGTAGATGCCTTGAAATATTGACTTTTTCTACACACGTTTAAAAGAAAATGTACTTTAAAGGTTACAGAGCAAGCAAGATTAAAATCTAAACATTTAACTTTTTAAATGAACTTCATTCTGAAGAGACTAATTTCAACTTATTAGGATTGCATATTTTGGACTACGAGGTCCGAAGGTAAATGATAGTGTTGCAAGTAACAGGAAAGAAACCTATAGTGGCTTAACCAAATGGCAGGTGTGGGCATGGTGGGGGGAGAGCAGTATTTATGTCATATCATAATTCTTCAGCGATGTGGCTTTAAAGATGTAGCTCAGACATCCACTACAACATGATTTTACCTCCCAGTCACAGGATGGCTCCTGCAGTTCTCATCCATCTCAACGCAGGAAGAAGAAGAGTCATTAAATTCATCAGGAAGAGCAAACATATTCCTAGCTCTCTGAGCAAAGTTTTCTTGAGACCATTTTGCCAAAAGTGTGTCAAACATTGTCTCATTTTGTGAATGATGTTGGAAAAGTGATCATCTCTCTTAATGTTGGATGCAATATTGCACCCTCCTCCAAAAACTAAACTTTTGTTTTTTTGTTAGCAAGCAAAAAAGGAACACATAATATGACAGACATAAATTCTACTCATATTCTCAAAAACTTGGATTGTACAATGCAGTTCACATTGAACTGTCATGTGAAGTTTCAAAAAAAGGAAAGGGTCTGAGAAGTCATCGAGTCCACTTTCATTTTATAGACAAAAAAGCTGAGGTCTTGGGAGGTTTACTCTCACAAGCCAGTTATCTCCCTGAGGCTAAGAGCCAGCTTTCTGGCTGCCATTTTTAAATACTTCTCCTTCTGTTTTAGTATTTTCTCATGATCCTTTTTAGATGCACATCACTATCCTCGCAATAAATATCCAGAAATCCATTGTGCTGCTTCTTAAATCCCCTTTTTGGAGCCGAATAACTGAAACTAGCACCTTTGCAATGAAAATGTCAGTAAGTATTTAACATGTAGTATTCTTTTATTCAAGAAAATGATGAAATGGTATCGCTATCTCAAATGAGACACAGAAGGCAGAGACGGTCTGTCCCTATTAGCTGCATTCTTTTCTTAGAGAAAATTAAGGGGAGTGTGTGGTACACAAGGGAAACATTGGAATTTATAATTAAATACACATGGTTGTTTCTTTGTTAATTCTGACCTCTGACATGGCAGCCATTTCTCCTTCATTGCTCAGAATATGCTCAGAGGCAATAAATATTAACGTAATATTGGTTTAACATCTCTTTGTCTCCCCAAATTTCCTACAACCCAAGTTCTTATTAAATCTGCATGACGTTGCCAGAAAAGCAGGGTTGGAAAGCTATCCACGTTCCCAAACAGAAAATCTCAGCAAAACTAATCACAGACTCAAGCACATTTGAAATGGTTAACATCTCAAAAGGAAAATTAATCTCACTATAATTAATCCAAGACAATCAACCTTGATTGTCACAACACAGTCATGTACCAAGGCAACCTAAAAATGACAAGAGAAAAGACTCTGACCTTGAACAATGTGACATGAATGTAAGAAGAGTAGGTATGGTTGAATGGTATGTGCCCCTGATATCTTCAACTATTTTAGCAAGACATCCCAAAGAATGTGGCCTTGGAGAACTGAGCAGGTCATTTCTGTCTCTCTTGGTAATATATAGTATTGAGATTGGTCCATGGTAATTTTAGTCTCTCATCCTCTTTATTATTAGTCATTTGCTAAGCTCCTTTTCATTCTCTAAGATCTAGAGAATACAGTTCAAATGCTGCTTCTTCTAGGAAGCCTTCTAGATTTTCCCAGGAAGAGTTATTTCCTACATCTGGCTTCACAATACTCACTTCATGAACAAATCTGTCAAACTGTATCATATCATGTCAGTTTTGTCTGTTTTTATCACTAAACTGTGAGAATCGATGTTTAGGTAACCATCTCAGGCCAAACCCAGACATAGTAGGCCCTTGATGACTTTTCTGAATGGAATAAAATTGAATTGCGAGTGAATAATTTTGGTAGCTACCTATGAGGTGTCATTGGATGGTTCCTACTGAATTCCTCTTACTCATCCACATTGCCCCAAAATCTTTTTCAGAGGTTAATGGCCTTAGGTTTTCAAGGTTTGTTTTGTCTGTATCATTTTTTCAAGATAGTTCTATTAAAAATTCAGACCTTCCTGGAGAAAGGAAATCAAGCCTTAAGTCTTTATTCACATTCACTTTCTATTTACTCAGCATGTATTTTAGATCCCCTGCAAAGAGACCTCGCACCTTGTTCAAATTTTGACAGGAACAAACTTCTGCAGGATATAAACAGCACCTCAAGAACATAGTTTGGATTGCTAAGGGGCATAAAAGTTACCAGAAATTAGGCAGAGGCAACTCAAAGGAGACATTAAAATAGAGACCTCAATTATACTGAGTAGACCTTTGTTCTCTGGAATTATAAAAAACAACTCAAAAGATTCTTTTATACAATAAGACTCTTTTATACCACAATATCACATTGCTGCCCCTAAGTAATCACCTAGGACTCTCTTTATCTAAAAAAATAAAATTAAATTAAATCAAAATTCCTCTTCCCTTCATTGCTAAAATGGGAATAGATCCTTCCATTAGTTTATGCCAGAAAACTCCTCAGAAGTTAACCAGTAGAGAAAAAAAAGGGAATGCGCAGATACTGACAGTTAAATGAGAAACAAAAGCACTGAGTTTGAATATTTGAATTCCTGTTTTCAAAAACGAAGTCTTCAGAAAAAAAAGAAAAAATCTTGGAGTAAAAAGTACCACAACAAAATATCAGAGTATCAATGAATGACATGTAATCTCACTAAATGAATATAGTTTTAACAGAATCGTGAATAGTAAAAACCAGCTGGCAGTAATTCTTTTTATTTCCTCAGCTATATTAATAGCTAAGCAGCTAGATAAAACTAAAAACAACTCAAAAGATTTATATTTACTCTGTAAACAAGCCCCTCCAACAAGGCATACATATTAGGCTTGCGGTTATGCAATGTAATAGACGTGGCACCTATGCATAATCCATTGGCAATATAGTTTCTTTTGAAAACCTTTCTGAGCTTGTCATTTCTAATTAATAAGAATTAAGTATATGTTCTCCTGTTACCATGATAAACCCTCTTTCTATAAAATTGATGCTATAATGTACAAAACTCTGTATGCCATTTCTGTACATTTTTATCACAACAGGATTTGAGTAACTTGGGGCTACCATGTCAAAGCACAGTTAGCTTTCATTTTCTTGGCACAGGACAGTTGGGCAATGGAAAATGTGGACTGGTATACCACCTGAGAGCGTGGTGGGAGAAAAGGAATTGCTGAGAGACTGGTATACCACCTGAGAGAGTAAGGCATTCCAGAGAATGTAGACCCATCAAATAACCACAAGGACATGTTGTCCATAGAGAAGACAGATGTTAAAGGGACACAAATGTGCAATTTAGAGAAGAGAGAGCTGAAAAGTTTAATGAATGAGCTCAAACTTAGAATCAGAGGAATGTAAATTAAGAGTGCAATGAGTTATCTTTTTATACCCACAAGAAGGATACAATTTAGCTGGCCAAATGCAAGTGTTGGTGAAGATGTATGAAACCAGGATTTTCATGCCCAGCAGCAGAAAAGAAAGGACTGTTTCTTCCATTCTGGAGAGCAAACTGATACAACCAGTCAAATTAAATCTATGCACACCCAGGAATACATTCTGCTCCCAAATATATATGATAAAGAAATTCTTAGACAGGACCATAAGGAGATGTGGGGATGATCATGGCACTTAGTTATGGTGACAGAGAATTGAAAGCAACATGGATACCCATCATTGGAAGAGAGGATAGTGAAACGTAGTGGGCACACATGACAGAGTATTATGGAGGATGGGACAGCAGCCACATTTATGTTTGAATATTGACTGTACAAATAAGAACATGAATAGACCTTTAAAATACAAGGTCCACACACAAACCTACCTGTGAATGTTTATAGCAGCTTTATTCATAAGTGCCAAAACTTGGAAGCAATCTATGTCCTCCAATAGGAGGATGGCTAAACAAACTGTGGTACATCCATGTCATGGAATATTATTCAGTACTAAGAGGAAATGAGCTAAAAGGAAATCAAGCTACAAAAAGAATTGGAAGAACCTTAAATGCACATTGCTTAGTGAAAGAAGCCAATCTTAAAAGGCTATATCCTGTATGATTCCAAGTATATGACATTCTGGAAAAGGTTAAACTATGGAGAGAATAAAAAAAAAACCAGTAGTTGCCAGGGGCTGGGGGTGGAGATGACAGGCAGAGCACAGGGGATTTTTAGGGCAGTTACACTATTCTGTGTGATACAATAATGATGGATACATGCCATTATACATTTGCCCAAACCCATAGAATGTGTTTGGACAACACCAAGAGTGAGTGCTAATGTAAACTATTGTCTTTAGTTAATAATAATGTCTCAATATTAGCTCATCAATTATAAACAATCAACCACACTAATGCAAATTATGAATAATAGGGAATCTGTAAGCATGGGAGGAGAAGGGATTGAAAGGGAATATATGGGAACTCTGTACTTTCCACTCAATTTTTCTGTAACCTAAAACTGCTCTCAAAAATCTATTATTTTTTTAAATAGTGCTGAGTTAAAAAAGGAAATAAGTCGTGATATACCAGACAATAGTATTTATAGAAATTAAAAATGTGTGCAGGAAACAATACTTCTCTTACAAAAACATACTCCAACAAAATGATGTGCATTACACTGATGAGAATGGTTGCCTCATAAGGAGGGATGAATGTTATGGGTGAGGGAAAAGGAAGAAAGAAACAATAAGGAAACTGCATGCACAGATCATACAAGTACACTGTGAATTGGGGAATGTGATGAAGCCAACCCTCTGTATATGAAATGGAATAAAACAAACATACATTGAGGAATTCAAGGAAGGGAAAGGAGAAAGCCTAGCTGTGTGTCTTGAAAGTTAGCTATTGGCTTAAATGGTGGCTGAAGTTGTGGAGTGTCAGACAGAGTAGGCTAGGACAGAGGTTTGCAAATCTAGGAGTGTTCCTTCCTGATCAATTTCTTCCTGACCAATTTCTCAGAAATACTGAGATAGAGGAGATGTAGAGTTTTAAGCAGCAAAAAGCCTGTGAAGCAAGTTATAATCTATGTTTTTAGAATGATTTAATAAATGCGTTCTTTAAAATTGGATATTGTGTAACCAACCATTTTGTAAGCTTCTGCCAGATGAAGAGACCACCTGAGTGATGGAACAATGGATCTGTGTGTCCTCCAAGACCAAAAATATAGGTTATATTTCAAGATTCTTGCGAAATGGCACATGGAACATAGCATTTTAAGTGATCATTCATTGCAAGGCGTATATGGGCTTATCTGTATTGGTAAGAATGATTTTCCAAGCAAATATTTACAAATATTGATTCTAATTCTGATATTAGATGTTTATTAAATTATGGTAGGATATGAAAAACATTTAAAGAAAGGCTCACTAGTATTATAAGGATATCTCAATAGTTCTATTAATTAGGGAAAGTTGACCCATAATATAACTACGTGTTTGCTACTTTACAGTCATCCCTCAGGCTCTGTGTTTCCCAGCTTTTTGGTTTAGCATTTTGGCTTAAATCGTGGCTGAGGTTGAGGAGTGAAAAGATAGAATAGGGCAATGGTTTCTAAAATAAGGCGGCTTCTTCGATGGAGATGGTGGTTCACAGGCAATGGGAACTAACCCAAAGTATTGTGAAACTTGCTGTACTTCCACTGCTATTTAGATGACATTTGCATGACTCCTCAAATGGCAGAGCCCAGATCTTGGCAGTGGCCAAGACTTGGCTGTGAACTAAGGCTCTTTATGGCTTTTGACCCCCCCACCCCGCCACTCCCCCTCACTGGTTCCATAGCAAACCAATCTATCCGTGAGAAAAGCTCATAAAAGGAAGCAAAATCTTCTGGTTTTATAATGAGTGGGATGTAACTCATGGCAGAGAGGAAAGGCAGGCGGGAGCAAAATGGCTCTTTTTCCTACTGAGCCATGACCATTCCAAGTCATCCTTTATCATGGATAGGGGGAAGGGTGTGCACTCCTGTCTTTCTCCTTAGAAGATCTGCTTATATACTTGGATTATGGACACAGATTGAGGACAAAAGCATATGCTAGAATATACAACATTCACGTTGACTATACTGAGTAACTGAAAGAATATGGAATTCATATTAGGAAACTTCTTTTGAAACCCCTAAATAGACAAGCTCTCCCAGGCCTCAGGGATTTTGCACTTGCTGATCCATCTGCTCTGCTTAAAATGCTATTCCCCTCAGCTACCTCCTTCACTTCATTCAGGTCTATTCAAATACTATCTCATAGGAGAGAATATCCCTGACTACCCTGTATGAAACCGCATCCATCATCATCCTCTATTTCCAGCCCCGCTTAATTTTCTTCATAGCACTTTTCACCTTCCACGTATTATATGTTTGTTTGTTATTGCCTTATTACCTTCCTTTTCCCAACAAAAATGTGAGTTTCATGATAGCACATTTCCCAGGACTGAGAACATTGCATGGGATATAGTAGTTATTCAATAAATATTTGTTTTATAAGGAACATGTCTCACCTATAATGTATTTTAGCTCTGTGACTGAGGGCAAATCATACATCTCCTATTTCATTATTAATGAAATATAGACTAAAAATATGTATTCTGCCCACCTCCTAGAATCTGTATAATGTATACTATAAATCTGAAGGCCCAACCGTTTAGATTTGACTGATATTGCTTAGAGAAGGATCAATGCTGGCATAACAACCCTGGGAGATGCAGTAGTAGCCAGGTAAGATAGGAACTGTGCTTATCACTCCATGAAGAAAGAGACAGCAAAGGTATTTCTCTAAATAGCAGCTTGACATGGACTCAGTGAGCTCCCTGACTTCTCACCTGGAGAATGCCCCACCCACTACATCTTGTACAGCACCACCTGGGTGTGATGGTTGTGAGAGTATGTTACCCAGATGGTGGACCTTTATGCTTTACGATATACCCTCATGTGATCCACATTAAGAGGATAAGCAATATTGTTATCTTTGCTGAACTGTGCCTAAGGGAAGGGAAGCAATTTTTAGGGAAGATCTGTGACATCCTGTTGTTTTGCTGGTTAAGGACTGAGTTTTAAAAGCAGTCACAGAAATCTGCACTTTTTCTTGTTTGTAAACTGTGTGTGTGTGTGTGTGTGTGTGTGTGTGTGTGTGTGTGTGTGTGTGTTCTAATCATGCAGAAAAACACACAAGTTTGGTAGGAGCAGTGGAGTATTCATTTTAATTTTTCTTTTGATAGGCTAAACCACTGCATATTTCTGACTCTGGGCCCAACACAGAACTCTCTGTTCAGAAACTCTGGAGTGAGCCTTAAACATCATTATTAAAAACGAACAAGCAAATAAATGTATTTGTGATTTTTAAAAAAAGATGAAAACTAGTTTATTATAAGGATCTAGGTATTGTCTCTTGACACTCAAAGTCAGAATACAATCATGATTAACCTGGATTAAGATGATGGACTACTATAGGGGACAAATAAATGCCTAATTCTTTGCTTCTCTCTACATGCCTGCTTCATTCTGCTGTTGTTGCAAACCAGCTTTCTGTCTTCCCTTCCTTGTGGCAGAAATAGACACCAATAACTTCTAAGCATTATTTCTTCCCTGTAAGAGGTCAGACAGAATAAAATTGAAATCTTCAAGAAATTTACTGAGTATCTCTTGCATTCCAGGTACTTTTCTAGGTGCCTGGGCTCTAGTGGAAGGACAGTGACTTGGGAGGTGTCAAAGACATACAGGGAGAGACTGAGTTGTGTGGCTTTAGGGTGAGGACCATTTTCTCTGTGTAGAACAGCAGGTGGGCTCTTCCTGTGCAGCCAGCAGGTGGGCACCATCTTTCCTGTGTTGAGCCCTCCCCCCACATGGCCAAATCTGAATTTGCCATATTTGTGATTTTAATGCATATTCAATGTTGAGATCCACGGGGCTAAATTAAGCACAAATAGTTGGGTAAAGCAATGGGGTGGCAATTCTGAGGGAGGGGAATATCATTTGCAAAGAACATTAAAACAATGTAGAAGAATTAGATTCAGATTCTACTTCCACTACTTATTATTTGGAGAGTGGAGAGCAATGACCCAAATTCTCTAAGCTTAAGTTTCCTCACCTATAAAATAAAGGATACTCATATTTACTTCACACAGTTCCATGAGGAATAAATGACGTAACACATGTGATGGACCCCATCACTGTATCCCAAACATGATAGGCATCCAATAAAGGTTGCATGAATGTATGCAATCTTCTGTTATAATTTAATATAGTTATAAGTTACTGTCTTGTTAGTAAACCTAATAATGGTCCTATGACTACTACTACTAATATCTTGTACATACTAAATATTTTATAGATTACCAAGTACTTTTCCGTATACTCTCTTATTTAATTCTAGCAACAGCCTGTAAGGAATGCAGAGTAAGTAACCCCCTCCTGCGCCCCACCACCCTGCCCCTTTTAAATGAGGAGACAAACTCAGATTAAGATGCTTGCCTTAATGAGAGAGACCGACCAGAACCTGGAGCTTCCAATCCCTAATGTCTGGTCCTCCTGTCAGACCCATATCTCCTCCTACTGGCTCTTGAAGTGTTGGATTCAGAGTGTGCCCATAAAATGATTACACTTCTTTCATTGGCTACCTGTGAACATGTGTGGCATTATTTTACTGTCACCCTTCAAATATCCGTAAATGCTGAAGTCCCCACAATGACATAGCCTTTTAGTTCGAGCTCTCTCTGGTCTGTTTAGGAAGCATCTCTTCCCTTTGAACAGATGGCAGACAATTTGCTGGGGTTTAAACACTGAGTCAGACTCGGTGATGAAAATGGCAGCTGCATTCCTGAGTTCCAAATCCAAATCTCACTCGCTGGACCACCTTAATGTAAACTGACTCCATATCAAATGTGGATGTGGCAGGGACGTTGTCTTAAAGGCCAATGCTGAAATGCACACACACACACACACACACACACACACACACACACACACGCACACTCCTTCAGCTGTGAAGATCGAATTCTGTGCTTAGAGACATTTTTTTTTGTCCTTTTGATTTATGTTCCCGCATTGAAAAAATTATTTTTTCCGTTTGGGCCATGAGGTCTAGGCAGAACAGTTAAAGGGAGAAAATTCCTCCTTAGTCATATGGGACGGGGGAAGAGAAAAAGGATGCTGAGTGCTTTTCCCACAGGAACACTGCTTGTTGTTATTAGTAGAAATTAACCTTTCACTGTTACTAATAACCAAGGTCATTTCCCTTGAAAACTTCAGGTCGGTTTCTCACTTGCTTTGAATGTACGTGCTTACACTATTTTGTTCATATCCTGTTCTCTCTCTCTCTCTCTCTCTCTCTCTCTCTCTCTCTCCCTCTCTCCCTTTCTCCCCTCCTCCCTCCCTCCCTCTTCCCTGTTTTTTCTCCCTCCCTCCCTCCCTCTTCCCTGTTTTTTCTCCCTCCCTCCCTCCCTCTGCAGGAGACTTCCAGGGTCCTGGCTGTAATCTGTAATTTTTGTTTGTAGGATTCTGGGTGTTTCAGGATATCCCCTGGCAGTTATGAAACTACTGACCAGTAGAGCCTTTTTTGCAGATGGATTTCATTCAGGACTTGTGCTATTATATTAATGGGTTTAATTTAAACAGGACTAGCCTCACTGGCCAAATTACTGCCATTTAAATCAATTGGTTTAGGGGGAAAGACAGCCTGACCAGAGCTATTAGACTTCAATTTATTACTGTATCGGCTTTTAAACTGGGCAAAGCAAGTTTGCTAATGTCTGTCCTTTGTCCTTTGAGCTCGAGTACAAAATACAGTAATGAGAGTCTTTGGAGTTTAAGAAAAAGGAAGAAAAAAAAACACATTAATTTTTGAGTCAATGTTTCATGAGCCAAGACCAGGTAGCCCTTGAAAGAATCCCCACCGTAGGATCCTACGGGTACCTTTGATGTCCCTTCATTAAATTGAGATTCAAATGATCTAACAGATGTATTAGTTTAAAAAGGCTTTTTACTTGGATTTTTCCCCTTCATAAAAAAAATAAGCGCTGCTGTTTTTTTTTTTTCCACACATTTCAACCTGATTCAAATAGAAAAGCAAAAGGGAAGAAAATGCTTTAGATGTGCTCTTTTGATTTTTTTCCAAACTTGCCTGAATAAAATGGAATGGGAGATCAAGAACACTCAATTAATTGCAACACTGGGTGTCACTAGGAGAGGGAGGGAGAGATGAAGGGGGGCATTAGGGATGCACGACCCTTAACAAATGCATAGATTCAAAGAAGGAAGAAGAAGGGGGAATAAAAAAGCGTGTCTGTATTTTATTGCACTCGGTAAGCTTTTCGCTTGTATTTATAGCTGCAATTATATCTCAATGAGGTTTGTCTACAGTGTTGGCTTCACGCTAATTTTCCCCCTCACTGCATTCTTGGAATAGGCTCGGACTGTTTATGAACCAGACATATTGACCTCATTTACAGCTAGCAGTTTAAATCCATAATTTTTCCACCCACAATCCCTCTTTGACATTCCGGCGGTGCGGCCGGCTCAGCGAGACTGAACTAAAAGTCTCACACTTCATTGAACACCATTATGCGGCTTTATGCTTATAAGCCTGTTTCCCTCGGCTGCCTTTCAGCTTTGCTGGAGATCCGTTTGGCCACAGGCCGGCAGTGATTAACTGGAAGAATCCAATAAATCACCCTGTCAGCCAGCAGGCTCTCCTCACTATGTCTACACATCGACATTTGGATTTGCACTTCTCTCTCTCTCTCTCTCTCTCTCTCTCTCTCTCTCTCTCTCTCTCTCTTTCTCTCTTTTGATTTTCTATCCCTTTCTCTCTCTTCCCCTCTTCCTACAGAGCCATTAAAACACCTCTTTTTCCTTCCCACAAGGTGAACTTGAACTGCTATTGTGAGCATGACTCAATCCCACAAGCAGCCCTCCAGGGAGATAAACCCCTTTGATTTGCACTGTTTTCTCTGCCCTGGCTTTTCTGCCCTCCTCTTCCAATTAATTCACCCCTTAACTCTTCTGGCTGCGTCACTGAACCAGCTGCCACGCTGGGGAAAGAACAGGCAGATGGGGGTGGGAGAGAATGGCCAGAAGCCAGATGCTGAAGAGGAAATCCCACAGATTCCTGTCAACTCTTGTGCCTTTCTGTGAACCCAACAGCAGTACGGGGACAGGAGGGAACGAAGAACATTGAACTCTGCTTCCCCAGACACTGAGTAACTTGGCCTTTATAGTAGAAAGCAAGACCAGGATCAGTTTCTTCCATCGGGAGGTCTGCATATATGTGTTTACCACTAAATGGCCATACCTAATTTTAGGAACATTTATGAGACTGCTCAAGACTCTGCTTGCAAATAAGATAAAGGGGTGCAACTAAAGACATAGGAGAAGAGCAGCCTTCCTTCCTTGGCGTGTCACCATCCAGGGTGGCTGGGGACAGAGCGCTGAGCAGAGATTCTTGAGCTCCCTATTTCTCATGGGTGAACTGGGTTGGTGCAATAGCCTTTTCTTTGACTTGACTGGTAATTTCCCAGCCCCGTTTCTTTCATATTCTCCACACGGCCACATTCTTCTTTTGTCTGGGATTATTTCTGCACCGTGAGCACAAGCATTTGTTTGATGTTTCAGACATCAAATATACTGTATGCTCTCCGAGTGGCCAAAGGAAGCGAGATTCTTGCTTTTGAAAACTCCACTGGCACAAATGACAAAAGGCAGTCTAAACTGCAGACACAAAGGATGGGAGAGACAGAGGAAAGGACGGGACTAGTCAGGGGTGATTATGGTCCTCCCCTCCCAGCGACACAGGGACAACAGCTGTGCTGCGTGTACATGGAACAGTGTGTACATGGAACAGCAGTAAACTGCCTGCAAGCGAGAAAGGAAATCGATACAGCTGCAACGGGGTGGCCTGCCTTTGTCAATGAGCTTTCATTCTGTGCTAGCTGACAGGCAGCCCTTCTTAAGACAGTAATACCTTCGTATCCATGCCTCCACTTTCTGACTGATCTTTAGTGTATGTTCCTTACTAGACATGTGCATTTTTATCTACCTGTGCCTTCTATCTTCGTAAGTTAGCTAAGTAGATGGATAGACATATAATTAGGTAATAGGACTACAGAGAGAAACTAGGAAAGAAAACCCGAAGTATCTTGTGCCTGGTAAGTATCACAAAGTTCCTGGCACATAGTAAGAACTTTAAAACATTATTTCTCCTAAAATCCTATATAGCCTGATACATATAAAAGCCAGTCAGGAGAAGTGGATGTGGCCCTTGGGCACATGGTAACCCCTCAATCTGTTTTTGTTCCCAGGCTGATATCCTCTAGGCTCTCTGTCCCCCCTCACATCACCAACTGTCATTCTTTATTCGTTTCACTCCATCTGATCCAGCACCATGGATGGTGAGCAAATTTTAACCAAATATCCAAATCACTGTCTAGGAGATGAAACTCAGTCTGATCCATTGCTGCTTTGCCAACATTCCAGGACATTTATGTGGGGGCATTGTCCAAGCTACTGATGAATAAGATATAAAGAAATTGTCTTGAAGAGGCATTCCTATCCCCCATTTCTGTAGATCACAGAAGTGAAAAAACACCTTTGAGAATATTTAAGTCAAGAACATTTCTTGCACACCTACTAGGCTCCCAGTGCATATCATTATATAAAAATATGAAGACTGCACATGAATTGGTAAGTATAAGGCAAGGAAGCAGTTTTCACCAGCCACCCAATGATTGCTGTAATTGTAGGGAGGGAGGGTAAGGAGTCTATTCTTTCAAAAAATAACTGTCCATAATGGAAATGTCAGTGATGCTCATGTAACCTCATTTTCAAAAGCATTTATAAGGTGCAGTTATTTTCAAAGGGCACTGTCGTTATTGCACAAAGACAGTTGACCTCAGTATGACTCAGTTTCTCGGTTTATAAAAGAAGAATAAAAGTATTTGCTCCCTTCCTGGGGTAGATGACACTTTTGAGAAAGAATAATCGATTTAAAGTGCTTTGTGTACCATAGAGACAAGGTAATATTGAAATTTATGTCAGCATTATCATTAAATCTTTCCTTCAGGGGACTCAATATTTTTCAATATTGTCACATTGATTCTAGCAGCATCATAAACCAGAAGAGGAAGAACAGTATAGTAGCAAGATCTTTCAAACACAAGCAGAACTGGATTTTCTTTCTAGTTTTGCCCCAAACTAGCTCATTACCTCAAGAAAGCTCTCAAGGGCCTCTGTTCTTTCTCCTATAAAATAAGAGTTGAACTAAATAATGTTCAAGGTTTCCTCTATAATGCTAAGTTCAACAATAGAGAAAAGAGAGTACCTGTCCTTTGTTCTATAATTTTTCACAACCAACTCCTTCAGAAACCTTTTCTTCTGGGTTTTATAAATGTGCTCTTCTTGGTTTCATTTGGCCTCTTTGTTAACTTCAGTTTGGTTCCCTGTTTCTTTTCTTCCCTCTGTCAGGGGCTATAGGCACTATCCAAAGCCTTCTTCTCTTCTCTGCCTACGCCCTCTGCCTCCACAGCTCCATCCACTGTTCTCGCTTTGATTTATCATCTCCATGTGTAAGACTGTCTGGTTGCTCTCTCTAGTCCTGACCGCCGTCTCAGAGTCCATGCCCATCGTTCCAACTATCTGCCATATACATTTCCACCAACATTTCAACTTCAAGAGGCTTAAAGAGAATAGATTCGTATCTCCTGACCCCACTGAATCAGTTAGAGTCTAATTAGAAGCAGCACCACAATGAGTGTGCGCAGCAGAATAAAGGGTGTGGTGTAGAGAGGAGACCTTCCACAATCATGGGAGCTGGTGGAGAAGTTCTGCAATGCTGTTGTTTCTGTGCTTAGTATTCAGCCCGAAGTCCTAAGGGTCAGCCAGATTGGTTGTTGGAAAGGAAAACGGGGTGCGGTCAAGGAGAAGGATAACCACGTGGATGAACTGGAACCCAGATCAGTCTCATTGCCTCCAACTGCTGCCATGGCTCATTTGCAGCAGAAGTTGGTGCCCTTTCCCATAGCTGTATTTGCACTTGGCCTAGGCCTTGAAGAAGCTGCAGGAGGAGATCTGTCAGGAGCAGGAGGAAATGCATATCTATGTATGACCCCACATCAACAAGGTGGGCTGGTAGATCAGTGATGATACCCGTGAGCTGTCACAGTTCTGGCTCTCTGCACCAAGCTACCGAACATAAAACACTTCTGCTTCACTTCCACTTCTAATGCTCAGGGAACATATGTCTTATGGCCAACACTCACTCAAAACCATACAGGGAAGGGAATTCTGGGAGAGTGAAGAAGACAAAGCTACCTCAGCCACAGAGCATCCCTCCTGTACTTCCTCATTCTCTTCATCGCATGACATCTTCCCATTCGCCAGATCAAAGACCATTACGTTCCTTTGTTTCTACATCCGCTGGCCAAAATCAGTTCACTCTACTCTCACAATATCTTTTCCATTCATCCCAGCCTCTTTTTCAATCTCTGTCTACCATCCTAAGTAATCATTTGAGGCTCTCATTATCTCTTACCTGGACTATTGCAATAACCTTCAAAGAAAACTCAGTAGCTGTCATCTCTTTCCCCTTTCAATCCATGTGCAGCTATAATCATCTTTCTTCTCTGGCAATAAAATTCCACAGATCCTTGCTGTTCAAGGATACAATTAAACTCCCAGGCCTGACACAGAAACTCTCCACAATCTGGGATAAATTAATTTTTCCAGCCATATTTCCCCTTATTGGCTTATACGCCATCTATTATCCTACCATTCCCTGTCCAGGATTCCCCTGTCCCTGCCTTGCTCATACTGTCCATCCCTCGCTCACACTGTCTCTCCTAGCTAGAATGCTTCTTCCCTGATCTCCGCCTCTATTGTCTTCTCCAATGTTTAAGTGTCTGCTCTTACAAACGTTTGAGAGGGGGATGTTTTTATAATCCCCCTCTCAAACGTTTGTAATGATTCTCACCTCTGAGAACTCTAAAATAAATTATTGAGACCCTATTTAATATACATGATTATACCTTAAATGCATGTGATATGCCCCAAATTAAATCTTAACTTTTTGAAAATGGGGACCAAATCTTCTTTATCTTTGTTTCTCTCCTAACACCTTGCATATAGGGGACATGCAATGAGGACTTTATCCCTGAATGGACAATTCATGAGATCTGACTTTCACAGGGAAGAAAAAGTAGTGGGGAGAAGGAAGCTCAATGGATCAGTTTCTGTTGTTTTTAATTTGGAAGTAAACTTCCAAGTAAAGGGTTGATAAGAATTATATGTTAAGATTCTTTCAGTTGCCAGCAACCAAAACCCAGACTCAACACTAACTTAAATTTTGTTTGTGAAAAAGGAAACTATTGACTCATACAATTGAAAGTCCAGGAACAAATGAAGGCAGGGCTCAAATGAGTTTACACGAGGACTTGGTGCTTTATTATGTCCTTTATTTGGGTTGGCGTCACTCTTCTGTAATTTCTCCCCTGTTGGTAGTACAATTTCCCTGGTGCCTCTCACCTAACATGATGTTCTGTTACCAACAGTCTCAACAGGAGTGCTGGGGTTTTTCTCTGATTGGAGCTACTTGTGTTACACAGCAGTCACTGAACAAATCACTTTGACCAAGGAGGCAGAATTTATTCACAGATATAGGTGTGGATCACAGGCCACCCCTATTCAAACCAGACTGAAAGTGGGGAAGGTGGATCCCCAAAGGCGGTGCAACTACCATAAGAAGAGGGAAGGGATACTGGGCAGGAAAAATGTTAAATGTCCTCTCCAAGAGCTTAGGAAAATGCGCCCCCCCCCCCCCCGCAAAAGACCCCTGTTTGTTCTCTCTCACTTTGATATTTCCCCCCATCAACTCTCTACCCTGTTGGGTAATCCTTCCACCATTTCTTCCTCAACATTTCAACCAAGTGGTCATTATTTTTTAATTCAGAAATATTTGGTGTTCATCATATGTTCTAAATGATTATAAAAATAACTCAAAGTGACACCTAAGCATTGGCACCTAAGAATGATTTTTATGTGAATACACTGTTATTAATTCTTACCACATGTGTTGTGCCTTGGATCTTCAAGACACTTCACAGATATCATTAACTAATTAGTCTTCAAGATGCCTCTCTGGAGGTGGATAGGTATTACCTGGAGTTGCAGATAAGGAAACGGTACACAGAGAGGTTACACAACTTCTAAGAAAACCGCCAATGAACTGAAAATAATTGCCTCATAATGAATTGTCCCTCAAATAAAAGTCTTCTTCAAGTTTACACTGTACCAAAGAAGGAGGGCTTCTATGTGCAAATCCCACAACAGCTGCCTGCTACACAGAGGAATGCACTCCTCTCTGAAGAGTGTTTATATCAACTGCATTATGGATTACCTGACTAGTGCCCCACACACGCATATTTGCAGGTGAGAGTAGTCAACTCTCTTAGAGCAATGTCTAGCAGGAAAGATGGCTGCCAGAGGAAAGAAAATAAGACTTAGTAATCAGAGAGGAGTGGGTAGAAAGGGGAGAGAGAAAGAGAGAGAGAGAGAGAGAGAGAGAGAGAGAGAGAGAGAGAGAGAGAGAGAGAAGCTCCTTTGACTCCTTTGAAAGTGAAAAATGTTCAAAGTTACTGGAAAAACCTCATCACAGCCCAGTCTACAGTTTTTGAGGACTATTCAGGCAGAAACCACCCACTTTACCACCAGACAAGTGACAACCAATAGAAATAGCCATGTTGGCAGGTGGCCAGGAGTCCCAGCGGGACACCAATTTGCTCTGTTGCCTACTGGGTATCTCCTCTCTCTCTTATTCTCTCTCTCTCCTCTCTCAGCCCTAAAATGGAAACCACAGATCCAACTTGCCCCACCGAGTTGGATATAAACACCATGATAAAATGCTCTGCAGGAGCCAAGTCCTTTGTGCATTGTAAAGAGGTTATTTGGGATGGTAATAATTCCTTCTCTAACCAGCACCTCATCCTACACCGGGAGACCAGGTGGTTGCTTCTGGATCTCTGTACTTTCCCTGTAATTCAAGCAAGCAACACATCTTCCTACTGGATTATTCAGAAGGTTTCAAAATGAAGTCCTGTGGGGAACTCCTTCTAATTGCCAGAGCGAGTCACTTTTCTTTCCAAGCAAAGAGGTTTCTGTTGGTGACATTAGAGAGCAGGCGCTTGTCTGTATTGTAACAGCTTAATTATAAGTATGGGTTTAATCACACAATCTGCCATTATACCTTTTTTTCCACCCTGAGAATTTGTACTGCAATCACCATAACAGTATAACAACATGAACAACAGACTGTCTGGCCTCCCATGATCGTTTCCTTTGCCATGCCTGGTTGGGATGAGCAGTCATCTTTGGATGAAAGAACTGACTCCTATCTAGCAGCAAAAACAAGTTTGAATCTTTCATAGGGTTTTCAGGGCATCCTGTTCATTTGGCTTTCTCTAAAGGACAGTCAAGTCCCTCACTTTCCTCCCAGCTTCGCAAACCCTCCCTCTGGTTTCATCTGTTTGAAAATTGCACAAGAAGAAACCACCCTTCTGCTATTTAATACCCAAACCAAGTGAAGTGGAAATTGCACGAGGAAACCTATCCATCTGTTATCCTTCAGCTCAGCAGTGAATAGAATTTATTACGCTGTGCATCCTGCCCCCTGCTTCTGCCAGGAAGCCTGTGGGGTGAAGTATGGATGAGGAGGGAGGCCTGGGTCTCAGACAGGGGGTGATTGCCTTTGCAGCTCTATCAGCAGAAGTAGCAAACATATTTATTACAGAGTGAGAGTTGGGGAATCCTGGAACAGTGGCAGAGGGGAGGGAAGGTGTTGCTGTTGAACTGAAGTCACCTTGCATCCCACAAGCCAGTGACTGTACCACTTCGCACTACACCTCAACCAGAAGGCAAGACGAGGGCCAAACTCTGAGGAGCCTAGACCCCACTTCCTTGAGCTGAATGAAGATATTTTAGAGGGAAGCCCTATTTTTAAAGGGACTGTGGAAGTTCATCCATGACCTGTTCTCATGTGTCAATAATTAGGAAAATGACTCCTGGACAAAAGGAAACAATGCCTGGTTGCCAGCACCTTCTTTGGATCCAGGAGAGGTCGTGGTGCCATCCTGTACTTCACCTCTTGGGAGGGGCTGTGAAGTAACTGTCCTTGGCATGTTGGTGACTGACATGGCTCCCTGTCAGCATCGATGATTCTTTTATCATAAGGGAATAGCTGATTAAGTCCCAGACTTGTCAAGGGTGAACAACAGGAAATAAACCTTGTTAAAAAACAAAATTCAACTGAGTAAACTTAAAGATTAAATTGGCTTTATTCAACGGTTCATGAATTGGGCAGTATACAATGTCACAAATAGAGAAGAGCTCCAAGGAGCTGTACAAGATGTAAAGGCTTCTATAGGCAGAAGGGAGAGGTAAAAATATTTTCTAGCAACCAGTGGATTATTTCAGGCAAGGTCACCTTTCTTTGGGGAAGGGTGGGGCTCTATCAGGCAGATTACCTCACTAGTGCTGACCACGAAATTCCAGATTGACTGGTTAAGATTACATATCTGGGACGGACTGAAACTGCAGTTAGGTTAGGTATTAAGTCTTGCTTTGGTGACATAGGCTTACACAGTCTGCTCCATTTGGGCCCTGTTGTCTCTTTTTTAAACAATTCCCCCCCTTTTTTCAGACTTTCAGTTTAGCTGAGAGATATGATCATAATTTAATGCATTAACACCACTGCCAGCTACAGTTCAAAAATGCTCGCAGTTTTGTCGATCCTTTGTGCAGTATTCACAGGTCAGGATTTCTTTATGCTTCATGGCCAAGACTTCAGGTACACAAATTTTAAGTTGGTCATTCTCTTTATTTATTTTCTAACATTCCAGTCTTAGGGAGATCACCTACTTTGTGGTTATTGACTGCAAATATACATTTAAAGCTATTGAGAGACTATACCGTGTTTCCCCGAAAATAAGACCTAGCCAGACAATCAGCTCTAATGGGTCTTTTGGAGCAAAAATTAATAGAAGACTGGTCTTATTTTACTATAAGACTGGGTCTTATATAATATAATATAATATAATATAATTATAATATAATAAATATAATAATATAATATAATATAATATAATATAATATAATATAATATAATGATTGTGTCTTATATAATATAATCTAAGACTGGGTCTTATATTAATTTTTGCTCCAAAAGACACATTAGAGCTGATTGTCCGGCTAGGTCTTATTTTCGGGGAAACACAGTAATGTGGCAGGGAGATTATTATAATTATTATAAGCAGGATAATTTCTAATATCTGGAGTGCACTTTTGAGTACAGTCCCCAAGACCCAAACCAATCAAAATCAAATAAGTCAAAGATGACTCCCATTGAAGGAGTCATCATTTTTGTACAAGTGGCGTACTCAGTAATCCTATGTAACTGGTTTTAACTTCCCCAAAAGTATTAATCCAGGTACAGCAGGCAGTGTTGGCCATAGAACAGACACTGCCTTGCTCAGCTAAAACATAATCAAAAGCTATCCTAGGTGTTATCAAAAACAGCTTTGGCCCGAGAATCTAAGAATTTTCGTTGGATAGCTATTGCTTTAGCAGATTCTATAACATCTTCCAGAGTTAAGGAGAGGTTCCTGATCACAGCCTCATTTATACTAGTCCTAGCCATGAGGGCAGTGATCTACAAAGAAAGCTAATTTTGAATCATGAATGCCTCCTGGTGGGTCCTTTCTAACTCCGTAATGTAAATTCAGGGAATTTGACCTGTGAGGTGTCTCAGTTTATTTGTGGGCCATTAGGGGCAGTTAAATAACCTAAGAGGGAATGCCTGGTTATATGCCAGCCATCTAGGCATTTAGAGGCCCAAGAGAATGATAACCACCACAGTCAAAGATATATGCTATCAGGGCACAAACCACTTCCTCTAAGGTGCTACTGTTAATGGATTCATTTGAAGGGATTGTGCTACATTTGCCCATTAAAGTCTGGGGTCACTTAGGTTTTCTCCTGGTATGAAAAGTAAAGTTGTACTAATTTCCAGAGGCTACCCCCCATTTAGCAATGGCCTGGGAGATACAGGTAATGGCATTATATTTTCAGACCAAAGCCAAAGTAAAGAAAGGGAAGCAAAACAGGTTTCATGTTTAAATTATGAGGTCTTGATCCAGAGTCTTCAGAAGAAGTAGCCTACCTCAATGTCAGTTTGATTTGGTGGTCTCCAGTATCTATACAGGACGAGATGTCCGGTGGAGAGTTCTTCAGCTGTGAGATATATGTCCAAGGTTCAAGTCCCTGAAGGTTGGCTGCCATCTGGGTAGTGAGGAGGATCGGAGGTAGTCCCTTTCAAGGAGAGTCAACATCAGACTTTGTTCTTAGTGATTCCAAATCGGAAGGGAGGGAGAAAATTGAAAACAGTAGTTTAGGGATTTATAGCCAGATATTTTTTTGGAAATGAGAGTTCAGGATCCAATCCAGTTTACAGGTATGTAACAAGACCTCAAAGACAATTAACAGAATTAGAATCTAATATTGACAAAGGGGCAAACATAATTTTCTCCCTACAATTATCCCCATTTTTTTTTCAAGGATAATCACTGTAAAACTAATTTGTTTTCATTAGACTTGGCCTGATTATTTACATAAACACAACAAGAATAGTGATTAACTATATAAATAAGCTCTTTTTAAGACTGCTTTGTTGTCACCTTGTAAACAAGACAGTAGGTTGATATTTTAGAGGCTTGTTACAAGGATAACAGATTTCTATTGAATTTATGCAAATAATTAATCGTACTGCCATGAAAAGAATACACAAAAGTTTCTGAATTCTGGAAGGATCAGGTAGGGAGAAAAAGTAAATATTTCATCCTTGTTTAAGAAGGTATACTTTACCAAATTGTTGTATGTCATAGACAGTTTAAGAGAAAAGGTTTTCTTAAATCTGTAAAAATAAAACATTAAAGAATGAGCAAAGCTGCATAAAAATTATAATCATTCTTCTTAGTTTATTTAGTCACATTTCATTAATTCTTGTTCTGACTGAATCCAGTTTTTCCATTACTCCTAGAAATTCCTACCCAGTTCAGTTTTCTTATCTTGAAGTTATCAGAAACCTTTATCAGAGTCCTTTCCATCAGTGGCTTGAAGATGAAGTACTTTGTAAGAACACCTTTGCAAAGCATCAGAGTAAAACAGTAACTCTCTGTAAATGACAAAAGACTTAAAAATGCCCATTATTAAAGATCTGATGAGAGTTCCTTATAATGAAATTTACAAAGAAGTTTGGTAATTTCTGTGGCACACATTTTTAAGTAATAATATGACTGACAACATTATACTGGGACATATCAGATTTACAAGAATTTCACACAATCTCTGGAATACTCATAACATAAACCTATATAAAACAATATAAAAAAGACTTAAGTAAATTACTTCTTTGTTGACAACGCTTCCCATATAATTTAGTTCAATATATCCAATATGCTTAATTAGTTTAACATCTTTTTTTATAAGGAAGAACAAATCTTTTGAGATGTTTTAGGGTCCCTCGGGAAAATTCCAAAGTTGGTTTGAGATTAAAAAGACTTCATTTAGAATTTGATTTGGGGAAGTTTGTCAAAAATATCAAAAGGTTTTAAAACACTTGGCCAAATAGGCTCATAGGTTACTGTGAAACAATAGTTATTAATTTATTATAGTGAAAAAGTTTTGCAGGCAAATACAGAAAATTAAATAGTTGTAAAAAACAATTAGCTCTTTTAATAGAGAAGATTCAACTTGCTTAAATAATCAAAGACCTGAAAAACATAGAAAATTATTTTGACAAAATATACAATCTTCATTTTCTAGTCAGATTATTTTAAAAGGTAAAGAAAAACATTTTACAATCTCTTATCAAGAGCAGGGCAATAGTCCAGGATAACTTTGTGCTTTTAATAGAGAGAAAACCAGATTTTAATTTTGCACCAGCTTACCTCTGATATTAAAACTCATTGACTTAATTAACAGATTTAAACATAGATTTTATATATTTTTAAGAAGCATATGCTTTTACATAGTAAATTTCTCAAGGTGACACAAAATGTTTACTAAGAGACCCAAATATTTTAACTTTCTTGGCAGCAAAAAGTGAAAAATAGATAAATCTATGTTCAGTAATTAATGTTTCAGTATTTTATCTTATCTTTGAAATAATCTAGCTAATCAATTAATTTTCATCATTTAACTCAATTTAAGTAAACCCTTAACACTTCAGGTTACCAAAAATGTTTGTGGGGAAACTTTTTGAAAAGTTCACCTAAATCTTTTATCTTACTTATTTATATCTATTTAATTTACTTGTTCTTAACAATTATGTTTAGATGACCCACAAAATTTTTTTGAGACATTCAATAAGCCATCCAGCATCTCAAGCTATTTTTCTTGCTGAAAAATTTTGTAACAGAGATAACATGAACTTACTGGACTTTTAGTAAACTTAAGTAGGTAGAAGAAAAGTTTTAAACGAAGGTCAGACAATTAAGTTCACGAACTCATCCTAGTAAAAGTGCTACATACCTCATTGCTGACTATCACTACGGTCACCTTCGAAGTACTCCCCTTGGGAAGCTGTGCACCGATGCCAGAGCTCAGTCGATCCTTCAAAGTAAATTTGGAACTCTTTTTCTGGAATGGCCATCAGAGCTGTCGTCATATTACCCTTGATGTCCTGAATGTCATCAAAATGTCCTCCTTTCAGTATTTCCTTTATCTTCAGGTAAAGAAAGAAGTCATTGGGGGCCAGATCCGGGGAGTAGGGGGGTGTTCCAACACAGTTATTTTTTTACTGGATAAAAACTTCCTCAGACAGTGCTGTGTGAGCTGGTGCATTGTCATGATGCAAGAGCCGTGAATTGTTGGCGAAAAGCTCAGGTCATCTAACTTTTTCATGGAGCCTTTTCAGCACTTCCAAATAGTAAACTTGGTTAACTGTTTATCCAGTTGGTACAAATTCATAATGAATACTACCTGTGATATCAAAAAAGGTTAGCATCATCGTTGCAACAAGTTCGTGAACTTGTCAGAACTTGTAGGTCTGAGTTATTTTTATGTTGATAATCCTGAAGATATACCTACTTTAATTAAACCAAAAACCTTAAAATAGCTTTTATTTACTAAGAATTATTTTCAATGACATGACCTTGAAAAACATTTCGGTAAGTTTCTGTTATACTTCCGAGAGTTTAGTTTATGTAAGCATTTAATTTTATTTAAGCTAATTGAATAGAGTGATCTTACAGACTAATTTTGGCAATACCGTCCAGAGGTAGAATATCATACAGCTAACACACACACGCGCGCACGTGCACGCGCGCACACACGCATGCGCACACATACACACACTCGTGCAAGGTCTGACAATTCAATTTGAGACTTGTTGCAATAATGTTGCTAACCTTTTTTGATAGCAGATGGATTATTCATTATGAATTTATACCAACTGGACAAACAGTTAACCAAGTTTACTATTTGGAAATGCTGAAAAGGCTCCATGAAAAAGTTAGATGGCCTGAACTGTTCGCCAACAATTCATGGCTGTTGCATCACAACCATGCACCAGCTCACACGGCACTGTCTGTGAGGGAGATTTTATCTAGTAAACAAATATTTGTGTGGGAACACCCTCCCTACTCCCCTGATCTGGCCCCCAATGACTTCTTTCTTTACCCGAAGATAAAAGAAATATTGAAAGGAAGACATTTTGATGATATTCAGGATGTCAAGGATAATACAATGACAGCTCTGATGGCCGCTTCAGAAAGAGTTCCAAAATTGCTTTGAAGGGTGGACTAGGCTCTGGCGTCGGTGTATAGCTTCCCAAGGGGAGTACTTCGAAAGTGACAGTAGTGATATTCAGCAATGAGGTGTGTAGCACTTTTTCTAGGATGAATTCAGGAAGTTAAGTGTTCGAACTTGTGTGTGTGTGTGTGCAAAAACATACAGATTGTCGACTGGACAAAAATAATTTTCCAGGTAGTCTGCCAGAAAGAGGATTTACTAGGGTAAAAGAAAAAGGAAAACCATCGCAGCAGTGTTAGAAGGTGCACCTCTGGCTCACCACCCACATGCAGCCTTACACTCCCCATCTAAGATGGCTACTACATACATTGACCACCTCTCCCACCCTTTTTGCAGGAAGTTAGAACCATAGAGCTTTAACAGGAATTCAAGACTAGAGAGTAACAGGAAGCCCAACTCTGTCCCTAGGCCTCCCAGCTCCTGGATCAGTTCTCTTAAAGTGCCAGTTCATTTTTATCAAGATGGATGCAGAAATCTTATAGCCTTCATTCTAAAATTTTAACCATGAGCAAGGTCCAATAATACAAAATTCACTAGCTTATAAAAGGAACAGTTGGATCCAAATCTTTTTTCAGTTTTTGGAATAAGGTAAGTTTACCTGCACAGATGGTTAAAGCTTTTCACTAATATTTGTGGAGAAAACACATGATTTTTCATTTGCCTAAATTTCAAATGACTTTTCTCCCCATTCATTCTCCTTCTGATAAAAATTACCTCCCTGAAGTTTGTACGACATTTACATCTCAAAGGCACAGGGAAAGAAAGAATACAGTTTCCTCCAAGAAGGACTTTGGTTTCCTAAGGCAAGGATATTTACAATACTTACAAGACTTCTGAGATAAATAGGGGAAGTTTTGGGGCTGGTGAAAAGTATAGGTGGACTTTGAACTGTGTCTGGAATCATTACACTGCATTTCTGGGTTTGCAAAGATTTTAAGATAAGGGCAATTGCTTTTAATTCCTCAAATAATTGGGTTGCAAATTAAATGACATCATAGTTTGGTCCACCCATAAATCCTTTTACAAGGACTTTAGAAAGTTTTTCTTTCCCTCTGGGTACATTTAACTTAGGGGACGAGCCCTAAAAAATTCTATTGGGCTCTGAACCGCAGCTTCCAATTTGACCAAATTTCTGATCAGTGAAGTTGTTAAATCCTTTCAAATATCTTGTCAGGTTTCAGCTGGGAGAAGTAGTATGCCAATATTGAACAAATTCTTGGACTCAAGATGTGTCCCCAAAGAGGATGCAAAGGATATTTTATTTTTTCCTCTCTTTATTTGGGTGATACAGAGATCTGGGAGAGCTGACTCTGGTAAAAATGCTCACCTTTAGCCAGCTTCTCCCACTTCTCTCAGGCACTCATCACTACCATCAACTTTGCTAAAAAACAAAATTGAAAGAGTTTTCAATCAGGCCGCATCCCATCTAGCATACAGAGAGGAGATTCAAGGAGTTGTATGAAATGTAAGGCTTTCATAGGCAGAAGGGGGTGAAAAAAAGAGTTTCTAGAAAAGAGTATATTAGTTCAGGCAAGGTCATCTTTCTTTGGGGAAAAGGGGGGGAGGGGGCTGTATCAGGCAGATGACCTCACTAGTGCTGACCAGGAAACTCCAGATTAACTGATTAAGGTTACATTTCTGGGAGAGACTAAAACTGCAATTAGGTTAGATAGTAAACCTCAGTTTGGTGATGTGGACTTGGCACAAGTGACTCCATTTGGGGCATGTTGTCTCTTTTCTAACAATCTAGTTCTTCAAATTCTCCTTTTCCTACTATGCTTACGGATCTCTTTGTCCTCCCAGAAAATATGATTATTTGTTGGTGTTTTGTGAATTTTCTTCATCCATAATTGAGTACTCCAGGCACAGAGAAAACACTGGAGATTTGATTTTTAAACATTAGTGATATTCCTCACAGACCATCAATTACAACCTAATCCTTTAATGTTGCATCACATCTATCCTCAGACCTTAAAAGAGATAAGGCAATTAGCATAGGATCCATTTTTTTTTTTTCTTTATCAAGCTGAAGTTTAAACTAGCATCATCAAGCCTGCCAATATCTCCTCAAAACAAAACCCAGTAAGGGGGGTCTATGAAAGCTTGGCATCTAGATGCCATGTTAATAGCACATGTTTTGTGAATCTGTCATTCTTTCTAACAATGCAAAGCTATCCCCCTTTTAATTGATTTATTTATTCAATTTGTTCATTTATTCAAGATTTCCTTCTATGAGCCAGATACTTACTCTATTGTGTTGGGGATACAAGTCTGAAAAAAAATAGACATAGTTTCTATCCTTATAAAGTTGAGAGTCCTGTGAAGGAGACAGTCCAAAAAACAGTCAAATGCAATGTAGAGTCTAAGAATAGGGTGATACTCAGTGATTGGAAGACTGTAAGGGGGCCTATAGCCTAGAATTCTCCATATTAATAAGTTAAAGAATCATGAAGAAGAATATTCCATTTGTTGAAAACAAAGGGCAAATTTTCAGAGGTAAGAAAAACATTTTACTTTCAAGGAATTTGAGAGAGAGAGAAAATCATAGGGTCAGACTGCAGGCTGGAGACCTGGGAAGAATTGATGTTGCAACTCAAGTTCAAAGGCAGTCTGGAGGCCCCCCTTTTCCTCAGGAACCTCAGTCTTTTTCTCTTAAGACCTTCAATTGTTTAAATGAGGCCCACCCACTTTTTAAAATTAAGCAATCTGCTTTAAGTCTGTTAATGTAAGTGTTAATCTCATCTAATAAATACTTTCACAGTGACATCCAGACTGGTGTAAAATTACCCATCACAGGTAGCAAACAACTTCTAAAGCACCTTGTTAAGCCTTATTAAGGACTTTTACATTTATCCTAACAGTAGTAGAGAGCTATTTGGGATGGGGTTGAGGTAATTTCACAGTGATGATAGAGTAAGAGCTGCTATTTAGGAAGATGACTCTGGCCACATCATGCAGAAGAGAACACCAAAAAAGAGAGTCACGACTGCAGAACAAAAGACCAGAGAGGAGGCTGTTGTAATAATTCTGGTGAAAGGAAATGATTCTTGAACTAGAGAAGTGTCAATAAGAATGGAAGAAAACAGATTCAAGATATTCAGTAGATTCTTTCTATTTATTTATTTATTTATTTATTTATTTATTTATTTATTTATTTATTTATTTATTTTTAAGGAAGGTGAGTAGAATCATTAAGACTTTATAATGGGTTAGCAGGGCAAGCTATTATACATAATCTGTGGGGCCCAGTTCAAAATAAAAATGGTGGGTCCCATGTTCAAAAAGCAGGAAAAACTTTCGTTTTTCTTTTCTGTCGTCTCTCTCAACTTGTGATAGTATGTGTTATCTGCTATTTAATGCCAATCTCCCTCAAACATGAGAATATTTGCAAAGCATGTGGAGACCCAGACAACCCCATTGTTCTATCAAACTTCTTTAACAAAACACAGATTCAAAGAAAATATTATCAAGAATTTCAGGACAGCGATTGCAGACCATTAAACCCCAAGCATGAGGTCCTTCTGAGTATAGAACCCTGTATAATTGCACTGGTCACATGTCCAAGAAGCTGATCCTTCCCATAAGATATAAAGGGTGAACTGAAGGGCAGGAAAGAATAAAGACAACACCAGTTTTCTGTCTTCAGAAAGTTGCTGGATCATAGTGCCGTTAACCAAAAGGAAAGAAGATGGACAGGTTTGGGGGCTCAGCTCTGGGGAATGGATGCTTGCAGCTTTGGACTCATTGACTATGTAGGAGACAAGTCCAGGATGTAACTAGATATATGCTTTTGAATATCAAGGAAAGGAATTGGGGCTAAAGATATAAATGTGGACATCATCAGTGTATAGGTTATATGAACCATTTATCCTAGAAGCAGGGAGAGGTTTGTGCTCATCCATGCCCACATAATCATTTTATAAAAACAGAGATCTAGAACTAACATCATCTGTGGGCCTAGAAACTGGAAGCCCACTGGCTGCCATGGGAACAAACCTCCTCACCTCCTCACTGCTCTTACGCCACATGCTAAATAAACAAGAGTCACGAGCCTCTCTTACAGCTTGAGGAAAGCAAGAGAGCACATGGGAGACATCCTGGCTTTGAGTTCAGAAGGACCTGGCTGAGGACTTAGCACTTCCTACCTATGTGACTTTACGCAAATCACTTACTCTCTCTAAGCCTTTGTAATTTTCCTTTGTCAAAATCAAGATAATGAAATATCTCCCACTTTGGGGGAGGGGGGCGCAAAACAGAATAGTGAATGTAAATATTGCAAAATAACTACAAATGTAAAACTATGTTGTTACTGTGGTAGACCTGAGCAGCTGGGAAAACTATGTTAGCTCTTTCATGCCATCACACCCTGAAAGGTATATGAAAGCTGAAGTGTGCCAAATGGCATACGAGTGCCTGCCTGAGGAGTACGTGATCGTGAGCAGCCATTTCTGGCTCAACTTTATAAATGATGGTTGTTTTCCTGTGAGCCAAGCAAGGTGGACGTAGATGGCTCCTAGTACCCTGTTTCCCCGAAAATAAAACCTAGCGGGACAATCAGCTCTAATGCGTCTTTTGGAGCAAAAATGTGTATCAGACACAGTCTTATATGATATTATATAAGACCCGACTTTATATTATAGTAAAATAAGACCGGGACTTGTATTAATTTTTGCTCCAAAAGATGCATTAAAGCTGGTTGTCCCACTAGGTCTTATTTTCGGGGAAACACGGTACCACTTCTCCCAGTCTAATTGCTTGATGGGGCCCACGCTTCTCTCTGCACACTGATTGCATTGTCTTTCCATTTCCACTTTTCAGTCAGCCTCTGGCTTCAGCTGTCCAGGGCCTCATTTATTAGAGCCATCCCTCATCATTCCTGCCATGCTCTGTGTTCCCTGCAAGAGGCACTAGGTTGAGGAAAAATAATTAGTAATCCAGGCACTGCAGTCCTGATGAGACACCTGCAGCATAATCATCCAAATCAAATATTTGGCTCGGCTTCTTCAGATGATATATCTCTTCCTGCAACTGCTGAATGGCAGCTTAGCCGAGCTTGTACTAAAAATGAAGAACATATCCGAGGAAGAAGGGATCCTTCCTGTTCTGTTATGCCACAGTCTGTCCCAGTGTAGCTGAATCCCAGTGTAGCTCAAACTCCACCTAGTATGTTCAGAAAGCTTCCAATCCCATCATCCAGAAGGGACAGTTGTGGGGAGGGGGATGATGGGAAGAGACTAGTTAATTTATACAATGATTCCAGAATGAATACTTATACCCAATTGCATTCTCTGAAAATCATCATTCTCTGACATAGGGGCTGGCAACTTTCTGAGTCCCTGAGAATATATTTGAGTTTGCAAAACACCAGTTTATCCTTATTATTCTGCAATTGAGAAAACTGAGGCCCAGACCTCAGGTTTTCCTGGTAGATTAAGGACTAGAACCCTGGGCTCATACTATTTAATTTAGCGTCTCCTCCCCTAAGCTACACTGCATTTAGAAGGCAGGCCATATCCCTGTCCCATAGAATTGAATACAATAGCTCTGTCACTGCTACGTTTATTCAGTATAGTTTCTAGATTGTTTACTGCATTCAAAGCTCTTTTCACTTAGAAAGGCATATTAGGCTTAAGAATTACAGAAGATGCTAGTCTAGCCCATTTCTATAGCCTATCAAGTTAGCTGATTTTCTTAGCTTGTAATTTTTCTGCATCCATTGAAATATATTCTAAGAACCACATACAGAAATTTAATACATTTTCTTCTTTGTTTTGGGTGTATGAAGTATCAATGCAAATAATGTAAGGAGAGCTTGGGTTCTTTAACTGTGTTAATTTCCCATTTTATATGAGCCATAACACCATTCATATCCTTTAATAGGGACGTATCCAGTTGAAAATAAGTTGTTTTTTAAGAAGTTGTTTATTCTCTCTCTCTCTCTCTCTCTCTCTCTCTCTCTCTCTCTCTCTCTCTCATCGGATTGAAAAGGTCACAAGGGCAGGGTCTATGGCCATTTTCTTGTTTACAGCCATATGCCCAGCACTCAGTATTTGCTCAGTAAATATTTTTAGAAAATTTTAAATAATTTGGAATTATCTGAAGAGAAATAAATTTGGTGAAGGGGAGGCAGATAGAGATTTATGTAATCCACCCCCCTCATTGTACAGATGAGTAAACAGAGACTCAAAGAAGTTGTTGTTACTTTACCAGTGTCACAATTAGTTGACACATTCCTTCAAGACATATTTATTTATTTATTTATTTTTATTTATTTATTTTTTTTTTTAAAGATTTTATTGGGGAAGGGGAACAGGACTTTATTGGGGAACAGTGTGTACTTCCAGGACTTCTTTTTTCCAAGTCAAGTTGTTGTCCTTTCAATCTTAGTTGTGGAGGGTGCCGTTCAGCTTCAAGTTGTTGTCCTTTCAGTCTTAGTTGTGGAGGGCGCAGCTCAGCTCCAGGTCCAGTTGTCGTTGCTAGTTGCAGGGGGCACAGCCCACCATCCCTTGTTGGAGTCGAACCAGCAACCTTGTGGTTGAGAGGACACGCTCCAACCAACTGAGCCATCCGGGAGCTCAGCGGCAGCTCAACCCAAGGTGCTGTGTTCAATTTTAGTTGCAGGGGACGCTGCCCACCATCCCTTGAGGGAGTCAAGGAATTGAACTGGCAACCTTGTGGTTGAGAGGACACGCTCCAACCAACTGAGTCATTCGGGAGGCAGCTCAGCTCAAGGTGCCATGTCCAATCTTAGTTGCAGGGGGCAGAGTCCACCATCCCTTACGGGACTCGAGGAATTGAACTGGCAACCTTGTGGTTGAGAGCGCACTGGCCCATGTGGGAATTGAACCAGTAGCCTTCAGAGTTAGAAGCATGGAGCTCTAACCGCCTGAGCCACCGGGCCAGCCCAAGACATATTTATTGAGCACATACTCTATGCTTGATAAGCAGGACTGTGATTATAGAGACTATTCAGACATATCACTGCTATCAGAAAACTCATAGTTTAGGGAAAGAATATACAGTTAAACAGATATTTAAATACGATGATGTAAGTGATAGGATAGAGCTACAAGAAATAGTGTACTTAAAGAATTTAGGATACATTTCACAGACGAGGAAATCTGAGCCATGTGTTGAGGAATGAATTGAGTATGTCAATCAAAGAAGGGTGAAAATCAGTCCAGGCAGAGGGAATAGCATTAAGACCTCAGCACCATAAGAGCATGGAAAGATCAAGAAAGAGTAGACTAGTATGTGAGAGACATAAAGAAATTGGCAGAAGATGTCTTCAGAGAGTTAGGTATAGAGCCAGATATTAAGATGTCTTCAGAGAGCCAGGTATAGAGCATTGTTTATTGTGTTAAGACCAGTGTTCCTTAAACTTTACTGAGAATAGAAATCACTCAGAGGTCTTGTTAAAATGCAGGTTTTGTGCGAGGACACTAAGATTCTGAAACTCTAACAAGTTCCCTGGTGACATCAATGCTGCTGGGTTCAGACCTCACCTCAAGAGAAAACGCACCACCAAAAAAAAAAGAAGCCTGCAGAGATGTATACATAAGGCAGTAGTTCTCACATTGTGTTCCCCAAATTTTTCACCTCCTACACTAACATACAAAATGAGAAATTGTATAGGGGAACCAGCACTCTGTATGTACAGCCCCCTAGATGATGCTAAAAATTTGTACTGAAATTTGAGCACCACCAAACAAGGACAATAACATGATCCTACTTACTTTGTAGGAAGGTGACTCTGGTAGGAACCACTGGACCCCCAGTCCAGTGCTCCTTGCATTACAACCCTAAAAAATTATGCACAGATCTCTTAAGTACAATACTTCAGATCCAAGAATATTCTGAGATTTCAGAATGACAGAGTTGTGAATGAATAAATTTACTTTCACTGCATTCAGAATCATCTTTATGATTACAAATAGCTTGAATTGCCCTGTGTTTGATGACATCTTTAAGTGATAGTAATTGAACTACACATTTGATGAATATGAATAGAGAATTAACACAATCCTATACTCAGAAGTCAAAGTTGACCCCAACCAATTGATTTTTTAAACTGTTTAGAAACAACTTATGCAGTTTTTTTTTTTTTATTATTATTATATTACCCTCAGGTACATCTGAGGTAGAAGATGAGGAAGTGAAATATTTTATTAGAGTTTATGCTTAGACTCAGGGAACGTTTATGATTATGATTTATCCTGGAATCATATCGCCAGATCTGATCATTTTAAAAGAATTTCAAGCTTTTTTAAAAACCTTATCCCCCAGTTTCCTCTGCTTTTGCTGTAAATTGTATTGTACAATGCCTGAAATAATCAAGAGCAATAAATGAATGAGTGGATCAATGAATCAATTAATTTATAGAAAGGAAATAAGCAGATATGAACAAAGGAAAGAAGGAACAAATAAATAAAACTTAGTTAGAGAA
Source organism: Rhinolophus sinicus (assembly GCF_057876585.1). NCBI lineage: Eukaryota > Metazoa > Chordata > Mammalia > Chiroptera > Rhinolophidae > Rhinolophus > Rhinolophus sinicus. The sequence goes on along the minus strand of NC_142516.1, from coordinate 40,094,102 downwards.
TATAAAAGACTTACTATATAAGAGTCTAAAGCACATTAGAATCAACTGAAAAGCTTGTAAAAAATTTTATGCCAAGGCCTCACTTTAGATTAATTAAATCAGAATCTGTGGCATAGGACCCAGGCATTATTTTTTCAAACTTCCCCGGTGTTTCTCAGATACTAACCAAGTTTGATATCCATTGGCCTAAAAGGTCTTAAATGTCTAATAATAGTATATTTTCATAGTTAAAATTGTAAATGACACTTCATTTTTAAAAATCGTTCGGAGTTTTCAAAAGCCCGGCCTCTCACATTCTAGCGGTCACACTGGTGTATAAAACAAGAATGTTGACACACTTCTCTGTTGCTAGAACTCAGGATTGTATTAAAGCTATAAGAAGATAAGAACCAGACACAAACACAGTAAATTAGAGGATCTTTGGGTGGAAAATTCCTTCTTGACAACACAGAAAGTGACAGTTCTATAAAGGAAACTTTGAATCCCTTATTAAGATGCCGGTGACCGCAAAAGCATGCCTTGCCAAAGCATTTGTTTGCTCTCACACAAACCCACACTAAAAGTAATTTTCCAGACCATGAGGATAGGGTGCTGACTGTTTGCAGAAGCAGCAAGTGTGTATGACAAACACCTGTTTTAATTGTTTCATGAAGCATTGTAAAGGTTTTGCCTGAATCTAGAAATGACACAGAAGCTTCCATTTTGGCTCTGGATATTACAGATAGGCCAGATGGAATCCTGTCGACTATGTGATTGAGCTTATTTTTCATTTGAAAGTAGAAACCATTGGGTACATCATCTGTAGGGTAATCTGGGAGGACATTTTTCTCTATTCTGTCCAGCAGACCATGAAGAAACACCTGTTTCGTATCTTGGAATCATTTGCAACTGCTATCGAAGAAATAAGTGTTGAAACAATATCATTAAGCCACTTTTTAAAATTCATATACTTGGGTAGTGAAGACTATAGTAAGCCTCAGAGCTTCTTTTGCCGTTTCTACCAACATAATGCTCAGAGCTTTGTATAATTAAACATTTCTGTTCTCACTCGTAGGCCAGGCTGATCAACTGTCCCAGTTTTCCCAGGACTGTGAGGCTTCCTAGGATGAAGAAATTCCAGTACGAAACTCGGAAAGGCCAGGGAAAATGGGGACAAGTTGTTCACCTTGTTATAGACACATGACCTTATGCATTTAGAGGCTGATTGATTTTTCAGGCACATCACTTGGTAGTAGAGTTATTTCTGGGTTTTCACGCAGACATTTAATATATATTCACTTGAGCAAGTCAACACTGTCAGGTATAATGGCCCCCATTTGCCGAAAGTCATTCTGAACCAAAAGACCATCCAAAAAGACATGTCATTCTGTCACTTGGCAGTGACATCAGGAAGCATAGCCATGTGCACCAGGAGGGCCCAGGCCCATTGGGGACAGATGCTGCTCTGAAAGAGCCGGGAATGATATCTCTTGTTTTCCCAATCATGGCTACCTGCTCCTAAGGTTGGATACAATATCATTTCTCACTATCTCAAAGTATGCCAAAGAAAAATGAAGCTTAATTTTCAAAATAGACAAGCACAGTATCACATTTTGGAACTGGTTTTGGAGAAACCAAATAAAAACATTTGAATCTAATCTGTCCTTATGAGACCATTGAGATAAGCCCTGAACCAGTGTTTTCTAACAGCTTTGTGAAACCTTAGCCTATAGTTCCTCAAACCTTAATGTGCATTAGAATAACCTGGGATCTTGTTAAACTGCAGACTATGATACTAGTGGGTAGACGTGGGGCCCAAGATTCTGCATCTCTAACAAGATCCAGGGTGACCTCAGGTGGCTCAGAGCTTCTCAGAGGTGACCCATGAGGCTCAGGAGAGGATCAGAGGCGAGCTCTACTTCTTCCTCCTCTGCCCTTCTCAACAAGACCAATAGAAATATCACATAGAGCTTATTTCAAAATGCATTCCAAAGAAAGGAAAGAAGGAAGGAAGGAAGTGTGTGTGGGGAGGGAGAGAGAGAGAGAAAGAGAGAGAGAGAGAGAGAGAGAGAGAGAGAGAGAGAGAGAGAGAGAGAGAGAGAGAAACAAAGTTTCAACATTAAAAAATGCACACCAGTATAAAAACAAACAATTCTGCAGAAGCATGACAATACCTCCTCACAAACTCTTCTGCCGTACACTAAGGTTCCCTTCAGGATGGCTAGGGACTAGCTGGAAATCTAGTATCTCATCACCTGCTTTCTGACATAACGCGGCATGGACCCTATGGCAACAATGCCAAACCTATAGTTTAATTAAAAAAGAAAGGGAAAAACAAACCTCTCTCCAACACATAGAGCAACCAAAGAAAAGCCCCATAGAGGATGACCCCATAGTCCCCGACTAAATGATGATTTTCATTTGTAGAACCTTCCACTTGACCCATGTAAACAGGAACAAAAACAGATGTTCAGCAGGCTGGTGCCTAGGGCCAATTTCAGGAGGGAGCAACTGGTACATGTAAGCTGTAGGTGGATGGGACCCAACTTAATTAGGGAATGTTTCAAAACTGAAACAGAATAGAACTGTTCCTGCCGAAGGGTCTCTTTGGAGCACAGTGCTTGTGAGAAGCCTTTCGTGCAAGTTTAAAGCATCTTTCATATAATCAAAAAACTTATTAAACTTGGGCAAAAACCCACTATGGGTTCAAAGACACCTAAGCATCTCTCTCTAGAGCAATATTCTCTAAGATTTTATTCAATTTAATTATTCATAGTGGAACTTAATGTTTTTTTCTATGGGTTGTTTTGGGGCTACACTAATATTTTTAAAGGGCTCCGCAAGGTCAACTCTGAGACCAGAAGCTGAGGACTCCAGAATGCATTTTGCTAAATCATAGTTAAAAGTTGCCTGCAATCTTTGCCTCCCAGACATGGGACAGAGGCAGTTCAGATGGAAATAAAGTGGTTAATGAAAGAAGATATGTATAGACCGGCAGGAACTGAGAGAATTATGAAAATTAATTTTACATGAGATCTGGAAATGAAACCTCCTCTCATAATTCTAGATTGGTGTCTGCTTGGGGAGGCAAATGAACTCGGCCACACATAATGTGAAGAGAATTGAGGTTTGAAAGAAAGGCTTATCCCGGTGAGAAGGCAGGTTCTCTGAGCCTTACGGAAACCAGGGACAGGTGCTGTGGCCTAATTTATCATTTAAATCAGTTCTTGTGGCTACTAAGGTGAACTCGGGTCATTGCTTAGAGCTCAGATCATGTGTTGAAAGGCCACTGATGAGTAGAGTTTGTGCCCGTGGACAAGATGTTTATGAAAAAGTAGAATTCATTGTTGATAATTTAAAATAAAACTTTTGACTCAAAAGTATATATTAAGAAATAATGAGAGACATAAAATCTGAGAGCAAAGGGCCTTGATCCTTTGCTCTCAGTGGGTAGTCAGAGCTGAGTAACCACTCCCTTTATTACATCCATGCTTCACTTCACTGCAGTGCAATTTTGAATTAGATCACTTCACTCAGTTGGCTTGCCTGCCTGGCCCCCATAAGCAGGTGAATTTCCAACCTTTGAATTGGAGTTTCTCCTCACAAACCCACGCTAGGATCAAGAAAAGAGAAAGCATAGTTATCAAGGGAATAAGTTTTCTCCCCAAGATGACCCTTGTGCTTTCCAGGTGATAGGGACAACAGAACAGAGCACTCACTAATGAAGTCCCATAAACAAGAAGAAAGCCACATGTCGAGACGGCACTTTCTTGGAGGCACTTAATTTATTAAACAAATGTTTAATGGTAAACTATAAGGTGGTTGATACTGTGTTTTATATATTCACTGTGGCATGTTCAAAAACTCCTGATATATGGCTTAGGCTGGATTCTCAAACTTTCTTGCTGGTTCTCCCATTTATGAGGGAGAGGTGAAGTGAGACAGTGAATGGAGAATGCCAGTGCAGAAGGCGCTGTGAGCAAGTTACCAGGAGACCTCTGGGGCATGGTGTACAACATACCTCACACTTGTCCACCTGAGGGCCCAGGAAGATAAGACATATATCCACCACTCCCCATTGTCATTTGGTGAGGGCTGCTCCCAGGGCATCAGCTCCCCAGCCTACCCTGCATGTGGTCTGGGCACACACTAAAGACCAGTGAAAGCCATCAGGCAGAATGGCTGAGGTTTTCCCTCAGAAGCTGCCAACATGCAGGGGAGCAGCAAGTGCTAACGGGATCCGGGCAGGGCACCCATTGCCTCCACCATAATAATGGTCACTGACTTTAGAGAATGCAGTCTCATTGGGAAGACAATCGCAAGTAACATTTATTGAGCAAATGTCTACATTCAAGGCATTGTATTAGGCTTTTTCTATTAGATCTTCACAAGTCTATGAAATTAGGTAATATGACTATATCCATTATATGGATAAGGAAACTGAGTCATAGAGGTATTAAATAACTTGACTAGGTTTGCCCCAGCTAGTAAGTGGTAATATTAGTAGTCATCCAGACAGGCTGGCTCCAGAGCCTGTGTTTGTAACAACTTTTCTCTATTGCTTCTCTCTATGACTCATGAACAAATAAAATAATAATAATATGAGACAACATAAAGGGATATCCTTGCATCTAAATGTACTCTTAGGAGATGCTTTCTTAATGGGGTAATCTCATTTCATGGAAAACAAAACCTTAATCCAAAGGAATGTGTGTCTAATTATAGAGCCACCAGAACTGGCAACAGTGATAGAGATTTGGAGGGACAGAAGGACCCTCAGCAGTTAGAGGCCAGGGGTGGAACTGACTGAGGGAACATCACCCTTCCTGGCCAAATGCCTTTGGACTAAAAATCTTCTGATCCCTACACTGAACTATATAGTCCAACAATGCTGACTCCGAATAATCAGTAAATGAGCAAAGGCACAGGAAGAAGGGTGTCCATCCTAGAACTATTCATGATCGCAAAGCATCCAACAGCAGGGAACTGTTCAAACTACAATATATCCATGCGATAGAATAAAATGCAGCCTATAAGGGATGGGAGAACATTCTAGAGATACCATTTCATGTGTGAACTCATTGGTTTCCAAAAACCTGTTTGTTTACCAACCCAGATGGACACTATAAAGTGACTGCTAATGCTTCCTACTTGTTGGAGCTAACGCTCCAATACTTCGTTTTCTTCCATTCTTTGAACTTTGTAAATCAAAAATTTGTCACAGGAAAATGTCTGCCTTTACGGACATGAGGAAAGATATGTATGAAACAGCTTTAAGTGAAAAGCAAGTTAAAAACAGTATTTCTGGTATGACACCAATTTTGAAATTATGTGTACACAGACACAATGTCAGGCATATACATCAAAATACTAACGGGTTATCACTGCCTGCTGAGTCTCAGGGTGATTTTTCTCCTTCTGTGTTTCTAATTTTTCTATCATGAGCATGCTTTCTCTCTCTCTCTCTCAATCTGTGTTTATATTTTCCTTAAACAAGAATTTAAGAATTTGGTAAATAGGCTGTAGCATGAGAAATTGGGGAATCTTCTCCCCAACCTGCAATCGATAACAACAGTAGTATAGAGGAGTTTGGTATGAAGAGAACCTGAGGACCTGACTTGCTTCTGCCATTTGTTAGCTTAATATCTTGGCCTCTTGACCCCTCCTCTCTTTTATCTACAAAATGAGGATGACAAAATCTCCCACAGGGTAAATTATAATGCACTACCCTCGCTTGGGGTATTATTATCAAACTCTCTGGGACTGGTCTTCGTTCAGGCATAGTGGGACAATAAGGGAAAATGCTCTGAAAACTAAAACGAATGGAACACGTTGATGTCAGAGAAGATACTGTCAGGCATGCTTAGAGCAGGGGGAAATGTGAGTGCCTGAAGATAGCAGTCAGCCAGCTGGGGCAGGACACAGAGGAGCAGGCAGATGCCACATTCCCATCAGCCAGACTAGTAGCTTGACTTTCAATAGCCCCAGATATACTGGCTTGGATTGGTCATCCAACCTTTAGTAGGGGAAATTTCCAGAGGCTAATATCTTCCTGGCGAATTCATTTCTGAAGAATTATGAAATAATGGGTTAGTATCTATTGTCGTAATTATGTGGGAAGCTAACTACTATTTTTCTTGATGAAGCTGACTCTCTGAGGCGTCTGATGGAAAAATGCAGCCTTTCACTGGATGATGTGAGTGGGGGAGGCCTTTGTCTTGCTTGGTGCATTTTTTTGCCCTGTTTTTTTTTTGTTGTTTTGTTTGTTTGTTTTTCTGCAGCTATGACTGCTGCTGTTGCTGCTGCTATTTGTTTGTGTAATTGTTCTTTGAAGGCCTTGGGCGAGAGAGCTGTTCTAATTATAAAAATCACAGAGCAGCTGAATCATAGGAACAGTCCCAAGTAATCTGTGTAACCATTTGACTGAACTTTCAAGCTAGCTGGGGGCACTTCCCCTACTCCCACGAGGCCAGCGCCTGACAATGGACATAAAGCAGCTGCCAAATGAGATGTGGGAAAGGTTGTGTGTCACAAGCGTCAGTTCAATTCTGGGCAGTCAGAAGTCAGGCTGCCCTCAGCCACATGTGATTGGCAGTGTGCTAATGCAGGCTGCCAAGCCGCACCCTGTCTTGTTAAAATAGGGTCCCAGATGCACCCTGGCATAATGAAAGTGGATGTCTCATGGAACCAGTCAGTGCTAGGTTCAAATTACTCTCTGCTACTATAAGCTGCATGAACTACGCAAGTTACATGGAACATACTATATGTAACTTTGCCTGTTGTCCTAGAATTCTAGCTAAAGCCCAAAGATGGGACCTGTCCCCTTTCCACTGCCCATCCATGCAGGGTCAAGAGATGGTTTAAGTTTCCCTATGATTCATAGCTCATCACTCCAAAATAAGATAAATCTAGGGATGCATTGAGGAAACTGATTGGGGAGGAAGGGTCTTTGAAGAACATTGTGTCCTAGTAGGAAATTCCCCAGGAAGAGAAGGGAAGAGGATGCTTTCCACTCCTTTAGTCATTTAACAAATTTTAATTGAGTCCCCATTAGTTTGCAAACACAGTTCAAGCTGCTGGGAATATAGCAGTGAAGAGAAATTGCTCACTTTCAAGGAAATGTGGAGGGCTTCCTGAGATGCATATGGGGAGATCTGGTTGTCAGTGAGAAGGGAGACTGAGATCTCACTTCTAGGTTCACCCATATAACTCTGATCATATAGGACTAAAGATCTTCTTGGGAACAACCCACAAGAACATGATGTATGGGTTTTTCCATAGGCTGAGTGAATTCTGTGGAAGGTAGGTGGGTGTGAATCATCTTGAAAGGCCTATTCTCAAGGGCAGTAGCACCCATAGACCAGAGCAAGGGAGATACTTTCCTGACCCCTGCACTTTAGCGGACTCCTCTATCCTTTTTCCAGCCTTGTTCCTCTCTTCAGAGGAACAGTTATTGAACAGTTAAGATATGCCCACCTTAGGGACACCTCAAGACCATGTCCTCTTCTAGACTGTGACCTGGGTAACTGGGACTGCCAAATTACCTTCCCAAATGGCCCCAGGTCAAACCTACTTCCAAAGGTAGACCCATCACTGTGTACACATGCACGGGCTATTTAAGGGCCAACGGACTATTTAAGGGCTAGCTTTTTGCTTGTGGATGTGAGAGCAAGTGTGTCCACACACATATGTACAAGACCTCTTGGGATAGCCAAGGGTGAGAGCTAGGACAGGTCAACAATAGGCTGGGGACTCAGGCTTCCTAGGTTGGAATTCCAAGGAGGGTGAGAATTCTAGATACAAACATGTCAGGTCCTCCAGGTTATTATGAAGGTGTGGTTAGTAGAGAATAAGAATAGCATATATTCTACTAAATAATCTTTAGCTTGACTTATAATTTTTAAATATATCTAAATATTGAAAAGTGGGCTTCTCTTTGTACTTCTGCCTAGCGGCTCACAAATGTCAGGAGTGGCTCTGTCTAAAAGGGTTCTCTGCCAGGTAAGTCAAGTCCCATGGAAATAAGCTAAGAGGGAGAGTCATAAGTGGACAGTAGAAGGATCCCTCTCCAAAGTCAAAGAGCAAAGGTCAGAAGTCCCCAGAACCAAGGGGAGGGAAGAGGAAAGTTTGGGGGAAGGATAGGGGTGGCAAAATAGGAGGAAATAAAGTGATTAAGGGGTGTCAGGGATGAGGCCATAAAGAATCCTACAAAGCCTTCCACATATAGTTAGGATTTAGATATAGGCCTTTACAGAGGGCATTTAAAAGCCAAGAGAGAATCACAAACACAGCCCTGTAAAATGCTCTCACAATCTGCCCCTCATTCCTCCTCCCTGCCTTGATTCTAGAGAAAAGGGGAGCATGTACTAAAAGAGCAAGCCAGAATTAGTTCCCCATCATACTTTTCAGAGTCTGGGTTCACCATGGGTTTGAGTAAAGAGGAGAAGTTTTCATTTGGTGGGGGGAAATTGCAGTTTGGTTTGATTTAATTGGACTTTTGAAAAATCTTTTTTTTTAAAAAAAAAAGGCTTTTTGAATATCTGAAAAGGACTTGGAAAACTATTGGATCGGCCAAGATGTTTTCAGGGAGTGAGAAAACCAGGTTTGACAGAGGGGGTTGAACAGCAGTAGTGGGCAGGAAGGAAATAGCACTATTAATTGACTGTACCCCCTTCAGTTTAAAGTACTCTAGCCTTCAGTTTCCTCATCCCCAGTGATATACACCTACTGTGAAAAGATGTTCTGAAAAATAAAGATAATACAAGTAAAGTTTGTGGCATATTTCATGCATCTAGTGAGGTAACTATTATAATTGCTATTGTTGTTACGAATAGCATTATTGTTAAAATTGTGTGCTGACAATACAGAGCTTCACTTCAGACCCACTCATCCTTTCCTGAGTGGCTCTGAAACTCTAGGTAAGTAGAAGTTTCTAGAAGGCTCCCTTTTTGGAGTCTGTGGGCATAAACCTGTCAGCCATCTACTAGGTAGCGATTGTTTCTTGATGTAAGGATTTCATCACTGAATCAGTCAACAGCAAGAGCAGTGCTGAGATTCATGGAGAACCTACTGAGTGTCAGGTATCATACTGGGGACTTTACATATGTTTTCACCATCAGCCAGTTCCCTGAAAAAAGTGAGAGAAACCCCCCAAAATGTGCCTGAAAGCTAAAATCTACGATCTTGAGAGCTAGGAAGTCACTGCTTTATAGAGGCTGCCTGGGAAGGCTTTCAGGTTTCTGCAGCCAAGACCGGTAAGAGCTCTTTGGAGAGCACTTGTGATGACAGGGAGGGAGGGGGGAACAATGCAGGGAGGACGTGCAGTGACACCACCTTCTTCAGGAGCATTTATCCTGAGCCTGTGAGTCAGGCCCACTTTAAAGCTGTGAGAACTAGGGAATCTCCCATGATGAGGAGAATGGCTATTCACTTCCTCCTTGAAAGTCCACCATTTCAGTCAAACTTGCACATTAAGTTAGTGCTTCATTCAAGAGTCAGTAATGAATTTCACAGCAAGAACCCAAAGCCAGAGAGCTGGAATAGAAGTACAGACAACTGACAGAGTGGGTCAGAGATTTAATAAATCCGTGAAATGCCCCTACCTGCCAGGGGTGTCCTTTAGGAAAAAGATTCTCCTGGTTTGCCTCGGTTGGTGGCCGAGGTGGCACTGACCAGCAATGGTAATTCACAGAGAAGGATTTGAGCAAGCAGCTTTTTATTTGAGGGCTATAGACCGTGTTCACCAGTGAGGACTGAAACCCGTGTGACCCACTGGGTAGCACTCCTACTGCATGGTGTCTTGTCACCACAGGAAAAGAGAAAGCAAATATTAAAATGGCCTGGAAGACCATCCACAGGAAAAAAATATATATATATGTATACATCTGAAAAATAAACAGGGGAAAGGATTCAACCACCCCAGTAATCAAGAAAATATAAATTCCAATAGCAGTTTTTTCAACAAACATTTCATAAACACCTACCACATGCCAGGTTTTAAGTCCTAACAATTCAAAGATGAAAAGACAGGCCTAGCTCTCAAGGAGGTCATAGTCTGATTGGTGAGAAAGACTAATAGACTCTAATAGCACAGAGCCACAAGGCATGAGAGATGGATTGGTACAGTGTGCTACGAGATGTCATAAGAAGTCAAAAGAAGTTCTTCCAGATGTCCCCATTTGGGACATCTGGAAGAACTTCTTTTGCCAATGGAGTGACATCCGATTAGAGATCTGAAAGACAAGTGAAGGTTAAATAACAAAGAGGGGTTAGAGGATGCCAGAAAGAGGGAAAGGATGCCAGAAATTCACTCTGAACGGAGGGAACATCTTGTGCAAAGGCCCTTAAGGAAAAGAATAGGGCTAGTAGTTCAATGCATCTGGAGCCAAAGATGGGAAGAGAGAGGTGTTGAGTAAGGAGCCTGGGGGTACAGAGTAGACAGATCATGGAGGGCCTTTGACACCCAGCTAATTCCAAGGTGTTTCCTGGGAACAGGTGCGTATCAATGAAAAACTCTAAGTCTGGAAATGCCAAAAGCAGACTTGTATTTGAGAAGGATCACTCTCTTGCAGGGTGGAGAAAAGTTGTGGGAGGTTTGAACTAGCAATGGGGAAAATGGGAATGAGCCAGAGTCACCCACGATTAAGAAGGAGGTCTTATCTTGAGACCTCTGTCTCCGGCTCCCATGCACAACTTGGGACACATTTCCTTGCAAGTGGTTTATTTGGGAGGTGAGCCCTGAAGAACAATGAGGGAGTAGAAAAGAGAGACAAGAAAGGGAGAAAGCCAAGGAATGGTATATTAATAATCAATCCATGGCTAGGGGCAATTGACTTTGTAGAAGATGCCCAGGAAACTGGGCAGTTTATCCACCAACCCTTGCCTTTAATTGGTTAATTGCTTGGCCTTTCCCAGGCCAGAGAGAAATCCACAGCAGTGAGATAGAGGAGCTTGAGGTAGGAAGATACTAGGGGACTGTCCACACAAGCTACAGGGAACTTCCAGGGTGGGCCAAGTGGATATGGGTGACAGCATGATCTCCCAGCACTTCTACATTTCTATGGAAATTTACACAAGCCTGGGGTGTAAGCAGACTGTGAGTTAGACCCAAGGAAAGTGACAGATTCCCTCGGGGCTAAACCTCCCTCACTGTGTCCATGCAAACTGCCTGGCTTTGGGCTGGGTTAATAGCCCCTCATTTCCATAGGTGTCAAATATGTCACGGTAATTACTATTATGATTATTTATTGAGCACTGACAGGGTTCACATAGAAAATGTTTTGTAAAATAATGTAGTAAAAATGCAATTACTAGAATTTATTTCTTGAAACCGATTCAAAAGTACTAGAAATTATTACTGATAACAGAAGGAATATGCAATAGCCAACTAGCCACAGGTCATGTGCAAGCAAAATGTGTATTTCTCCCTTGGTTTTCACCCAAAAGAAGCTATAAGTACAAGAAATTATGGCTCAAAGCTAGATACTGTCTCCTCATTTAAAAATAGTTGGTAACTTTAGAAGATTGGTGCACATGTGAAATGGTTTAAATTATGGATTTTGGCATCATGAGACCAGAACTTTGGTCTTGTTTCTGTTGCTTACTGGTAGTGTGACTTTGGGGATATCATTTAACTTCCTGTTAAGTCTCAGATTATGCAACTATAAAATGCCTCAAATAATTCCTGGCTCCCTGCACAACATCTGGATCATAGAAAGCACTAGGATTGGTCAAATGAATGAATGGAGAAATATATGCACAAAGCACTTAGCAAATAGTAAGAGTGCAAAAAACAGTTAGCAACTATTGCTTTTGTGTTTACAATAACCCAAAGCTATTTAACAAAGTAGTTTCACTATAATTTGTATTGCTATTCCTAGCATTACTTTATAGATCATAGGAAAGTAAATTAAGCTATCTTGCAGAGATTGCTGAATTAGGAGTGGGAAAGACCTGGACCCAGGCCTTAGCTCCATCTCTTGCTGGCTGTTTGATCTTGAGAAAGTCACTTAACTTTTCTGAGCTTGGGAGCTCCATTGATTGTAAAACAGGGTGACAATGCCTACCCTTCCTACCTTCGGGGTGGGGTCAAAATTAAAATAAGCTCCCTGAAAGCACTTATAAACTATGAAGTGCAAGGAGGGTAAAAACTTTTGTTGTTTTTCTTATGGTAGCTGGGGAATCTGCAAATGCCCATTCAGGGTGAGGCTCAAGGTGAAATTCTACAGAACAGAGAGGGTGGATTGGTCTCAGCCACACTAACATATGTATGCTCGACCTGAGATGCACATTAAAGCCTCCACTTCCTAGTCTTCCTACAATCATAAAATGAAAAGAGCTTAGCAATGACTTTTATTCCCATCTAACAGGTGAAGCCATGTTGGCAGTCCAAGAGCCAAAGGAAAAAAGCACAGTAGACTTACTCATGCTTCTATAAGGCCGTATTTTGGTAGAAAATTGAAGGAATTGCAACTTTTTTTTTGGCTGGATTTCACACATCTTCAAAACCTCAAATCTTTTGTTTTCCCAATTACAAAGTAGGATGAACTAGAAAGACAATCTAACTAGGAGTAAAAGTGATAGAGATCAAAAGACAGGAAGCAAATTCTTAGCTCTTGGAAGCTGCTGCAAGGTTTAGCTAACTAAAGCAGATAACCAGCAGAACATAGCGAGAGCTCTCACTGGGTTGTGGGATCCATGAAAGCTGAGGACACATCTGAGCTTGGCATTTCCTAGCTGTCAGTCATCCATCAAGTCAATTAACCTCTCTGAACCTCTGAGTCTTGTTTCTAAATTGTGGATACGAATACTTGATAACATTGTTCTGGGAATTAAACAAGGTAGCTACCATGTTTCCCCGAAAATAAGACCGGGTCTTATATTAAGTTTTGTTCCAAAAGACGCATTAGGGCTTACGTTTAAGGGATGTCCTCCTGAAAAATCATGCCAGGGCTTATTTTCCGGTTAGGTCTTATTTTCTGGGAAACACGGTCTAAAGGGTCAAGCACATCATCTAGCATGGACATATTATCCCTCTTTTCCACCCTCTCTTCTTGCCCTACCCTCTCAAAAATTAATAACCTGGGTGAGGGGCAGAATGGAGAGTCTGATTAGATTTTTTTTTTTAAAAAAAAAGCTTTCATTAGTGTGTCAGGCAGCAGAGCATAGTGGTTAAGAACATGGACTCGAGACAGATTGTCAGTGCTCGAATCCTGGCTCTGACCATTACAATCCACATCCCATGTTGGGCTCAGTCTCCACATCTGTGTCAGAGGGAGAATAAGACATAAGGTATGAAGATAAATAAGTCCGTATTTGTAATGTGCTTAATGCCTGGCGCATAGTAAGTGCCATATATGCACTTGTGAACTGAAGTCCAGGCCTGTCTGCCAGTCTTAGAGCAATGACACTAGGCAGGTGCTTATCTGCCTAGAACTCAGGCACAGAAGTACCAGTATTTCAAAGGGATCATTTGACCTCATTTCTTGACTGACAGCTTCAAAACTATATGTGCTACATTTTCGACCATCCCCCAATGCTTCATAAATCTTTACAGAACTGGATTGTAAAGAACCAAGTATTGGAAAACTGAAAACCCTAATATCCCAATCGATCACCTGAGAGTAGTTCAATGGCATTTCTTTAGCCCTCTACCATCATCCAGGCCCTGCTGTAATAGTCCTCCACCTTAGACCCAGAAGGCAGAGGGCAATGCCATCTTGCAGTTTGTCCCTGTGCCTCTGGCTGCTGTCAGGTGGAACAAAATAAATGTTCAAAGGAGTCAGATTATTCTCATTTAGTGCCAGGGTATGGAATCCAACTGTTGGCATTTACTTCCTTTAGCATAATCCCCACATTGACTACATCTAATTCTATGCTAGAGGGAGGGAGAGGAGGAGGTAAGGAAGCACGTTGCTGAAGGATGGGACATGCCACGTTTTAGCCACACTATAGTCTCGATCTGCGTCAAAAAGGAAAACAGACACCTTTCAAGAAAGAAAACACGCTTCGAAATAGGCTGGTGTTCTTTTTCTTTCCTTGCATCCTGTGAATAAGATTCAAAGTCTCATCTCTCCTTGACCGACCACAGATAAAAACTGTTGGGTAAAATCTCCTCTAAGGATAGCAGTTGTCCCTAGTCACGGTCTGTGTCTGTGCCTTCCAACTCAGGCAGCCACAGAGAAGGCTGAGTCCTAAAGGTCCTAACCAAGAGGGGGCCACCATGCCCAAAGAAAAGAGTGCTTTGGAGTCTGAGCCACGGGGGCCATGAAAGAGGAACCATCTCCTCAGTGCTGTTTCGAGCAGGTCATTATCCTCACACTGTCTTTTATTTCCTCTCTTCATGATCCTGAGCCAGTTTTGAGCAAGGCAGTCATAAGGCTTGTTTGGATTCCTGTGCACTAAGCTCTCGGAGACCATTAAAAGCTTGAGAGGAAACATTTAAAGCATGATTAAGAGCAGCTGTGCTGTACCCCAGCCAAGCCACGCCAGCCACCCTTCTGTGTGATCAATTCCGATGGCTGAGGCGAAAGGCATCCTATCATGGTCAGCAAACATGGCTAAGGTGGCTGGAAGGAATGAGGTGTTTGGGCCACCGTCCACACAGTCACGCCAGCTCAGGAAGTGTTCCTTCCGCAAAGTACCTCTCGTGCAGACATCTTCCTGATGTTTTCCAAAAGGACAAAATCACCTCAAAAGAAAGAGAAGAAGGAATGTTTAAAAATGCCATCTGAAACCTCTTCATGTGATACATTTGCTTCTTAGGCTGAATCTCACCCCTCATTCCAGCAGCCCCCACACCAGTTGCGATTTGGAACTCCCATGGTGTGTTAGATTATGAAAATGGCTATATTCCTTCATCCCTCCCTACGTCAATCACTCTGCACAGTGACTTTGTAGTTCGTGCCATGAAGAGGAAGCATTTTGTTACCCACCTCTTGAATCTGGATTTGCCTTGGACTTGCTTTGGCCAATAAGTAGATGGCTGCAGGCATGATAGGTTGACATTTCCGAACTCTTCGCCTCAAAGAATACTTCTGCTTTCTTTCCTTGTCTCTCTCATTCCTACCCAACTGCCTCATTCACAAGCCCAGGCTGGCCTGTTGGATGACAAAAGAGCATGTGGAACAGCAACAAACCATCCTAGCTGAGGATGTCTTAGACCAGCCATCACCTAGCTAACCCACCAGCTAACTGGCGATGCATAAGTGAGCCCTGCTGGGAAGAAAAGGAGGCCCATCTCAAGCTTCTAACTCCCAGAATCATAAACCAAATACTGTAAATGTTTATTATTTTAAGTCACTAAATTTTGAGGTTATTTGTTATACAGCAAAAGCCCCACACGCAGCTGATATTTTTCAAAATGACAAAATCACCTTAAAAGAAAGAGAAGAGAAAGAAGATAATTTTTATTTAAAAAAAAAAAAAAAAAAAAAGAGATGGAGGGAACTTCTGATTGCTCTGTCTTTCCTCCGACCTCAGTCACTTGAGACATGCTTATTTTGAATCTCACCAGCCACACTAGCAGCTCCAAGGATGCACAGCTGGGGATTCCTGGGGCTTCTGCCCTGTGTAAGAGGTTTCTCTTCACTAGGATCTCCAGCCCCGACAGCCCATTTCTGTTCCTGGGAAGTGAAAGTCCATTGGATGTACAGGCGATGATACCCAGCTACCACCCATTTCTTGTATGGTGATTCTCCCACAGAGGGGAAAGTGGTGTGCTCCGAATACAAAGTAACTTTATCAACATAGAACAGCACTGTTTCTTATCTTTAGGGATGAAAAACTGAGGCTCCAGAGGCAGCAGAAAGTCTTGGGAAGCAGCAGCTTCCCATGCTTGTATGCGTGTGCATGTATATGTGTTTTTATATGCGCATTGCTGGTGGCGGGGCAAAAACCAACATTTATTGGGTGCCTACTATTTGCCGGACATATGCTACGGTATGTCTCTGCTATTTTCAGTAAAGTCTCACAACATCACTGTCAGGAGTTTTGAGTAGCACTGACTTACAGGTGAGGACACTGAAATCCCAAGTAAATTGCCCAAGGTCACACAGCCAGCCAGTTGTAGAGTTAGTTTGTCCTGGGCTACCACACCTAGAGTTTTTAAACTGTATTAGTCAAATAAGAGGCTGCTGTAGAAGGGTATCAGAAGTTCTGCAAATATGTGAGTAAAATAATTTTCTTATATTCACCTACTTAAAAGACTGTAATAAAAATGCATACACTCCAAATGCACTACATCCCAACATTTAACATATTATAGAACACCATTATTTTGTCATTTTAGGGTCTCTGTCTGCATTTCATTGTATAGACCTCAGAATAAAGCTGTCCCTGATGTCTTTGACACATATATGTTATATATGCTATTGCTTAGGAGTATAGGAAATCTGTACTATTCTTTACCTTCTTTCTGTTTTTAAATTCAGGTCCATGCACATCAGCTTAAGTAAGTGAGCATGCTGGTGTGCACATATGCACATTCTTTTCTTTTTAATTTTTAAATTATAGCTGACATACAATATATTAGTTTCAAGTGTACAACATAATAATTCAACATTTATATACTTATGAAGTGATCACCACAATAAGTCTAGAAATCATCTCTCACTGTAAGTAGTTGTTAGATATTATTGACTATATTTCCTAAGTTGTACATTACATCCCTATGACTTATTTTATAACTGAGAGTTTGTACTTCTTAATCCCCTTTCCCTTTTCTGCCCGTCCCCCACCCTCTGGCAACCATCAATTGTTCTCTGTATCTATGAATTTGTTTCTCTTTTGTTTGTTCATTTGTTTTGCTTTTTCAGATTCCTTATAAAAGTAAAATCATGCAGTATTTATCTTTCTCTGTCTGACTTATTTTATTTAGCGTAATACGCTCTATGTCCATTCATGTTGTTGCAAATGGCGAGATTTCATTTGTGTTTTTTTTTGTCTGAGTAATGTTCCATTGTACCTCATCTTTTTTATCCATTCATCTGTGGATGGGCACATAGGTGGCTTCCATATGTTGGCTATTGTAAACAATGCTTCAGTGAGCATAGGGGTGCATACATCTTTACAAATTAGTGTTTTCATTTTCTTTGAATAAATACCCAGAAGTGGAATTGATGGATCATATGGTAGTTCTATTTTTAATTTTTTGAGGACACTCCATGCGCTAGTTTACAATCCCACCTACAGTGCATGAGCGTTACCTTTTCTCCACATCCTCACCAACGGTTCTTTGTTGTCTTTTTGATAACAGCCAAAATGTTATTTTAAAAAAAAAGAGAGAGAGAAAGCACATGTATTATATTCTTGTATTGCAGTTTCTTCCCATCAACAGTAATGAAGTGAATCCCAACCTCTAATGTGGTATTGTAATCAGTACACAAAAATCAAAATGTTATTTCTAACAGGTGTGAAGTGATAGCTCATTGTGGTTTTGATTTGCATTTCTGTGATGATTAGTGATGTTGAGCATCTTTTCATGTATCTGTTGGCCATCTGTGTATCCTCTTTGGAGAAATGTCTATTCAGGTCCTCTGCCCGTTTTTTAATTAGATTGCTTACTTTTTTGATGTTGAGTTGTATGAGTTCTTTATATATTTTGGATATTAACCCCTTATCAGATTTATCATTAGCAAATATCTCCTCCCATTCAGCAGGTTGTCTTTTCATATTGTTGAGGGTTTTCTTCGCTGTGCAAAAACTTTTAAGTTTGATGTAGTCCCATTTTTAAATTTTTGCTTTTGTTGCTTTTGTACACATGCAACATTCTTAATTAAATACCAGGCTTAGCCTGTGCCCAGATCCTAGCATTGTAAATAGTTGTGCAAGTACTTGAGAGCACATCGCAATAAATCTCTGTTGTGGATTGTTTCAAACTTTTTTGATAGTTTGAAGTGTTTCCATCCTGATGTTTTTATTTATGATCAGAGGGCAGGCATTTATTGGGAAAGAAGAGCCACAGTGAGGAGGGTCAAATGGTGTCAATGTCTAACCAAGCTTGACATTATAGTTAAGGGAAACTGACGGCATGACAGACAGTGACATGATGTAGATGATAGTTAATCCCCAGACTCCTGGCTACCCGCCAAGTATTGGGACCACTAAACTTGCAGGTTGCTAAAAGATAACTACCCTCTGGCTTGCAAAGTGGGCCCAGACGACCTCCTGTCTGGAGTAATCATCACTGGACCATCTCCATCCTCCCCACCCTTGCAGGGGGAAGAGAGTAGGAAAGCATGGAGCAGAAGCAGGCCTGCCTTGTATGAAAAGGGGGAAGTTTCCTTCTTTGCCAGAGCAGAAGAATCCTAGCTAAATGAAGCAGAAGGCCAGGACTGGTTCTCCTACATCCTGAGTCAGTGGGTGATTCAGCTTTGAGAGAAAAATTTCCCATAATTCCTCTTACAGGCTTCTGTAGCAATTTAAAATGTCTTCTGAGATTGAAAAGCAGGCTATTTATAAAAATAAAACAAACACCAACAAAAATCTGTTTCTATTTATAAACTATCTATGTGAATCCAGACTCCCTTTCTCTAAAGAAAAAATAGTAATAATCAGAAACAAAGTCAATGAAGTTGGTAAAGTTTATCTTTCTCTTCAAATACTGTAGAATAAAAAGCATCTGTTTTAGGATCTAACAGATCTGGGTTTGAAGCAGCTGTTCCGCTTACAAACTGTATGAGTTTGGGTAAGCAACTTCATTTCTTAAAATTCAGATTCTAATCTGTAAAGTGTGGATAATACCAATGCACAGAGTTATTCAGAAAATTTAATAAGCTAAACGTGAAATTTCCTAGCACAAAAATGAAGGTGCCAAATAGATCTGTTTGTCCCATTTCTAGTCCTAGCTCCCTTTCCACCATGTGACTTGATATACAATCTTCTTTTTCTCCTACCCTCAACAAAATTTGTAAGTCTGATGAACTAAACCTATCCTGAGTTGCTAGTGATGCTTGATGATTTTAATTTTCACAAAGGTCTGTGTCTGAAATTGCATAATTTCAGGGTCAGATACTGAGAAAGCCAGACATTTTAGACAGTGAGACCTCGCTTGGCATCTCTATCTGGTTAATTAGTACAACCATCCACAGTCTAGGTCAATAATCTTTAAAATGATCTTCACATCTGTTCAGTCCTGGGGTTGTACAAAACATCCCCTTAAGGGGCAGGAAGAAAATATTGGATCCTTTATTTACATTTATCTTAAAAAGTAAGAAAAAGATTACTCTTTCTTAATACTTAACATGTAGTTTGATGCTAGCACTATCCATTGGCTTTTACATCCAATGTCACGTGCAGGGAAGGGTCAAATTTCTTTAACACAAGAGGATTGACATTGACATATTTTCTCATTCATTCACTTTCATTTTTTATCTGGCTGATGGCCCCAAAACTTTATTCCTGAGTATGAACCATTAATGTCAGTACTGAGTTCTATAGTTTTCTATTAATACATTTCAGTGGACTAATGGGATTAATAAGAGACTCCCTGGGAATGTCCTGGATTCAGATATATTCATCCTTCCAATGCAATCTAAATTTCCCAATGATTATCAGGAAAAAAAATCACCCCAGTCAGTACACACCCCAGTCAGTAATCCCTCTCTGTTGGTTTAAGTCATGAGGTGCTCAAAATGGCCAGGTGGAAGTTCCAGCTTCTAGCTCATTGGGACCCTTATATCTCCTGGTGAAAGCTTTCATTCTTTGAGAGAATGACCTCCCAAGGAGTAAAACTCAAAGTTGCAGTAAAAAGAAGCAAAAAAATTTGTGAATGTGTCATTAGGAATAGTAGTAAGGAACCACTCCTGTCTCCACCCCTTTGTTCTCTGGTCTGTGTATTATTTGGCTTTGAGAAAAATGACAACAAATAGGTCACTTGATCATAACATACACTTTATTTTAAAGATGATACCCCAGCCCCATGGAAAGTTTTTACTTGGCCAGTGCTGCACCCAAGTCTTCAATAGACCATTCAATATTTTATAAGACCAACTGCCTTGGATGACATAATATGTGGTAAAACAGTGAATTCCTTCATCTGAGGTGATTGCTGCAGTAAAATGAGTTCCTGGTCAAAAACAACGTGGTGTGGAATACCATGACAGTAAATAAAGTCCATGCAGTGGTGCTAACTGAAATACTGCAGGCTAAAAGGCAAAACCAAAGTATACTCCAGAAAAATCAAAGCAGTTTCCATGATGAAAATCCTTACTGCTCGCAAACTTACCCATGATCCCACTGGGCAAAGATCAGATGACTAGAGAAAGAGACTGACTGATAGCCACACAGTAGGTCATCTTATTCATTTGATTATTGAGAGTCTCTTCTACAAAGGTGTTCCTTTGTTAAACATTCACATGGGACTCAAAAATCCTCAACTTTGTGTTTATTTCAAGAGTTCTATCCATAAACTTTTTCCCAGACTTTCTCTTTCCTTCCAAACCAATGACCGTCTAACCCAACCATTTGACTCTACCCAGGAATCAGGGCAGATCCCTACTTGTGCTATATCTTCTTCCAGATGAAGTGAACACCCATCAGGTGTGCTGCTCATTGGCAGGCTTTCCCTTCCCAGTGTGGGTCAGGGTCACTTCTGCACAGGCAGAATTCCGAGCATGAGCTCCAGTGACTTCCACCCGCTTATAATCCCCTCCTCTTTGAGTGTGGGTGGAACTTGTGAATATGATGAGATAGCACTCTCATAATTATGTTACCTTATATGGCAAAACGGAGATCACCCAGGTGGACCTGATGTAATCACACAAGCCCTTTGAAAACAGAGTTCTCTCCAGCTGGCAGACAGAAGTTAGAGAGACTCTAAGAGTGAGAGAGATTTGTTGAGCCATTGCTGACTTTGAAGATGGAGGGGGCTATGTGGGAAGGAATGTGGGTGGCATCTAGGAACAGAGAGAGGCTTTCTTGCTGACAGCCAGAAAATAAATGCAAACTTCATATCTACTGTAAAGAACTGGATTCTGCCAACCAACTAAATGAGCTTACAAGTAGATTCTTCCCCACAGCCTCCAGATAAGACCCTAGCCCAAATGGAAAATTAATTTTCACCTTGTGAGATCCTAAAGCAGAGAATCTAGTTGGGCCCACCTGGACATCTGATGTGCAGAACTCTGAAATAATAATAATAATAATAATAATAATAATAATAAAGTGTTGTTTTAAGCTGCTATATTTGCAATAATTTGTTAGACAACAATAGAAAACTAATACAATTCCAGAATGAAGGTGTAATTCTGCAGCCACCCTCTTCCAAGTGGTAATTAGAATATCATGACTTTTTTAACTCCTCAGTCAGTGAATCAGGGTACTCCTGTGAGACCAGAGATATGGGTTGAGGGAGAGGAGGAAGTGTAGCAGGAGGAGGTAGGTATTAGTTTTCTTGCGCTGCTGTAACAAAATACCACAAACTGTGCAGCTTAACAGAAACTTATATCTCACAGTTTTGGAGGCTTGAAATCCAAGTCAAGGTGTCCGCAGATTTGTTTTTTTCTGAGGCCTCTCTCCTTGGCTTCCACATGGTTGCTTTCCTCCTGTGTCTTCAAACAGCCTTTCCTGTGTGCACATACATCGCTGGTGACTCTTTGTGTGCTCAAATTTCTTCTTCTTATAAGGTCGTCAAATTGGATTAGGGCCCACCTCTTTAAAGACTCTGTTTCCAAATACAGTCACATTTTTGAGGTACTGAGGCTTAGGACCTCAACATAGGAATACAATTCAGCCCATAACAAGGTACCATGAAAGTTTGAACCACTTGCTCATGAAACTTATTTGTGCCTTCTGGACCTGCTTGAGATTGATCTTCTGTATCATGAGAGAAGCCTACTGTATACTCCCAATTTGATGGCTTGGAGGCTCAGACAACACTCAGTTCATAATAGGGTACTTGGGATCCATATAAACTTGGTGTCATGTGGGCAAGTGTTAAGTTTCTATCAGAGTCTAGTAGCAAGATATTTTTCAAAAGATAAGTAACTATTTGAAGAATAGTATGGCTTTGCTTCAAAACTCTAAGGGCCTGTCCTGTGACTCTCTTATCAGGGCCTGATGGAGGCACCGTACATCTCTCTATTAGCCATAAATATGGAGTTCATTTTGGATCACATAGCACAATTGACTAAGCAGCTTAAATGCAAGTGTTGACCTGCTATAGAGTTTTCTCCTGTTCTGGACGCCATGCAAAACTGGTGGCTTTATGTAAAACAGTCAGAACAACATGTCCAAACATTAACTGTGTTTCTTCCGGAGTCCAAAGTAGTTCACCAGGCATTGTGCTTCTTTTTCAAATATGAGGGTACAAAATTAACAACTACATCCTTTCTATATAATATTTCCAAAGTCTTACAAGCATGATGTACAAGACTGATGTTATAAACTAATTCAATTTATCCCAGCCCATGAAAAAAAAAAAAGACGTTTCAATTTGTATAACTAGAATATTATTCCCACTTCATCAGACTCATAGAAATGCATTCTGGAGCATCCATTAAAACCTGTAGGCCTGACTCCAGCAGAAGCTATATGCATTAATGCTAATTGGAAAGCTTATACCTTGGTAAGAGTAAAACAGAAACCTCAGTAAGCCTGTTATATAAACAGTGGATGCAGATGGTAAAAAAATTGCCCTGAAGAACATGGATACTTAATCAAGGCTAATTATTAAAGCCACTAAGATCAGGACGACAACTAGCCCATATCGTGCCGTCGTGCTAATTAGAAATGGGCATCCCATGCTCCAGGTAAATGCAGGCCTGCAGCAAGAAGCATGACCTGGTGAGAAGAGCACAGTTCCACACTCCACTCTTTCAGGAGCCTTTATGCAGTGTGCGATCTGTACAACCATTTGTTCACAATATCCTTGGCAAAAATCATGCATGAATTGCAGACACACATCAACCTATTTAGAAAATGCTTCAGAAAAGTACAGGCATCTGTATTTCTCTCCTGAGTTCCTGGGCTGCTGCTCCCTAACTTATGGGGGATGAGAGCATATGTAGGTAAAAGGAGAGAAACAGCTCCTAGTAACCCAGACATCCAAGTAACATTTGCTGGAATGGATTTGAATTTAGTTGAATCTCTTTAACTTGACCTTGCCCAGATGCTAGATATGTTCCTTTTTTCTATTATTATTATGATCACATCATCTACATAATGAAAATAAAGTAATAAACAACTAATTAGTTTTTCTAATTAATTAGCCATCAAGTAGTTATTTAGTGTCTATGATATATTAGATTCTAAACTAGGAAATATAAAAGTCTATAAGAAATAAAACCCTTAAGATTTTAACATTTTAGCTAATGAGATGTCATTGATGCACAGGAAAAGATAGGATAATTCAGCCCTTAAACACTTATTTTTCCCAACTGGCAAGAAATATGAGAATGACATTTGTTTGAATATTCTGCTAGTTTTGTAAATATTTTTCCTCTGCAAAAGATATAGTTCTCATTTTGCCAGGTATCTAAATACATTTTATAGCCCTCAATATTTTTTCTACATAAAAGTTTCATACAAGCCAAAACCAGTCTGAAACCAGTCTGTGAAATGGGCCTGGGCAAGAGTGTTTCCTAAGTATTAATATTTAGCAGTGTTGCATGCATCACTAAAGTTGTCAAGGCATTGAGACATCCAGGCCCCATAATATTTCTAGAGCCAGGAGCCACCATACATGTCCACAGAAATAAATCAGTTGCAGAGATGAATCCCTTTGTGGCCTCTGCTCCACCCCATTTATCACCAGACAATCCTGCTAACTGCTCCATTGACATCCTCACCCTGACCTAGAGGCACAATCTCTGCTGAGGGGCAGGAGTAAATGAACCTCCTTCATTGCTAGCATTTCCAAAATGTGAGTCTTTTCCCTGACGGATGAGTCATTCTCCTCATACCCCCACCTGCACATGGGAGTTTGTTTTGAACTTTGTCCCACTACAGTACTTCATCTCCCTAAGGAGATGGTCAACTGCAAAAGAAAATGAAAGGGAATGAAACTCTGAGAGCTTAATTGGGAGAGAGAGCTTAATCTATTTTGCCTTTTTCTGTTTCCTTAATGAAAAGTCAAAGCCCATGACAGTCTCCCTTTAAAGATGAAGCTACAAATTGAAATTTGTGCTGAATGTGTTTGTCCACTCCTGTTCAGACTATGGTCCTCAAGGTTAAAAGTATTTAAGAATCACCTGACAAAGTTGTTTAAAATATGAATTTCTGGGCCTCAAGTCCTGAGAACCTGATACCGCACAAATGAGGTGGGACCCACTGAATTAGCCTTTGTAGTAAACATGGTAGGTAAGATTCTGATGCAAATGGTTCTTGGCCTGCACCTTGAGAACGTTGGCGTTTGGTGATTGTGGTTGTTGCTGTGTTGTTGTTGCGGCTGCTGCTGCTATTGGTTTTTTCAACAGCTGTTCACTTCATAGGTAACTATCAGCTGCTTACTCACTATTTGCCAGTGGTGGGGGTGAATTTCCAAACTTTAGGCAGGATGTCTGGGACAGAGCATTAGACAGGAGGCAGGAAACCTGAGCCCAGGTTCTATATCACTAAATAACTGTGTGACCTTAGGCCAGTCAGTTAGCCTCACTCGTGTTCTATTGAAATAAATAATTTTCAAGGGCCTTGCCTTTCCACCTTAAAATATTTAGATATTACAAACCTCAGTTATAGAGACCAATCTATGCTTTATTTGTTTCAGCTTTTGGAAAGCATTGGCAAGCTCTAATTCCTGGTATTGCAACCACCACCTTATGATCTATGTTAATCTGAAGAATTTACTCAGTCTCCCAAATCTCGTTCTTCTCACTTGCACAAAGGAAAGATTAACTCCTCCTGTTTATCTTATAAGATAATGTTCAATTCAAATGGGATTAGAAATACAAGATTTTCAAAGTATTACATAGGTGTAATACCTCATGGCTTCCAAGTCAGAAGATGCAACAGAAGATCCAGTCATAAGGCTGGATTTGTCTCATCAACATATGTTGAAGAAAGCCTGATGGGATTAGATTCAAATAGAATGGGAGGTAAGAAATGGAGACAGGGAGTATTAGACCACGTTTTTAGGAGCTTGTCTTGTGAAAGGAGCTGAGAAATAGGTCAGTTGCCGTAAGGGTATATTGGGACAAAGAAGAGGGAAGTAAGTAAAGTGAGGAATATTACAGCACACTTATGTGTTCAGAGGAGTAAAGCAGAATAAAATTAGATAGCAGAATGAAAGGGTCATACTGTAGGAGGCCATCCTCACATAGATGAGAGGGGATCACAAATCCAGAGTTTTAGGTTGGAGCAATCACAGCTGGTCTATTGGAAACATGGAAAGGAATAGTACAGAAGTATAGATGCAAAGAAGTTGATAGATTCTCGGTGGAGCATGTGGAAGCTCTTTTTATTAATTGTATTTATGTAGTATAATAAAATCAAGGTCAATAGCTGAGACTAAAGAAGGAGATGGTGGTGCTGGAGGTTTCAGGAGAAAGAGAAGATGCCAAATGGTTATCTGGGATAGTGAAAGGTGAACTAAAAGAGAAATGAGAACACTAAGAATACACTTAAGGTTTGAAATCATGAATTTCAAGTGAAAGCATTCTGCATGATTGTGTATTTTTTTTCAGCCACATTCAGCTGTTCAGTTCAGGTGCAGAGTAGGTATAAAATTGGATTTTTCAGGGTTGATATTTTCTGAACCAGTGGAGTATGATACAGTGAATGAGTCAAGGAGATGAGGATATATGCAACAGCGTGATTATGATGATGGATCATTATATCTGAACTTGTAAGAAAAGACATGTATCAATGGATTGGTAGCCCTGATAACTCTGAAGAACTAGAGTTTGATTATTAGAGGGAATAAACTAGAAAATAGGAAGTGGTGGCCAGAGAGTAGAATGTATGAAATTGAAGGTAGTAGCATTGACAAGGTATAGGGAATCCCCATGAAAGTGGGTGACCAAGGTGGAGTAGAAAAAATATCATGGAATTTGAGGGGGCCAAGGAAGTGAGGAACCAGGGTATTGGATGGAGCATCTAAATCAGTGTTTGACTTCCCAAAATGCTGCGTGAGTATGGTAGCGAGGCAGACACTAGGCCATGGACAAATGTTTGTCTTCAGTAAATGAGGGGAGTAACTAGAAAGATAATGGGAATGGGTAAGGTAGTCCTGTGGCTTGTGTTTCAAAGGAATACATTTAGAGGGAGTAATGGGAAGGGCAGATACGTGAAGAGACCCTGAGGAGTGGAGAAGACAACTCCAGTCCCAGTGGCATGTAGGTGATTTCATATGGAAATACAGACTTTTATTTCTCTTGGAAAAAAACAGAAATTCCATCACAGTTGAATCCATTTCCACAGGTTAACAGATGGCTGAAGTTGAGTCTGGCTGCCCCCTTTTTGATGGACCTTGTAGTCTCCGTTTTTCCACAGTCCCTACCACATCCTTTCTTTTTCCTGAAACAGGGAACCCAGATTAACTTCCACTTACCTTGAGCTGTGTTTTTAAAAAAATAGACCTAAACTCTAAGTAAATGTTTTATTCTTATTTCTATTAAATAAAGGATTAAGAGCAGAAAAAAGTTAGACCAATAGGACTATATGTTTAACCTAACCCTCTTCTCTTTTCTGTATTATCTGTTTGACCCTGGTAGGCATTTGACCTTGGGACTCCTGTCCTGAATCTAACTAATGAGTTTATCCTGATTAAAATCTGCTAGAAGTTATAACTTTCTATAGACCAAAAGTTAGAGTTTCTCTTATGTGATAATCTTATGGCTTTGAAATCCCACTTAGGCTTGACAGCATAATAAGAAATTAAACTCAGAAATAAACAAGTAACATCATTGTGGCTCTAAAAGAAAGTATTTGCCTAGAATATGGATGGTATGAAGAGTAGATATAGCTCCATGTGCATTTCCATCCAACCTCCCCCCTCACACCAGTCTTATAGCAGATAGGATTCTTGAGCAAGCCCAGAATTCTGGGGTCCCTTGCCATGGTGGATCCCTCATTCTGCACTGTCAAGACCAATACACCTTGGATATAGCTCCAAAACAAAGGACACAGCAGGAGTTGCATCCATTTACTCCATCATGGACCTGTGATCTCGAGTGTATCCTTGGCATTGCTCAAAAGTTAAAAAGATAATAAAACAAAAGGAATGCAACCAAAATCAAATTGTCTCTGCCAATGTATCATATGTGGACCCATCTTCTGATTCTGGCTTAGTGACTTTGAAAGGTAGCAGTTTCCTAATCTCTTTGGAAATTGCATTCTTAGAATTTTCCCCTTTATCAGAATAGGTCAGACTTGGGAGATTTATTTAAAATACTCCATAACAATTACAGAATAGAGATGGGTATTTCTAGGAGCCTAAAATATAAGGAGGATGTTCTCTTGTGCACTCAGTTGCCTGGAGCTGAGTTCTGGATTATAGCTAGGATCACCATATGATTTATTGTCCAAGCTAGGACACTTTCAAGAATAAAGCAATGTTACTATTAAAATTACTCCAGGAGAACAGGTGTGAACAGGACTTCCAGCAAACTAGGTGGCATGGTCACCTTAATTACATATAGCTCACCTCACAAGACTTCAAAACATGTCACCCAGGGACCAGAGAGGAAAGACATGGAAAAGATTTAGAAGGATTTATCCTTCAACAGGGTTTACAGAGTTAACCTGGGTTTGTTCCCTCTCACTACTCACAGCTCAAAGACAGGTTTTCCAAAATACTATATGTTTAACAAACTAACTTCATTTGATCTCTGTGAAAAGCTTAGAGGGGATTTAGAGGAGCAATGGTAAGTCAGTTCTTCAGCAGCAGAATTTTATGCCTAGCCCTAAACTATTCATTCCCCTCATTCCTTGTCTCATTCCCACCCCACTCTGCCTGCACCACCCTCAAGCATAACCCTGTTCACAGCCTAGTATAATTGGCAACGTGCTTTGTTGTTGGTTTGCCTTTCGGATGCCTTATCACTGGAAGGTCGCCAATGTTAGCATACCAGCTGCATGCACCAATGATCTGATATAGGATGGATGGGAAATCCTGCTGTATATCCCTGTGCAGGAGAGAGTGCACTAAACAGCTCTGAAGAGGAACTAGACAAATGTTTAAATAAGAAGCAACTGAAGGGTAACTGCTAATTCAAAAGAAGAGATGGTCCCAGCTGACTTTCTTGGCTTCCTTCCCTCCTAGATTTTTCTGCGCTCCTTTGTTGTCTGTGGTTTAATCCTCAAATACAGTTCTGGTACTATCCATGAGGCAACATTTCTAAGTGCTAACATATTGGCTCAGTTATCCCAAAAGACGGTAACTTAAAATCTTTTTCCTTTTGAAGCTACCATAACTTTGGACAGCTTGCTTAAAAATACACATGTATGAAACGGTTCACCCCTTGCCTTCATGCTGAAGATTTCCTTCTCCTAAAGAGGCAGCATGATAAAACTATGGGATGTGTAGAAAAAAATCTGTTTCACTAGTTCATATCATTTTTGAAAGTTGAGCTAAAAGAGATTTGAGGTTGGATTTTCTAATATGTTTTTATTTTCCACTATAAAACAAAGACCTATATTCATTTTTCACCTCAATTTATGGGCTCTGCAAATATCTAAAGTATCTTAGTGAAGGCTTAGAAACTTTTTCATCTAACTTTTAAATGTTTAAGTATATGTATTTGTGTGTATATATTCCTGGTGCTAAAAGGTAAAGAATGTCCCTACCTTAGGATTCATATAGAACAATTGATCATTTTGTATCATGAGTGAACTGCTCCTGAAAATTGCATCAAGACTTTTTTTAATCTGCTAACTAGTTTCATTGTATGTATGAAAATCCCCCAAGCTACTTTTGTTTGTCTACCACCATCTTCCTTCAATGGAAAGCAAAGACACAAAAGACAAGTAAAGCCCTGACTTGCTCTTGATGAATATGGCCCATATAGAATTCCGTACAACTTAGAGCGGAGACCATTATTTCAGTGAAGCTTGTGATTGTTCATTAGCACAAAGACTGTGTAATAAATATAATGAAAGGCTGCTGGGTTTACTCTATCTTTGTCATCTAAAGCAGTTCCATGAATAACTACAGGGATTTGTCTCTAAATGACTTATTTGCTTCCTTTCTAATAAATAACATGTAATTAGGGTAATACATTGTTTCCTAGTTATGTTAGCAATGTAGTGAAAGGAAACAAATGCACAATTTTAGATATGAAAGAATAGTAGATAATTTTTATATTATCCCTTACAGTATTTACACTCATTATGCATAAGTTAAACTGCTGGGAGGTCTAAGTACAAAGCAAGAGCCGAGATTCTACATTTAATGAGTTTCTTTATTACTCAGGGCATGAATTACTACTCTGATACTATAAAACTGCAGCGAGTGCTCTGCATCTCAGATGAGATTCTCTTTGAGGAATGCACTCCTCAGTGAACTGTCAGCGATGGGATGGACTAATCTGATTTAGAAAGGATTAGGTTGGGAACTGTGCCTCTGAATGTCAAGGTATCTACATCTCTCTACAGAGGAGTGGAATGTTTAACTCTTCACATCCAGGGCCATGGTGTTAGCAGAGCCCTGTGAGATACAAGGTCACATCCATTACTGAGCATCAAGACAGAAATAAATTACACTGATGGCCTCCTCTGGTCTCCTGAGAGAAATCCATCTTCAGTCCCATGATACCAGGGAGCTACTGCCAAGCTTTGGCCTTGGAATTCAAAACATTCCTCTAGAAAAAAGAAAAAGAAGAAGGAAAAAAAAGGTCTCTGTTAATTGTTAGAGAAACTGGAACAATATGTACTAAATCTAACCTCTCTTACAGCTCCCCACACTTCAGTGGACAAGAGTGACTAGATGGTTATTAGAGTTGGAAACGGCTGAATGTCTGGATACAGGGCAGAGAAGAAGAAGGCATCAGGGTGTCACATCTTAGTGAGCTAAGTGAAGCGTCTAAGTACGACTAAGTGTTCATTATCTCTCTATGTTGTTTGAACTATGGAGTCTATGATGGTAGAGTCTCTCAACAGCTTTGGGTTCATTACTTTTAAAAGCTAGGTTGTCTATTAATAAAACAGAAGCTGGTTCAGTGTGGTCTCTCATCTCTAAGTCTTGTAGAACAGACAGCTGAAGGGCTCCTTTTGCTCAATTCTTGCCCAACTCTCAGAAACCTGAGCTCTATACCACCAGTTCACGACCGCCCAACAGGTTCTGTGCACACATTTGGCAAGTATTAAGGGGACAGTTAATTGGAAAAATGATCAGGAGCTCCTGCCTGGCCTCAATGTGAGCATCAGGACATGGGTCCCCTGCGCTGGGAATAAAGATAGGAAAAGGGGCGCCTAAGAAGTAATTGTTGACAGGGTCTGTTGAGTATTTGCTTTGTACTATGCTTTGATCTAAGTTCTCCACACATTTTAACTCTTTCAATCCTCATGAAGGCCCTGTCAACAGGCACAGCCATCCCCATTTTACAGATGAGGAAATGAAAAGATAGGGGCTACACATTTTGGCCACTCCCCAACAGTGAGGACATGTCAAGATCCAAATTTGAACTCAGGAGACTGGCCACAGAACCCATGCTGTTAAGCCATTCTTTTGTCTCTCTGAAGGTGTCACATACTTCCACAATTTACTCACCCACTAAATTAGAACTGGATCTAATTTCACATTTTAAAAAGAAGCTAATTAGAAATTTGAACACTAAGATTTTCTACTTGGGAAAACAAAAAGCAATAGGATCCTGTTTATTAAAGAAAACAAAATTCAAATTTGAGACTAAGAGTTCCAATGTTTCTCCCCATGTTTAGAAGTGTAGAGACACAAAGCTAAACATATTAGGTCCAAAGTGTCTGACTTTGAGCATATATATGAAAGAACTTGTTTCAAAAAAAAAAAAAAAAGCATCTCAACAGAGAGCCAGGTAGAAAACTAAGGAAGTCTTTCTTTGCAGATCCAGTGTGGAGAGTTCACCTCTGTATATGGGAGAGAGTTAGTCAAGAATAGGTTTGGGCAAGATATAGAAACTGAGTAGTTTTCTAAGCAAGTAATTGGAAAACCTAAAAACACATGTTGGAACACATCCTTTAATAATACATCCCAGAAAAGTAATTTCTATTAATTAGAGTGTACATTATTAATAAAGTATTTAGAACTCTTACCTTAAATTAGGTGTTATCAGGAAATTAAAGTGCTACTAATGCCACCCTAAAGGTTGACGGCTGAATATTCAGAAGATAGCAGGCAAGTCCTGACAAGCTCCAAACGTACTATGTAATGTGAAAGAAAAAGCTCTGTGGCTCACAAAGGATATATCTGATTTTAAATAATGCACGTCCCATTTTTACTATTATCAAGCACGTGCACCAGCTATGCAACTTCTCCCTTAGAAATTCTTCCAGCACTTCCGCTAAGCAATTCTACCTATAACTGCACACCATTAGTTCTGCATTCTGGAGAGGTTATCAGCATTTCCCTTCACATCTGCTTTTTGGGAGGGGAAGGAAACCTACCTAAAGGACCCGCTTTATGCATAAGCAGACCTAAGGGGTTCCCTGGGACCCAGAATTCCATTCTCATTAATGCCTAAAATTTCTCTTCTTAACTTCGCTTACTGCCACATATCTTTCCTTATTCCAGTCCTTTCACATATTGTCAGATTCATCTTCCTAAGATGCTAGTATCTGATACTGAGGGCTCAAGACTTTTTTGGTCTGGTTTCTGGGTGCTACACTCTGCACCTCTAACCCACTCCTCACATCATACCCCAAGGCTCCAACTAGAATGTTCTGCATCTTTCTAAGGGTCATCCATGGGTTGTATTCAGCTCAGGTCCCCCCTTCTCTATCAGAAAGTGTTGAATCTCACTTCTGAACTGCCGTTGTGCTCAGTGTCTCCACAATCAGTTTTACAATTCATAAAGCATCATAGTTTATTAATATTATTACTACCGTTATTATGTACACAGGGCAATACTTGGACTGTGTTATTGCATAAAAATCCTCATAGCAGCCCTATGTGACAGGAATTATTGTTCCCTCCATTTTACAGATGAGGAAACTGTGGCACACAGAGGCTAAATAATTTGGTTAAGCTCACAAGGCTGATAGGTGGCAGAACTGTAATTCAAACTCAGCCACTATGAGCCAGGAGTCTGCATTCAACATTTGTGACAACTCCTCCTGCTGTTGTTTGAACTTTGTGGTGTTATGTGTAGTGTTGTCACTTCACTTTTGGAGACTTATTCTTCGTCAACCCAAGGAAAACGTCAGTTTCTGAAATCATTTCTGAGCCTCTTTACCCTTTACAGTGTCCTACACATTTGGCACTCTGTAAGCAATCGCTGATATTGTTACTATTGTTCTTTTCATTATCATTATTAACTGCTGGCTGATTTCATCTATTTCAAGCGTTTTCCTTTTCCTATAGTCCTCTTTCAAAATGCAAGTCCTCTCTGTGCTCTGAATATATCATTGTGCATTCCCAATATCTTTATATGGACTCAATTATTAGATTTGACAGCCAGAGAAAGAAGCAACAGAAGGGATGGGAAGCTTTGAAAGGACAAGCAGAGGTGATGTGATGGTCACTGAACGCAAGCCACCTACATCCCAATTATCTACCTGCAGCTGGCTCTGCTTGTGACATATTGTTCTTGATTAAATGTACAATCGCTAATAGAAAACATTAACTAATGGATATTAATATTAATTTGTGATGAATAGTCATTGGCATGAGTCTCTGCGGCTTGCCTTCTGACCGTCTAAATTTGATTTTAGAGAATCTGCATTTATGTCTATGGAAAGCCTTTTGAAGACCATGGGAGCCAAGGGTGTAGAGTGCATATGGAGAGAATAATGTTCATTATCTTATTAAACCCCAGTTCCTCCCAGGGAGGTTAGGAGACAGCTGGCAAATTTTATCCCTCATTTGCAGATAGAGACTCTTTGGCTTATGGTAATTCTATAATATGCCGTAAGTCCAGAAGGGAGCACATGGAAAGCTAAGAATGAGCAGCAGATTCTCTGGTGCTGCCTGGCAGCTACCTGGAGCTATCACATACTGAGAAAACACAGGGGCATGATGAAAAGGACCAGTACAATTAGGCTGCCCAGGACAGAAAATGGAGCACTTTCATGCGTCTTCAAAGCATGTATTGTTTATGCTGGCACCTAGCACAACTGAGTGCATTCTATTATTTGTTGTGTCTTCACCAAAGACGTTGTAAGCTCAATTATACTGTACACTTGCGCTGTGCTTTAAAGTTTTTGAAGCCCATTTATAAATCTGATTTCACTGAATTCTTAGGTTCTTCACAAAGTATTTTCCCAATAGCTCCAATTTTTATAATCGTCTGCCCCTTAGTGTTTCAACGTGCAGAGTAAAAGACTCGCTCAGGTACACCCAGTTAATAAGTGGAAGAATCGGAACTGCCCCTCAGGGCTTGTTGTGACATGGTGTAGAGTTCTCTCCACCACCTTTTGAACTTTCTATTCCTCTGTTTGCATCCGTCTTCCCTGTAGATGTCTCTCCCACCCTGCAGAGAAGTGAGTGTTTGCTGCTGATGATGACTGAACAACACTCCCCTAAACACTGACTCCTATCCTTTGGCCTGCTGCTCTGCCCTCCTTAAGGTGAAAACAAGGTTTTTGAGTTTTAGTTCTTCCCAGCTCTGGACTTCTAGTATGAACAGGGACTGTTCACAGAACAACATCGGTATCTCTTGGAGGCAGAAATTATTCACTTTCTTTCTCCAGGGAATATCTGTTGAGCATCTACTGTGTGCCAGTTACTAGGTGCACAGTGATCGATCACAGGAGCACAACCCAATCCCAGTCCTCTCGAAGCTCGCAGTCTAGTGGGCAAAGTGGAAACAAAAGTGGTCGAACCTACATTTTGGTTAGAGTCGTACGGCCGTTTACGAATTCGTTGAACTAAGTCCCTATATTTTAGGAAGTCCAGTGTCCTCCCCAGGAGGGTGAGACTGTGCAAGGAACTTACATTCTGATTCCATGGCTGGCTCCAAGCCCCTCCTTCCACTGAATTAGTTCAGTTTAGGAAACTTTTCACTGTTTGGTATGTGTCAGTTCTGCCCTGCCTCACATTTTCACTACACGTGAGACGCAGCTCTCTTCCTTAATTTACACACACACACACACACACACACTCACCACTTATAGCACAGCTATAGTAAGTGAGTGAGACTTACTGGAAGTTTTCAGAGACAGAGACGTACATCACAGGAAACCTGACAACTCCAACTTTTAAATATATCTAGAACCTGACCATTCCTCACTACCTCCAAATCAACATTACTTCTCACTAGGAATATTGCAACAGCCTCCTAATGGGTCTCCACTTGCCTCTATTCTTCACACAGTATGCAGAATGATCCTTTTAAAATGTCAATCAGATCAGTCTGCCCCAAACCGCCCAAATTCTTTCCCATCTCACTCAGCATAAAAGCCTATGGGGTACCTGTTAATAGCTCCCAGTACCTTGCTGACCTCATCTCCAGCATTCTTACCCTTCCTGTCCTGCTCCAGGCTGAATAGCTTCCAGAAGGTTCCTCAGAAACAAGCATACTCCCTCCTCAGGATCTTTGCATTTTCTGTTTTCTCTGACTGAATCATCCTTCCCCAGATTTATGTGTGACTTTTTCCCTTGCTTTCTCTAGGTTTCTACCTAATCATCAGTTAATGAGTAAGATTCCCTACCCCCTACCTCTGAACATAGATGTGACAACACTGCCTAGCATGTAGTAGATACTCAATAAAAAAAAAAAAAAAAACTGTGCAAGAATAAATAAATGAAAAGTTAGAAGTCCCGGTTCTTAAAATATAGTTGCTAGGCATCTCGACAGCTCCATCTTGGCCTCCCCCCTATTATGTGAATTCAGTTCCCCTCTGCCTGTCTCTTTGGCCACTTCTGTCTCTCCTGTGCCTCTCCCCTCTCAAGAACATGTTCTGGCTACATGATTTATTACTTGTGAAACCTTAGGAAAGATATTATTTCCTTATTATAAATTACAGATAAGAATTGTACCTCCCTGAGAGGTACTGTTGTGAAAGTTAAGTGAGTTGATACATGAAAGGCACTTAGACCAAGTCTGGCACATAGTAAGTGCTCAGTTAATAGTCAGAGGAAAAATTCAAAACAAAAACTTCTCTTATTTTTTTATGCAGAACAATTCATATCATTCCACACCCTAAATCTAGTTCAGCTCCAACCCCCACTTTGATTATCCAAACCTATCAAGACACGCCACAGAACCAAAGCATGTTTCATCCAAGTCATTCCCAACCACTTAGAAGGGAGAACACACACAAAAAAACCAAACTAGAGGTCGAGGAAGTCTTCGCCAAGGAAATGATGGTTAACTAAGACCTAGAGAATAAGTAGGAATTGCACACTAAAGAGAGAAAAATTGCAGGCCAAAGAAGCAGTGTGTGTGTGTGTGTGTGTGTGTGTGTGTGTGTGTGTGTGTGTGTGTGAAAGCCCAAGGAGTGAGATTATGGTGTGCGGGTGTGCTCCAAGCCCTGAAAATGGAGCTTAGTTTGTACCATAAAGTCAGAGCAAAGGTTGGCTACCAGATAATCCCACAAATGTGGTCTGGAGACAAATTTTGGAGCTCTGTAATCTGAACGCAAGACTTTGATATTTTCTCAAAGGGAAGGGGAAGAAGCCATTGAAACTTTTATGTTTGATAACAATATCTGACTTGCCTTACTGAAAGATCATTATAAATGCAAACCATAGAAGGGATCAGACTCATGTGGCATCTACTAGCAGAGGGAAGTGTCCGTGGAGAAAGAAGGCCATCGGCTCCTGTACTCTACCCAGGCATTTCTTGGTAGCCCTTCATCCCACATCTCACGGTTATGTAATGGCACCACAATAGCCCATAAGAAGTCTGTTTTAGAGTCAGATAGAGGTGGCCCTTTCTCAAGTTACTGACTGCCTGCTATCTACTGGGAAGCTGTTTGATTCACTTGC